>NC_047661.1:54721274-55406716 GCF_011762505.2 Arvicanthis niloticus
ACAGTGTTCTTTGTAATACCCGAAAGAAATGGTTATAAATTCCTTGCAGTTATGAAAACTGAAAAGTTGTATTTCAAAGATGACGTTCTGATAGTTTTGGTCTTAGAAAAGATAAATTTTTTGTCATTTTACATCATGACTCAATTTAGCATCTATAATGATGTTTTCTGATAAATAATTAGGAATAATTACAGTAACTAGAATGATTTAATGGAAACCATGAGGTTAAAAGTTCTTAGGATAAGGGGCTATTAGAGAATTCAGAATATTGTACTAACCATTTAATAATAGTATATCCCAAAAGTAGCATAGATAAAGACATGATTTTCTTGAGAAGAATGTGAGATTGGTTCAGGATAAGGTGTAAGTGAGGAACGGAGGCTGCATGTTCTCTAAACCACAGGGGTCAGCAGCTTCTGTCCATTGGTTGGGTGCAAATATCTACATTTGATTCTTTCAGTTACTTGTTGGATGTTTCAGAGGGCGGTCATGATAGGTCCCATTTTGTGAGCGCTCCATAGTCTCAGTAATAATGTCAGGCCTTGGGGCCTCCCCTTGAGCTGGGTCCTACTTTAGGCCTGTCATTGGACCTTCTTTTCCTCAGGCTCCTCTCCATTTCTATCCCTGTAGTTCTTTCAAGCAGGAACAATTATGGGTCAGAGTTATGACTGTGAGATGGCAACCCCCTCCCTCATTTGATGCCTTGTCTTTCTGCTGGAAGTGGACTTTATGAGATCTCTCTCCCTACTGTCTGGCATTTCATCTAAGATCAATCCCTTTGAGTCCTGAAAGTCTCTCACCTCCCAGGTCTCTGTTGCATTCTGGAGGATCCCCCCAATCGCCGAACTCCCTTGGTTGCCTGTTTCCATTTTTTCTGCTGTCCCTCAGAGCTTCTGTCATTTTTTCTCACCAAATACCAGATTAGCTTCCCCTCATCCCCAATATCTGTCCACTTTCTCTCCCAGGTCCCTCCCTCCCTTCCCACTTGTGATTGCTTTTTTCTTCCTCCCCAGTGGGACTGAGATGTCCTCAATGGGGCCCTTCAGCCTGTTGGGTTTTTTAGTTTTGTGCACTATATCTTGAATATTCCATACATTTTTTGGCTAATATCTACTTATTCGTGAATACATACCATGCATGTCCTTTTGGGTCTGAGTAACCTCCATCCATTTGCCTACAAAACTCAGTATGTCCTCATTCTTAATAGCTGAGTAGTATTCCATTGTGTAAATGAACCACATTTTCTGTATCCATTCTGTTATGGGACATCTGGGTTGTTTCCAGCTTCTTGCTATTACAAATAAGGCTGCTATGAAAATAGTGGAACACCTGCCCGTGTGGCATGATGGAGCATATTTTTGGTATATTCCCAAGATTGGTATTGCTGGGTCTTCAGATAGATCTATTTCCAATTTCCTGAGGAATCTCCAGATTCATTTCCAGAGTGGTTGTCACAGATTGCACTCCCACTAGCAATGGAGGAGTGTTCCCCTTTCTCCACATTCTCGCCAACATGTATTGTCACCTGAGGTTTTGATCTCAGGGTCGTTTGATTTGCATTTCTCTGATCACTAAAGACTTTGAACATTTCTTTAGGTGCTTTTCAACCATTCAAGATTCCTCTGTGGTGAATTCTCCTTTTAGTTCTATACCCCATTTTTTGATTGAGTTGTTTGGGTTTTTGGTGGTTAGCTTCTTTAGTTCTTTATATATTTTTATATTAGCCTTCTATTAGATGTGGGGTTAGTGAAGTTTTTTCCCAATATGTAGGTTGCTGATTTGTCTTATTGACTATGTACTTTGCATTATAGAAGCTTTCCAGTTTCATGAGGTCTCATTTATCAATTCTTGATCTCAGAGCAAGAGCCATTGGAGTTCTGAATAGGAAATTTCCCCCTGCGCCAATGAGTTCAAGAATTTTTTCCACTTTTTCTTCTATTAGATTCAGTGTTTCTGGTTTTAGGTTGAGGTCCTTGATCCACTTGCAATTGAGCATTGTGCATGGTGGCAAATATGGGTCTATTTTCATTTTTGTACATACAAACAGCCAGTTAGACCAGCAACATTTATTGAAGAAGCTTTCTTTTTTCTATTGTATATTCTTGGCATCTTTTTCAAAGATCAAGTGTCTGTAAATATGTGGTTTTATTTCAGGGTCTTTAATTTAATTTTTATTTTTTTGATCGTGTCTGTCTCTGTACCAATATCATGCATTTTTTATCAGTATTGTTCTGTAATAAAGCTTGAGGTCAGGGAGGTGATTCCCCCAGCCATTTTTTTATTGTTAAGAATTGGTTTTGCTATGCGTTTTTTTTTTTTTTTTTTTTTTTTTTTTTTGCCTTTCCAGATGAATTTGAGAATTGCTCTTTCCATGTATTTGAATAATTAATTTTGTTGGGATTTTGATGGGGATTGCATTGAATCTGTAGATTGACTTTGGTAGGATGGCCATTTTTCGTATATTAATTCTGCCATTCCATGAGCATGGAAGATCTCACCATTTTCTGTGATCTTCTTCAATTTCTTTCATGAAAGATTTGACGTTATTGTCATACAGGTCTTTCACTTGTTTGGTTAGTTACCACAAGATATTTTATATTATTTGTGGCTTTTATGCAAGGTGTCATTTCACTAATTTCTTTCTCAGCCTGTTTAGCATTTGTATAAAGGAAAGCTACTGATTTATTTGAGTTAATTTTATATCAGGCCACTTTGCTGAAGTTATCAACTGGAGAAGTTCTCTGGTAGAATTTCGGGGTCACTTATGTCTATCATCTGCAAATAGTGATACCTTTATTTCTTCTTTGCAAATTTGTATTTGATGTCATTTTGTTTTGTTTTGTTTTTGTTTGTTTGTTTTTGTTTTGTTTTTGTTTTGTTTTTGTTTTTGTTTTTTGTTTGTTTGTTTTTTCGAGAAAGGGTTTCTCTGTATAGCCCTGGCTGTCCTGGAACTCACTCTGTAGACCAGGCTGGCCTTGAACTCGGAAATCTGCCTGCTTCTGCCTCCCAAGTGCTGGGATTAAAGGCATGCGCCACCACCGCCCGGCGTCATTTTGTTTTCTTATTGTTCTACCTAGCACTTCATTAAGTAGATACAGGGAGAGTGGTAATCCTTGTCTTGTTCCTAATTTTACTGGGATTGCTTCAAGTATGTCTCTATTTAGTTTGATATTGCCTGTTGATTTGCAGTATATTGCTTTTATTAGGTTTAAGTATGGGCCTTGAATTCCTGATATCTCCAATAATTTTAACATGAAGGGGTGTTGTAGTTTGTCAAATGCTCTTTCTGCATCTAAAAAGATGATCATATGATTTTTTTCTTTGAATTTGTTTATATAGTGTATTACTTTAATGGATTTTTGTATATCGAACCAACTTTGCATCCCTGGAATGAAGCCTACTTGATTATGGTGAATGATGGTTTTGATGTGTTCTTGGATTTGGTTTGCAAGAATTTTATTGAGTATTTTTGAATCAATATTCATAAGCGAGATTGGTCTGAAGTTTTCTTTTATGGTTGGGTCTTTGTGTGGTTTAGGTGTCAGAGTAATTGTGGCTTCAAAGAACAAGTTAGGTAGTGTTGTCTCTGTTTCTATTTTATGCAATAGTTTAAGAAATATTGGTATTAGGTCTTCTTTGAAGGTCTGATACAATTCTATACTAAAACCATCTGGCCCTGGGCTTTTTTTTTTTTGTATGTTTTTAATAATTTTTTATATTTTCTCATGCGATATAGGCCTGTTTAGATTGTTTACCTGATCATTAACTTTGGCATGGGGTATCTGTCTAGAAAACTATCTATTTCATGTAGATTTTCCAGTTTTGTTGAGTATAGGCTTTTATAGTAGGATTTGATGAATTTTGAATTTCCTCCATTTCTGTTGTTATAGCTCCCATTTCATTTCTGATTTTGTTAATTTGGATACTTCCTCTGGGCCCTTTAGTTTGTTTGGCTAGGGGTTTATCCATCTTGCTGATTCTCTCAAAGAACCAGCTTTTGTTTTTTTTCATTTAAGAATTCTTCTCTTTGTTTGCTCTCTTTGTTTCTATTTGGTTGATTTGGGCCCTGAGTTTGACTATTTCTTGAGTTTGCTTCTTTTTGTTCTAGAGCTCTCAGATGTGCTGTTAGGTTGTTAGTGTAAGATTTCTCCAGTTTCTTTACCAGGGCACTTAGTGCTATGAAATTTTCTCTTAGCACTGCTTTCATTGTGTCCCATAAGTTTGGGTATGATATTTCAAGATTTTTATTAAATTCTAAAAGGTCTTTAATTTCTTTATTTCTTCCCTGATCAAGTTATTATCGAGTAGAGAGTTGTTCAGCTTCCATGTGCATGTGGGGTTTCTATTGTTTTTGCTGTTATTGAAGACAAGCCTTGGGTCATGGTAATCTGCTAGTATGTATGGGATTATTTCCATCTTCTTGAATCAGTTGAGGCCTGTTTTGTAACCAATTATGTGGTCTATTGTGGAGAAGGTACCATGAGGTGCTGATAAAAGGGTGAAGAAGGTGTATTCTTTTGTTTCAGGGTGAAATGTTCTGTAGATATATATTAAATTCATTTGGTTCATAACCTCTATTAGTTTCACTGTGTCCCTGTTTAGTTTCTGTTTCAATGTCTTCTCCATTGGTGAGAGTAGAGTGTTGAAGTCTCCCAATATTATTGTGTGGGTTTCAATGTGGTTTTTTGAGCTTTAGTAAAGTTTCTTTTATGAATGTGGATGCTCTTGTATTGGGGCATAGATGTTCAGAATTGAAACTTTTTCTTGGTGGATTTTCCCCTTGATGAATATGAGGTGTCCTTCCTCATTATGCTTGATAACTTTTGGTTGAAAGTCTATTTTATTGGATATTAGGATAGCAACTCCAGCTTGTTTCCTGGAACCATTTGCTTGAAAGACCCTTTTCTATCCTTTTACTCTGAGATTGTGTCTGTCTTTTTTATTGAAGTGTGTTTCTTATATGCAGCAAAATGCTAGATCTTGTTGGCTTATCCAGTATGTTAGCTTATGTCTTTTTGTAGGTGAGTTGAGTCCATTAATATTGAGAGATATTAAAGAGAGATGGCTGTAGGTTCCTGATATGTTCATTTTTGTAGGTGGTTTTATATGCTTGTGGTTCTATCCTTTTGGTTTTGGTGTGAGATGTTTAATATCTTGTCCGTTTTTTGTTGTTGTTGTTGTTGTTCAGGCACCTTCCTTATATTGGAGTTTTTCTTCTAGGATCCCTCTGTAGGGATGAATTGGTAGACACTGTTTGAATTTGGTTTTGTCCTGGAAAATTTTGTTTTCTCCATCTATGTTGTTTGAGAGTTTTGATGGGTATAGTAGCCCGGGCTGACATTTGTGTTCTCTTAGAGTCTGCATGACCTCTGATCAGTCTCTTCTGGCTTTCATAAGTCTCTGTTGAGAAGTCTGGTGTAATTCTAATAGGTTTACTTTTGTATGTTACTTGGCCCTTTTCCCTTGCAGCTTTTAATATTCTTTCTTTGTTTTGTGCATTTAGTATTTTGATTTTTATGTGAGGAGAGGATTTTCTTTTCTGACCCATTTATTTGGTGTTCTATAGGCTTCTTGTACGTTTATGGACATCTCTTTCCTTAGGTTGGGGAAGTTTTCGTCTATGACTTTGTTGAAGACTTTTTCAGGTCATTTGAGCTGGAAATTTTTGCTCTCCTCTATTCTGATTATTCTTTTGTGTCCTGTCCTATATTTTCTAGATGCTTTGAATTAGGAGTTTTTTACATTTTGAATTTTCTTTGACAGTTGTGTCAATGTCTTCTATAGTATCTTCTACACCTGAGCTTCTCTCTTCTAACTCTTGTAATTTTTTTTTATTGGTGATACTTATATTTGTAATTCCTGGTCTCTTTCCTAGGTTTTTCCATTTTCAGGTTTGCCTCCATTTGTGTTTTCTTTATTATTTCTACTTTTAGGTCTTGGATTGCTTTATTCAATTACTTCACTTGTTTATCTGTGATCCTGTATTTCTTTCAGTGAGTTATTGATAGTCTCCTTAAAAGACTCAATTATCTTCATGAGATAGGATTTTAGGACAGATTCCTGATTTTCAGATATGTTTATTCAGGGCTTGTTGTAGTGGGAGAACTGGGGTCTGATGATGCCCATGTATGTTGTCTTCTGTTGCTCATCATTTTGTGCTTGCCTCTCACCATCTAAATATCCCTGGTGTTTGTTGGTCTGTGTGACTTTGTCTGGAGTCTGCGGGGGTTTTTTTGTCCCTGGGTTGTTTCAGGTCTCCTGGTAGGCTTGCTGCCCTGGCTGTAGCAGACCACTTGTGGGGCCTATCAACTAGGTGCTCTTCAGAGGGGCAAAGAAGCTGCAGATCTTTTGTCCTAGCTGCAGTAGATTTCCTGGGAGGTCTTCAGACTGTTGAGTCTTCAGTGAAGCAGTAAATCTGTTGTCCTGTGTGGAGATGTTCTCCAGGGGGTGGCTGCAGACTGTGGTTTCTGTTTCCTTGTGTACAGCAGTACTCCAGGAAGGCTTTCAGTCTCTCCAGTCACTTGTCCAGCATGTCTTCAAGCTATGGTGTCACCTGCTCTGAGTGCAGTGGATCCTCTAGGATGTCTCAGGATATGGTGTCTTCACGGGAGCAGATGAGCTTGCAGTCTGCCCCAGCAGAAAAGACCAAGCTGCAGGGCTCTTTCTTTCTTTTTTACTTAAGCATTTACTTAAATTTTTATCTTCCATGGACAAGCATATTTCTCTAGAGGACATTTAAAAAATGTCTTTGCAACATTGGTTATGAATTTGCTTTTGAAACTTGTCTATTCCACATTTCACTTTCCATGGGTCTTTTTTGTTGTTCTCATTACACTGATGCCTTGACACTAGACTCTGTAGATTTTTAAAATGTGAGAGTGAAAGTAACTTTCCCTAAACTCTAAAAGAAAAAGATTCCCAGAAGCTAAGGTGTTCCCATATATCATTACTATCAGCAGATTCTTAATTAAATTATTTGTTACAGAGAAAAAACTAATCCCTCATATGGTAAACAGAAAAAAATGGATTATTATAGCAAAATAATGTAATTATGGCAGCTTTAAAGGACATGAGAAACTATTGATGAATCACAAGGACACTGTCTTGTTCATTTAATGTTGAGATACTATGGTATGTGATGATAATTTATGTCCACAGAGAACAAAGAGTAGAGTTTCCATGGGCTTAAATTTTGACAAAGCAAAGAACAAGCAAATGTGGATTACTATTTATGTTATTCATATTTTCTTTTACTTTTGAATTGATATTAGATATAGTTTTATATTTAAAAACAGTTGGAATTTATTCTTTATGTCATTTCAACTGCAACTTAAATGCATAAAGGAGGTATATAAATTGGTCCTAAGACTGTGGTCTTTTAACCCAGCATTCAGAAGATTTGTTTGCTGTAAATGCAGTATAGGAAGTGGTAGAGTGCTAAGTTTTTAGTAACCGAGTGTATGAATCAAATACAGCATTGTGTGCATGCATACCTGTGTACTTGTATCATATAAAATCCGCTACTCAACATTTTATACTTGAAAAGAGTATTTTGTTGATTATAATAACTCAAAATTTCATCCTGGAGAAGGGAGGGCATACTAGCAAGCACAAAATATTCTACTTCCTTGTAATCCTTATAGTCAGTTCTTAAAAATCTCTTGTAATTCTGAGGAATTCATAGTAAAGAACATCTCATCAATGAGATCAAATGGTAAGAAAATAGTCAGTGATGAAGAGCTATTACAAAACGTGGGAAGCTTGCAACACCCAATGAGGCAGCTGGCAACTCTCTAGAACATTGCTGTAAAGTCTCATTACCACAGCTTGATAGCAATTGTTCAGGCTCTAAACAGCTGTCTGGATTGCTGGAGCAGCTGTTACCTGGAAAGATCATTTGAAGAGATGAGTCTCCTGTAGACTATCTAATAACTCTCCTAAAGAGGGACATGCAAAGAAAGAAAAGCACAGCCACTAAGTACAGCCATAGAAGTAAGGCTGATCTCAAACTTGATCTAAAGGAGAGGGTTAAATAACACTGTTAATTTGAAAGACTCTGTGTTTTGCTTTTTAAAGCTTGTTTTTCAATCTGTGGTACTGAATTTTCTAGTACATTTGTCATTTCACATAGAGAAAAAAATCATCTGACAAAGGTAATTGTCATTTGATAATCTTATGATAGTACGTAAACTCATTTACTAATGGTCTTCAAATCTATAAATTGTATTAATAATTTTAAGACTTTTTGGAAAGACCAAATTTTAGTACATTTACTTTTAGTTTACAGTATAAAAAGTATTTTTCATTTTTTTATCTTTGTACTTTTACTACTGAAGAGATATGAATAATCTACCAAAATTCTTTATAATTTCACATGTGTCATGAGTTCCATTTTGAAAGAGCTGAAAAAGGCTAACTGTAATTAATTTTATTACAGGTCCATAATTAATGTAATTTTATCCTTTTATTTGTCCTTTAACTTTATAGAAACAACTTTTTAAGCTTTTTCAATCTCCCTTTTGCTAGAAATAGTAATAAAACATATAATTTTATATAAGAAATAATCTTTATAATGCTTGTAAAAGCATAATTTAAAGACTGTTCAGTGGGCACAATCCATGGTGCTAGCATCTTTGGTCTGTATATAAAATCTAGTCTGTTCCTGACAAAATTATGAAAAGGAGCATTTCTATATATTAAATTGAGGGAAATATTAAAGTACATTAAAATGTACCATCAGGTTAATGTGCTTTCTATTTTTAAAAGTGTATGAATTTCAACACGTTTATCTTGAACTCTATTAAAGAAATTTTATTATGATTATAGTTTTTCCTAATAACATTTTATATACCAATTTTAAATATTTATTTCTTTTTTCTTTAGAATGTGTGTGTGTGTGTGTGTGTATAAGAACTCTAATACCAACTGTGCCAAATAATGTCTCTCAAAAGGATATTTTCTGTTTGCCTGCATGTGTCAAGTTATATTTTAAAATTAAGAGTTTACCTGGTATTGAGAATTTTGAGCCAGGGGTATCTGGATCTACTGAGTTTGAGGCCAGGATATTCTATACAGGTAGGCCCTGGATAGCCGTGTCTATACAGTGAAACCTTGTCTCAAAAGATGAAGAAGAAAATGGAGGAGGGGGGAGGAGGAGGAAGAGGAAGAGAAAAAGGAAGGGGAGGAGGAGGAAAGAAGAAGGAGGAGGAGGAGAAAGAGAAGGATGAAGAAGGAGAAGAAACAGAAGGAGGAGACAGAGGAGGAGGAGGAGAAGGGAAGTAAGGAAAGCAGGAATGAAAAAGGTTTACCTTTCAATGACTCCCTATTTTTCATACCTGGCTGAGTATCTTGTAAGATGATAATTATCACACAACCTATTTTTTAATTTGACTTCTTTTCTAACTCTAGCAGTGGCTATTTACCTTGTACATTATAACTCAAAAATTACATACATGATTATAACAACTAAGCAAATAATTTATCTTATTTTATTTATTTGAGGTGTATGTTTTTTGAGTGTATGCATTTACAGTGTGTGCAGGAAGATGTATAGACAGCACCAGATACTATTTTTGAAAGTGCATTTATTTCACAGCACAAATTAATGATTGTGTTCTTATTATTCCCATTTTTATAATTTCATTCATGACTCTAGATTCATCAAAGTTCATCATAAATGTATTTGATTTAGCTTGGCTACATATATTTTTATTAAATTAATTTAGTTGCTCCCCTTCCCAGTCCCACTTCCCTCCCTGAGTTCTTTACCTCTGACTGAGAAGGTGCTCCCCATCCACCTACATACCCTCACTTCACCTGCACCAGCACCAGCATCCCTCTTTCCTGGGGCATCAAGTTTCCACAAGATTAAGTGAATCTTCTCCTACTGAGAACATACAAGGATGCTATTAAAACTAGAGTTAAATGTAGTTGTGAGTTACTCTATGTTAGTGTTGAGAACATTAGGGATAGTAGTCAAGAAGCTGTGAGTGTTTATAACTGCTGAGCCATCACTTTAGCTCCTGCTACAACTATATTTAATGATTGATTTGTCCCATTTCATGATATCACATCAGCACTAAAAATTTATAAAATTTGGCACCAAACTTTAGACACTTTGACATTACTATAAAGAATAAAAAGGGTAGAAATAGATATCATGTTCCCCAATAATATCACTAATCATTTTCTAATTCTGTGTGGATAGTAATTTCTTCATTCAACTTCCATAGAACAATAAATGGCTGTGAAGATGCATGCCTATAATCTCAGCTACACACATTGGTAAGGATGGATAACTAAATGTTTTAGTCGATCCAGGTCAATATAATGAAAATCTTATCCACAAATATGAATGTATCAAATTCTATGCATAAATTATATTAATTAGCTTAACATATATATGTATGTATTCTTCCTCTAAACTTGAAAATGACATGAACAAATATTGTAGAGATATTGTCTTGAAAGTAGTTTTTATTTGTTTTGTTTATTTTTTTATATTTTATTGAGACACAATCATTAGAATGGCAAGGTTGTTTTGTTTTGTTTCATTTTGTGTTTGGTAAAGCATCACTTTATTTTGTGCCAGTGGTTAATACACACGTATGTAACAACAGCAAGTTAGGACAGTTCATATAAAATTTCTTAAATATTGAATGAAGCATATGGTATGACATAGTAGAAAAAGCTGTGGTGTGTGTAGTAGTTAGTTTTCATGGAACATAAGTTTAGACATTAAGGAAACTAAATTTGATACTAAAGCACAGAAAAATGAAATATTTTTAAGACCATAAATTACACATGCTAATATGATTAAGGAAAATTCACAGTGCCTCAACATTATACAAATGACTACAGGAAACTAAAGAATGCTGAGATCAAGAAAATAGCCTTCCCCAGGACTAAAAATAAATTTTCAACCCCAAGAATGTACAGACTGTGCTATTTGTATTTATATATTTAGGAACACACACACACACACACACACACAACACACACACACACACACACCAATTAAATAAAGAAAAGCTAAGAATTTGAAAGATAGTGTTTTTCCCAGAGTATTTCACTGTTGGGAGGTGTAGTCTTGCTGAATTAGGTGTGGCCTGGGCTTTAATACCCTTGTCCTAGCTGCCTGGGAGGCAGAATTTTGCTAGCAGCTTTCAGATGAAGATGGAGAACTCTCAATTTCTCTTGCACTGTGCCTGCCTGAATGTTGCCATGTACCCACCTTGATGATAATGGACTAGACCTCTGAACCTGTAAGCCAGCCCCAATTAAATGTTGTCCTTATAAGAGTGCTGTGGTCATGGTCTCTGTACATAGCAATAAAAGACTAACTAAGACAGATAGCAATGGGCAAGTACATAGTATTTGAAGAAAGAAAAGGGAGGAAAAATGAAAAATAAAAACTTAAACATATTTTTTAGAATAAAATTATATTAAATGCTGGTAAAACTATTCTCAAGGTACTGATTTGCAAATCTTATTTTCAGGTAATGCACTGCACTAGTCTGAAACTTTGGTGTAAATAAAATGCTGCTTGTATGCCCATCCAGAATATTGCTCTGTAGAATAAACTCCATTCTCAATAATGGTCCATAGAAGCACATCAGAGGATAAGCAGATAGGAAAAGGAGGGGGATTCTATGAAGGGATACAGTGTTTGGGATGTAAATAAAAAATAAATAAATATTTTTAAAAGGTACATCAAGCAAAAACCAACAAAAAAAAACAATGACAAAACAACAACAACAACAAAACAAAAAACAAAACCAGACTATATTCAGTTTCTATAACCAAATTTCCTCTTTCTTTCCATTTGCTTCTTTCATGTCTATACTTACAACTTGCATGGCACTTTTAACTTTATTTTAGTTATTTCATTTGCTACCTGTATCCATACATTTCTAGACTATATTAGTGTAGCATTAAAGGCAAGGTATAGATTATATCTCAGTATTGCCATACTGGACTCAGCCAGGATGAAGCTCAGGTTGTATCATTTTAAAGCCACTTAATGACTACAATTACAACATCTGCAGACTAATCATTATCTGAACTCTGAGCACTAATGGGAAATAACAGGTTGACTGACTATGTTTTACAAAAAAAATTTCCAAGAATATGAGTGATCAAAGTACAAAAGACCTAATTCAATTAAGGCAAAAGAACAAAGTCTTATATCTATATATATTTTTAAATATCTAGATGACATAAGGACATTCTCAGTATGACTAGGATGCTTTGAAAAATAACAACATAATGAATTCTGTTACAAAGAAGAAATTTTGATTTTGTTAAATATATGAGGCTAATACTCCATTAACAGTGTAAACATTTTGAAATAATCTTTGGTCTTCAAAATGCACTGGGAATTGGGCCTCTTAAAGTTTCCTTTTATTATGCTTTTTTACTTACTAATTTATTTCTCTAAAAATGTCTTTAAAAGTCCCTCTTAGAGGATAATCATAAGTAATTAATATGTCAGCTATGGCATTAAAATGTATATTAGAAAATTTATCCTTTATATTTCTAGCATTTGTAGAGCAAAAATTATTTTATATCTTATACATATTTTTCAAAACATAGCATATCTTGCTAATTATAGAGCCAGATAACTGGAGGTGTAGTATTCTATTCTGAGTATCTTGGACAATTTTCTGAGATCTGCCTGAAAAACAATAATTAAAACTACAATACACATTTTTATACTAGGATTTATTCGAGTAGTCTACAAGAGTCCTTGATACATTTAAGCCATGCTCTTAAACAAGTTTTTAAACAATTATCTAAGCCACACTGAAGCATTTACACATCTGAAAGTCAAGATTGACATGTTGTATTCTAAATGAAGAGAACCACCTAAAAATTCAAACACATGTATACAAAATTAATGAATTCCATAGTAAGAAACAGTTGAGACTGAAATTTCAAATGCTTTATCATCACAGCACAATCCTGGTCCTTAGCAATGAACCACACAACAGGGCTAAGATAGGCAGTTTGGGAAAAGACTTTTTCAATAGAAGATAAGGTCATAACACGTGAATTAGGGTGGGGATAAGCAATGACCCCTTTGAGTCAGATTTGGTGAAATTATATAAGCATAAGAATGGTATAAGCTGCAGGAAGCCATGGTCCCTCCCTGCTCCTGCTCTTCTTCTTTCCAAGATGAATAATAATAAATATTTAGTGGACAGTTTATTTAGAGAAAAAAAGTGAGTATAAGATATAAAAGTAAATCAATTATGTGCAAGAAATTCCTTTGAGTTTGAGATGAAGAATATATCTTAATAGCATAAGCAATTTGACAGACTTCTATAATTCACCAAATAGCTGATCATATTTTTTTCATAGTGAGAAAAATATTTATTCAAATTATTTAAATATTTTCAAACATGAAAGATCAAACAAACTATTTTTCACTGTGCAAGATGAGTAGTATGAAAATTCATCACCTCAGGGATATAGTGGTGCATAATACTATAAAAAACATTCTGATCTATGCATGATTACAGTCTATGTCTAGCTTAATTCTTGTTATAGTAACAAAATTCTGAAAATTGGTACTTATTTCTCAGGTAAAATTTATCATTCAATAGTTAGAGACTGTATTACTTTTAGTAAGCTCATGTTCTCCATATCAAGTCAATTTATAGAAAAAAAGGTACAGCCACTCTGCCTATGCAATTTCAAATACCAGCGAGTGGTGGAATGTGATTAAGGAAATGACAAACGTTACTTATGGTTTGTGTCTTCTTGTCATAATATATATTTATCATGCTTATGCTGTTTCATATATTTAACACGCATTTTAGCACATTTAAGAGTGAATCTAAACTATTATACTGAATATGAATAATTATTTTAAATTTATTTTTAATAGTTTAAATTATGTTTGTGTGAGAGTGAAATTATGTTTGTGTGCTGAGTCCTGAGATGTTATATTCCTTGGAATTGCAGTTATAAGAAAACTGTGGTAGGTCCTGGAAACTAAAATCAAGTCCTCTGGGAAAGCAATATGTTATCTTAACCACTGAGCCATCAGTTCATACATAAATATTAATAATTCTTTCTCATTTCTAATGTAGATGATCACTGGTCCAATCTAGATAATCCAGCATGCAGACTTTTATAAAGTGTTTAAGTGCACTTTGATACAGAGATGCAAATTTGCATCTTCTGGTAATGCTGTTGGCTATGTCAGTGATTAGGGAATAGAGTAACAGAAGTGAGACAAAGCAAATCTGGGAGATACAATGATTCATCACAAGTCTCAAAAGGAATGAAAAACTTATAAACTCTTATATTTTATTATAAACATGTTATCTGCTTTTTATCTGTGCTATTTGAAGTTTTTCATGCAACATCATTATCCAGACTTTATTGAAAATTCCAACAAGAGAGGCAATGTAAATGCTCTCAGCATTTTATCCATTCGTTTGAACACAATGATTAGTTTTGAATCATGGGACTTATGAACTAGTGTCTATATGTGTACTCTTTAGGCTATAAAAAGAAGTCAGAGGTGTTTGCTGTGGCAATACACTAAGCTACCTATGAATCAATACTTCCACAGACTTCAGTTTCAATTTAGAGGTCACTCATCAATTCTTTAATTTTATTCACTTGTCATAAGAAGGGATCTCACTTCCTAATTAGAGCTACTTATAAGATCTCAGACTCATTTTCTCTAACTGTTCTCTGGCTTTGGCGCTTTTTAACGTCCCTTCTCTAAATATATTCAAATAGTTTGTGTGTGTGTGTTTATTTTCTTTTCTGGAATGAAAAAGATTTTAAAACCTGTTATAATCCTATTTGTCATTAACTGACATCCTTCTAATGCTCAAAACCATCTGCTATCCTTAAGCTTTAATTTTCTTTTTAATATTTGCAGTAAAAGAGATTCTTTCTCTGGCATCCATTTCTCCTGAGATCAGTAACAAGAGAAAGTGGGAACTGCTAATCAAGATAAGACAAAAAATATTGCATGCATCAGTTTTGTTCACTTTCACAAACGGAGTTTAGTCACATTGCCAAATTTGCCTGCAAAGTGTGCTATATGGCCTTGATGTCACTAGATAAACCAGGTAGCTTGTTAAAAATATCAGAGGATGAAAAGACAAGGAAACCTCAATGAATATTGTAGAGCACTAAGCACTTACTCACATATTCTGAACATACTGAAAAATTATAATTAATATATCATTATTTGAAAATAACTAAACCAACAGACATCAAAACCTATTTTACAATTTTCTATAATATTTCATCAAAATTTTCTGAAATTTTACTGTATTGATTTTGAAAGACATTCTTAAAAGAAATAGTATACTATAATTTTTTTCATTCTTTGAAAGGAGTGTTTTCCACATGGTTTTATTTTTAATATATATGTCACAACCGGCCTTATTATTACTCTATATTAGGGGAGCATTAATTTTAAATCATAAATTATTTCAAAGACTGCCATATTATTTTGGTTAAAATTTATATAACAAAACAGGTTTTAGTCAGCTTAGATTACTATCAAAGGCAACACATAGAGAAAAGTAAGAAAATGCTATTTTTTTAGAGGGAGGAACTGAGAAAGGAAATTTATATAATTAAATTGTAATGTCAAATACCTTGAAAATCTTTGAAAAAGTTGAATTTTCACCAAAGAAACTTTATAGCACAAATCTCACATAGTGAAATACAGAAATATAAATTGAGTATGATTTATTTTACTTTTAACCTCTTCATTGATCGTTTGTGACACAACAACAAACAGAGAAAACCAACCTGTAAAATATTCCTCAGCTTCAGGGTGCAGCAAAGACTTACTGTAAACAGCGTGAGTTAATATGTTCAAGACTTTCTCTAACAGCTTTTATTTTTGAGTATTAGAATGTGTGTGTCTAACCTCTAGAATTGAATTGCAAAGCTATATATATATATATATACACACATATGTGTGTGTATGTGTGTCATATTGAAATAAAAAAATGTACTTGGATACATGAGTACACATTGAATAAGGTACATCATACTCCATCCCTGTGCTCCATTTCCACAAGTCTGCTTGCTTTCCCAGGAGCCCTCTGTCACTAGGAACACCAGGTAATCCCACTGGGGATAAGAAACCTGCTAGGCTAGGGGTCTTGAGTTCTATAAGAAAAAAGACTGAGCAAGCCAGGAGGATCAAGCCAGTAAAAAGCATTCCTTCATGGCATCTGCATCAGATTCAACTTCCAGATTCCTTACCTGTTTGAAGTCATATTCTGACTTTCTTCAGTAATGAACAATGATGGAGAAACATAAGCCAAATAAACATTTTCTTCTATAATTTCCTTTGATAGTGGTGTTTTATCATAGCAGCAGGATATGTCTTGTTCAGGCTCCATATTCTTCATTTCTAGGAGACTTAGGTAGAAGGGAAGAAACATACACACACACACACACACACACACACACACACACACACACGCACACACGCACTACCACCACCAACATCAAAATAACAAGAATTGGACATTTGTAATTCTCAATATCAATGGACTCAACTCCCTCCTAAAACACAGGCTAACAGAATGGATGTGAAAACAGTATCCATCATTCTGCTGCATGCAAGAAACACACCTCAACACTAAAGACAGACATTCCTTCAAAGTGAAGAGCTAGAAAAATATTTTTCAAGTAAATGGTCCCAAGAAAGAATCTTTAGTAGCCCTTCTAATGTCTAATCAAATAGACTTTCAACCATAATCAATCAAAATAAATAAGGACAAATCATACTCATCAAGGTAAAAAATCCACCATAAGAGATTCTCAATTTAAAAAATCTATACCCCAAATGCAAAGGCACTCACATTTGTAAGACAAATATTTTTTAAAAATTTAATTAAACATTGAACCTCACCCATTAATGGTAAGAGATTTCAACACCACACTTCCACCAATAAATATGCCATCTAGACACAGACTAAACAAACAAATAATCCTATTAGCAGATATAATTAGTCAAATGGACCTAAAATATTAATAGATTGTTTCACATAAGGTCTTTTGATTTCAAAAGAATATACCTTCTTCTTAGCACCTCAGGAGCCTTTCAGCAAAACTGACCATATACTCTCTGAGAAAGCAAACCTCAACAGATACAAGAAAACTGAAATAACCCCCTGGACCTTATCAGACAACCATGGATTAAAACTAGACTTTATTTACAATAAAAAGCTTACAAACTCATGGAAACTGAGAAACTTTTTTTTCTCTATGCCCACTAAATCAAGGCAGAAATAAAGAAAAACTTAAATACTTTTTAGAATTCAATAAAAATGAATGTACAATATACTGAAACTTACGGGGCATAATGAAAGCTGTTCTAAGAGGAAAGTTCATAGCACTAAATATTCTCATAAAGAAATGAGTGATATCTCATGCTAGAGACTTAACAGCACAATTAAAATTTCTAGAACAAAAAGAAGCAAACACATCCAAGATACATAGATGGCAAGAAATAATAAAACTCAAGACTGGTATCAATAAAATAGAAATAAAAAGAATAATACAAAGGATGTTTAATCAATGGGGTCATCATTGAGAAAAATCATAAGAAAAACAAATTCTTAGTGAAATTAACTAAAAGACAAAGAAAGAATATACAGACTTACCAGTGAAATAGAAAGAGAGATGTAACAACAGATACTAAGGAAATCCTAAGAATGATTAGGTCTTATGCTATAAAACCTATACTGCTCAAAATTGGAAAATTCTAAATAAAATAGACAATATTTTTAATAGATACCACTTATTAAAGCTAAATCAAGAGCAAGTAAACAATCTAAATAGACATATAATCTCTACTAAAATAGAAGCAGTAATGAAAATTTCCTAAACAAACAGAAATACAACAACAATACAAAAGAAAAGCTCAGGGTCAGAGAGTTTTAGTGCAAAATTCTAATAGACTTTCAAAGAAGACCTAATACCAATATTTCTAAGACTGTTCCACAAATAGAGACAGAAGTATCATTGCTAAATTCATTTTTATGAAGCCACAGTCAACATGATGTCTAAACCACACAAAGAAAATCTCAGACCAATTTTTCTCATGAACATTTATGCAAACATGTTTAATAAAATATTCACAAAACAAATTCAACAACACATCAAAAATATCACCTACCATGATCAAGTAATCTTCATCAGAAATTGCAGGAAGTTTAATATAAAAAATTAAGCAATTTAGTTCACCATATGAACAAATTGAAAGAAAAATGTTCATCTGATTTAATAATGAAAAAGCCTTTGATAAAATCCAGAACTGCTTTGTGACAAAGACTTAGAGACAAGGAAGACAATAAACACAAGATAGAGCAAACCAATAGCCAACATCACACTAAATAGACAGATATTTAAAGCAGGAACTTAAAACTTAAGTTTTAACAACCTTAAAATTGGGAACAAGACAAGACTGTCAAGTCTCTCCATATATATCCAATATAGAACTTGAAGCTTAAGCTAGAGCAATAAGATAACAAAAAGAGAACAAGGCAGTACATACTGGAAAGGAAAAAGTCAAAAAGTCACTACTTGTAGATGATGTAATAAGTATACATTAAGTGGCCCCAAATTCTACCAGAGAACTCCTATAGCTGATAAACACATTCAGCAATGTGCCTGGATACAATTTTAGCTAAAAGAATAAATCAATAGCTCTCCAACATGCAAATGCTTAACAGGCTGAACAATATATGGAAATAACACCCTTCCCAATAACCACAAATCATATAAAATATTTTTGTGTATTTTTTTTTTATTTTTTGAGACAGGGTTTCTCTGTGTAGCCCTGGCTGTCCTGAAACTCACTCTGTAGACCAGGCTGGCCTCAAACTCAGAAATCCTGCCTCTGCCTCCCAAGTGCTGGGATTAAAGGCGTGCGCCACCATTGCCCGGCTGAGTAATTCCTAAATAAGAGGAATACCTCTATGACAAGAACTTCAAGTCTCTGAGGAAAAATTTGAATCAGATATCAGAAGATGGAAAGATATTTTATGCTCATAGATTTGATAGGATTAGCATAGTAAAAATGGCCATTTTACCAAAAGTAATCTACAGATTTGATACATTCCCATCAAAATTCCAATACAATTTTGTATAGATTTTGAAAGAGATATTCTCATCTTCATATAGAAAAACAAACAAACAAGATCAACAACAATGACAGGATAGCTAAAACAATCACACAATAAAAGGACTTCTGGAGGTATTACTATCCTTGATTTCAAGCTTTACTATAGAGCAATGGTAATTAAAATTGACATAAAACATACAAGTTGATCAACTGAATAAAATCAGAGTCAGAAATGAATTCATATTTTTATGCACACTTCATTTTTGACAAGAAGACAAAACTATTTAATGGGAAAAAATAATCTTCAACAAATGATGCTGGTCTAATTGAATGTCTGCATGTAGAAAAACGCAAATAGATCCATATCTATCACCTTGCCTAAAAATCAAGTCCAAGTCAATCAAAGACCTCAACCTAAAACCAGATATACTGATCCTGTTAGAAGAGAAATTGGGGAATAACCTTGGATGCATTAGCACAAGAAACAAGAACAGAATACCAATAGATCAGGCATTAATGTCAATAATTAATATATGGGACCTCATGAAAAGAAAGGGCTTCTGTAAGGCAAAGGAGACCATTAAAAGGACAAAACGGTAGCTTTCAGGGTGGGAAAAGATCTTCACTAGCCTCATATCCAGCAGAGAGCTAGTATCCCAAATGTATCATGAACTCAAACTAGACATGAATAAATCAAATAATCTGATTACATTGGGGTACAGATCTAAAAGAGAAATCTAGACAGAGGAATCTCTAATTGCAGATACATAGTTAAAGAAATGTTCAACATCTTTAGTCATCATAAAATCAGAATCAAAACAACTCTGAGTTTCTATCTTACACTGACAAGAATGTCTAAGATCATAAACCCAAGCAATACCTCATGCTTAAAAGGGTGTGGTACATGTGTACTGTCCTACATTGCTGATAAAACTGCATATTTGCATAATCACTTTGGAAATCACTGGCAGTTTATCAGAAAATTGGGAATAGTTCTACCTCAAGACTACTGCTTGGCATATAACCAAAGGATGCTCCAACATACCACAAGGACACTTGATCAATTATGCTCACAGCACTCTTATTGTAATAGCCAGAAACTGTAAACAACCCAGATGTCTATCAACCAAAGAATGGATAAAGAAAATATGGTACATTTACATAATGGAGTATTAATTATCTATTAAAAACAATGTCATCATGGCATTTCTGTACCAATGTATGGAGCTAAAAGAAAGATCACCTTGAGTGAGATATATCAGGCCCAGAAAATCAAACAAGGTATATCTTTATTTATTTATAAGTAGATATTAGTAGTATTATAAGTATTAGTATTAGTAGTATTATAAGTAGATATTAGATTATTTATAAGTAGATATTAGAATATTTATAAGTAGATATTAGACATAAAGTATGGTATAATCATGGTATAATTAATATGGTATAATTAATAGACCCAGAAAACTAAATAACAAAGATGGTCTAATGAGGGACACTTGAATCCCACTGAGAAAGTGAAGTAGAATAGTTATCTATTGAATGGAGGGAGAAGACTGGATGGGAGAGGGGTAAGAATAGGAACTGGATGTGGGCATAGGATGGAGGGAGAAAGTACTAGGGGTGATAACTGGAACTGGATGTGGCTAAGACTATGAAAAGTCCCAGGACTAGGAAAACTCCCAGGAATCCATGAGAATGACTGTAGCTAAGTCTCCTAGCAGTACATGATATGGATCCTTAAGCAGCAATCTCTGTAACCAGGCAAAAATTTTATTGGAAGGATTGGGACACCAACCTAGATGCAAAACCTTTGCCCCATAAGTTTTCCTGTCTACAAAATGTTCACTGGTAAAGATGGAACAAAAATTAAGAAAATACTCAAGTTTTGAGAGGGAATATACCCCTGACATTATTAATGATATTCTGGTATACGTGCAGATAGGAGCCTAGCATAACTGTCACCACAGAGGCTTAACCCACCCATTGATGGAAATGGATGCACTCATACCTACAGCCAAAAATTAGACAGAGCTTGGGGAATCCTCTAGAAGACAAGGAGGAAGAATTGAAGGAGCCTGAGGGTAAAAGACGCCATAAGAAAATCTACAGAACAAACTAACATAGGCCCATTCTGAGACATAGAGACTGAACTACTAACAAGAGAGCATTATGGAATGAATATAGGCCTTCTGCACATATGTAACAACTGTGAAGCTGAATCTTCATGTGAGACTCTAACTTCAGGAGCAGAGGCTGTCTCTGATTCTGTGCTTGCTTTTGGGACCCTATTCCTTAACTGGGCTGACTATACTACCCTCAATAAAAGCAGATGCACCTAGTCTTGCCATAATTTGATATGCCAAGACTGGTTGATATTTACGGGAGGCCTCCATTTTCTGAGTAGAGAAGTAAGGGTCAATGAGGGAGGGAAGGGGAGAGGGAGAGACTAGGAAGAGAAGCTACTTTTGAGTTGTAAGCTAAGTAATAATAATAATAATAATAATAATAATAATAATAATAACAATAAAGTATTTTTAAATCTTTACTAGAAATTTCTTATAATCACAGAAACTATTCAGACTTTTAGTTATATTGTAACAGCACAGGGTTGAGATTTCGTGGTAAGAATTTATCATTTTCTTCCTTGTGACTATGTAACTTTGAAAGTCATTTTAAGTCTTCAGGCCTAACAAACACTAAGGATTTTGAACAAGTCTCTCTTGAGAGCCTTCCCAGCTCCAAAGGCCAACAATTACAGTGCTCTGCTCAGAACCAGATTCCATTAGTTTTCTTTTGCTGAACTTCTTTATTGTCTCCATTTTTCTGATTCCTTTTTATAAGGTTTCTTCAGATTTTATATTAGACATGCCTATGAGTCAGAGAAGAATATACTGAAAATTCCTACCATGGACTTTAGTAAATAAAAAAAAAAATACATTCAATTAATTACATGCCCTTCAGATAATAATGTGGTTTTCCTTCCCCTCCCCCATGAGAACTTAGGCATCTTTTATCTCTTATCATTCCAGAAGAAAATCACTTTGTATTTACTGTAAAACCCTGTTTTCCAGCCCATTCATTTTTTAAAATTGCTTTATGTTAAACAGCACAAGAACCTTTGTTTATTTTTCAAACTGTTTGAGTATGTAACTCAGGCATGTCTTTAATGCTTGACCCTCTTGCCCCAGCCCCTAGTGTTGGCCTCAGAGGAGCTAAGACACCTTGCTGGTTTTGTTACTGTTGCTGTTTGTTTTGCTTCTCAGCCATCATAAATCTCTTCCCATCCTTAGTTAGTACTTTGTTTAAGAAGTTATTCTCCAGTTTCTCAGTTTTCTATTAAATATTGTTTTGTAACCTTAATTTTGAACTACATGTTGATGAAAATGAATAGTATTATTTACGGTAAGTACAAACATGGTCTTTTTCTCTTTCTTAAAGGTTTGACTCCAAACCCAAAATCACTTAGTCTCTAAATGCTCATATTCCAATTGAATTCTTTGCATTGCATTCAAAGACCCACCTTTGACATTTTTTCTGATCTGACATAAAGGATTTCTCATTGGGTTTCACTTGTCATGTGACTCCATCACACAACAAACTGATAATTAAAACCATCACACAACCATATGTGGTCAAAATTAATTTATGACTTTCCTTCATTTGTCTTTACAGTCCACTCAAAGCATCCTTCATTCTCGGGTAATAACTTTGTTTTCCTGGGCTATTTTTCCAGGTCAGAACTCTGAAGACTTCTGTGTCATTACAAAGTCATGATTCCTTAATCTCTCTATTTAATATCAGATTGGTTAATTTGATATCAAGAAATGCACAAATGGCAAAGCTCTGAAAAAATAGAAATTCTAGTGTCCACCTAACTACTGTGCTACAGCAATAGCTTCTAATGCTCAAGAAATGAATAGGATGTGTTCACATAGAATATTCAGCTACATTTATGTTTTGAATGAACTTCTCAAACCTGTGGTTTCTCAGAACACTTATGCTTCCAGTAAAAAAAGTTACATGTTCATTGACATTCTTGTTCATTGAATAGTCAGTGTATAATAAGTGTTCAGATAAATTAAAATGGTTAGTGGGTCATGTGGAAATAACAGCAAAAAAAAAAAAAAGTAGGAAACTTACTGCATGCCTCTGAGTGCAATGGAAACAGAACAATTTCTCATTCATTATTCTACTTTAGGTATCTGATAGTTACTTTTAATAAATTTTACCAAAAATTGATATTCTTCTTATTTTGAAAATTGAACTATGATTAATACCTTCATTTGAGAGAACTAAATTTCCATATGAAGTTTTATATTTAGTCTTCTGCCCCTTTGGCCCTTAACTCCAAAAATAATAAAGATTTATTTATTTTTTTATTTTATGTGTGATGGAGTATGCACCCCACATGTCTGAAGGGAGTAGCAGAGGCTATCAGATCTCTACAACTGGAGTGATAGATAGCTGTTAGCCAACTTTGTGAAAGCTGGAAACTGAACTCCAGTCCTCTTCAAAGAGCAACAAGCATTCTTAACCACTATTCTGTCTTTCCAACACTGCATACACCATTTTTTAGTTCACTGTGTATAGTATTATTGTATCTTCCCTTATCTGTATTGAAGAGAACCATTTTCAGTTCTGATAAAGTATAGTATCTATCAGGAACTCTTTACCTAAATTGTCATCTTCCATTCTTCTTTTTTAGATATAAACCTGCCTTCTCTAAAATAATATAGTTTTTTTCCTAGTATTAATCAGATGTATTTTCTGGAATTTTTCCTACACATTTTGGGGATGACAACTCCGAGGATGATATCTATGTAAACATGCCAGTTCTTTTCAAATGTTGAAACATCTCTGCTTGCTCAATTGCTAAGACCCTAAGGTATAAGTTTCAAAAAAGAGCTTGGCCACCCTGGAAGCATCTTACCTTTACTGCTGCAAAGGTGCATCAAAGATACAAGTTCATTTTCTGCTAACTAACTAGTGTTCTTAATCCTCAAGTTTAAACTGAGTTTGGATTCTTGAAATGTGACTAATTGTTGAGGTTTTTTTTTTTTTTTTTTACAAGTCATGATTGGATTGGATGCATAGGAAACAGAGAACAAGTGAGTCTCAGGAGATTTAGCTCTAGATTGGATTTTAGCACTTGCATGAAGGATAGGAAGATAAAAAGGTCAAGGGACGCTTTTGTTTGCTTTTGCAATGAGACCTATTACTGCATGTTTGTAAAGGGGACTGATGTAACCGAGGTGGAAATTCAATGATTTATTACTGAAAGTATAAATTCCCAGAAGGCGGGGCTGAGAACACATAAGTGAATAGAGACAAAGGTCAAGCTTAAAAAGATTAAATCTGAGCATGTACAAGTCCACCTAAATCATTGAAAAGAGGATTTGTTAGACAGACAGAATGGGTTTGTTTTGGTTTGGTTTGGTGAGTCCAGGAAACTGTCTTTTGTTATGTGACAGCTGGTGGGACTGAGTTACAAAGATACATTTGTGTTAATACCTATGGAGTCCTTAAACAGACCTTGTTAAAAAGGGATACTGTCTGTTAGCTCCTGAGAGGAGTGTTGATTCTGGATCTACTAAATTGGATGTTAGCTGAGTGCAAACAGATCCACTGGGTCTCACCATTCCATCCCATCCTGGACTCAAAAAAGAGCAATAACTTTTCCAAGTCTGGTCTCAAGTTTACTCAAAATGTTATTCAGTGAATATACTAAAGTATACTTGGTTTGATTTTAGATCTAAATGTACAAGAAAGAGAAAGTTGGGAGAATAATCATAATATGCCCAAACTTCCACCAATGGAGGCATCTCCATAAATTATAGGCTAAGTACATTGTCTCCTGGTGTTGAGGAGGTATTACCAGAATCTTTTATTGTTCTCCTCCTAGATTTCTGGTCCTTGCTATGTTAGTCTAATAAATTCAGTTGAAATTAACACAACAGCATAGAGGTGTGTTGAAGGCAATGTTGATTGTAAAACAACATGAAAAATATTCAGGGCTAAGAATGGGCAATGGGATAAAAGTTCATTGAAAGGGAAACCCTTTCTTAGTGAGAGCAGAGAGTGGCCAGAGAGATCACAGTGTCTACCCATTTAGGTAGATAGCTTTAATACTGTTTTTTAAAGTGTTCAGATCAATTGGCTAGCCTGAAAGACAGTAGATGTGTAGGTGACATTCTGACTCATTTCAATGAACTCGTAAGGAAGGTGGAATGGCTCCTATTTGTTCTTTACAAGAAAGGTTCCGTACAGACTACAGTTTTCCTATAATTTCCAAAAGTCCTGTTTCTACCCCAGGCCAGAACCCAGTAATCAGAGCCGACATTCTAGGTCCTGGCTCCCTGACTGTAAAGGCTGCTCAATTCTGTCAGGCTCCCTAGACAAAGTATTTTACTGTAATGTCAGAATTAAGGTATTCATGAAGGAGAACTTACTGTTTGAAAATATTTTGAAAAATATTTACCTTATTATGAATCTGATGTATACTACTTTTTAGGCAAAGTTGGATAACAAGTTTGAAGAGAGATTTTGGTTCTAATTTGCAGTATTCTCTTAAAACCTAAAATAAGATTTTTAACTTTTTATCAGAACTTTTAGCTAACTGTATCTTAAAATGGTTGATTGCTTAAGATCTCACATTTGAGTTTTTTACTATGTTTTTCCTAGATTGTTTGACTTTCCCCCTTTGCATCATAAATACGCAGTACATTGAAAGAACAACAGTATTTACTTTCCTCCAGACAACATTATGTAATACTAAATATTTAACTTATAAAAAAATATATAGTTTAAAAATAGGTAAAATATTTTATATAAAATTTTATGTTGTTATATTTTAATGAATTTCAAAAAGTGAAATTAAATCTTTGTATATATATTTGTATGTCAATAATTTTTCAGGCACTTTTTCCAAATTAAGCAATTCCTACCCTACTTTTTAAATAATGACTATATACAGCATCAATCCTTAGAGCCTGAAGAAGTTTTCTTCAGTAAACTGCCGAATCAGGTCCTATGGAAAGAGTTTGATGGTTGTATAATGCCACTCTGCAAATTTCTTGACATCTGAGCACAGGGAGAAATTACATTTGAAGATGTGAAGGTTCAGAAAAGAATTTTGTCGAGTGAAAAGAAATTTCACAACTTGAGATAGACAGACTTTCGAAAATACCATTTTAAAATATGCTGTTTTTCTAGTGTAATGAGATAAGCCAGTCTAAATGCAACTTACCAAAACTTCCTTAAGGTCAGAAACTGATTAAAAGAAGCCTTCACTCATGTTTGATAAACTATATAATATTTAGTGTAGAATGAACACTAATATGAGGCTCATTTTGATGATAGAATCAAAGCTTCTTCAAATGTTTCTTTGAGAAAATACATTCTTAGAAACAGGGGACTCAGTTTCTTCTCTCTGTCATTGCTGGAAACACTTGTTCTATTCTTTCATTTTTTGCCTTTTTTGCTTTTTAACTTATAAGAGTAAATTCTCTATGACTGGAGTCTAGACTTTTAGAATGAGCAGTAACAGGTCAGATATTCATCTTAGCCTTGCCTTCACTTTAATTTACTGAGGGTGATCCAGGCATCAAACATATTTTCTGACCAATGTGATATATCAGCATGACCCTGAAAAAAAAGTCCAATCGTTACCAAATAGGCTCACTGGACATGTTCAGTGATTCTTCATTCAAAATAAAAGTAGATATTGCTTTTTGCTTGTTTACTAAAGAAGAGGCTTTGAGTTAATTGTGTTCAGAATGCATCTTAGAGAATTGACCTAAGGTTGAACTCTAACAGGCAGGTAGGTACCTAGCACCAGTTTCCAAGTAATTCCTCAACAAATTTTCACCCCCAGATGGCAAACCTTCCCCTGGCACTTCACATCCTAACAACTACCAATTAGAAAAAAAGCAGAAGTTAAGTTTATGGTTTGGCTCCCAGTACCAGCCAATTATGTTAAAGCCCATAATGGCCCACATCTGATGCATACCAGGCTAGATGTCCACTTCTTGCGTCCATAAATTGCTTGCCTGAAACTGGGCATGAGGCTCCTCCTGTTTTCCTGTGTCAGAGACGGTGGTGTGGCCCAAGATTGAACTTGAATAAAGAGATTCTAATGTGGTTGTGTTGGATTCAGCTCCTTAGGGAGTTCACAAGTATTTGTGGCACAACATTACCATTAGCTGATGTCATTCAGAGTTGTGAACAAAGCTATAGGACATCAGAAACTACACCATTAGTCCTATGCTTAAAGCCCCAAAAATAAGATTATATTAGAACTTAATAGAAGAATAAAAATATCTCCAAGCTTTCAAAGTATATGTCTTCTAAGAGTTGAAATAACCTTAGATATATATTATTGGCACTAAAGTACTAGACATATTATTTAGAGCATTATTCACATGACTATTTTTGATATGTGTTGAGTCTGTCAAAAATTATCTGGCAGAAGTTAAGAAATCTATTTCAGGTCACGATTTATAAATAAATTTAAATTTTATTACACTAACAATAATCTAGAAAATCTTCAAAACTTAGTTAAGACAAAGGAGATTCTGACCTTTTTATCCATGTTGGTCCGATACAGAAACTTTGAACATTGTAGGCATAATAGTTTTGTGCATTATGTAATGCTTATCCTTATGTCATTTAAATGCTGATTTATTTGCCTTCACATCTTGTTACAATCTTTATATAATGCTTATGTGTAAACAATACTTACCATTGATTCTCTGCCTTGTCAATTAATACTGATTATCCAATGGCTAAGCAGAAGAGAGAATAGGGCAGAAACTTCAGCCAACTAAGGGTAAAGAAAGAGAGAGAGATTCAGATCAGCCACAAGGAAGAGAGGGTTTGAAAAGACACCATGAGAATAAAACATCTAAAGCCAAAAAAAGCCAGATGAATAATAATATGCAAGTACTGTGGGAAGAGGCTGGGAGATAGCCAGATTCATATAGGGTTAAGGTATATCCATTAACTGCCCATATATTGAGGTGTAGCTTGAAATAAATGTTTTCTGCGTCGTTATTTGGAAAATTATACAATGGAATATTACTCAGATGTTAAAAACAATGAATTCATGAAATTCTTAGGCAAATGGATGGAACTAAAAAATATCCTGAGTGAGGTAACCTAATCACAAAAGAACACACATGGTATACACTCACTGATAATTGGATATTAGCCCAAAAGTTCACAATACCCAAGATTCAACTTACAGACAACATGAAGTTCATGAACAAGGAAGACCAAAGTATAGGTGATTTGGTCCTTCTTAGAAGGAGTAACAAAATACTCATGGTAGCGAATATGGAGACAAAGTGTGGGACAGAAACTTAAGGAGGGGTCATCTGGAGACCGTTCCACCTGGGTATCCATCCCATGTGTAGTCACCAAATGTAGACACTGATGTGGATGCCAGAATGTGCATTCTGACAGGAGTCTAATATAGCTGTCTTTTTAGAGGTCTCCAAGAAGAGCCTGACATACACAGAGGCAGATGCTCACAGCTAACCATTGAACTGATCACAGGGTTCCCAATGGAGAAGTGAGAGAGAAGACTGAAGGAATTGAAAGGGTTTGCAGCCCCATGGGGAGAGCAACAATACCAACCAACCAGAGCTCCCAGGGTCTAAACCACCATCCTGGGAGCACATAGGGAGGGACCCATGGCTTCAGCTGTGTAAGAAGGGGAGAATGGCCTTGTTGAGCATAGGTGGAAGACGAAGTCCTTGGTCCAGTGAAGGCTGGATGCCTCAGTATGGGGGAATTCATGGGTGGGGAGGTGGGAGTAAAAGAGTGGGTGGGAGCACATGCTCAAAGAAGCAGGAGGACAGGGGATGGGATAGGGGGTTCCTGGGGTTGGAAATGGGGAAAGGAGTAACATCTGAAATGTAAATAAAATATTGAATAAAAAATTAAAAAATAACTACAGCCATACTAATTTCATGAATCTATGTTAATATAATGATCATTTCACAAAACATTGCTATATTCCAAAGCTTAAGCGCAGTAAAAATGAAAATATAGGATAAAAAAGAATGATAGAGACAAATTACAGTTCAAGCAGTAAAACAATATATTATATAATCATATGTAAAATTATAGAAGATATTCTTCAGTATACAGGAGGGTTAGCTAAATAACAAAATAGAAAATTACCTTAGGCATTTGAGAACTTTAAAAATAAAAGAGGTTATTAGCAACCTTTAAGGAAATTTTGAATTATCAATTTCAAACATTATTGAAGTATGGTAGCTACAGCACAAATGAGCATGTATCTAATGGGCCAAAGGTAGAAAGCAAGACAGCCCACCACCAGGGCAGACAATAAGTGTACACTGAAATCTGGCACAGAAAAATCATATATGCTGTATTCCTCTTGGTAGGATGAAAGAGAATCTAAGCACACTGACCTAACTGGCAAAATTGGTAAAACAAAACAGAAAAAAACATGAAATGCTTTAATTTTCTTTTGCTGGAAACATTAGACATTCCTTCTTTTGCTTATCATCGATTCTCACTTTCTGTTTCTGTTTCTCTCTGTCTCTTTCTCTCTGTTTCCCCCTTTCTCTTTCTTTCTCCCTTGTGCTCTCTCTCTCTTTCTCTCTCTCTCTGTCTCTCTCTCTTGTGTGTGTGCATGTGTGTGCTTATATATGATGTTCATTAGTGGTACACAATCATATATGCATGCATGTGCATGCACATGTATGCTAATGCATATGAAAGTCAGATGTTAATTTTAGATATCTTCTTTAATCTCTCTCCACCTTACACTCTGAGAAAAGGTGCCTCAAAGAGCCTGGAGCTCATAAATTCAAGTAAAGTGCTTTGCTAGACAATCTCTGTCCCTTGAACTACTGGGGTTCCTAATAGGTATATGACACTTGAATTTTGACTGAGGACAAACACAGGTCCTCGTGCTTTTGTGATAGACACTTTACCCACTGAGACACCTCCCTAGGCCCTGTCTATCAATAACTTCCTTAGACTCATGGAAAACCTCAAAGAACATTGTGGTACTTTTGTCCTATGCATTTAGTAAAATCCTAATGACTACTGGAGATATGCTAGGTCAGAATGTAGGATGAGTACACTGTGCTTTAATTGATGATAGACTCTTCCAGGTAAAACCAACAGTGATTTCCTAACTATTCTGTACTTCTCTAAAATTTTTGAGTGCTAAGTTGAGTCACAAATTAATCTTGTTTAGACTGGATTCTGCAGACATACTCTAAGATATAGAATTGTAATATTGAATTAATTTCATGAAAAGAAAAATTTTTGTCTTCAGATAACAGAAGAGTAGGCTGCACACTTTAAAGCAAGCTTCACATTAATTTGTCATCAGTTCTTTATGGCTCAGGACCTCACTTTTAAAGGATTAGAAACCCTGCTACAGCAACTCATAGAGCAGTTGCTCAAAAGAGACACTAACAAACTTGGCATGTCCCAGAAACACAACAGGTTCCACAAAGCATCTTCGAATAGAAATGGATGATGAAAGTATTCAGAACCTGTAATGGGAGAATTTGGTGTACAGGCAAGAATGATCAAGAGCTGGAGCAACAGTGAAGCAGGCAAGAGCTCTTTCTGCTCTTAAAGAGCCTAGTATTTGGTCTTAGCATCCTTCCAAAGGCCAGTACCTCTAGCTCCAAGGATCTGACAAGCTTTTTTTCTCCTTTACAAAGCCCAAAATTTATGCATACATACACACACACACACACACACACACACACACACTCACACTCACACAGATACACACACTCTCTTTTTATAAATATTTGTATTTTATTCATATGAGTATTTTGCCTTCATGTATGGTTGTATATATCCCGGGAATGGAGTTGCAAAAAGTCCTGAGTCACCACATAGATGCTCAGATTGGAATTCAGGTCACATAGAAAAACAGAAAATTCTCATAGCTGAGCAATGTCTCCATACCCATAAAATAAAACTTAAAAAAAATCACTATTTTCTCTCAAATGCATTTTTTGAATAAAATAACATTGCTCTAAATAAAATGCCTTTTGCAGGTAGCCCCCTCCCCCAAACACACGTGTATATAAGCCAGAAGTTGAAATGGTATGTTTTTCTGGAACAATCATCACTTTATTGGTTAAAGTAGAATTTTTCTGTATACTGAGATCTCAAGCTTGCCTAGAGATAAACTTCCCCTGCCTCTCAAAGTTTAGAATTGCCAGCAGTTGTCTGATCCATCTTTGTGTGGCAAGCACCGTATTTGCTGTTTCCTTGAGAAATAGTCATGCCAATTCAAAATGGGATTTTCCTTGTAAAATTCACAGACTATAAACTGGAGAGTGCTAATGTGAGTGAGATAAACACAGTTCTTTTTTGGAAAAGTTGCTGCTTTAAGGGGATCAGTACATTACCACTTGTGATTATTGAAGAAAGACTTCTTGGCCTGCCCTCTGATCTGCTTTACCCTTTAGTACTGGTCTATACTAACGTCTAACTTGTTCGTTTCACTCAAGGTTAGCTACATTCAGCACCACAAGGAACTTAGTCATCTTGAGAGGTCAGATTTGATTTGATAGGCACACCATCTGATATGCAAATCCAAAATTATATATATATATATATATATATATATATATATATATTCCTAACAAAAAATGTACAAATAGGATTTATAAAATGTGACAAATAAAATGATACTTAAAAAGAAAGGAACATAAAAAATTTACCAAGAATAAAGTTTGAACAATGAAGTGGCACAGGATCATTAGTTGACAGCTAGTAGAAATGTCAGTATTAACACTACTTCCTTTACTAGTCTGACCAAGGGTTTCAAAAGTTACCTGCTTGGGTAGTTGTTCAAATAATATGATAGATTTGTTTTTGCAATTGTTCCCTATATGCTCTACTAAAATTTCTTAGATAGACATCTGAAGGAAACACAAGCCTGGCATTTCAGATGGAGAGCAAGAAAGCAGAGTCACTGCAGAAGATTATTCTAAATCCTGGTAAATGATATGTATTAAACAAACAGACAAAAAAACCAACAAATATGAAAATTCTACCCTTTTCAGTACTTTACAGTCAAAAAAGAATAGAGCTAGGAAATTTTGCTACTGATTTCTGTTTTCAGTATTTTTTTCCAAATAAACACAGTTTAGGTTTTCTTTTTTTAATTTCCCTTGTTTCTCTCCTCCCTTAATTATTCATGTTGTTGAGTATGTATGCATGTGTGTGCTTGTGTTTGTTTATTAAAATACGCCTTGATCATATATATATGCATATATATATATGTATATCATCTCTATTGGAATAATATTAGTTGAAGTCTCATGCAGAGTTATACAGTTGGAGAGTCTGTTTACTCCCTTTGCAACATACTTTATAAAGCTACTAAATTCCTGAGGTAGGTCTGTCTCACATCTTGGGATATTTTGCTCTTGTCATCAGCAAACAGGCAAAGTACGAAAGAATTCTCTTCTGAAGACAGAAAACAGGGATTTTACAATAAGAATCAGAGCCTTCTACTCACCACCATGCATCAGTGACCTGAAAAGTGCAGGGGTAAGAGATAAAAAAGAAGGGAAAGGAAAGCATATGTAGGAATGGGAGAGAGCGAGAGAGAAGATAAGGTGATCTTTAGATATTGGCAGTGTGGAAGTAAGGGTTATCCCAGTATAAGCTAAGGAGTATACAAAATAGTGTTAAGAACAACAAATTAAGAGAGCCAGGCTAAGGCCATTATAAACAGTGAATTAGAGTAAAGAGAAGAGAGATAATTCTAGAGTGAAGGTATGGCCATATGTAAAAGAAAGAAAGAGAAAATTTGAACTAGAAATGGAGCATGCACAAGAGAGACAGGAAGAGTGAAATGTGCAGTGGAAAATGTGGCAGTTGAGAGAGTGTAAGGAATTCTATGGGAGTGGATGTGACAAGCAATGACAATGACTGGAAGCTAAACAAAGTATAAATGTGTGAGAGAAGTGTGAAAAGGGACAGGAACAGAATATGTGTCAGGATGAGTGACAGAATAACTGTTACACCAACGTTAATTTCTAGCCCTACAGGTGTGCAGTCACCAGGCTGCCACTGTATTTTCTATATTTTCTCCTTACTCCCCTCTTTCTTCTTCTCCTCCTGCTCCTTCTTTTATTGTTCAGGTAGCAGTTGATCAAAATTAAGAAAATTGAAATACATGTCTAGATGAATCAAAAGCCAGAAGATACATAATACAAATAACAAAACCCACTTACTCAATTTAGTTAGGGTTATTATCCCCAAGGAAAGGGATCAGAAGTGTAGTGCTGATGAGGATGAGGAGGAAGTGTATTCTTGTACACTGTTGATGAGGATAGAAATGAATACCTTCTTAAAATATAAAAACAGAACACTAACATGATGAAGCCATGTCATATGTCCAGGACATCTCTACTTTGTGTTTCATAATACTGTTCACAGTGCCTGCAAAACAGACACTGAATTTCCAACAGATAAGGTGTGAATAAAGTAACTGGTTTGTACATTTACACAGTGAAATATTATTCAACCATATGAAGATATAATCCTGCTTCGTATGACATGGAAAGAACTAAAAACTATTGATTGATTTAAATAAGCCAATTTCAGATACACAGGAGCATATGATTTTGTTCATGTGGTTACTATAAAAAAGTTGAAGTTACAGATATTAGAGATAGAATGGTGAATATAAATCTGGAGAAAAAAACATTTAAGAGCAATTGCTAGTCTTGCAAAGAACCCTGTTTTCACTCCTGAAACATGCAACTGCCAACAGTATATAAGAACTCTTCCAGGGAATCTCACCTGGCCTTACTACACATATCAACATTGGAACTTCATGCATACAAATAATTAAGTAACAGTAACAAAAATTTTTAAAGTGGTACTTTCTAGAGGCTGGAGAGAGTATGGAGAAAGAAGAAATAGAGAAAATTTAATCAGTGCTTTCTAATATATTGATAAAGAATTCAGGCATGCTGGTGTGCTGATTCAGCTTTAGAAGAGATGGTAATGGTGGTAAAGCAATACACACTTTCATAAAGTTTCACAAGAAAGTAATTATCTGAGATGATGAATATGGTATCCCTGATTCAGGATTTAAAAATTCATACAAATAGCAAAAATATGTGCTATTCTACAAATATATGCTAGTTTTATGCTGATATATTCTAATTAGAAATATCATTTACATTAGGGCATGACATATGGCCCAATAAATAAGAATATTTGTTTTTCTTACAGAGAACCTGTGAATGACTTTCAACACTAATATGATGGGTAATAATCTTCTACAATTCTAGCTTCAGGGGCACTATATATACAGAATATATTCTCCATTCTCTTTGTTCTGGCTTCCAGGGGCACTATATATACAGAATACATACACACACATATATATATATTCACAAACTTGCATGTACACATATAGAGAGAGAATGACTAGTACAGGTAAATACAGAGTGGCACTATTAGGAGTTTTTGCCTTGTTGGAATAGGTATGGCTCTTTTGAAAGACATATTCAACTACTGGATGGGCACTGAGGTCTCAGATGCTCAAGTCATTCCATGCCTTGAGAGTTAGAGATCAAGAGTTAGAAATCTCAGCTACTTCTCTAGCACCATTTTTGCTTGCATGCTACCACATTTCCCATCATGACAATAATGGACTAAACCTTTGTCCTATAAGATAGCCTCAATTAAATATTTTTCTTCATAAGACTTGATGAGGTTACAATGTCTCTTCATAGCAATAGAAATCCAGACTAAAATAACACGCAAGATAAAATCATATAAATATATTAAATTATATAAATTAAAAAATAATAGAATATTTTATATGAGTATGATATTTTGAATCTCTAGTTCCTTTAAGTTAGGGTTTTGCCATTATTGTCTTTTCCTTGTGTGTATTTTTTGTGTTTATGTATATTTGCGGGTATCCAAATGACCATGTAGTCATGTACGCTTTATCTTTTCATGCAACTGCTCTAATTTTAACATTAATTTTATGTCTCAGTTAGTAGTATGGATAATAAGTTATTTTCTTCTCATTATTAAGATGTGTTTTAGGATTTAAGAACAAGCGATGTGGATTTAGAAAGGTCAAAATTATCTAAATTAGTTTTCAAATAAAAAATAATGTCTATAATTCAGAAATGGGATGCCATACTGATTATATATATGATTCATCTTCGATCATAAAGTGTAATAGAAAATTTGCTACCATGCATATAATATTTGTGAAAACAATATTAGTTTATTCCTTAAGACTTTGAATATGGTAACAACAATTATGGCTGAAGGAATTTTCCTTTCTCCTTTTCACTGACTATAACATTTTTATTACTATTCATCTTTGGAAATAAAAATATTCATGCCATAGCAATAACGTATATGCCCCTGAGCAGTTGAAGACTAAGTTGAGTGACTTTATAGAAGGGAAACTGTGTTTTCATTTGAGGCACTGACATATCCATCTTTAATTTCAAAATTCCACTATCTTGCATTGTAAAGAAACATTGCTTCAAGGCCCAAGTAGACAGATAGATAGGTTAAGGCAATTGCAGTCAAAACTGAGGACTTAAGTTTGATCCCTGGGACCTACATGCTGGAAGAAGAGAACAGAATCTGAAAGTTGTTCATCGATCCATTTAAGCATGCTGATGTCCCATCTTTGTCATAAAATAAGTAATTTTATATCTGTCATATTAATGTGACTATCAATAGAATTTTTACTGTTGATTCTATTTACAGATCATCTTTATATTCTCAGAGGAACTACAAGGGAACTAGTTTGAGATAACACTAAGGCAGTCCTCTATGTAGGATGAGATACTCACAGGCATTTTTCAAGAACTGTTGAAAATCTGGCCTCTAAAAGGAGGGACACAAAGTTGTAAAAAGAAAGGTGTTGAACTCTGATGTTCTTATGGTAAAAATAGTAGCTAAACTCACATGGGCTTTAACAATATGGATGACCTCACAAATGTCAACTCAAAGAAGCACAGGGAGCTGACAGGTGACTAGCAGGAGGCAAGTTGTTCTAGAAAAATTAAAAGGTGATTTTGATTCATTATTCTGCAAGGCAATTCTTGGAGAAAAGTTTACATATAAATGTCTAACTGTGATAGGTTAGACATTTTTAATTTGTTTTCATATAAAATAAATTTCTTGAGTGATTTCTTAGAATCTTGTCCTAGAATATGCTTTAGAGATAGAATCACATTCGAGGACATCATCTCATGGATATTGATTGAAAAAGATAAGTTTTTGTGCAAATAAGTGCCACATGCAAGTACACACCAATCAGAGATTTTTATTTGGAACTGATTCATTATCTGGGACCTCTGCTAAAATGTAGACAAATTTTCAAATGTCAAAACTTGATGTGATGCTGGGGACATGTTACAAGATGAGGTCAGTCATGCACTTTGAGGTTTTCTGCTTCATTGAAAAATCTTCCAAAACAATTATCTTTCTGATCTAATAACACAGTTTTGCCAAATCTGTGAAAGTATGACAGATATTTTGGCTGAAGTGAGTTTTAGACACAGTAGGAATTTAAATAACCAGAAGCATCTCACTCGTGTTAGAAAAGAGCTTGGAGAAGGGAATATCTCTGTCATTGAAAGAAAAGTGGGAAGTTGAATTTAAGGGATGGTGGGAAAGTTGAAGGTGACTGCAAGCAGTCATCATGCTAAAGGGTCACCAGCAGAGTGCTGGTGACAGAGATATCCATTCTGAAGTCTGTAGTTGGGGGTCAGAGAATGAATTTGGGTCTCATTCTAAGTGTGGTGCTAGAGCATTAGGTCAGCGTCATTCTGTCATTAATACAGTCTTCATCATCCGCATGTTGGTTTCCTTCTCAGATGCCTTCTTCACCCCTATTTCTAGCTTCTGGAAGTAATGTTTGCTATTTTAGTCCCTCAAGTAGAGTGCCTTCATGAGCTTCCTTTCAAATACTTTTCTAACTCTTATAGAAGTAATGTGAGTGAAGAAAGTAACAGAAGGGCAGTTTGTCTTCTTTTTTTTAATAATTTATTTATTTTTTTATTAGATATTTTATTTACACTTCAGATGGCATCCCCTATCCCCTTTCCCCCCACCCCCCTTAGGAAACCCCTATCCCATTCCCCCTTTTCCTTTTTGCATTTATACATTTTTTTTTTAAAAGAAAATACTGGTAATCATAGGCTTTATAAGTTTGGAATTGTTCAATCAGAGGTGTAACCCACTGACCAACCTAGATATAACAACTATCTTTGACTGGTGGAGATACATGAATATCTGCCTCCCTGTCTCCCCCCTCTTTCTCTCTTTCATCACCTAGCTTCTCCTCTCCTTTTTCTTCTCCTCTTCTTACTCCTTTTCTTCCTCTCAGTATTCTCATGTTTTATTCTGTAGTACTAGGGATCAGATTGAGATCCTTGATCATGTGAACCCATTCTCCTCTGCTGAGTGACTTTCGTAGCTTTTTACAAGAAGTCTGTATCTCAGGCTAGCCTTGACCCTGAAGACTAAGTTTGCTAGAAAGACAAATTGTGCCACTAGGCTTGGTTTGAGCTACACTTTTGATAGCAATATTTCTAAGAACTACTTCTAAAGAAACTATGAAATTCAAAGTAAGGTAAGGTTTTAGGATAAAATTTAAGTGTTCAACATAATCATCATATTTTGTTGACAATATTATACCTGTAAAATAATTAAGTTAATTTTTAACTTTGAAGTACTGCCTAAGTATCATAAATTAATTCCTTATTTATTTCTACCATATTTTCAGCTTCTTTAAAGCTTATGTAAAATAGCTTTTTATATATATAATAAGCAAAATAAATGTATAAAAAGTAGTTATTTTATTTACAATATTCCCTGCTAGGTATTTATAGTTTTAAAAACTATAAATGGGTATAGCTTCTTTTCTACAAAAATATTTACCATGCAGTGTTGCATTATAAATAAATAGTAGTATAGAATATTTAGAAAAGGTAAGTGTAACATATTATTCATACTTCGAATGGGACATTAACTGAAGATGATTAATGCTTATGGGAAAATCAATGCAGCATAATAGATGAATGGACTTTGTTTATAGTGTGGTGAGTATTGGCACTACTTTCCAGCATTAGTACAGTCTAAGGGATGTGAACTGACCTGCAAAATATGGGTGAAAATATGTGGGGACGTATTCTCTGACTTAATTTTCCCAACTCCTTTTGTCTTTTATACTCCTACATATTTATGCTGATTTTAATAATATATTTTTCAATTGATGAAAACAAATACTAAATATCAAGTGTAAAAGACGTTAAATTAATTATTATATGTGTCTTAATATCTTTTCCATTCCTATGATATGACACCATGACCAAGGTAGCTTACAGGAGAAGGTTTATTTCAATCTTAATATTTTGAAATCTTGAAACCATATATATCATGGTGAGGAACAAGGCACCAGGGAGGCATGGCATGGCATTGGAGCAGCAGCTGAGAGCCTATAACATGATTCATAAGAATATGGCAAGAAGACCTAACTGGGAATGGAAAAAGTCACCCCTAGTGACACATCTTCAACAAAGTCCCAACACCTAATGTTTTCCAAAGAGTTTCACCAACCAGATATCAACTCATCAAACTTATACATCTATGGAAGCCAGTCTCATTCAGATCACCACAATATAAAAGACAAATTATCAACAAGTATATTTATTTTACATATTTTCATAATATTATTAATATTATATTTTATGAAATTATGAGAAAATATAATTATGTTAGCAGTTACTATAACTATAAAATATTTTCCTGTTTTGAGAATCATATTTCAAGGTGACTTCTTATTCATATCTAGCCCTAGTAAGTATGTCTAGTTATAGTCATGTAATTCAAATGGTCATGATTTATGAATATCTGTTTTTTGTGTACTAGTGCAGTTATAATTGAAAATTCATATACAGAAATGAAAAAAATTGGAGTTTAAAAATGAAGAGTGAGTGATTCTCATTTCCAGAAATCTTAAGTAATTTACCAGGCAGAAACCAAAGGAGTGTCGTACCCTCTGTGTCAGTGCTTTTATTAATTGCATATTCTATTTTATTTTCTTATTTTGTTTGAAGACTAGGGATATATATGTATATATTCCATGTTAGTTTAAAATTCACCATGTAACTCAAGTTAGACATGAACTCTTCCTACCTCTCCTCTCAGTTGCTGAAGCTACAGAAATGTGCCAATAAAACTATCTAGAAAGAGCAGTTTACCAATAGCACATTTACAACAACAACATGCAGTGATAAGTGAAAAGATATTTGGTGGATTTAGAAATACTTTCTAAAGGTCTACTCACAACGTCCCATAAGTGGATGGTCAAGTATGAATTTCTCCCAAGTTATTCCTCCTCATAGTGCTGTTCTTACATAAAACACATTTGGATTAAACATTATGAGTAAGTCTCTCTTTTATAATGATACAGAAGTAAGCACTCTTGAGAATCTAAATTGGACACCTGTAGAAATAATTAACTGAAGTACCAATTTAATAATTTATGAATTAAAATTGATGTGGGAAGTGCTAATTTACCGTTGGCATCCTCCTGATGTGAAAGTAATTTGTAATTCAACAAATCTGTTTAATTGTTAGTTTAGAAATATACCTTTACACATGGCAATCATTACCATTGTTTTTTTGAAGAAAACTTTTATAATAGAAGCATGCTGAAAAATGCCAAAATGCTAGTTAGGAGATATGCTTAAAGCTAATGAGGTTGATATTTAATTTAAGAGATTATATTTTAGGTTCTTTTAAAAATAGTTAACTTCTATAGCTTCATGCATAGAGATTCTTGCTTGCACAAATTTATAAACATTATTCCTCTATCAGAATTAAATTTTTAATGTTATTCAATATAGGAATAGATAACTATCTATGGCAGTGCATCAAATTAAAGAAAACAATGGGGTTATCAGACTGTAGAAAGATTTAATTTCATAAATTATAATTACATGTATAATAATAGTTTCATTTCCCTTTCTGGAAATAAGAAAAAAACATGCAAAAGATAGTAACTTGAGTGTCAATTATCTTCATTTTATTATGATTGATTTTACGTCTTACACTTTTCTAAAATCACAAATGATCTTTGCTTTGAAACAGATACAGAGACTCACATGACATCATGCAGAGAGTCTAAATGAGATGTCTCCATCAGACCCCTCCCTTCAGAGCTCAGGGAATGGAGAAGGAGAGTGTCAGAGCCAGAGCATACTGAGGATACCAGGACACAAGGCCTTCTGAATCACATAAACAAGGCGCCTGTGAACTCAGAGATGAAAGTCACAAACACAGGGCCTGTATGGATCTGCATCAGGTCCTCTGCATATGTTACAGCTTTTAGCTTAGTCTTTATGAGGGTGGGAACAAGTGTGTCTCTCATTCTTGTGCATGCTCTCATGACTCTTTTTTTCTTTTCATGGGTTGCATTTACAGCTTCAGTGAAATGTCTTTTGTTTTATCTTTTAGTTTGTCATGTTTGGTTGTTATTATCTCTTAGAAGCCTGTTCTTTTCTAATCAGATAAAGAAAAGGAGAGAATCTAGAGGAGACAGGTAGTGAGGTAGGGGGACCTGAGAGGAGTAGACAGTTGGGAAAGTATAATTAGAATATATTACATTTTTAAGAGAAGGCAAAAGATTTTGTTTCCATTTTCTTATTTTTTTTCCTTTGGTGTGGGGGAGGGGGCCAAGTCTATTTGACCCACTTAAAGTTTCGAAGCAAAATGACAGCAAGGTCTGAACAGCCTATGATGAAGAATGCAGCAGCGAAAGCTTCCATACCGGAAAGTTTTTAGGGCCAGGCATATTTTACAGGGTTGGCAGCTATGAGGTAAGGCAGGAGCCGCAAGTGGCTCCCTCGCATCTTCCCAAAGGGTGTCTCATTCAGTTTGACCCAGGAGCAGTCTATGACCACCCTTGACTGTGCCATCTGCAGTCTGTCTGCCGGAGACAGGTATTGAGTGCCTACTGAGCTGAGTACCAGACCTCCAAATCTTTGGCTCAGGCTCAGGCAGCGCACCAGACCCAGACAGGCCTGTTTACGGCTGATACGGCCTTTGGAGTCTCAGTGGCCAAGCTCCCACATAGCCAAGGCACAAGGCAGCACTGCAGGGCCCAGGACGCCCTGGTCCTCTGCCTCCTCAGGCTGATGCATGCAGCACAGTACCCACCTTCTCAGCAAAAGCATCCAGAGAACATGATAAAATCCTCAGTGCCTCGTTTCCATTTTCTACTAGATAAATGTAAATAAAAATATGTGGTGGTTGAAGGACTGAGGCAAAAACATTACAATGAGTTTGAGGCCAGTCTGGACTACAAACAAGACATAATCTTAATAGAAAGAATCTATCTATCTATCTATCTATCTATCTATCTATCTATCTATCTAGCATTAAAAGTGGTAACATGGACTCAGCAAAACAAAATTCACAGATGCCAGCTTTGAATGTTTAGTTATCTATTTAAATTTAAGTAGCTATAGAAGTCAGGAATCTAAGAGGAACCATGAGGGACTTACAGTAGACGGAAGTTTAAAAGTTTAGACGTTTCAGATTCGTTTGGTAGATAGGCTGAGATAATAGACCTGAGTAATAAATTGTCCCTAAAACTCAAATACCCACTAAGCACTGTGTTTCTTTTTGATGGTGGGAGGAACAAGATGTAATAATTTATTCTTCATCTTAGCAGAAATATTTCTGCATGCCACATACCACTGGATTCCTGGATGATTCACTGAGGTAGAATATCCTTGAAGTTTGTTTGGATTTATTTCCTATTTTCTGATATATGTATGTCTACCTCATACTCACTTGATCTAGTCAGCACAATGTCTTCGATGCAATGAACCAATGCAATGTTTGGAAGAGAGAGATGATCAAGATCCCTTTGAAATAAATTATGACATAGTTGGAGACAATGTATCCCTTGGATAAAACTGTAAAATTTACTGTAAAAGTAAGTTTTACTCACCAGATATAATTGTCTCTGTGGCATGCTGCCTATGTCTGCTAATCTAGGCTTAGTTCTGGAAGCTTCTGACCTCTGTAAAATCTAATTTAGTCCTAGAATGCTTTCAGCATCTGAGACATACTGCTCAATAACTCAGCCTGAGTAGTTCTCTCTGAACTTTGACTGAGTGATTCAACTCAGCTGCTCTGGCTCAAACTCCTTTCCAAGCTGATTCAGTCTGGCTTCCCTTAGTTTTTAACTGAATTGCTCTGCTTGGCTTTATTTTTTTTTTTGGGGGGGGGGCTTTCCCTTTATAGAAGATTAGATTTACCATTGTAATTTCCCTGGTCCTTAAAATTCCTTCATCAACACTAAACTGAAACATATCAGGCATCTCCAGCTACTCTCAGTATACACTATTTTAACAAATTTTTCAGTCAAATAATCAAATAAACTATTAATATCATGTTTAAATGTTTGTGCTTCTGTATTAAACCCAGGACCTCTACTAAATGGGCTTAAATTAATAGACTCAGATTGATCTAATTTTATGATTCTTCTACAGGTACCAAACACCTTTAAAATTCTTACCTACACTTTTACCCAGACTTCTTTGCAAATTCATTAAGCTCTTTAGTAGTCTCACTCAACTCTCTATGGACCAAAATTTCTATCTCCTCCATGTACTAAATTTTCCATCTCCCATATAGTAGCCTGCTCGGCCTTAAGTATGATTACAGGTTTAGATGCAACTATTGCTGGGCCCTGAATGACATCAGTATTGGCTTTATTAGAGTCTTCCTAAGGCAACATTATTTCTGGCTTAGCATTCAATGAAAGATTAATTCTCTTAAGACGTAGGGATTGGGATACATTATTTGCTGAATGTGGAGAATTTGAGGGTTCCAGGTCCAAAGCTTCAGTCTGTTCCTCCCATACATCTCTGTCCCATGTGACAGTATTCCATTTCTCACCACAATCAGTTCCCTTACTTTGATTTCTAACAACCTCTGAAACTAAAACTTGAATTTTCATTAATTAAACAAATCTTACAATGAGAGCTTTGGGTTGATCCTCCACAACGTGAACTTAGTGGCTACTAGAGAAAGGATTCCATGGTACATTTAAAAACCTGGGAATTGATGTTGTGCATCTAGATCAGGTCAAGTATTTCGCTAATTCATTCTTTTCTTCACTCTGTCTTTAGATACAAATTGGTTAATTATATCGGTATACTTATTCTTTTATGTTTTCAGTTCATCTATAAATACTAGAAGCAACCAGCTTGGAGGATTACTTTTCTTACTTTTCCATGAAGCAACAAACATTTCATACAGAGAGTTACTAAATTCTTACTAAATGCAGAAAGCCTTTCAAACATTTCTACCACAGGCTTTCAATATTTTCCATACCACTAGGGGAGTCTTTACTAACTGTAGGTGTTGATGAATTGCCAAGCCTGCTTGAGAATCTTAAAAAATTCATCCGTAAAATTCTGTTTTCCCTAGAACCACTCCTGGTACCACAGTCTGTTTTAGCCACGGCCCTGCAGAGGACAGAATTTTTGACTTTTTACTTACATTACTAACATACCTGAATACATCAGAACTAATAAGACTGTGTCCTCTAAATGTGAGCAGCAGGTAATTTATACAAAATTTGTGCCAACAGATTGTGATTTGTTTTCTAGATATTAGTTAATTTTTAATATCCATAGGAGGCAGTAATTCCTGAGATTCTCATAAGAGAAAAGTCTATAATGGTGATTGTTGAGGTCTGGAAATCACTGCACAAACTCCTCAGATACCAATCTCAGTCAAATAGGGGCTGTTTATTATTGAACTTACACCCCAAGACTGATTGATTAGGGACATGAGTCAGACTTAGAAGCTGACTGCGACATTAAGATAAGACTCTACAAGGCTTTTTAAATGTGAGATCTACAAATATCTGTATCAATGTCACCAATTATTATTCTGTATTGTTCCACCAATGAGGATTTAGGGATAGGGTACTTTCTTAGGAACATGTCTTTGTTGTATATTTATCCTGCTCCCATTTCATAAAGGAGTCAATTGTGACAGAGGACTTGCCTTGTCTAACAATTATGTCTTAACTTGTCAATCAGGGTGAGAGTTGTTTAACAGCCATTTCTTAACTTGCCAAGCAGGAAGTTTGGAATTAGCATTATACCAAGTTCATATCTCTTTATCCCTAGTAGAATGTCAGTTCCTAGGGAGGTCTTTGGAAATTAAACTTTACTCAATGCCTAAACAAAATAGGAATCTTATTACAAATAGTTTGTTATATTAGTGTAGGTGTCTCTTATATGTGGGGTCCATCTCACAAGCAGTATATAAAAGCAAGTACCATAAAACATTATACACAGGTGTAGAAAGTACTGCTGGGTGGTTGGTTCAAGTCCAAGCTTATTATGCCTTGCTACAGGAAACATTTAAAAAGGACTACAACTTCCCAAGCTATGGCCAGCTATTCTCAGTCTCTACTGTCTCTCATGGAGACTTTCAGACTCAGAGCTCCAAAATCTCTCCACCCAGCTTGCTAAATTCCCACTGGCAGGTCCTTACCATGCCAGCCCCATGCTTCAAAATCCCCATGGCCTTTGTGGTATACATCTGGCAAACCCACCATTTGCTATTGTACCTTACTCTCTTGAACCCAGTTGAACCACTACTTGAAGGAAAGTGCCACACAAACTTAGTTCATAACAGTGTTAACTCAATCACTGGGCAAACAAGTAGAATCCTAATCTTGTAAGCCATATTAAATCTAAATCCTCTAGTGGTGAATCTGCCAGGATTCTTCATATAAACTGGAAGACACTAGTAGCTACATTTTTGTCCTTACACTATCCCTCATTCTCTCCAGCTTCCTCTCTTCTCTTATCCAACCTGAAAGTCACCTGAGGACAAGACTCACTCCTCATCCACAGCCCTTCCCAAGAGAGCAGAATTTACATCAAAATACAAACAGCACCAGGCCCATCCGCAATGGTGGGTAACTAAACAAAGCTGTTCTACTGACTTGTCTTCTGATTGGTTTCCAAAAGCATAGAACATAACAGAATATATAATCAACTTGGCCATGAGAAATGTTCCTAGTAACAGCAGAAACAACATATGAAAAAAAATCCTCTTTATAATGTTAGTAAGAAAACAAAATGGCAGGGTAGCCAGAAAATAGTTACCTAGGCCTTAACGTTTAAACTAGGCTTTACTATTCCATCTAGACCTCAATATTTTACCTAGAACTTAACAGTGATTAACTCAGTGAGTTTGGAAATACTGTATATATTGGCACTTTTTAGGAGGGTAATTATTAAAATTATTGATCGAAAGTTTAAAAACACCAGTCAATAGTCTTGTTCCACTATGGCTGACACTAAAGTTATTCTACTCTAAGGACATCTTAAAATTTTTCTCTTATTCCCTTTCCATGGATTGCCTAGAGAATCATATGCCTACTTTTCTATTCTCTTTAATAGCTAACTGCACTCAAATAACCCAGTTTTAATGTCCAATAAGTAAGCGGATTTGTTTGGGAATGACAACACTTTGAATCAAGCTTCAATTTATTGTTTCAAAAAAGAAAAATCCCCGCAGTTAGATTTTGCCAAATTAAGACTCAGGAGACAGATGCTGGTGTCAAAATCTGCTAGCTCAGAGAGGCAGAGAAAGCACCCAGAAGATCATCTTACTCCAACATCCCAGAAGGAAAAGTGCCTTTCTCCTTTTTCACACTATCTTAAATATCTTCCTCTTCAGGGTCCCTCCTTTTTGTTTACTTAGTCTTACTCCTTGTCAGCAGGTTAACTGGTTCACTTCTTGACCTACAGTTGACTTTATTTAGCTCTTGGAAAAAAGATTTGTGCTAAGGCTGAGCCAAACCACGTGTACTTGTGTACAATAAACAGAAAGCTCTAGAATCAAAGGCTAAGCCATACCACAATTAGAAAGAGGTTTTTACAATTCACAGTCTTGGGTTTCACAATATGATCAAATATTCTGAAATGTTTCCTCCTTTATTTTCCTAAGACTATTCTTCAACCCCATCAGAGACCTAAGAAGTATAAATATTATGTAAATTAACTAGAAGTGCAGAGCAGCTTTCAAAACTATATGACAGAGACTGCTGGCCACCTGGACAGTCATCCAAGATTCCTCTGCAATGTTGGAGGATCTATGTCTTCTGGCTACTGGCCTGGATATCTGACAGATCTCTCTGTGAAACAGGATTTATGATGTTCTACTCTACCTTGATCTGGCAGAGTTCTACTTTCTCTATGTCCTGCTTCTCCACAACTTGGACAACATACTATCAGCAGTTGAGGCAAGGGCAGTTTTGTGGCCAGTAGAAGCTTGCCACATTTGAAACAAATTCCATAAGGAGATTCTTAGATGCTCATATTCTTTTTTTAATAGAATGGGGTTGCTGACAAGAGGTAAAAGGTCTCATTGTCAAAAATGTCTTAAATTAATAAAAGATCTTTAAATGCCATATTAGAGACAGATCTCTGATGTTTTTGAAGAGAATGATGTTTTTGATGTTTTGAAGAGAATTTTAATTATCCTAAACAGTTTGTAATAGTAGCTATCTAAAGGACATTTTCAAGAATTACACTGATATTGTGAAAATAAAATTTGAAAGCAGCATTGAGACAATAACAAAAAGTTCATGGTCAGCAAAGACCACCAACAATTTGTTAAATTTAGTAATAATAAAATATTAAGTCCCTGCAGGGGCAGGGTGACCAAAAATAAAGGCATGCAAGGGAGTGCCCAGACAAGTCCAAACAAGCCCAAGTGAGTAATCGGCTATCTGGTGTTTTCTTCTCTCTCCCTCCCTTTCTGGGAGGTCCGAGGTTCTGCAAGTTCTGCCAGTTCTGCAAGTTGCGGATGTTTGAAATATCCAATCATATGTAACCATGCCAAATTTTCCCCACTCTCCCCAACCCCTACCCATAAATATCCCAAGTTTCCTGGGTTCTGGGTCGGAACCTCTATCTCCTGCGTGAGATATGTTCCGGCCCGAGGGCCCTCATTATTAAACCTCCTCTGCAATTGCATCAAGATGGTTTCTCGTGTGTCCTTGGGTTCGTGCAGGTCCAGACTTTGGTGAGGGTCCCCTTTTGGGGGTCTTTCAATACAATACCTTAAAAGAAATTTATATATAGTATGTCATAACCAAGATGTAACCTGTTTTTATAATAAAAAGAAAGTATAGTAAATCTGATTATAATAATTTATTCTCTTTGGGCTGAGAGACCAATTATTTTAATTTCAGACCCCATTTTATAGAAATGTGTCCCCAAAATATGGCCTAGGCTCTTCTCCATTAAAACCATAAAGTGGGGTGAGATCAAGTTCATGGTTGAATAAAGACCCTTATACAATTGCATCTGATTCAGCTCCTGACTTGACTTTTAGGTTTCATTAACACTTCCTTGGCACTACAGAACATTTCCTCTTGATGAGCTATCCTTTTTCTTCAGATGTTTCACTCTGAGTGCTCTCTGGTTTCTTTAGTTGGATGTTTTACTGTTGTCCTGAAAAGATAAGAGCAAAATGTTTCCTCAAACCTAATTCAGGGTGTTCTCTTTTAGGGCAGGTTATATCTTTCCTTGGTCAAAATAAGTTTGGCTGTAGAAAAAGTGTTATCTACTGTCTTCAATTTGAAATTAAAACAAATCTTTTAACATTTTAAAATTAAATATAACTTTTAAATGTATTTCTTTTTAATCACAAAGGACATTCACATTCAATTTTATCCTGTCTTTTACATTTACATGCAGCTTTTAAATTTAAATCACTGAAATTTTTGTATGCCTGCCTCTGCAAAAGTTGGGATCAAAGGCATGTGACTCCCAAGTGCTAGGATTAAAGATGTGAACCCCTACTATCTTGTTAATTCCCTGTCAGCTGGTTGATTGCTCTGCCTCTTGAGCTAGCATTGACTTTATCTAGTTCATGGATTAAAGTTGTGTGTTACAGATGAACCACACCTCAAGTACTTGTTTACAGTAAGCAGAAAGGTCTAGCACCAAAAGCTCAGCCTTACCACAATTAGAAACAGGATTTTAAAGTTCCCAATTTTGAGGTTCAGAATATGATCACATATCTCACAACAACTTCTCTGATTATAACAAAAACACTCTCTGTTTTATGTATCCTTTTTTTCCAACTTGAATATAAAAGTTAGGTTCCAGCATTATTGAATTTTCAGATAAATATGGACATAGTGGTGATGCTATTGGGTTGCTAACTGAATGAAAATATCTTGCATATCTGTTTCTGGATTACCTGAATATAAGAGCAAGATGAAATCTTAGCAAGAAAAATTATATTGTAAACAACAAAAATACCACAGAGCAAATAAAGCATTTATCTCAAAAGTAATGATAAGGTAAGTCAGCATGTAGAAATCTGATCCCCATGGGGTAGAATTGCCAAATATTAGGGCTTTAAAGAATGATGAGATGTTTACATTACTGCCTTTCATGCAAATAAGTTTATATTCTCAAAGAGCATTGGTTCCCACAATTAATGGATTACTGGCAGCTTGATACAAGCTACAGAAACCTGGAAACTGGAAAGCTCAATTGTAGTGTTGTCTCCATCAGATTGGCATACAGTTATGCCTGTGAGGCATTTTCTTAGTTAAAAAATTAATGTGGAATAGCCCAGACCACTGTGTGCTGAGCTGCCCCCAGCAATCCTGGATTGTAGCAGAAAGCAATTTGAGAAAGCATTGTAAAACAAGCCAGAAATCAGCATTTCTCCACTGCCTCTGCTTCAGTTCTTACCTCCAGGTTACTGATTCTGTTCTCTCTATGATGGAATATAATATAAAATACAAATAAACTCCTTTCATCCTCAAGTTGGTTTTGGTTATGTCACTTATCGAGGCAATAGAAATCAAGTTAATGCGGTTCACCTCCTTTCCTCTTTGACTATATATTATGATGTTCTCACCAGAAGCCACAACCTAGTGCAATGCAAATAACAGTGTAGGTAAGATACCCTTCTAGAACACAAATTAAATAAATCTCTTTTAAAAACACAAACTATATAGTCTCAGATATAGTATGTTAGAAATATAAAAATAAAGCCTATACTCTAAGACATATGCTTATTTTATTTACTCCTTTGAAGTTCAATATTCTCTAAAATGTTTTCTTATATAAATCAGATAGGAAATGATACCTAGTCAAAGTAAATAATTAATATAACCTGATCTACTGTCTTGGTATAAAAATAAAGATCTAATAAAATTAAATTATTAAGAAGAGGTGAATAAATGAAAATTATGTATTTGTTCTGCTCTGCAAATATTTACTAAATAAATATTTACTAAATGATTACTAAATGATAATGGACAATGGAGTCAACAGAAGTATTTTAAAATCATATTTATTTTTCTAACAAACATGTTAGTACAGTAAGTTTGTACTCTGGTGAAAATGATAACAGTTAGAGGATCCATCTGATATCACCCAAGTAAAAAGAAAGCTTTATAATTCATGTCTCCCATAGAATGAACAGGCAAGTTTCAGTAAACTAGTGGAATGTTTTTTTTTTTGTTTGTTTGTTTGGGTTATTTTACATTGTTTGATTGGTTGCTTGCATAATCCACAACTGTTTGAACAGAATAATTGAAGAAATATGTAAATTTAAACATGTAGTCTATAACATGAGTGACTCATAGCCAAGTCTGAAGCCTATGAAGAATACATTAAGTGTGAGATAACATGCTGTTTATTTTGATATTTAATAAATATTTATGACACTTTTAGATTTATGACACTTCTAGGAAGTTTTGTACATATTAATTATAATATTTCAAAGATTATTAAAATCCTATTACTGAGAGTCTATCATAATCTGTTCAGTTCATTTAATATTATCATTTTTTATATATTTTAAAATTATAAAAATTATATTATATATTATAAAATTATAAAAATATATTTTTATATATTATAAAATTATTTTATATATTATAAAATTATGATATATATTATATATCATTTTTACATATTACTGTATATAATACATATATATATATGTTTATATGTGTGTGTGTGTGTGTGTGTGTGTGTGTATCCTGTGTGCAGGTACCCATGATAGTACCACGAAAACTAGAGAAGACCATTAGATCCTCTGAAGATAGGGGTCTCAGCTGTCTGAAGTGGGTTTTAAGAAATGAAGCTTAGTCCTCTTGAAAGCAGCAGGCATTCTTAACCACTGAGCCATCCTTCAGTTGATTCCCCTGTAATATTTGTGATAATACTATTTCACAAAAATACTTTTTCTTGGGTCTTCTTTTATCATTAAAGTTTGTGCTTATGAGTCGAAGAATTGTTACAACAAAAATAATGGTCACTAGAGTTGACCTAAGCAAACATAATTGCAGAGTAGGATACTACCAAATTGGTTACTCACATAGGCTGTATTCTTTGATGGATTTTGTAGTAGTTACTTTGCTCTGAACTACAGAAATATAAAATGTATGTGTCTGTGCATGAACATACATAGGTATGTGTATATGTGTATGTTTATGAATATGCATGTATGAGTTATGTGGAGATGTATATATATATATATATATGAATATTTATATGCAAGTATACATATATGTACATATATATGTATTCACACACATGTATATATGTCTATACATGTACACACACACACACACACACACATCTTCAGCTTATAGTTTGTGACTGTCTCAGCATATTTTCAGCCAGATCAGAGATACCATCTGGGTATCAACCTAACCCTGCAACTACTCCAAAACCAGCTCACATTCTGAGACTCAGTGTTAATACAAAAATGAAGTGCTCTCACATTGTTGACTACCGAAAATGGAGGCACTTCTCTTCCTTAGTAAATAATGTTGTTACTATGTGAACCTGTCCCATTGGAAGAAAGGGTTAGAAATTGAAACAAATTGGCTGAGAATATACAGCTTCCAGGGAATCTGAGGATTCCCTCTATGGTCCTATCTACATCCTTGGCTTCTACCTTCCTCATCACACTGGTAACTAATTTTTTTCTCATAATAATAATTGCTCCCTGTCTAATGAGTAAATTAATGGTTTATTTCAAAGGTCAATAAAGCAGATGCTTTTTGACAGGATAAACAAAAGAATTTTTATTGGATAGACTGAGTTTTAAATTTCTCAGGAATTTCATGAGGGAGATTTCTGTTAATATTATCTCCCTTATCTGCACCAATGGTCAACTGGCTCAGGCCAGGGTATCTAGTTTCTACTTGATCCAGACACCTTCATTCTGCTCGAAGTCCTTTCTCCTGGTGTATTATTACATAAAATCCACTTGCCTTCCCACCAAGTTGTGGGTCTCTATGCTCAGAAGCAGACTGGCTATTTATTTCCACAATAATATTTTTCTACTACACATGGAGTAGTATAATTTGGTGGGTTTACTTGTAAACTCACATTCAATATTTAGACAAGGGACTGAATTTGCTTCCTAGCACCCATGTTTTGCCACAGACAATTGCTTATAATTTCAAATCCAGGACATCTGCAGCCCTCTCAGTTATCATGGTCTCATAGCTAATAGGCAATGATCTCTTCTCTCTCTCTCTCTCTCTCTCTCTCTCTCTCTCTCCATCTCTCTCTCTCTCTCATACACAAATAAAATGAATGTTAAAATTACAATTTAAAACAATCTGCATTGCTAGTTGAATGATACAAGGTGAGACATATACTATTAGAAATAATTGGTTTGCATTTGTGTGTGTGATGGTGTGTATGTGTGTTTTATCTGTATGTGTTCCTGTGGATGTGTGCATTTGTGTATATAGAGGCACATTTATGAAATTATATCTTTTATGGAACATGACCATCAACAGTTCAAGTAAAATAACTAGCCAACCAACTCCAGGAATTCACTTGTATTCATCCCATATGCCACAGCAACACTGGAATCATAGAAGCATGCCTCAGTGATTCTCATTCTTACATAGGTATGGTTTTAAACTGCAGATCCTTATGCTTACAGATCCTTTAGCTATTTTATTGACACCCATCTACTAGACTCTTAATGATGGTGTATGACCATATGCATTTCTTACTGTATTAATTTAATATTTATGACATATTTTTTGTCTTCCTCAAATCCTGGCTTTATTCATGTCATTTTCTTTTCTATTTATTTATTTTAGTTACATTTTGTTTTTACAGTTCAGACATGTTTTATTTTTAATCAAATAATTATATGCTATTTTATAGTATAATTATATGCTATTCAGAGCGTGCTGGCCTACTCATTTGAGAATTCTACCATTGGAGAATTTTAAGAATATTAAGACCAGAGACAATCCATCATAGTTATTATTTTAGGCTTAAAAATAAGAAAAAATACACTGACCAGCTTACATTATTTTTCATACTTCTTTCTTACTTTTCATTACTCCTTTGTTTCCTTGAGATGATGAAATTTCCTGCAGTCTTTCCTGATCTGAAGTAACATTAATACCCTATTCACTGGAAACGCTCTGCCTGAAGCAGAGATAAAGAGGTACATCTTTAATCCTGCAAGCTGTCTCTGTGCACAGGATCAGACAATTTTTCTTTCACCAGTAGTCAGCATGCTTGACATCTGTCACAAAGACCTAGGCTATTTTTATTTTCCTATTGAAATCATGGTACAACATCTACCTCTTTGATTCTCATAGCAGGAAAGAAGTGAGTGATTTTCAGTAAAAGAACTCACCATAGTTCTCTTCTCTTTTCTCCCTTGGTACAAATATAGAATTAAAAAAAAAAATAAAACCTATTTTCAGTAGACATGCTATTTGGAAATATTAGAAGTAAGTAAAATTATGTGGTTATGCTATGAACAATATTTCCTTAAGAAGCAATATATAACTGATACGAATATATTTATTATTTCACATAATACTACCCTTAATATATTGAAGATTATCTCCTAATTTTATCATAAAAGTATTAATAGTAGTGTAAAGTTAGTAGGCACATATTTATCAGTAGCTGATAAGTTAAAATAGTAAAGTAATTATATACTTTAAAAAATTTATCATAAATTATTTGCTTGGAAAGTGGTACTTTCCATCAATATTGTTAAAAAATGGTAGAAGAAAATATTGAGATGTTTTAATAAAAATAATAAAAGTAGGGCAAATGTTCTGTTAGTCTAAAAATGTGTTGGAAAAAAATCCAAAAGGAATTTCTTTCATACACTGAAATATTCAATATTGTTCACTGTGTGAGAAATTCAAAAGCCAAGTACCAGCACAGAGCAAGCTGCATACTCAGAAAAAACAAAACAAACAAACAAACAAACAAACAAAAAACCCCAAAAACCTTTTTTAACAAAGACTGATTGGCTGATTAGAATGTTAGTCCTGTGGAGAGGTAGGATTGTTTCTGGTTCATGGGCTTATCTTTAGCTAATTCTTACCTCAAAACAGCCATTCCTTACCCAGCTCTATATTGGAACTAATATTTTGAGACTGACAATTAAATACCTTTTAGAATTAAGTTAAAAGACTACTAGCTTCCACCACCCCAGAAGCTAAGAATTTCATCATATTGCATCCTGGGCCTATAGAGGTACATTTTCATTCTCACTGTACCTGACTATATGATGTACTCAACTTTATATTTTAAGTTTGCATGGGTTTCTGATTTCTTTGTTCTGTGAAGTTATAAAAATATCATAACACGCAACCATGTTAATACAAGGAATTAGGGGTAAGTGAAATCTATATACCCAGGCCATGGTCACTTAAAATGACTCCAGAATTTTCATATAGGCATATAATAACAACTAGTAAAAAATAAGCTATGAATTTAAATGACAGTTAGGAGGTGTATATGTGAGGGTTCAGAGGGAGAAAAAGAAAGAGGGATTATAATTAAATTATAATCTAAAATAAAAAAAATAGTTAACCATGGCTAAAAAAAAAAAATTTGGTGATAAAACAAGGAAACTTTTTTTGAAATTTCCATAAATGAGGAGACCCAGATATCAATTGTTTTAATAAAAAGTACAGAAGAGTGTTAAAACATCAATGAAATTAAAGAAATGATTGCAGATATAATCCAAAAGAAAATATGAATAATAAGCCAAAACTTTAAAGTTAGGAATCACATCTAAAATCTAAGTAAGAAATTGTAATTAATGTAATAAAAAAATCAGTGAGGGTTCATTAGTAATTTCAAGAGACAGAAGAAAGAAGTCTCTTTGATGATAACTCCATTGAAGCACAAAAAGAAGAAAGAAGTTAAATGAACAGCGAAGTCTAAAAGTGCTAAAGGCTTATAAAGACACGTTGATGAAAGTTGATGAAAAGAAGCACTGCTCTTGGAGTCCCACAAGGAAAACAGAAAGAAAAATAAAGGAGTAATGCTCAAAAATACATTATCTTCAATGAAATTATAAGAATCTATAACTCTCATGTGAATGATGGGCTCCTAAGTTTGCCAAATACTGATATTTAAATAGTTACTAAAATAACAATCAAAGCAACAGATCAAAACTCTAGAAAGCATCAACACAGCTCAATGAACAGAAAAACATCAATTGATTTCTTATCAGAAACCACAGACAAGAGAAAGCTTTGAAATGATATATCTAAACTACTAAAAATTGTTGTTCTATATTTGACAAGAAATGTACTTCAGAAATTATATTACGAATGAATAAAAGGAAGACATTGGTTATACTAGAGTTGTCATAAAGGAAATCACACTGAATCTTACCTGTTAGGAATATAGAGGACATTGCATAGTTATTCAATGTCATAGAAAGATCTCTAGTAAAGATAGTCATGTATGTTGTCAAGAACAAAAGCCCATACTTTGTATTTTAAAATTTTATGGATTTAACATTTTTTCTATATTAGTAAAGATTACTATACAAAAGCTAAGACACAATTTGCAATTTTGACACAAAGTTATATGTTACAAATGAATAAATAAGCAATACTTGTTTATAAATTTTGTATCATCTCAAATTCCAGTGTTATAATCTTCAAATGTTAGTATAATCTTCATGGTAATGACAACCATAAGTCTTTACTTAAACATATTTATGTTAAATATGAATGGTTTAAGTTACTGCTGCTTCAAAACTAACAACTTTTAACCTGTGTTCTTTCTCAATGACAATGTCAATACCAATAGACATGATATAATGTGGAAAGGAGAAATGTGAGAGAACACTATCTCCAGATAAAAAACTATAGCAATTATTGATTTCTGAGAGAGGAAAGATTAGTCACCCTCAGAATGAGCTGCCTAACTGGTTATTCAGTACAAAAGGACCAGCACTGAAATCATATTTTATAAGTACATATATGTGTATACATATACATATATACATGTTTATATGTCTATGTCTCTCTCTATATATATATATATGTATATATATATATATATATATATATATATATATATGAATGTTCTACAACCTGCTGTGTCCATTTAGTATTGATATATATATCATGTATGTTTGTATGTTTTTCTGCTTATAAGAGTAATAATTAAAGATAAAATTACTGTGAATTTGAAAGGGAGTTTTAGAAAAACTAAAGAAAGGCTAAAGAGATGAGGGAGAAATGGACAATTAGTTTAAAATTTGCAACATTAATATTTTTAATCCTTATTATACCCTCTTCCCTTTTGTCTACCTTCAAGCTCATCTTTTATTTTCGTATAGCATCTACTGTTTTGGTTTTTTAGTTAATGATTCTTGTGAATAAGTTGCACTTACCATGGCAATCCTTAGTAACTGCTCTATCTCAAATTTTCTGTCACATGTTAAACTCGTTTTCCTTGTGATCATATAAAGAAATTGGAGAATTATTTGAGAGTTTATTAAAAGTCTTTATTCTTCCTCCACTATGGCCAGAGAATATGCTAGGTATATCTTTACTTCCTTTAATTTTTATGCTTTCTTTCATAACCTAGGATGTGTTCAAACCTCTTTTTCCTGTTTTTTAACTGTTATGCATTTTGTTATATTGAATAGAATTCTTATACTTGACTTAATATTTAAGTTTTCAAAACTGATTAAAATGTGTCTTTTATTTAGATTGATTTAAGTCAGATATTTAATGTACATCCTGATCACACCTCCTTAAGACACAAGTGCCTCCCTTGCTTCTTTACTGTGGTGATTTGAATAAGAAATGTTCCCCATTGGCTTCAGTATTTGAACAATTAATCCTCTCTTGCTGCTCCTTTTCAGGGAGATTTAGGTGGTTCATCTTTGCTGGAGGAAGTATATAATTTAAGTGGGCATTGAGATTAAAAACCTAGGTCCACATCCAGTTTGCTCTCTTTGCTTGTTTTTATCTTAAAGGATATGAACTCTGAGCATCCTTTTCCTACCAGAATGCTTGCTGTTCTCTGCCATCTGTCTGCACCAGGATGAATTCTTATCCCTCTGAAACTGCAAGCCCAAATAAGCTCTTTTTCATGTTTTCTTTGTCATGTTATTTTATATCAGCAACAAAAGAGAAATTAATAAATTAAGGGTGGACATGATGTTAGGTCTTGCTTTAACTTGAGTCATATTCCTATACCCCTTTTGCTTGCTTTCAGAACTTGGGCCATGAAACTTATATTTGATTAACTGTGTTTATTCATTTAGATTACACAATTTGTTTCCCTACATCTGGGCCTAAAGAACATGCATGACACTTTCTCTGGTCCAATGAGAGTGGGAAACCAGAAGAGGAGATTTAAACAAATATCTACATCATAGACAAGTCAATTATGTATACTGTAAAGCTTTAATATAAAATTGATTTACAAAACCAAGATTATAGTATAAATAAGTCTGTGCTCTTGAATCTGTGAGAAATTTTTAATGCTGCATTACAGAAGTAATAACTTTTTAGGTATATACAAAAACAGGAAGTTCATTAACTAAACCAGAATACTTCACAGTGAAATAATATATCTTCATGAAATATAATTATAAGTGAACAATGTCAATATGTATGTCTTATCAAGAATAGTGTATATACATAGTAGTCTTTCAAATAAGAACAACAATGAATTTAGTACTCACCTACTCACCCCCTTTGGTTTTTCTTTTATTTTTTATTTTTTATCTATATTTTTTTTATTGGATATTATATTTACATTTCAGATTTTATCCCCTTACACCATTCCCACCACCACCCAGGAAACTCCTGTCCCATCCCCCTCCTCATGCTTTTATGAATATGTGCTCCCTCCTACTCCTCCACTCCCCTTACCCACCCTCAAATCCACCCCCCACACTCTGTGTTCAGCCTTCATGGGACCAAGGATCTCCTCTCCCACCTATGCCCAACAAGGCCATCCTCCCCTACATGTACAGATGGAGTCATGGGTCTTTCCCTATGTGCTCCTGGGCTGGTGGATTAGACTCTGGGGAGCTCTGGTTGTTTGATATTGCTGTTCTCCTCATGGGGCCACAAAACCTTTCAGCTCTTTCAGTCTTCTCTCTAACTTCTCCATTGGGCAACCCTTGGTCAGATCAGTGATTAGCTGTGAGCATCTGCCTCTGAATATGTCAGACTCTGGCAGACCTCTAAGGAGACAGCTATATCAGGCTCTTGTCAGCATGCACTTCCTGCCATCTACATCAGTGTCTACTTTGATGACTGCACATGGGATAGATACCCAGGTGTAATGGTTTCCAGACAGCCTCTCCTTCAGTTTCTGTTCCACAGTTTGTCTCCGTATTTGTTCCCTTGAGTATTTTGTTACTCCTTCTAAGTAGTTCCAAGGCATCCACATTTGGTCTTCCTTCTTCATAAGCTTCATGTGGTCTGTTAGTTGAATCTTGGCTATTTCAAGCTTTTGGGCTAATATCAGCTTATCAGTGAGTAAATACCATGTGTGTTCTTTTGCGATTGGGTTACCTCACTCAGCATATTTTCTGGATCCATTCATTTACCTAAGAATTTCTTGAATTCATTATTTCTAATAGCTGAGTAATACTCCATTGTGTAAATATATCACATTTTTTGTATCCATTCCTTTCTTGAAGGACATCTGGGTTCTTTCCAGCTTCTGGCTATTATAAATAAGGCTGTTATGAACATAGTGGAAAATAGGTCTTTGTTATATGTTGGAGCATCTTCTGGGTATATGCCCAGGAGTGGTATAGCTGGATACTCAGGTAATGCTATGAACAATTTTCTGAGGAACTGCCAGACTGATTTCCAGAGTGGTTGTACCAGCTTGTGATCCCACCAACAATGGAGGAATGTTCCTCTTTCTCCACATCCTCACAAGCATCTACTATCACCTGAGTTTTCGATATTAGCCATTCTGACTGGTGTGAGGTCGTATCTCAGGGTTGTTTTGATTTGCATTTCCTTGATGACTAAGGCTGTTGGGCATTTCTTAAGGAGCTTCTCAGCCATTTGAGTTTCCTCAGTTGAGAATTCTTTGTTTACCTCTGTACCCCATTTTTAATAGGGTTACTGGTTGTCTGGAGTATAATATTTTGAGTTGTTTGTATATATTGTATATTAGCCCTCTATTGAATGTAGGATTGGTAATGATCTTTTCCCAATCTGTTGGTTGCCATTTTGTCTTATTGACAATGTCTTTGCCTTACAGAAGCTTTGCAATTTATGAGGTCCCATTTGTCAATTATTGATCTTAAAGCATAAGCCATTGGTGTTCTGTTCAGGAACTTTTCCCCTGTGCCTAGGTATTCGAGGGTCTTCCCCACATCCTCTTCTATTAGTTTCAGTGTATCTGGTTTGAGGTGGATGTCCTTTATCCACTTGGACTTGAACTTTGTACAAGGGGATAAGAATGGATTGATTTTCATTCTTCTACATGCTGACCTCCAGTTGACCCAGCTCCTTTTGTTGAAAATGCTGTCCTTTTTCCACTGGATGGTTTTAGCTCCTTTGTCAAAGATCAAGTGACCATAGGTGTGTGGGTTCATTTCTGGATCTTCATTTCTATTCCATTGATCTTCCTGCCTGTCTCTGTAACAATACCATTCAGCTCTTATCACTATTGCACTGTAGTACACTTTGAGGTCAGGGATGGTTATTTCCATAGAAGTTCTTTTGTTGTTGAAAATATTTCTGGCTATCCTTTTTTTTTATTATTCCAAATGAATTTGAAAATTGCTCTATTTCTATGAAGATCTGATTTGGAATTTTGATGGGGATTGCATTGAATCTGTAGATTGCATTTGGCAAGATGGCCTTTTTTACTAAATTAATTCTGCCAATCCAGGAACATGGAAGATCTTTCCATCTTCTGAGATCTTTGATTTCTTTCTTCAGAGACTTAAAGTTCTTGTCATATGGATCTTTCACTTCTTTGGTTAGACTCACTCCAAGATATTTTATATTATTTGTGATTATTGTGAAGAGTGTCATCTCCCTAATTTCTGTCACAGCCTGGTTATCTTTTGAGTAGAGGAAGGCTACTGATTTGTTTGAGTTGATTTTATATCCAGCCACTTTGCTGGAGTTGTTTATCAGGTTTAGGAGTTTTCTGGTGCAAGTTTTATGGTCACTTAAGTATAGTATCATATCATCTGCAAATAGTGAAATTTTGACTTCTTCCTTTCCTATCTGTATCCCTTTGACTTCCTAGTCCCTGATCTTAGTGATATTGCTTCAAGTTTTTCTCCATTTAGTTTGATGTTGGCTACTGGCTTGCTGTATATTGCTTTTACTATGTTTAGGTATGGGCCTTGAATTCCTGATTGTTCCAAGACTTTTAATGTGAAGGGATGTTGAATTTTGTCAAATGCCTTCTCAGCATCTAGGGAGGTGATCATGTGATTTTTTTTTCTTTAGTTTGTTTATATAGTATTTTACATTGATGGATTTCCGAATATTGAACCATCCCTGCATTCCTGGGTTAAAGACTACTTGATCATAGTGGATGAGTGTTTTGATTTGTTCTTATATTCGGTTTGTGAGAATTTTATTGAGTATTTTTGCATCAATATTCATAAGAGAGATTGGTCTGTAGTTCTTTCTTTGTTGGATCTTTGTGAGATTTAGGTATTAGCATAATTGTAGCTTCATAGCATGCATTGGGTAGTGTTCCTTATGTTTCTATTCTATAGAATAGTTAGAAGAGAATTGGTATTAGGTCTTCCTTGAAGGTATGGTAGAATTTTGCACTAAAACCATTTGGTCCTGGACTTTTTTTGGTGGGGAGATCTTAATGACTGCTTCTATTTCCTTAGGGGTCATGGGACTGTGTAGATGGTTTATCTGCTCCTGATTTAATTTGGTACCTAGTATCTGTCTAGGAAATTTTCCATTTCATCCAGATTTTCCAATTCTGTTGAATATAGGCCTTTGTAGTAGGATCTGATGATTTTTTAAAATTTCCTCAGTTTCTGTTTTTATGTCTCTTTTTTCAGTTCTGATTTTATTAATTTGTATACTGTCTCTTTGCCCTTTGGTTATTCTTGCTCAGTGTTTATCTATCTTGTTGATTTTCTCAAAGAACCAGCTCCTGGTTTCATTGATACTTTGTACAGTTCTTTCTGTTTCTACTTGGTTGATTTCAGCCCTGAGTTTGATTATTTCTTGCCGTCTACTCCTCTTGGGTATATTTGCTTTGTTTTGTTCTAAAGCTTTCAGGTATGCTGTCAAGTTGTTAGTGAATGTTCTCTCCAGTTTCTTTTTGTAGGCACTTAGAGCTATGAGTTTTCTCTTAGTACTACTTTCATGGAGTCCCACAAATTTTGTTATGATGTGTCCTCATTTTCATTAAATTCTAAAAAGTCTTTAATTTTTCCCTTTATTTCTCCCTCGACAAAATCATCATTGAGTAGTTCAGTTTCCACTTGTATGTGGGCTTTCCATTGGTTTTGTCATTATTAAAGATCAGTCTTAGTGGTCTCTAGGGTGCAAGGGATTATTTCAATTTTTTTGTATCTGTTGAGGTCTGTTTTGTGACCAATTATATGGTCTATTTTGGAGAAAGTACCATGAGGTTGTGAGAAAAAGGTATATTCTTTTGTTTTAGGGTGAAATGTTCTATAGATATCAGTTAAATCCATTTGGATCATAACTTCTGTTAGCTTCATTGTGTCTCTGTTTAGTTTCTGTTTCCACGATCTGTCCATTGTTGAGAGTGGGGTGTTAGAATCCCCCACTGTTATTGTGTGAGGTGCAGTGTATGCTTTGAGCTTTAGTAAAGTTCCTTTTATGTATGTGGTGCCTTTGTGTTTCGGGCATAGATATTCAGAACTGAGAGTTTATCTTGGTACATTTTTCCTTTGATGAATATAAAGTGTCCTTCCTTATCTATTTTGATTACTTTCGTTGAAAATCAATTTTATTTGATATTAGAATCGCTATTCCGGCTTTTTTCTTGGGACCATTTGCTTGGAAGATTGTTTTCCATCCTTTTTCTCTGAGGTAGTGTCTGTCATTTTGCACAGAGGTGTGTTTCCTGTATGCAGCAAAATTTTGGATCATGTTTATGCATCCTGTCTGACACCTTTTTCTAGGTTGTAGTTTGTTTCCATGTGTTGGAGTTTTCCATCAATTATCCTTTGAAATGATGAGTTTATGGGAAAGTCTTGTGTAAATTTGGTTTTGTCAATGAATATCTTGGTTTCTCCATCAATAGTGATTGAGAGTTTTGCTGGGTATAGTAGTCTGCGCTGGCATTTGTGTTTTCTTAGGGTCTGTATGATATAAGTCCAGGATCTTCTGGCTTTTATAGTTTCAGGTGAGAAGTCTGGTGTAATTCCTATGGGTCTGCTTATTCCTATGGGTCTGCCTTTGTATGTTACTTTACCTTTTTCCCTTACTGCTTTTAGTATTTTTTCTTTGTTTTGTATATTTGATGTTTTGATTATTATGTGATGGGAAGTATTTCTTTTCTGGTCTAGTCTATTTGGAGTTCTGTAGGCTTCTTGTATATTTATGGACATCTCTTTCTGTAAGCTAGGAAAGTTTTCCTCTATAATTTTGTTGAAAATAATTACTGGCCTTTTAATTTGGGACTCTTTGTCCTCATCTATATCTATTATCCTTAGGTTTGACCTTCTCATTGTGTCCTGGATTTCTTGGATATTTTGGGTTAGGAGCTTTTTGCATTTTGCTTTTTCTTTGACAGTTGTGTCAATGTTTTCCATGGTATCTTCTGCACATGAGATTCTCTCTTCTATCTCTTGTATTCTGTTGGTGATGCTTTCGTCTGTGACTCCTGATCTTTTTCCTAGGTTTTCTATCTCCAGGGTAGTCTCCCTTTGAGATTTCTTTATTGTTTCTACTTCCACTTTTAGATCCTGGATGGTTTTGTTTAATTCCTTCACCTGTTTGATTGTGTTTTCTTGCAATTCTTTAAGGAATTTTTGTGTTTCCTCTTTAAGGGCTTCTACCTGTTTACCTGTGTTCTCCTCAAATTCTTTGAGAGTGTTATTTATGTCCTTCTTAAAGTTCTCTATCAACATCATGAGAAGTGATTTTATTTCTGAATCCTGCTTTTCAGGTGTGATGGGGTGTTCAGCACTTGCTATGTTGGAAGAACTGATGATGCCAAGTAATGTTGGTTTCTGTTGCTTACATTCTTGTGCTTGCCTTCGCCATCTAGTTAACTCTAGTGCTACTTGTACTCCCTGTCTCTGACTGGATCTTGCCTTTCAAGTCATCTTGCTTGTATAAGAACTCCTCAGGGTCCAGATGTCTCTGTGATCCTGTGATCCTGAGCTCCAGCTGCTCTGAGTTCAGTGGCTCCTCTAGGATGTCTCAGGATATGGTGTCTGCCATTCTGAGGTCAGTGGCCTCTCTAGGATGTCTCGGGCTATTGTGTCTTCACGGGAGCACACCAGCTGGGTGCCTACTCCAGCCACAAAGACCAGGAGAGGAATGGAAGGGGAGTGGTATTCCACAGGTGCCAGATTTGGGTGTCTGGTAGGTCCTGAGGGAACCCTACTTCCAGTTGTAGCTCTGGGGCTTAGGGCAGTGGGAGACTGTTCTTACCTGCTGCTCTGAGTTCAGTTGCTCCTCTAATATGTCTCGGGATAAGGTGTCCTTAAGAGAGCACACTGGCTGGGTTTCTGCTCTATCCACAAAGACCAGGAGAGGGCACTCACATCCTTACAGAGTTGACTTTATATACATTTACATTATACAGGCAAGGTCTAAACTCATAAAACACCTGAACATTTTACCACCCTAAGGTTTTCCACAATTCACTTGGAAGTCCTTAGTACCACTCCGTGTTAGAAAGGTGTCCTCGTTTAAAGATAAAATGATCTCTATATGTCCATGTGTTTGATTACTTGATCCCCAAATGGTGGCACTATTTGGAAAGTTTATGAGATTTTTAGGAGAAGCTTTGTGGAGGAAGTACATCTTTCAGAAAGGAAAAGGAGGAAAGCAATCTTTCAGAACTTTTAACCTCCTATTTCCTCTTTCCTTTTTGTGCTTCCCGAGTGCAGATAAAATGTGACTAGTAGTTTCTTATCCCTTCCTTTGCCGTCATGCTTTTCCTGCCTGGTATTGTGTTTACTGTGCCATGATGCATCTATATCTTGAAGTAAAAGCCACAGTGAAACTTTCTCTCCACAACTGTTTGTTGCTATTGCTGTTTTTTGTTTTGTTTTTGTCTTCACAGCATTTTATTATCACAACAGAAAGGAATCAATACAGACATCATTAAGCATACTAGATACATTTAGAATCTTTAACATCTGTAATATCCTTTATAATATATAATGAATTTACAAACATCCTTTATAATATATAATGAATTTACAAACAAACTGTAAACAAATATTCCATTAACTGAAACACTTTATTCAAGTGCACAGAAAATATAAATATCACCATCCTAGTTAGGGTGACTGCTGATATGATAAAACACCATGACCAAATGCAAGTTAGAAAGTTTTTATTTTTCTTATTCTTCCATATCACAGTCCATCGTTGAAGGAGGTCAGGACAGGAATACAATTAGGTCTTAAACCTGAAGGCAGAACATGATGCAGAGGCCTTGGTTGGGGGACTGCTTACTGGCTTGCTCCTCATAACTTACTCATCCTGCTTTATTATAGAATCCAGGACTAGCAGCCTGAATATGGTACCACCTACAATGAGCTGGGCCCTCCTATATCAGTCACTAATAAGAAAATACCCTATAGGCTTTCCTACAGCCAGATGTTATACAGAAATTTTCTCAGTTGATGTTCCTTCCTTTCAGATTACACTTGCTGTATCAAATGGGAATAACTTGTCACCAGTGAAATCACCTATTAAAATCAATAGTAAATCTGAAAAATCAGTGATTTTGTGTAAATCTGAATGTGTCTGTTTTATAAATTGATAAAACTATGTACAGTGGAAAATGACATTATGTCAAAGAGCATAGTTTCAAATTCAAATGCAATTGTAGAACAAATTATCATCAAAATGAGCAAAACTAAATCATGTTAGAACATTTAGAATATTACTCTTGATTACAGCAAATATAAAGGGAGAATGTGCAATAAGTTAAAAATCTAGATAATAGAAATAGAGCAGAGAAAATAAGGGTTGGTTAAAACTGTTATGAATTAGCATTTCTGCTTCATAAACCCAAATACCTTCTTGTTGCATTTATTCATATCCTTTTTATTGGTTATTTTATTTATTTATATTTCAAATGTTATCCCCCTTTCCAATTTCTTCTCCAACCCCTTCCATTCCTTGTCCCCTCCCGACCCACCCATGCTTCTATGAGGGTGCTGCCCCCACCCACCCATCCACCCACCCACTCTCACCTCATTCCCCTAGCATTCCCCTATGCTGGATCATTGCACTTCCACAGGACCAAGGGACTACCATTAATGCCAGATAAGATAATCATCTGCTACATATGCAGCTGGAGCCATGGGTCCCTCCATGTATACTCCTTGGTTGATGGTATAGTCCCTGGGAGCTTTTGGAGGGTGTCTGGTTAGTTGATATTGTTGTTCTTGTGGGGTTGCAAACCCCTTCAGCTCCTTCAGTCCTTCTTCTAACTCCTCCATTGGGATCCCCATGCTCAGTCTGATAGTTCCCTGTGAGCATCTGCATTTGTATTGGTTAGGCTCTGGCAGAGCCTCTTGGGGGACAGCTACACCAAACTCCTGCCAGCAAAGTTTTCTTGGCTCAGCGATAGTGTCTGGGTTTGGTGTCTGAAGATGGGATGGATCCCTAGGTGGGGCAGTTTCTGAATGACCTTTCCTTCAATCTCTGCTTCACTCTTTGTCCTTGAATTTTCTTTTGACAAGAGCAATTCTGGATTAATATTTTTGAGATTGGTGGGTGTTCCCATCCCTCAACAGGGGGATATGCCTAACCTCTGAATATGTTCTCTACACGTTCTATCTTCCTTTGTTGGGTATTTCTACTAATACCATTCCTGTTGGGTCCTGGAACACTCTTGGGTCCCCGGCATTTTGGACTTTCTAGTGGCTATCCCCAGCTCCCCACCCCACACAGCTACACACCCTTGTTTAAATTCCTGACCCTCTGTACTTTTCTTAAAGTGTGATAGTCACAAAGAATCAAGGATTTGCTTCTCTACACATTCTGATTCTGACCTTACTTTTCATTAATTTTTCACAAATTCAACTATCTGGGAAAATGTTCTAGTGTTAATTAAATGACTTCGAATGGATGTGTACTAACTCTCAGAAGTATTTTTAAAACCACTTATCCATTCAGTTAAAATAAATTGGGATAATGGAATTTCACTGTAGCCTATGCTTCTAGATTCATATAAGGTATCAGAACTAATTTATTTTGAGTTGTGAGAGTTTATCTCTAGAAGTAATTGTTAATTCAGATTAACTGTTTAGATTGTTGAAATAACTCTTGATTGAACTTGGGCATCCACCTATGTATAGAGGAATATTAATCCAGCAACATGGCTGCTCTGACAAGGGATCACATATCTTGCTGGAATGTAGATATGCCACACACCTTTAGTCCCTCTGACTGGAAAACAAACACACCTTTATTATAGCTCTTTAATTCCAAACAATAATACCTAATTGAAACCCAGAAAAAGTGGCAAGTTAAGAGAATGATTTTACAGAATGAGTCAGAGACAGCATACATCAAACTCTCATGAGAACAACAAAGGACAGAGAAGCTATTTAAGAGCACCAAAGGAAGCGAGAGTCAGTCATTTGGGAGTCAATGCAGTATAGTGAGGTTGAATTTGTTAGTGAATTCATATAGCTCAGTGCAGATCAAAGGAGAGTTGAATACAAAGAATAAAAAGAAGCCAAAAGATTCAAATAAACTGTCAAAGTTAGTTTGAGGCCAAACAGAGCAATTCAGTGAGATGTGGAGAGAATCCAATTTGAATCAGTCAGCTTGGAGCAGAGTTTGAGACAGAGTTGAATGAGCCAGAACTATATAGGGTGAGGTAATTCAACTTAAGCCTCCGAGATGACAATTACATCAAGTGAATAAAAGTTACTTTATACCTATGACTCTTTATTTTTAGTGTTGATGGATGCCACTCACTTAGTTTAGAGCTGCCAGTCTACATTAAAGTATCATGACAATGTCTAAAGTACCTCAGAGGGTAAATATACTTTTTTGAGTGCTTATTAATAGTTACTCAACGTTTTAGTATTTCTACAAATATATTAAGTGTCTTTCTTTTCTCCTAAGAGGAAATGATCTCTCTACAAACTGGATTACCTTCTATATAGTCCTTTTGAATTTAAGTGAGGTCTTCAGACAATATTATCAAATAAAAAATAAATTCTCCTGGAATTTCTTAGTCTGACAAATTTGGGCTGATTTATAGAATACTGGTAAATGTGGAAGAACGGAGGACACCTTGGTTACACACTAAAATAAAACAACTGTGTTGTTCTTTGCCTACCATATCAGGCACTGCATGAGGTTTCCACAGGCATTCTTATCATGTGATCCTAATGTCTGAAGTGACAAATCAACTGTGTATGACTTGGGCTTACTCTCTTCATTCTCTGAACTGTCTTATGTTGGTTTTACTCTGCAGTGTTGTTGCCTTCCCAGAATCTATATTTGTAGGAATAATTTCCATTGATTCATCTATCGTTTTTATTTTAGATAAAGAAGACTCAAAAGTCTCATAACTCCTGTGACAGGGGCATGACTACATGAGCAGTTCTAAGTTTTGTTTTCTTCATTCTAAGTGACTGTGTGGATATGCAGTAACTTCTGTGATGAAGTCAGAATGAGGAGAACTAGAACAGAATGTTGACATATGTCAGCTCACTGAAAACTTTCTGTGGTGGCAATGTATTTCCCTGTACAAGTTTTGCCACATTGCAAAGTAATCTATCTACCTTATTCTACCCCCTCTATCCAGAGTCACAGATAGAGAACCAATATAACATGTTGACCTTTTATTCTCTTAGTTCTTTCATAAACCTTTTGAAACAGCATCCTCATTTGAAGACATAAAACAATGAAAAGAGTCCTGGAGTAAAATAAAACTTTACTGTCATTCTCAGATAGAGAAATGTAACAGATACACATGATAATTATTTACAATTATATTTTCATAAAAATAGAAAATATAAAGTCTGTGTTTTTAGTGTCCTATGAGTTTAATTAATAGGAATTAGTATTTTTCAAAGATTATTAGAGATACCACAGAAATAATCCACTATAATGGACAAAACCAAAGAACCTTAGACGTAAGACCATAATCAATTCTGAAAGGTAATGAAAGTTTATGAGGCTATATCGTAATAGCAAGTTAGACTTTTAAAATTTTTGTATTTCAATATTTTAAAAGAATCACAAATTTCTTTTATTTATATCATTTGCTTCAAATTTCCCATCCTAAAAGGGGATAAATATATTAGAGTTTAATGAGACTTTCACATGCTTTCTACACTGGGACTATTGTTTTTTAGAAAATATAAAATTCTTGAAGCCTTTTTGTTTCAACTACAAGTAATGCAATTTTCATACCTTAAATTTATTAATAATGATTCTTAAAAGTAGGTTACTGTAAAAGAGTATATAAGTTAAAAAGTAGGTTATTGTAAAATGGTTTATTAATAAAATTTATCCTCAAAAAGATATCAATATAAACTAAATACTGTGTGCCAAATATTCTCCTGGTACTCAGAGATTTTGATAAATTCTGTATAATCATTTATCCAATAACTTATGAGAAGTCTAAACTCACTGGGTAGTATCTGAAGCAGAAAAATGGTTGTTATTGTTTTTTTTTTTTCTTTGAATATAGCTCGTTTGAGCCTGTTGGATCTCAATATATGCAATTTATGTTTCACTGTCTTTTTGTCTTCATCACACCAAAACTAAAAATGTTCTGAGCACTGTTGTCATGACTATCTGTAACTCTAGCACTGGGAGTTCCCACACCTCTGGTCTCCAGAGGCATTTTAAGCAGAGCAAATTAAAGGTTAAAAATAAAAACGTTCAAAACTTAAATTCATACAAAAATAATATCAAGTGAGTTTATTTCAAACTCCTTTTCAGTTTCTCATGATGAATGTTTAATTATTTTAAGGTGAAGTAAAAAAAAAAGTACAGTGCACAGGACTCAATCCACATTGTTATATCACATGTCAGGTATTATATACTAATAAGTAATTTTAGGAACATATCTGAGATAACATAATACCAAAACTTTAAGAAACTGCATTTAGGCCACTTTTAAAGAGAAAGGTATGATTGAGATTCCTCAATGACCCCCAGAAAATGTATCATTTTTTTGTTGTTTTGGGTAAATTTAAACACTGTGTACCAGATAAACAGTGAGCTTTCCACTATGACCATCTGCATCTTCACTGCGTCAGTAAGATCTCAGAAGCTATAAGAACTTGTTGTATAAGCCGGATGGTCAATGTTTGATTTCTAGAATCGAAATGGCTGAAAGAACTAAAACCACAGACTGACTGAATCTTACATGTGGTGTGGTACAAGTATGTACCCATTGTACATGTCAATCACACATCCGCAATAATAAAATATATTATACAAAAGACTCAATTGTATAATATATTTAACTCAGTAAATATATCCAAAATGCTATATCTCCATTTCTTATTTATGTTTTAAAATACCTTATATGTTCAGTATTAAATTTCTGAAAAAGTAGTTCTTGCTTTGAGAATATGAACTTTTCAATAAATTTACAAATAAGAATATTGGTTTTATAATATTTTATAATTTCTATTTTATTATAACAAACTTATAGTTTCTAATTTTATATACTTCCTTGATCAGCAAATATTAATTTCCCAAAAAAGTCACATAAAATAATTATAATTTCTTTGTATTTCATTTTTGTTCATCCACTTGAGGTCCTTTTTCTATTAAATGTAGTGCTCATATGTCATGAATATGATACTTAGTATTTGCATGCTATGAGTAAGAATTATAGAATATAAAAAAACTTGCCGTTGTTTTAGGAAAATAGCATTTTTACTTAAATGCCTGTCAGATTTAGTAATAAATGTGTTGTCTGAAAGAACTCAAGCTTTGGAGAAAAGATTACAAAGAAAAAACTATTAATTCCATAACATCGATTTGTGTTAAAACAGCTGAATAAACTCCAGAAGAGTAATATTCACCTTATAAATGTGCTTGTGTCTATACTGTCTTCTCATAACCATGTGAGCTGTTTTCAGACCTTTAAGCTGTGCAGTGTGTCAAATCCTCTTGGCGCTCCTTGTTTGTTTTCAAGAAAAATTCAGAATTCACAGAAACTACTGTTACATCCCGCAATATGCTGAAGATTACTAGAATATTCCCCAGTTCTGTTAGAGTTCTCCTACCTTTCACTGACTGCATCACAATGTCATTCAGAACCTTAGCCCAAGCTGGTATATTGCTCTTAGCAAACAATTCCTCCACCCCCAATCAGGCTCCTTTCTGGAGGCTCTCATCTTTGGTCCAGGTGGGACATATCTCTCTAGAGCTACATCTGTTGTTGCCAGCTTTCTTGGACCATGCTGAATGCTTGGCTTCTTCTTTCCTTTGTTGCTTATATGTAAATAATGAACGTACTCTGGGTGATATTTTTGTGTGCACAGGTGTTCTGTCTCTCTAGACTCTGACAAGTACAGTAAGTACACTGTGAACTTCACAGTTTCTTATTTAACTATGGGACAAGAAGTTGCTCACAGGCAATGGAGAATTAATTAATTAGTCATCTTCCTTTATGGAAACAAGTTTAAAGCTTGAAGGAGGGAACTCATGCGTCTTTGAGGAAAAAAAAGTTCAGAAAACCAAACATTTTTAAAGAAAAATATATTCACTACTCTTCATGAAGGAAAAACTTGAACTCCAGGTTCCATATCAAGAAACATCACCATAAATGGTTGCTAATGTTTTATAAGGCTTGACCAGAAGGAATGACTTCCCCAGAACTTGCTTGCTAGATTGATAGTTTCCCTGTGATTGATATTAAATCTCCTTTCAGATGTATCTTTTTAAAACTGGGAAAATTTTTATGTCTGTTCCTGAAACAGAAAGAGGTTAATTAAAACAAAAAAACTTTGCAATACAAAACAGAAAAAAAAAAACCTATTTTCTTCCAGAAACACTGACAATAAATTTTGACAATCTATATATCTATGCTGATGGCATCCTTACCATAAGTGGTAACAGTTCCAAATCCCAATTGCACTGACTCTTGTAAACTGTATCTTTTTACCTATGGAGAATCCTCAGCTGTCTTATAAATTAAATCTCTGTAATGGTTTAAGTGAGAAATGGACTTCATGTTCTCAGGCATTGGAACCTTTGATCACTAGTTGATGATACTCTTTGGGAGGTTGTGACAGTAAGGGCTTACTGGAGGAAGTATAACATTTGGGATGGGCTCTAAATCTCTCTAAGATTTTCCTACTTCCTGTTTTCCTGTTTTCTCTTCAAGAGTCATGATATGAGACCTTGACTTCATGCCACCATGCAGGCTGCTTGCTTTCTGCTCTGACATTGTACACTCTAACACACTGGATCTGAAAATAAAAATAAATTCTCTTTTCCATAAGTTGCCTTCACCAGGATGTACTATCACAGCAACAAGAAAGTAACTAATTACACCACTCTTAAAAATTCTTCACTAAAATGTGATCGCTTTATTGTCTTCTACCCTTAAAGCTATATAAGCTTTATATAGCCCTTTAATAATTAGCTAGTGTCATACTGGACAATAAATTACTTAAAGATTACCTCTAAAATGTCAAGCAGACTCCTGAAGACGAGCAATGAGATACCTGTCAGTGGTGGTGTTCTTGCACAGAAAAAAAAGAAGATGTAAACTTGAGAAGTGAAGTGGATTAATGAGTGTTCAAACTGGGATTAGTTAATGAGTAAAGAGTAAATATGATCAAAATCTATACTATGGGTATATAAAATTATCAAATTCATATCAATAAAATTAATTTTATATTTATTGCAATCTAAAAATAAATAACATTAGAAATCTAAATTTTTTTTCAGAGTGTAACTTAATATGTCAACAAATTACATAGTTCAACTTAAACATTAAGACATTTTTACTCCATACTAGATTGTATTTGATAAAGTTATCAGTAGATTAAAATGACCATCATGTCTGAATTTGAGACTAAGGCTAGAGGTTGTATCTTAGAACAGAAAATCCAAAGAAGCATTTAAAATTTTATGAATAATTAAACTTGAAAAACACTGGAGGTACTACAATATTATGTTGTGATAAAAAAAGGTCACTGGCACAGATTATGTGATATAGTCCTGGATGAGATGACACTTTCTGGCTTGAACTATCAGCTGCAATACTTAAGCAATTTTGGTATGAAACCTAAGGTATGTTCTAAATGGTGTGTTTTGCCATGCAGTACTCCAGCTGGTTGTGTGATTGACAGGTTTTTGTTTTTTTTGTTTTTTTTTGTTTTTTGTTTTTTCTCAAGGGAGGCAGAACGACAAAGGAGACTTCAACAACTCACAACAAGGGCTTGAAAATGTTTTATCTTTCAATGTGTTTGCTTGTTTATGGGAACTGGGCACCAAGAACAAAGAAGACCTACCATTCACACTGATGGTAAGTTGATTTTATTTCCTCAGTGCTGTGACAGTACATAGCATGTCTGGTGCTCCAGAAATCTCCTGTTTATCTTACTCACAGTAAACATGATATTGGAAATATCACGTTGACACTCTAATTTTGATTTGTAGGCCATGGAAGTACTGCATTATATGCTATTTTTAAGTGTGTATGTGTGTGTGTGTGTGTGTGTGTGTGTGAGAGAGAGAGAGAGAGAGAGAGAGATTATGTGTATGTGTGTGTGTGTGTGTGTGTATGTGTGTGTGTGTTAGAGATACATGGAAACAAAGTGGTAGAGAGATAGAGAAAGGTATGTTCTGGGAATAAAAAGCAGGTTACCCTGTACAACAGGCAATTGCTTGACAATATCCCTAGCCTTATATTTGTTTGTTTGTTTGTTTCAATGTACCTACAAAGTCTATACAAGAGATTGAACCCAGGACCTAATGTATGCTAAGGAAACTCTCTATATAAATCATGAATTAAAAATGAGTATAACTAACTCAAATGGTCAAAGGGAAGCTTTGCAAGTGATCCCAACTTACATTGTCTGAGGTGTGTTGTTACTTCAAAATGGATTTATTTTTTCTGACAAATATGTCAAAATATATACATGCTAAATGTCCAATTTTACAATATATCAATAATATATAAATTAAGTTATTTAAAGAATTCATAATGTTGAAATAACCTTATTATTTAAGAAATTATAAATAGCTAGAGATCTTCATTTATGAAGCAATACTTAAAGTGTTTTGAAATAGAACTTTGTCTTTTTCTCTAAAATGAACATAATGTTCAGCATTTCAATAAAATTAAAACTTGGAATCTACTATGTAATGTAATTAAATTTAACAAATGCTAAAATTCCAAAATTGTTATTTTACTTTCGCTATGAAAATCTAGTCTATGAGGGTTTTGTCTTGATTTAAACTACTAATACAAATTTTAAACAAAAGGTTTTTAACATCTCAATAAAATATCATGTTTTTACTTTCCTTTTTCAAACATAAAGTGTAAACTTTTTCCAAGTTTATAAACTTTTGATTTTCTTAAAATTTTATGTTAGTGCTGAGAATAATGGCAAATTAAACTAACCACAGAGTCTGGGGGGTCTGAAACAATTTTGTGTGAGCCTATGAGTAAAAGGGAACAGAAAAATATCATTGCAATTGATTTAACCAAAAGAACAAAAGGAAGGTATTTTGCATAAAATTTCCAAATTATCCTAGCAACAGGAAACAGCCAAAGAAACTTCATACTGTTTTGAACTTTTTCTCCTTCCTTTCTTTTCTTTGACAGTCAGTCATCCAGTCTGTTACTCTGAAACACATTATTTTCTCCCAAACGCTAATACAGAAGCAATTGTTTAATTTTTTTTAAAAGCTTACTACATTCTCACAAATTTAAATTGACTAAATTCTCAAATTGTCACCCTATATGTTTGTGTGGGGTGGGGGAGGGGCAGTACAATGATGCTGAAATTCAGTGCTTTTGCCTATTTTAGTGTTCTTAAAATCGTATTTAGATTTTCTCTTTGACTTTGAATAACGTTTTAAGATGTTCTTTTTTTGGCAAACTTTGTCTACTAAAAGGTCAAGAAAGTACTGAAAATCAACTGAAGAAGCTGTAGTGGTTACTTGTTTAAGATTCTTTTACTAAGAAAATGATCTCATTAAGATGATGTATATGCCTCAATTTACAGGAGTTCCTGAGGCTCTTTCAGAACTATTAAAATACCCTTGTTTTGTAAGAATAGAAAAAAAACCACATGAATTTCAAAGAAATTCTTCACACTCTCTCATTTGTTTTTTTTTTTTTTTTTTTTTTTTTTTTTTTTTTTTTTTTTTTTTTTTTTTTGTGGATCTAACCAAAGTATAAGAGTATAAATCTACCTAATGATAAACACAAAAATTGTGGTCTGTAAATGATTTCAAACATCACCCAATACCTCAAGAATGTGATCTAATGATTCTAACGGTTGAAGTCTAATACTTGTTTTAATCCACACTCCTCTGTCTCTATTTGTCTCTCAATGCATTCATTCAACACAGGTTAAACTGTCCATGGGGTTTGCTGGCACATTAGAAAGCACAGCTATTATTGATTTCTTCTATTAAACTGAAGTTAAGAAAAAGATGAACTAGGTGTCTTGGCCCAAAGGGTTTCCTTATATTTTTTTCTTGTTTTTCCTTTTTCTCTTATCTGTGACACATTGCTCTAGTTCCAAGTTTTAGGAAATGACTGAGAAATGCACCTTAGTTAATTGTTTTGTTAGCATGTTTTTTCTTCCCCTTTGCTTTATCTTAATTTGAACATTTCCTACAGGCTTTTAGATTTTAATAGAAGTGTACAACTCTCTGTACATTGGGTATATGGTAATGGGTACATTGTTAATATTATCAATAAAGAAGGAGTTTTAAAGTAATTACACTTTTAAGTAAAGTGGAAAATGAAAATAAAAATTCAAATAAAACCCTGGTTATAATTATCCAAATATACATGGGGCAGTCAGAATATGATACCTCAACCTAAAATAATAAAATGTGATTGGGACACGTCAATCAAAATGACATTTTCTAGTTCTATTCATTTGTCTAAGAATTTCATGAAGTTATTGTTTTTAATAGCTGAGTAGTATTCCATTGTGTAAATATACCACATTTTCTGTATCCACTCCTCTGTTGAAGGACATCTGGATTGTTTCCAGCAAATGGCTATTATAAATATGGTTGTTATGAACATAGTGGAGCATGTGTCCTTATTACATGTTGAAGCATCGTCTGGGTATAAGCCCAGGATTGGTATAGTTGGGTCCTCAGGTAGTACTATGTCCAATTTTCTGAGGAAACTCCAGATTGATTTCCAGAGTAGTTGTACCATCTTACAATCCCACCAGCAATTGGGAAGTTTTCTTTTTTCTCTACATTCCCACCAGCATCTGCTGTCACCTGAGTTTTTGAGCTTAGCCATTCTGACTGGTGTGTAGTAGAATCTCAGGGTTGCTTTGATTTACATTTCCCTGATGATTAAGGATGTTGAACATTTCTTTAGATGATTCTCAGCCATTCGATATTCTTCACTGACAAGTGGATATTAGCCCAAAAGCTCGGAATAATCAAGATATAATTCACAGACCACATGAAGCTCAAGAAGTAAGAAGACCATAGTGTGGCTGTTTAGGTCCTTCTTAGAAACGGAAAGAAAATACTCACAGGAGGAAATATGGAATCAAAGTGTGCAGCAGAGACTGAAGAAAAGGCCATCCAGAGACTGCCTTACCTGGGAATCCATCTCATAGACAGTCACCAAACCCAGACACTATTATAGATGACAAGAAGTGCTTGATGACAGGAGACTGATATAGCTGTTTCCTGAGAGGCTTTGCCAGAACCTGACAAATACATAGGCAAATACTCAAAGCCAATCATTGGCCTGAGCACAGGGTTCCCAATGGAGGAGTTAGACAAAGGACTGAGGAGCTGAAAGGGTTTGCAACCCCTATAGGAAGAACAATATCAACCAACCAGACCCTCCCAACATCAGAGCTTCCAGAGAGTAAACCACCAACCAAAGAGTATACTTAGAGGGACCTCTGTCTCCTCCTGCATATGTAGCAGAAGATGGTCTTGTTGAGCATCAATGGGAGAAAAGGCCCTTGGTCCTTTGAACGTTCGATGCCCCAGTATAGGGGAATGCCAGGATGGGGAGGTAGAAGTGAGTACGTGGGTGGGGGAACACCCTCACAGACGTAGAGGAAGGGGGCATGGGATAGGGTTTTTCCAGACAGGAAAACTGAGAAAAGGGATAATATTTCAAATGTAAATAAATGAAATATGCAATAAAAATTAAAAAATAAAGTAAAATGTACTTAGAGAAATATACCAGGAAATACATTATATATGTATATATTATAATATATATAATATTTTATATAAATAATGTATATAAATAAATAAATAATATGTATATATAATATATATTATATATATAAATAATGTATTTCCTGGTATAATTCTATAAGCACATTTTATTTATTTATATATTTATTATATATATATGTGTTTTATATATATATATATATATATAATATAATATGATATATATGAAAAATAAATAGTAGCAATTGTGAAAGCATATGAGAGAGAAATATCAGCACTTTATCTTTTATACTCAACATGCTCAAGACAAATTAATAAACACATTATTTAAGCATATAAATGTGCCCATAAAAGAAAGTAGAGAGAAAAGATAAAAATATTTGCTATTTGCTATAATTTAAGCTTTAAATAACTCCACGTGTATTTTTCTATTAAATGATCACTTATATTTATATTATCAATTAAATTGTTGGTAGTGGCATATGTGTAATGAATATCTGTTCCTGCCCCCAGTTAGTGATTAAAAGAATAAGTACTCAGAGCTAACATAGCTACAGCTGAATCTATGTGGTTAAGTTTGAAGTTACTAGCTTTTTGGAACTCATGTGCTTAATTTTGGAGGCCAAATTGTACAACAAGTTGCTAATTGAGGTATTATTCTGATTTTAGAAATATGCTAAGGAGACATATGCCAGTTGCAAAAACACAACTCAACTTTTGCAAACACATGGGTAACATTCCATTTGTTTAAGAGATGACTAGTGCATGACAAAGGTTAAGAAATTCAGTGTGCTATATGACCTTGGCAAATGTTGCAACAAATCATTTATTTTCAGTAGAATGAAGAATAAGAATCAATAATGCATTTTATTATATAGTCCATATAATACACTGAAGCAAAAAACTACTTCCAAAATTTTCAATAAATAGGTAGAAATAGAGCCTGTCTGGTAGCTTCTCTGTTATTTTAAATCCTTTTTATTTTCAGTCTTTTAAAAAGATCTCCAAAATAATCAATAGTCATAGAAAGCATTAAAATGTGTTTTTTCAGGTATCTTATATTAGTTTGAAATACATTGAGTAATCTTACTGTATTTATCTTTCATTTTTTTGTGTTATGTCCTTCATATATGTTCTCTCATTTTATAATGTTCTCTACCTGTAATACACCTCATACCTTATTTAACTACCTTTTTTCTTTTAAAAACCAAAGGTCTTACTCTGCATAAGCCCTGAACTTACTGTACATTCCAAGATCCTCTTACATAGGATATCTTTTTTATAGCCTTTCAAGTGCAGGGATTGCAAGCAGGTACGTTAGGCCTGGATTGACTATCCGTTTCTTAAATATTATTTAAGCTTATGTGTCTTTGGATTTATTATCATTGTGGTTTCTGTTTAATGCTACTTCAGTCCTATCATGTGAAATAATCAAATAGTCCACATTTATTTATGTAATAACTTTTCCTTCTTGGAAAGTTACGTGATGCATAGAGAAGAAAACAGTAAGGTCAATTATGTAGCCCAGTATGATTACACAATGAATAGTTTTATCAATGTTTTAGTATACATTTTTTGGTGTTATTCCCTTTATTAAAGATTAGTTATGCTTATGTTTATTATATTACATCTGGCGCCAATGTACTGATTTAGGGATATATATATATATATATATATATATATATATATATCAGCATGATATATATACATATATATATATATATATCAGCATAATGTATATATCCCCAAAATACCACTTCTATTGTAAAGAAATAAAAATTGTGCACAGGGTATTCCATTTTATTTTTACTATGCTAGCAGTGTAAGCACATTGTATGACCTGCATGTTGCTGTTTCTTTTTATAAGTCAGAAAACACAAAATGCCAAGAGAATTCAAAGTTATTTTTCACATAACTGCATTTTTTTGTGTGATATGTTCTGAAGCTTGCTCTCTATTGCTGTGATAAACACTGACCAAAACAAACATTGGGGAGGAAAGGGTTGAATTTACTTAACATTTTACTGTCTGTCACCAATGAAAGACACAGAAGTAGCTCACAGAGGGAAACTGGAGCTGGTACCATGGAAGAATGCTGTTTACTGTCTAGCAGCCCTGTTTCCCATTCGTCTTGCTTCCTTGTCCAGCCCAGGAGCACACCCTAGAGCTAGTTCCTCCACCAAAGGACTGAGCCCTCCTTTGTCAGTTAGCAATAAAGAAAATGCCCCACAGACATACCTTTCTGCCAGTATTAAAGATTTCTGAGTTGGAATTCCCTTTTCACAGATTTGTCAAATTTCCAATCAAGATTAGCCTGGCACATGACAGTTTTTGTTAAATTAACCATCACTAGAAATTTAATTAGAGAATTAAATTGTTTCTTTTAATATTATCATCCACATCTAAAAGATATATTGACTATGCCGTTACTAGCAAAGAGATATTTTGGGATTAGTAAGAAAAAAAGCTTTATGAATTCTAGGCAAGCACCCTCTTACCACTATGAGCTACCTTTCATGTTATTAAGTACATCTTATGAAGAAATATTGTTAAGTAGTGATAATTACAATAGGGTAATAAGAAAAATTTCATCTGTATTCTAGTAGAAAATAAAGATATAAATGCATGTATACAGGTCTATAAATGTAAGGATTTGTGATATGAGAAGAATGATATTTCAGACTCAAATGAAGGCAACAGCAGAGTGTTTATTCTGAAGAGAATCTGAATGCATGGGTCCACCAGATTTTGGAATGGAAAACAGAGGTATGGACTTTGTAGGGTCAATTTAAAGCCTGTTAAGGTCAGAGTGGGTGGCTTTTGCCTTCTTTCCTCAAGATTGGCTGGTTGTATCTCCAAAGGTATGGGTGCCTTTGTGATATGGCTCCTGGAGATTTGGGGGACATTTGCTCATTGGTGGCTTTTGCTGGAATTGACTTGTTTCAGACTATCGCAGTTCTCAGAAACAGAATCTTAGGCCTAATCTCCCAAACTGCTAGTTTATAGCCTGTGATAAAGTCAGCCTGGCTCTGGCTAACTCTGTTCTTTCATAAATATGTACATGTAAGTACCCATAAAAGTACATTAGTATTAATCATCAATAATGAAAGCAAATATTTAGATTATGTCATTGGTTTTGTTTATTGTTTTTTATTTTTCAAACAAATATGGCTTCAGCGAAAAGGCTAGACTGACTGACACCATGACAGTCTTCAAATTGACAGTTCAGGAGATGAAGCCTAAATGTCTGTCTCCAAGATCTAGCAAGTCCACTTAAGTTCAGGCCTCAGATGTTGCCCTGCCATCTGGCCTGAGGCAAGGAAATTGGGTCAGTAGCACTCTCCAGGCTTCCTCAGTAACAGTTTCCAGCTTTCTCCAGCAACACTTTCCAGCCCCCACACCCCAGTAATGGTTCTGGAATGTTCCTAGAATTGGAACAAGATAAAGGTCACCTACCTTGAAATTCCTGTAACATGCCTCAAGTCAGGTTTGCAAGCTTACTTGGTTGTCTCTTTCTCTCTCGGTAATGGGAGATTCTAGCATGCTGAACTTCTGCAAAATAAAACACTCTTTACATTTACATACGATTTGAGTCCAGGGTATCAAATCATGAACCCTTACATCACTATGTAGCTATGAATAGCCTGCAACTTGCTATGTAGAACAGGAAGGCCTTGAACTCACAGAGATGCACCTGTCACTATCACCTGAGGGCTGGAATTAATGACATGTGACTTTAAGTCTGGCCCATGACAGATTTGTTTTTAGAGAGATGACTTGGAAGTATTGCTTGAGGAGAGGAAATGAATGGTAATGTGTATGAAGTCAGCAAACAACATGCTTAACAGAAGAAAGAGCAGCAATAAAAATGATGTTGAAACTACCCTACCAGACACTGAAACATTAAGCTCTGTGTGCTGTATTAGGTAAACAAATTATTAACATAAGAATTGAAATGGCTCCAAATATTAACATGCTCCTATATCACAACGTAGCTGGATAAGCAACAACTGCAGCTGTTTTCGGAGGATTTCAAGACTCTAAACTCTTAAAAGTTACTCACTGGAATTCATAGCATCTGCCACTGTGATCCTCTCCTGATTTATCTGGCAAACATTAGGAATGAGAACGATTGTTAAAAGCTACTTGAGGTTGTTAGCAACTAATTAAAATTTCAGGGAAGAAAATCTGTCATTAAAAAAGCTAAACCATTGGAGTATTAGGCCCTTGAAATTGAGTAAATCTAAAACTACTACGCATTGGTGTCTAAACAAGTCCAAAGCCTTATTACAACTGCTCTTATCCCCTGACATTATCCACTGATTATAAAACCCTTCATTTTCTATCATCTCAATATCTGTGTGTACTTTTGTAGATGATTCAGTAATTCGCTTGTTGACACAAACCATGTTCTCTATAATTAATTGGTTTTGGCTTTGTGAGAGAAATTAACTCTGCCACTGACCAGTTCAGCACAGTTATAAGCAATACATATAGAGAATGAAAGCTTAAGAAAGAAGAGACATCATACTAGAGATAACTATCATAATTATTGGCTTACAGACAACTCTACTAGGCTTCTGCTAGGAACCTAGCAACAGACACTATCAAGAGCTTATATCATCACCTGCCTCCAGGTGCAAGCTAGGTACAGCATCTTATAAGACCACTAGTTACCCTACTCATCCTCTTTCCCTTCTTCACTCATGGTTTGTCCTGATGTGTTCCTTGCTGGGCTCTATTCATCTCTTCCTCCCTTCCTCTCTTCCCTTCTCTTTCTGTTCGTCTCCCACTCCCTTCTCTGCCCTCATAGGTCTGTTTCTTGTTTCTCTAAGTACTTGAATGGTGTGACACCTCCACATGGCCCCATCAGTTATCCCACCACCATTGTTATCATACTGCATTATAGTGTTATAAAACATAACAATAATACTGAGACAGATGTTAGAAAACAGTAGCAAAGCGTGATACTATTCTCGTGCAACTATTGTGAATGTATAAAGAGCTCTCCTGGAATAAGAACTCCCACCGGGACTTGGTGTTTGTAATGGATGAAAGAAAATGGGATCAAGGGCTCTGGCCTGGATACCGGTGGCTCGAGCAGTCTCCCAGCCAATCTGCTCCCCTCTGGAAACTGAGTCCGGAGGCATCCTAGGAAGGGCACGGATCACAGAACAGAAGAATACACAGCCTTGGTGTATCTACTCATCAAGCATACTGAGCAGACCTGCCCAAACCTCCTATGTCCTGGAATTCCATCTGGATTCAGTGAAGACACAGCATCAGAGACTTATCAACTTACTCTTCCCCCTACCCCTCTTCTAAAATCTCAACGCCCGTAATCAGATTGAAAAAGTTAGTTTTGTTTTTTTTTGTTTTTTTGTTTGTTTGTTTGTTTGTTTGTTTGCCTGGCGGTGGTGGCGCACACCTTTAATCCCAGCACTTGGGAGGCAGAGGCAGGCGGATTTCTGAGTTCTGGTCTACAGAGTGAGTTCCAGGACAGCCAGGGCTATACAGAGAAACCCTGTCTCGAAAAACTAAAAAAAAAAAAAAAGAAAAAAAAAAAAAAAAAAAAAAAAAAAAAAAAAAAAACAAAAACAAAAAAAAAACAGAAGAAGTTAAAAGAAGTTAAAGAAGAGTCAGCACCCCTATTCCCTGGGCTTGGGGACTAATGTAGTTAATAATGGTCTGTCTTTCTAGGGAAAAGTAGTGGGTTTGTTAGAACAGGGAGGATTAGCTAGGACTTATTGTATAGCCATAACCTATTGGGAGAAATCTGTATAATTATTATCAAGATGAAGTAATAATTTCTTAAATGGTACAAAATTTACTTTGATTTCAAATTTAAGGTTTTCATTGGTATGAGCTTCTTATTAATATAAAAGTTAGATGAATATTGATACTCTCATGGGCATTGTGCCTGTATAACACATTTAGGAATACAACGCCTAGATCCAGTCCTTCTTTAACTTTTTTAACTGATTTGGGATGGGTAACCTATGAGTTAAGGGACTATAGCAAATTCGTGGCTTTCAGTTTATTGTTAGGAGGTTTCCCATATTTTATTTAGAAATATCTGAGAGGAGTGAACAGACAACAGTCCAGGTTACCTTACATGGATGGTTTTCAAAACATCAGAAGTCCATAGAATTGATGCTACAAATATTTATATATTAATGTCCATTCTGATTAGAGACCTGTCTGCTCCTGACAGCTTCCTGTCTTGGATTCTAAGAAGAAATTGAGCATCCTTGGAGTTACTCCAGTTGTGTGGTGAAAGCCACTAGGCAAGAATTGCCTCTTTCCATCTACAGACAAATTACTGTCCAGAAAAGGACACACATGCAGAATAGTCGACTGATTATATCTGCCTAGACAGAGTAATCAGCCCTTAATAATCCTGCATCACTAAGGTTTGTCAGATGACTCTGGGCCAGAAGGATGAAGATTTGATGCTCCAACGTTCGGTAGTATAGGGGCTTTTCAGGTGTTCAGCGGTCTCTATAAATTGGCTAAGTTTTAGAAGCTATTTAGTGCTTCCCATAACTTCAATTAACTCAGTCATTCTGGATATGAAGGGGTTGAAGACCTATACTCTCATAGCCAATCCTGGCTATTTACTTTGAGAGAAAAGATCTGAGTACATGGTTTCCAGCTGACATTCATTTTAAAGCCAAAAAAAGCCAGGATCAAAAGTAAGTGTTTTAGTTAGAAGATGACAGAGGTTCTGGTTAGTCAACAAAATGATGGACTGAGTATTAGGACTATCTTGTACCTCACTGGTACAATTAGGAATAAGTATGCTCTAATTTTATTTTGAGAGAAAAGTTTTACTTTAATAGGAAGTGTGATATGTAGGAGGAGCTAAGTGGGGAGGAGTACTGAGAAGAAGAGATGGAGTAAGGAGAGAAGATGAAGGAGAGGAGAAGCTAGGTGATGAGAGAGGTGGCAAGGAGACAGATGTTCACATGTCTCCACCAGTCAAAGATAGTTTTATATCTAGGTTGGGTATTGGGTTATGCTTCTGATTGAGCATTACCAAACTTATAAATCCTTTGATTAACATTTAAAAAATTGTATAAAAGCAAAAAGGAAAGTGGGGGCACGGGACAGGGGTTTTCTAGGGAGGGAAAATGGGGAAAGGGGACGGCATCTTAAATGTAAATAAAATATAAAATAAAATTAAAAAAGAATGGAGATAAGAAAAAGAAAAAAAGAAAATGGGATCAAGGAAATAAAACAATTATTTAAAAATTATTTCAAAAAATAAAAACACAACAAATATTATGAAGCAATAGTGAAACGAGTGCACTGTGGTCAAGATAGTCCCTCTTGCAATCTGACCATATCTAGTTTCAGTTAATGTCTTGAGTTCTCATTGAGTTACCTTATACTACTGAAAATCTTAATGACCCACAATGCCTTAATAAATAGCTTCAGTAAGGATCAGTCCTTCTTCCAAAAATCAGTGTTCTTTTCTACTGGAAACTACATTTTTCAGTAAACCCCTCTGCAGACATGCTGTTTCATTCAATGCCTTCACATCATAGCCCCTATTAGGTTAGGTGGTCACTGCTTTGCAACCTTTATATAGTAATCTTCAAGGGTCTGCATGACTGAGTGGCTTTCTTTTTGTCTATAGGGAGAAGAGGAATTTGTACTGGGAAAATAATGCATGTTTACATCTCTTTGAAAAATACCTTATACAGAGAAAATATTTTCTAAGAATAAATTTGACAACATACTGTGAATTCTATCTGGATTACAAATGAGTATCTTTTAGTCAGTTACCAAAATAGAACTCAGTTCTGAAACAAACTACAACAAAAAAATGAAAATAAAAAAATAAAAGAATTCAAGATAGCAACTTGTAATATTCAAAGATAGACTAACATTTATATTTTAGTATGTAATATTTTATTTTATTATTTAATAAAATATATATGTATATATAATTCCTTTCTTCAAGATTATGACTGTAACTTGTGCTCATCCATACTAACTCACAAAGATGATATCAAAGTGGTGAAAAATTTTAAAAATTTAAAAATCTACAAAAATGGAAAGAACAGAAAAGAATTTTAAAATCATACACATAGTTCAGAAGTTTTTTTTTTTGTTGTTTTTTTTTTTTTTTTTTTTTTGATAAAGTTGCAACCCAGGCTGGTCTTGAACTTTCTGTGTAGCCAAGAACATTAATGTTTAATCCTCTTGCTTCCTCCTCCTAGTTATTATGTTTACAACTTTGTGCCATTATATCCAAATAATATAGGGTTGAGTACAGAGTTGACGATATTAAGGTTTTGGGTATGTAAGGTAAGCACTATGCCAACTGAGCTACATTCCCAGCCTTTCAAAAAACAAATGAAAGAATGACATAGAAGATCATAATATGTGAAGTCACAGCCATGATTTAAACTCATTGTGAAAATGAGGAGTAAATCTGCTCTATGGCCCCCGTAGAACGTCTGGTTCTCAGAAACTTCAGACAGGTAAAAAGGAGATACCAAGGATAAGTTTAAGTAAGAATGCCAATGTTGGAGGCCTATTCTTTTCTGGAGGGAAACAAAGGAAGAATGGACCTGGGGGCCAGTTTAAGTGGTAAATACTTGGAAGGAATGGAGAGCCAATCACACATGAGATGCATTGTATCAGAGAAGAGTAATTTAAAGAGATGGAATAAAGGAAGTTCACACAAAAATCATTTTCTTCAAATCAAAAGATCTGAGTCAGGCAAGCTGGTGTGGTGTGTGCAAAGGAAAGATTAGATTCGTATAACACACCTAAAGGTGTAAGGAAAGAAATGATTCCACAAAGTAGTCTGATGACAAGTACATGCATGTTGGGCATGTATACTTCCGGAGACACAAATGACATAAGCACACATGCATGCATGCATACACATGGACACAGATTCACATTCCTCAAATTAAAAATAAATATAAAATTATTTGAATCTTTAAAAAAAACTTGACTGTGGACCACTTACTTTAAATCTCTCAATTATAGAAAACACATGGAAATAATAGACAACAGTTAGTCTACACTTGTACCCACTCTTAGCCTTGAGAAGTTCTATATTCTATAATAATTTTGTATCTATTTTCTTAGTTTCATATATTTTTGTTAACTGTATTTCTTTAAAATTTGATTACTATTCCCAGAAACCAATAGCCAATTGCCATCTAAAAATAGAATATAATAAAATAAATAGAACCAAGGCAAATATGAACAATAAAAGCCTATGCTAATGTAAACAACAGACATCATGTGTTGGGGTCCACACTAGCCCCACGTTGGGGCGGCCAAAATAATGTTGGGGTCCACACTAGCCCCACGTTGGGGCGGCCAAAAACGTCACAGCCCAGGCAAAATGTTGAGGCCCGGGCCAACCCACGTTTGGGCGGCCACTGTATCCCAGCCCAAGCTGCCGCTCCAGTCTGCGGGTCGGGGTTCAGCAAGAGCGAGGGTGAGGGCAGACTCTACCTAATGTCTGATGTGTCTGATTCGTCTGAACTCAGTCTGTCTGACTCTGATCTGTTCTGTCTCTGCCTTTTATATGTCTTACTTCTAAGCCACGCCTCTAAGTTACACCTTTAATCATGCCCTTAGGTCTTGTCTCTAACTCTGATCTCTATACTTCTAAGTCATACTCTTAAGTCACACACTTTAATCTCACACACCTTTAATCTCAAGGTATTAGTCTTGATGACAGAGGCTTTACAATCCTTTACTTCCAGCCTGTAATAATGGACCTGTGTGGGTTTCATTTGAATACCATCTCATACAAAAGCCATCAGTTTGTTGAACCGCATGGACCCAAAAGACAAGAGACTTAACAATGCCTGAATAGTTAGTATGACAGCAACACTCTTTTTAAAGGGCAACATAACTCCCTCTATCAGAGGAGTAAAAAGTGTAAGCCTCTTCTATTCTGTTTATAAATGTCTTATATCAGAATCTAAATCTATATAAATACAAAACTGATCATAGCTTTGATCTAAAGAAAACTAAGGAAATCCCTGTTCCTGCTCTAGTCAATCTCAAACCCCAAAAACAACTATAGTAACTGTGGTAGTGGGTTTTCTCTTGGGTCTAAACAATCTAAATCTAAAACAATCTAGTTCCCCACTAAATCATAAGTCAGGGAATCAAGAATCCAATAGAGCCACCCTGGAGATATGGGTGGTGATGTCTTCTTCAGCACTGATAACTTCTCAGGTCAGGTTTACTAGTTGATCTGTTCTAGTTTAAAGGCAATTGTGAAGCATCTTCATGTTTCCTGTGAAGAAAAAATACGCTTCTCAGGGGGTTTCTCCTCCCTGGATTTGTTATTGTTGTCTATTTGTTTAATCAGTCTCTCTGGCAGCCAACGTGCAGCATCTGCAGTTTGGGAATATATGCAAACAGAACCTCTTCCCCAGATAAGCACTGGATCTGGCCCATTCCAGGTTCCAGTTAATGGGTCTTTCCAGAGGACTGAAGAGTACATGATGAAGAATATTTCTGGGGGATCTCTTGGTAGGATACCATTCCCCCTTTTTAATTTTTTCGAATTGACATTTAATGGTTTGATGTGCCCTTTCTACTATACCTTGGCCCTGTGGATTATATGGAATACCTGTTTTATGTAGTATTCCCAATCTTTCACAAAATTGGTGGAAACTGGAGCTTGTATAGCCTGGGCCATTGTCAGTTTTTATCTGTTTAGGCACACCCAATACAGCGATTGTAGCAAGCATATGAGCGATCACATGCTTGCTTGCTTCTTCAGTTTGTAATGTTGCATAAATGAAACCACTGTATGTGTCTACACATACAAGTATATATTTTTGCTTGCCAAATTCATTATAATGAGTAACATCCATTTGCCAGATACTATTTGGTATCAGTCCCTTTGGATTTACACCCAAATGAGGAACTGGTAAAAGTTTAACACATGATTGACATTGTTTAACAATTTGTCTAGCTTGTTCTCTGGTAATTTTTAACATACCTTTTAAAGTTTTAGAATTAAGGTGATGTAACTCTTGAGCCTTTATGGCCTTATCCAAGTTAGATTGCGAATCTGATAAAATAACTGCAGCTATTCGAGTAGCTAGGTCTGCCTTGGTATTTCCTTCAGAGAGAGGACCTGGTAGCCCAGTGTGGGTTCTCAGATGTCCTATAAAGAATTTACACTTTCTCCTCAAAATTAATTGTTGGCACTGTAAAAACAAATCAGCTGCTTCTGAGGAATGCTTTATTTGTGCAGCAGTTTCTAGCAGAGGGATAGACTGAGCTATATATGAGCTATCTGTATAAATATTAATAGTTTGATTTGGAAATGCTTGAAACACCACAATAACAGCATGTAATTCAACCAATTGAGCTGATACAGATGATGTAGCAAAAGAGATTACTTGATCCTTAAAGGCATAAGCAGCTGTTCCTGATGAGGAACCATCAGTGAAAACTAGCAATGCTTCCTTGATAGATTCATGTGCAGTACGAGATGGAAAAACAAATTCATGATGATTACAAAACTGAACCAATTTATGTGGTGGATAATGATTATCTATCTGACCAGCAAATGAAGCACATGCAATAGGCCAGACTTCAGAATTCTGCATAAGCCAATCAACCTGATGCCTTGTATAGGATTGTACTATGATATCAGGATCTTTTCCAAAATATTTTTGACTGTTATCTCTGCCTAACATAATTATATCTGCTACAGCTGCATAATATGGATTAAGAACTTTCTTGGGGGTTGAGGGAAGATGAACCCATAATATGGGTGCAGTTTGCCAAAAAACTGCAGTAGGAGTTAATTTAGTGTTAAAAATAAGAAAATATAAAGGCTTAGAATAATTAATATGAGTTACAAATTGAGATGAAATAGCATTCTCTACTTTCTGTAAGGCTTTTCTACCCTCCTCTGTTAGAGCCCTGCCAGATATAGGGTCAGGATCTCCCTTGAGAATATCAAACAGAGGCTTCAATTCTCTTGTTGTAAGTTTCAAATATGGTCATAGCCAATTAATATCTCCTAATTGTTTTTGAAAATCATTAAGTGTCTTAAGGGAATCAGTCCTCAGTGTGGCTTTACTATTAATAATACGTGGACCATTAATCTGAAATCCTAAATAGGTATATGGGTCTTGTAATTGCACCTTTTCTGGTGCTATTTGTAACCCTGCAGTCTGTAAAGCTGTTCTAAGATCATCAAAGCACTGGAATACCTGTTTTCCATCTTTTCCAGCTATCAAAATATCATCCATGAAATGAATCATGTAGATTTGCTTCCACATATTTCTAACACCCTCTATGGCAAAAGCCACAAACTTTTGGCACAAGGTAGGACTGTTAGCCATACCCTGAGGCAAGACCTTCCATTGATATCTTTTCATAGGTTCCCTAAAGTTTATAGAGGGAACACTGAAAGCAAAATATTTTCTATCATTAGGATGCAAGGGGATAGTAAAAAAAAAAAACAGTCTTTTAAATCTATAACTATTTTTATAATAACCTAAAGGTATGGCCACCGGTGTGGGCAGCCCAGGTTGTAAGGCTCCCATTTTAATCATGGTTGCATTAATAGCCCTCAAGTCTTGCAACAATCTCCACTTTCCTGACTTTTTCCTAATGACAAATATTGGGGTGTTCCAGGGAGAGTTACTCTCTTCTAAATGTCCTGCCTGTAATTGTTCCTGCACTAGCAACTGGGCAGCTTGTAACTTTTCGGTGGTTAGGGACCACTGATCCACCCAGACGGGCGAGTCCCCTTTCCAGGTGATGGGATCAGCACAACGTCCTAGGGGTGCAGCTGAATCAGTAGCCCTCATCAAAAATACCCCAAGCCTCTTCTTTCATTGTTACCATAAACCTTGGTTCTATTTATTTTATTATATTCTATTTTTAGATGGCAATTGTCTATTGGTTTCTGGGAATAGTAATCAAATTTTAAAGAAATATTTTGAAGGAAACAGAATTCCAATGTGGAATCAGGCATCAAACCTTAGAGTAAGGACACAAAATACTACATTTCACTGGAATGAGTTTTGGAGTTCAGTGTGGCCCTGATGGGGACAGAGTGACAGACAGGGCCCAGGTGTGAGCCTCCACAATTGTCATTGGCTGCCTTGGGCATAAGTTGTATTTCTATAATAATTCACATATTTCACATTTCTCTAAGGAATGTCCTCTCTGATAATTAATGCTAATAATTCCATGATAATTAGAAACAGCATAAGTCCAGGTGTTGAGGGTGAGGCTCTGTCTTAGCAAAATGGTAAACACTGGGACATTTGGGATGGCCTTTAAGACTATCAGAAAGAGCTCTAAATATAAGAGTTTGAAAATATAAAATTTCTCATATATGCAAAAAAAGGATGCAGTATGAATTATATAAGGGGCTTCATGAAGCTAAAGGAACAAAGGAACACTATGAACCAAGTTGTCAGAAAGATACAAAAGCAGACAGATTCTTGAATTCAAGGTCAGCCTGGGACACAGCAAGAAATGATAATATCAGGGTTGGGTCCTACTCAAGTAGTTTATTGTTTGTGGTTAACAAAGACAGACTTACCTCTGTACTCTTTTGCAATGTTAAGAAAATAAAATCTATGCTTGCTTTCTTCTAAGAATAAAAGGGCTGGGGTCATGGGATGGTGATTTGTAAGGTAATCAAAAGGACTGGAATGACAATATAAAATGAAAGAATAGACCTGTGTTCTGTAAGAGATGAGCAATGCAGAGATTTTTAAGATAAAAAGAGAGAACTAATTATAACACACACACACACACACACACACACACACACACACACAGTTAAGCAAACAGGACATGGACAGAAAGATCTCTTAGAATAGCAAGCAAGAGGGGGGATGGGGTAAAGGGTTAGGCATCAGTGGAAGTGGAGGGCCTTGGTGCCTGAAAATTTGGATTCCCTAGTGGTGGGGAATTTGAAAGTATGGAGGCAGGAATGGGAGGATGGTGGGAGCACACCCTCATAGAAACTCCCAGAATTATATGGATTAGAAATGACAGAAGCAGGTCTCCAGAAGACTAGATTCCAGAATTCAAACAAAAAATTATCTTGGTACTAAAATTTGTTTTGAGAATTGTATACTGCAGAATACACAGCCTTGGTGTATCTACTCATCAACCAAGCTGAGCAGAACTTCTCGAACCTCTGATGTCCTAGAATTTCAGCTGGATGTAGTGAAGACAGAGTCAGAGGCTTATCAATTTATTCTTCCCCCTGCTGCTCTTCTAATATCTCAATGCCCATAATCAGCTTGAAGAAGCATTACCTCAGGACCCAGCTATACCACTCCTAGGCATATACCCAGAAGATGCTCCAACATATAACAAGCACATATGCTCCACTATTTTCATAGCAGCCTTATTTATCATAGCCAGAAGCTGGAAAGAACCCAGATGTCCTTCAACAGAGGAATGGTTACAAAAACTGTGGTACATTTACATAATGGAGTATTACTTAGCTATTAAAAATAATGAATTCACAAAATTCTTAAGTAAATGGATGGAAACAGAAAATATCATCCTGAGTGAGGTAACCCAATCACAAAAGAAAACACATGGTATTTACTCACTGATAAGTGGATATTAGCCCAAAAGCTGGAAATAGCCAAGATTCAACTCACAGACCACATGAAGCTCATGAAGAAGAAAGACCAAGTGTGGAACTTAGAAGGAGTAACAAAATACTCCAGGGAGCAAATATGGAGACAAAGTGTGGGACAGAAACTGAAGGAAGGGCTGTCTGGAAACCATTCCACCTGGGTATCCATCCCATGTGCAGTCACCAAAGGTAGACTCTGATGTGGATGCCAGGAAGTACATGCTGACAAGAGCCTGATATAGCTGTCTCCTTAGAGGTCTGCCGGTCTGATATTCAGAGGCAGATGCTCACAGCTAGCCATTAATCTGATCAAGGGTTTCCCAATGGAAACCCTTGAGAGAAGACTGAAGGAGCAGAAAGGGTTTGTGGCCCCTTGAGGAGAGCAACAATACCAACCAACCAGAGCTCCCTAGAGTTTAAACTTCCAGCCTGGGAGCACATATGGAGGGACCCATAACTCCATATGTATATGTAGGGGAGGATGGCCTTGTCGGGCATAGGTGGGAGAGGAGATCCTTGGTCCCATGAAGGCTGAACACTGAGTGGGGGGAATTCGAGGGTGGGGAGGTAAGAGTGGGTGGGTAGGTGGGAGCACATCCTCACAGAAGCATGAGGAGGGGGGATGGGATAGGAGGTTGCTGGGTGGTGGGGTAAATGATGTAAGGGGATAAAATCTGAAATGTAAAAATAATATCCAATAAAAAATACAAAAAAAGAAAAAATGTGTAAAGCACTTAAATTGAGAGAAGTAATGTGTTAGGACAGTTTAGCATCCTAATTGTACATTATCAATAAAATAAACTACTGGAAAAAAGAATTATGATTCTTAAATCATAAACATGAAATTCTTTTAAATACATTAAAGTTCAGTGGATTAAGATAAAAAAATTTAATAAGGAGCCATCATGAAGGTTTTTTTTTTTTTTTTTGAAAGAGAGACAGGTCACAGATGGTGTAAAAAGAAGAAGATTTTCTGTAGAGGCAGTAAAGCCTTCAAGCTGCAGAAGGGGTGTTTATTTCTCTTAAGGCCGAGCTAGCTATTGGCAACTCAGTAGGCATAGACATATCATAAATCTGTAGGAAGTCACAGTGTAGATATAGCAGAACATGTGATATAATGCCTAGAGACAGTATCTTCATTCTCCTAATGATTCCATCAAGGATTCAGGCCCTGAAGATGCCACAATACCCCTGATCTGCGATTCTTCTGCTTACTTCATTCTGCTCTTGAGCACATTTCATTACACTTCTTCTTGTAATTCAGTGCCAAGCAATCATCTCTGTCTGACACATTCAGAAAAGACAAAAATATATTCAAATGCCAGGAAGTAAAAATGATGAGAAAATGAGAAGAGGTGGTACCAACTTACCAAGACTAAATACTCCCCAGCTTTCCAGTTTCCCACTAAAGGAGATGCCATAGATTCACCTACTTGTTGCACTTTTAATATGGTAGTGTAGTGCAATTCTCAACCTTAGTTTTTTTTTTTATAAAGGTTTTTACACTCTGTCCAAGTCTGCCTACGATTCAGACAGACAGACAGACAGACAGACACACACACACACACACACAGACACACACACACACACACACACACACACACACACACACACACATGTGACCAGTAGTTAAAGCAGATAGAAAATCATAAGAAAAGATTACTGGAGGGTCATTGACAAGGACATCTGGAGTGATGTCATAAAGATAGAAGTGTAGAAGACATCACTACTTGGGAAGACTTTAAAGTTGTACTTTCACATCTTCACAACCAATAGAGAGCATCTACTGAAAAGAAAATATGGACAACCAGGGAGACAGAATGATTGAGCTAGATGATGTGAGGCAGTTTCTGTCACTGGCCATTCATAGGCTAAAACAACAAAAATATAAAACAGGAGCTTTGAACTTAGAGGTAGAGGCTATGCATGGACTCTTGTGGAGAGCTTTTAGGGCTACTTAGAAGGAATCTGACATTGGCCAAGGACAAGGAAATGGGCTTCAGACAGGAATCTGACATTGGGTCATGACAAGGAAGTAATTTCAGGCAGGAATCTAAATCTTAGCCTAGAACAAAGAAGTAGGTTTCAGGCATGAATATGACTTGGGCTAGGACATGGAAGTAGGCTCAGATATTTTGGTCATCCTGATAAACCCTTGGAAACAGTGATCACAGGACTTTATTTCCTTGCTTGTTCTTTGAATATTTGTGTTTATTGCCTTGCTTGTTCCTTGAATATTTGCATCTATTGTATTACTTGTTCTTCAACCTAGAACTGATTTTAATACTTACATGTAATTAAAATGTTATGAAAGCAGATTGGAAAGAAATAAACCTGCCTCAGCCTCAGAACTGGATGGGGTCATGCTACAAAAGAAGAAGAAGAAAAGAAGAAGAAGAAGAAGGAGAAGGAGAAGGAGAAGGAGAAGGAGAAGGAGAAGGAGAAGGAGGAGAAGGAGAAGGAGGAGAAGGAGAAGGAGAAGGAGGAGAAGGAGAAGGAGGAGAAGGAGAAGGAGAAGGAGAAGGAGGAGAAGGAGAAGGAGGAGAAGGAAGGAAGGAGAAGGAGGAGAAGGAGAAGGAGAAGGAGAAGGAGAAGGAGAAGGAGAAGGAGAAGGAGAAGGAGAAGGAGAAGGAGAAGGAGAAGGAGAAGGAGAAGGAGAAGGAGAAGGAGAAGGAGAAGGAGAAGGAGAAGGAGAAGGAGAAGGAGAAGGAGAAGGAGAAGGAGAAGGAGAAGGAGAAGGAGAAGGAGAAGGAGAAGGAGAAGGAGAAGGAGAAGGAGAAGGAGAAGGAGAAGGAGAAGGAGAAGGAGAAGGAGAAGGAAGAAGGAAGAAGGAAGGAGAAGGAGGAGAAGTAGAAGGAAAGAAGAAGTTAATGAAGGGTTGGCACCCCTATTTTCTGGGCTTGGGAACTGAAGTGGTTGCCTTTCTAGGGAAAAGTGGTTTTGTTGGAACAGGGGAGATTAGCTAGGATTTATTGCATATCCATAACCTTTTGGGAGAAATATATATAATTGTTATTAAGATGAAGTTATAATTTCTTAAATGGTACAAAATTTACTTTGATTTCAAATTTAAGGTTTTCATTGGTATGAGCTTCTTATTGATATAAAAGTGAGATTAATATTGTTACTTTCATAGGCATTTTGCCTGTATAACACTCTTAGGAATACAAGGCTTAGACCCAGTCCTTTTTTAACTTTTCTAACTGATTTGAGATGGTCAGCCTGTGACGTAAGAGCCTATAGCAAATTCATGGCTCTGAGTTTATTGTTAGGGTGTTTTCTATATTTTATTTAGAAATAGCTGAGAGGAGTTAACAGACAACAGTCCAGATTGCCTTACATGGATAGTTGGTTTTAAAAACATAAGAAGTCCACAGAACTGACGTTACAAACATTTCTGTATTAATGTTCATTTTGATTAGAGACATGTCTGGTCCTGACAGCTTCCTGTCTTGGATTCTATGAAAAAAAATGAGCATCTTTAGATTTACTTCAGTTGTGGTAAGACAGCCGCTAATCAAAAATTGCCTCTTTTTAACTACAGAAAAATTACTGTCCAGAAAAGGACACACTTGAAGAATAGTCTACTGATTATATCTGCCAAGACAGAGTAATCAGCCCTTAATAATTCTGCATCACTAGGTCTGTCAGATGATCATGGGACAGAAGGCTGAAAATCAGATGCTCCAACACTTTGTAGTATAGGAACTGTCCAAGTCTTCAGCAGTCTCTATAAATTGGCTAAGTTTTAGAAGCTATGCTTGGTACTTTCCATAATTTCAGTTAACTCAGTCATTCTGGATTTTTGACAGGGTTGAAGACTTATGGTCTCATAGCCAATCCCGGCTGTTTACTTTGAGATAAAAAATTTGAGACAATGGTTTTCAGCTGATATTCATTCTAAAGCCAAGAAAAAAGCCAGGTTCAGAACTAAGTGTTTTAGTTAGGAGAGATGACATAGGTTCTGGTTAGTCAACAAAATGATGGACTGGGTATTAGGTCTATCTTGTACCTTAATGAGACAAATTGGTATAGTTATGCTCTAATTGTATTTTGAGAGAATAGTTTTATTTTGACAGGAAGGGTGATATGTTGGAGGAGCTAAGGTGGAAGGAGTAAGGAGAGGAAGAGGAGGAATAAGGAGAGGAGGAGAGGAGGAGCTAGGTAACAGAGAGAGAGAGAGAGAGAGAGAGAGAGAGAGAGAGAGAGAGATATGGAGGCAGATATTTGTGTGTCTCCACCAGTAAAAGATAATTGATATATCTATGTTAGTTATTGGGTTACACTTCTGATTGTATGGGCATTTTATTATTGAGCCTTACCAAACTTATACAGCCTTTGATTAACATTAAAAAAATGTATATAAGCAAAAAGGAGAGAGAGGATGGAATAGGGGTTTTCTAGGGAGGGAAAATGGGGAAAGGGGATAGCATCTGAAATGTAAATAAAATATGAAATAAAATATAAATAAACAAAAAGAAATCTCCAGAAAGAAAGAAGAAGACAGAGAGAAGCAGACTGGAAAAGGTGTATTGAGAACACAGACATCCCTTCTCTCTAACCCCACTCCAAATCAAGGCAGGTCCTCAGCACTGAGTAGTTTTCAGTATCCTAAGACATTTAAGTTGGTAGTGTTAGCATTTTGTCTAGGCTCTGCCCCACAGTTACCTGGCAACATCCAGGTGTGCCTGACTTACTTACAAAAGGGACTGCTTACCCACTTCACTCTCTCTAGCTCTCTTGCCTTCTTGATCCTGCTCTGTTGGCCCTCCCTTTTCCCATCCCCATTCTCCTCCCCCTCACTTGTCACATGGTCATGGCTGGCCTACTCCTTCTCTCTCTCTCTCTCGCTCTCTCTCTCTCTCTCTCTCTCTCTCTCTCTCTCTCTCTCAATTCCCCTCCCTATGCCCTGAATAAACTGTATACTATACTTTTGCCATGTGGCTGGTCCCTTGGGCCAGCTTGAGCCTGCAGAGGTACCTCCTTCCCCCATACCTGACTATATATCCACCAAATACATTCCTTCTCCCTTTATCTTTTTGTAAACATAACAGGGAGTCTTTTTAGAAACTTCAAAAACATGCCATATGTGAAAAACACTAGAATCTAAAATTCATTGATTTTAATTTTAAAAATTAATAATGAACCATTTAAATAAATAAATATTATTGGACTGACATATGTTGTGAAGTAGCAAAAGTTCACAAATCATTTAAATTCTAAAATTACAGAATAAAAAAATGTCATCACACTGCTTTTTTTAAAACAAACATTTAATAATTAAACTTAAAACTTGTTTTATACAGTCATGTAATTTTCAGATGCAGGCAAGCCAGTGTTACAGAAAGAGACCTTGCCATAATTAAAAGCTATACTTACAGTTTTAGTCAAATTTAAATATATAAATACACATTTAAATACATAATAAAACCTAAATTAGTTGGGCACTTCCAATTCAAATTTTTCATGTCAGTGTTATATATCCAGACTTTTCACATCATTCTTAAAAATGTGATTTAAATGGTTAATATTCAATACCGTTTTAAGAAATATATGAATCAAATGAATTAATAAAATTTTCACAAGGTTCAGAGAAAAACCTTTAGTTTGATGTAACCAAATACACTAAAAATCTTCAATTAACACACACACACACACACACACACACACACACACACACACACACTTTTATAAACAAAACAATAAAAGAATTAAGAAAAAAATTAAATAGCTTAAATATGTTGGAGAAAAGCAATTAAGAAGTAAAATGAAAGAATTGTTTAATGTCAAGGAAATTTTTTTACTGTGAATCAGGTGTTGAGAATTTGTCAAACAGGCTTTAGTATATTGTTGTATTTACTACTTATCTTGAGGTGTTTGTCAATAAATATGTCTGTACATTCTCAATTTTTGTTTGTTGTGATAAGTATGTAGTTTTGTTTATTTTTCTTAGTTTTAGAAAATAAAACACACCTTCTCAATCCCCAGAAACACAGTTATTCATTGAGTCTCTGAGAAAGGGTTGTAAAGATCTCATGCTTAATAAATGGGATATTCTTGCTCTAATTACCATAAAAACATATTTAATGGAATAACGATTATGTAATTCATTGACTTTTCTAGCAACCCACTGTAATTACCTCATACATCAAAACCATATCTAGTTAGTATCACCAGAGCCAGATGCTGATTTTATGGATGTTTAAAGAATACTAGAGATGTGTTGATATTTGGCCTTCTCGCCTGTCACCTGACTGGCTCTCAGATGATATAGGCAAAGTTGTGAACTTAAGTTCCTGGTAGGTAAGGGAGAAATCTAGAATACAGGGAGAAAAGAACCCTCCAAAAACATGCCATGAACATGTCTCAGTAGTGAGTTAGAATAAGTTGAAGTAAAATGGTTTATCTATCTAAGCAGATCTTAACGATTTTTTGGAATTTTGCATCATCTATCATTCTACATTTGCTGCCAGTATAGGTGAGATATGCTTAATTTCACCAATAAATATATAGTCTTTGGAACTGTAAATAATGTTGTGACCTATTCTTCTTAGTTTTGATCAGGACCAGCGAGTCACTTGTACCATTTTTAGAGTTTCCCTTATACCTTCAAAGATATGATCTTTATATAGTGGTTACTAACATAAGAAATATACTTTAAATTTTACTGAAGAATAGTAAATGAATTTTCCATAATTTAAATAAATAAAAAAATTAATAAAATAAATAAAAAACTTAAATAAAAATACTAAAAATACATGGGAGTCCCAACTGCATATTTCTCCATGGCAGTTTATCAATAGTACTAGAGGCTTTTACATCAAGCATCAAAATAAAAATCGTGTGTTTGTGTTTTTCCAAACTGTCCTCATAATTAGTATTTAAAGATTTTAAAAATACATTATTTTAAAGAGAACAAGAAACGATGATAAATGTACTAACATCCTAAAAGGAATAAAATTGTTCTTTTAAGTGAGGAATAATAACATTTTAAATAGATGTTATTAAATCAAAGTACACAGTCAATATGAAGATAAATTTAAAACATATGAAGATAAGAACATTAAATAAACAAAATTTATCAACATTAAAAGCATGATTAATATGTGTTTATGGCTTTCAAATCCTTAACATTATGTCCAAATACAATATATTGTAGCTGTTACACATATGGTAAATTGAAAACATAATACATGATAAAACTGATAGTATAGTAACATTAAATATGTGTAAATTCTCCATAAATTCTGTGGAGCATCCAGATTTTTTTCAGAAGATTTTTAGATGTGTGGATTGAATTTTTTTGTATTCATTCTGTTTAAAGTATATGAAACTCCTCAAATGTTTACATTAATACCATGTATCAGATTTCAAGATTTCTTAATCATTAATTTTCAAGTAGTGTCTCTGCCTTAGTGTCTATCTATTTTCTTATTGTATCCTGTCTCTATACTTTAGCCTGTAAATTTCTTTGGATTAAAAAAGGAAAAAAAATGTTATGATTAAAACATCCATACTTTGGTCTTCCTTATTTTAAGCTTCATAGGGTTTTTAGGTTGTATTTTGGGTATTCTGCGCTTTTGGACTAATATCTACTTGTTAGTGAGTACATACCGTGTATGTTCTTTTGTGCCTGGGTTACCTCATTCAGAATGATATTTTCAAGTTTCATCACTTTGCCTGTAAATTTCATGAAGTCATTGATTTTTAATAGCTGAGTAGTACTCCATTGTGTAAATGTACCACATTTCTGTATCCTCTCTTCTGTTGAGGGTCATCTGGGTTCTTTCCTGTTTCTGGCTATTATAAATAAGATTGCTATGAACATAGTAGAGAATGTGTCCTTGTTATATGTTGGATAATCTTTTGGGTATATGCCCAAGAGTGGTATAGCTGGTTCCTCAGGTAATGTTATGTCCAATTTTCTGAGGAACCACAAAGCTGATTTCCAGAGTGGTTGTACCTACCAGCTTGCAATCCCACCAAAAAATGGAAGAGTGTTCCTCTTTCTCTGCATCCTCGTCAGCATCTACTCTCACCTGAGTTTTTGATCTTAGCCATTCTGACTGGTGTGAGGTGGAGTCTCAGGATCGTTTTGATTTGCATTTCCCTAATGACTAAGGATATTGAACATTTTTTAGGTGTTCTCAGACATTAAGGGACAAAGGGACCTGGGAGGAAGAGAAGAAGGGGAGGAAAAAAAAGGAGGAGCAGGATTCGGTATTCTAAGGGAGAGGAGAGATGTACAGAGGGTTAGGAAATTGAATAAACTATGTAGCAGTGAGGGATTCGGAACTGAGGTTAACCACTAGAAAGACCAAACTGCCAGAGAAGCAAGAGGTTTCCAGAACCCAATAGGGATGACTAGCCTAAACACCCAACATTTGGGAGATATAGAACCTATATAGACCACCGCCAGTACACAGGCACAGCCCTCTCAAATATTTTAACCCAGAATTGTTCATGTCTAAAGGAAATGCAGGGACAAAAATGGAGCACAGACTGAAGAAAAGGTGATCCAGAGACTGCCACACCTAGGCATTCATCCCATCTGCAGACGCCAAACTCAGACACAATTGCTGATGCCAAGAAGTACTTGCTGAGAGAAGTTTGATATGGCTGTCCCCTGAGAGGTTCTGCCAACACCTGACTGATACAGACACTCACAGCCAACTAACAGCAGACCTTAAAGACCTGAATGGGATTGCGAGTCCATAGGAAGAGCAGTATCAAATAACCTGACCACCTAGACCACATAGCAACTAAACTGCCAGCCTTTAGTCCTGTGGAAGCTTGATGGCTCAGTGTAGCGTGATGCTAGAGTGATGAGGCAGGAGTGAGTGAGTGGGTGGAGGTGGAGGAGCACCCTCATAGAGGCAAAGGGTATGGGGGATGCGATCGAGGAGTTGTGGAGGAGAAACCAGGAAGAAGGATATCAATTGAAGAGAAAAAAAACAAACAACAACAACAACAACAACAACAACAAAAATCCGAAAACCCCAAAATACACACTTCACATTTTAGCATCAGATAAAAATAAAAACTAGGGGCTGGAGAAATAAGTTTTTCTTGCAGTATTCTCTTGCAGCATATTTCTCTTACAGTACACTAAGGTTTAATTCTTAGCACCCACATGATGCCTCAAAGAGGTTTATAAATTCAGTTTCTGTAGATTCAGTACCTTACTCTGGCCTCCAAGAGTACTTAACTTCACTTGTGTAGATGAGTCCTTATTCCTTCGGTATAATAATATACAATGCACAATAATACCATGTAATAAAATTATATTATATTATTGTATTATATTATGACTTACATATTGTATTATTTTAAATATTATCTATACAATATATTGTTATATATTATATTTTATAAATTTTCTCTCATATGTTAAAATGTTAATTATATATAATAAATTAAAATGATAATATACTAAATCTTTATAAATTAAATACTTAACTTAAAAATATTTTAAAAATATAATAGACCTACTTAATTTAAGAATAATATTGCTGAAGCTTACAAACTAACCCAACTTGAATACATTTCTCCATTGAAATTGTGACTGAGTCAGGAGTTAATGACATAATTATGACACTTCTCAAGTGCTAAACTGTAAATCACAGTACTAAATTTGTGTGTAGAGCAAGCTCTGAGGACAGAAAGGCCTGTTCCTCTCACACTGAAACATGTTTAAGTGTCACCCAGAACTCTCTGTCATGGGCCAATTTCTGCAAGAGGGAGAAATAAAAACACCAGATGAAGGCATGAAATAATGCATGCTTGAGGGAAGCTTGAAGGTAAACTGTTTCCAGAAGTTACCCTTGTTTATCTCCCAACATATCTCTGCTGAGAACAATAGGCCAGAAGTTCATTTATGGAGCTTTGTTTTGTTTGGAAAAAAAAAAATATCTCAATTGGGAAGTCCAGTATGATGTTTCATGAGGGCTTCCCACTTTGAGCTTGATGTTGAAAGACTTTCATTTCAAGCTACTTTGAAAACTCTCCTGATTAGGATGATTATAGTAGAGCATACCTCATATATAACAACTATCAAAGACAAAATTTTTGTTTAAAAATTTATTCTTCTCTCATACAATACATCCTGACTGCAGCCTCCCTTCTCTCTATTCCTCTGAGTCCCTCCCAACTTCGCTCTCCCACATATCTACTGTTCCTCTGTTTCTTTTTCAGAAAAAAAAATACTTTTCCCAGTTATATCAACTGAATATGCCATAGCAAGATCAATAAGATTAGGCACAAATTCACATATCAAGACTGGATGAAACAATCTACTATCAAAAAAAGGACCCTTTTGCAGGTGAAAGAGTCAGAGACACTTCCCCCCACAGTGTTAGGAGTCCCCAAACATCCAAGATAACACCCACAACATGTATGCACATGGCCTACTTCAGACCCATACCATCTCTGTGATTATGGCTTCAATGTATTTGACCTCCTAAAAGCCTTGCTTTATTTATTCTGGGGTCCTCTTCTGGTATCCTCAACCCCTCTGACTCCTACAATATTTCCTTCACCATCTAATTTATATTTTAATGATGATTGACTAGATCTGCAGACACAATGTTAAGTATGAGGTGATATATCATGGCTCAATTCAGTAGAGGTTTTATAATAGTAAAAAGACTCCTTGTTTGTATTTCATCGGACCATCCTTTGTCAATGAGTAAATGTCTTTCTTTGTTGTAATGAGCATCACTGGAGAAAATCTAGGAGACAAAGAATGAAAATCTATGGGAAAGGATCTATTAGGGGATCTTTGAAAATGTGCCCTCATGAGTAATTTGTGGCTCAGTGGATTTCAAGAGAATATTGGTTTTAGAAATGGATTCTATCAATTAGGGGGCTAATGAAAACCATTAGGGCTGTATTTGTGTTGTCAGGAAAGAAGAAAAGGCTTTGGACCCTTTCCATAGTGAAATGGATGACAGGAGAAGACACCCCATGAAGATCTTGGCTACAGAAAAATACAATTCAAAAAACTCAAACAGAATAGGTAATTTGATCTGCTGTTTCCTTGACATGAGACCAGCCCAATAACTGGTTTAGTCATAAAGATATCTCTAGCCAAAACCTCAGCTAAATTTAAACAATAAATCTTGTGGATCTCAGATCCTTAAGATTCTTTGTGCCCTCCTTTATATGACATGAATGAAGATTTATTACAATTGATTATTGATTCAGTTAACTCATAAAAGGATAGTTGTCTTTCACCTCCTCAAAGAAGGAACAAAATTCATCAAAACAACATTCATCTGTGCACCTTGGAAGATTCATATGATTATCTTAATAGTATTTAATGTTTGGTTGTAGGATTCACATATTATAGAATGTAGAGCTTTGGCAAATGCATCGTTGGGAATGCTGAAGTGACCTGCTGTTTCAGCCCCCTGCTTTCTGATGCTGTCTATAGACTTCCTTCTAAAACAGCTTTAGGAATTGCTGCTGATTTCTAATGAGCTTGGTTCATCTAGCCGTTCACACAAATCTAGTCAAAACTTTATTGAAGTCCAAGCCTTCTAAGCATACAGAGACTTGCTACCAGATGCTAAAGCTGGTTTTCTTAAGTCTAATCAAATTTTCTAATTTTACCACTCCTTTTCACCCTTTTAAAGAATTTTTATTACCTTGATTTAGCAAGAAGAAGTTGTGGAGAGTTGTCATCCCAGTCCCATGGGTTTGGGTGTCTGGTTATGGTTATTTATATATATATATATATATATATATATATATATATATATATATATATATATGTGTGTGTGTGTGTGTGTGTGTGTGTGTGTGTGTGTGTGTGTGGTGTAATTTAATATATATACATATACAATTTATATATACAATGTCTATATATACAATTTAATATATACAATTTGTAGAAATCTTTATAATTCATACGAATTGAAGGTATAATTTTACAGTGTTTCAGAATTTATTGTTTGATGCAGATTTAAGGTTTCCATTAGTATTAAATTTCTTATATTGTTACAAAATTTGAGATTATTATTGTTACTCTTAGATAGGCATTGTGTCCATGCAACTCAATTAAGAATACAAGCCTTTAAACCATGTCCTTCTATAGCTGCTATTACAAACTGTTTACGATGATTATGTAATACAAGTTAAGGGCCAGATAGTAAACCCATGGTTATATTAGATTCTGATTTATTCATAATAAAGTGTTTTCAATATTACTGAAATAGAAATGGTTTAATATTAGTTAAGGTTTAACAGTACATATATACTTTACATAAATAGTCTTAAAAAAATCAGAAATCCACAGAATATGACATTTAATGTTATTTCATTATGAAAGATCATTTGACAACTAGACATATTTACTCCTAACTTCCCCATCCTCCTTCAAGGGAGATACTGAGCATCTTTACCTCCAGGTAAGGTTGCTTATCATGGCAAGGTAGTTACTGGGTAGGAATTACCTACTTCATGCAGACGAATACTGTGCAAAAAGGACAAACAGATGTGGAATAGTCACCTGCTAGGTTCTGCCAAGACAAAGTAAGCTAGTTCTTCATAGTCCCTCATTCATATAAGGTTTGCCAAGTGATTCTATGCCAGAAGACTGAAGAGAGATGCTCTAACATTTTAAGAAATTTGGGGACTTTCTAGGTAGTCAGCTGTCTCTACAAATTGGTTAAATTTTGGAAATTATGATTTTTTATTTCCTATCTGTTCAAGTAGGTTCATTTAATTTGTTTTCAGATTTCTGATGGGGTTGAAGACTAACTATAGATTCATAATCAAACTTAAGTTTTTTTTAACATTGAAGAAGATGATACAGATTGAAAGGATGTTTTTTAAAATGGTAATACAAGTTAAAGTCAGAACCTAATTCATGTAATTGTAAACGCTTTATGTTAGGATAGATGTTAGAGTAATTTATATAAATTGATAAAATTGATGAACTGGATGCTTTTAGTATATATCATACATCATATTTTACATTACTGTTATAATTATGTTCAATGTATATAGGAAAGAGAAGTCCTTTTTAGTGGACAAAATGGGGGAAAATGTAGTGGCTTGTGTTCTCATGCTAATAGTCTTATCCCCCAAAACCTGTTTGCAATGTTCTGCACCTAGGCTAAAGGAAGCATTAACCCAGTTGGCTCTGGTTGGGCAATAAAGTTGCAAACAGCCAATTTCTGGGCAGGGTGAAAGAAGCAGGACTTTTAGATTATATGGACAAGGGACCAGGGCTAGGAGAAAGAGGAGAATCATCATGATTCAGAGGAAGAGAGATTAGATTTAAGAGCTTCAGGAGAGAAATCATCAAACAATGTAGGTTTATAGGGAAAGTGGGATGCTGCCCAGAAGGTAACAGGACAGCAAAGATAAAATATAGATTTAGAAAGTGTTAAGCCAGGAATACCAGAGGGGAGTGTATGCTTGGCACTGAGAGATTTTGAAGTGACCAGACATTGTGCTACAAAGGCATATCATATTTAAGCTTGTGTGTGTGTGTGTGTGTGTGTGTGTGTGTGTGTGTGTGTGTGTGTGTCTTTTATTTACAAATCCAGAGCCTTTGAGTGGGTACAGAGGAGACACTCATACCTTGCCCAGACCCAGAGCAGTTAACTAATTCACTGCTACAGATGACTTTAAGGAGGAATGCTAGTATCACAGGATATGGAGTCCTAATCTACAATCTTCAATAACCTGAGTAGGCTCCCAGTAGTAGGACTAAGACATCAACCCAGTCATAAAACTTTGAGCTACACCTGGTCTGCCTGAAAGATATAGTGGGGCAATGGTGGTTCCAACCTTGTGAGAGTAGCCAACTACTCTAATCTGAAGCTCAGCTCACAATAATGAGCCCATGCATAACGATTCCTGGCTGGGCAGGAACCAGAAGTTTGGTGGCTCAGAGACATATGTTAGAGACAAATATGACTGACCAAGGGGGAAAATGTCAAAGACAGAATGTCAATATTAACTCTATGATTTAGAAAGTTAACACACTACTGGTATTTCAAAATTATGCAAGTCATATTTAGTCTATGGTGGCTGAACCAGGTTATACATTGAACAAACATTCTTTTCATGACTTGGTATAATTTTAATGAACTCCCAAGTCTCATCTTCAAACTTGTTAATTAGGAAGTATGAACAGTTCTATGTATAGTCTTCTATGTACTTAGACATGAGTTAATTCAGCTTCTCTGATGGCTCAAATCACAGTCTTATTTTCACCATATATAATTTCTATCCTTGAACAGTTTTACTTAATTTAAGCTGAATTTCCAACTTAATAGAGCAAAACTTAGCTACTTCATTTCCCATTTCCATTTCTTCTTCTGCTCTATTTATGAGCCTTAAATCATCAAAAGAGTAATTGTGTTACTTGATGAGAATTTCTTTAAACTTTGTATTGTATCATGGATAAGAAACAAGTTCAGATGTCTCTGAAAAGCCAAGTGAAGGACTTTTTCTCATTTGCTTATTACAACAAGAATTCAGTGCAGAAAACTGTGATATGACAGTGCTTTGACTAGTTTTCTGCTTTATTAATTATATATATTTTAATTCTGACATGGAAAAAATGTATGCACTGATAAAGAGAAACTACACAATGAAAAATACATACACTTTCTATTAATTAAATTTTGTTTATTCTTTGGATGTTGAGATCAGGTGGTCATCTTTCTTTTAATGGATTTAAAATATTAAAAAGACAAAAAAAATACCTAAGTGTATTTTTAAGATGACATAGATTTAAAGGATGAAAAATGCATATTTGCGAGAAGGAGGAGGCGGCGAATCACTTATAAATGGCGCCCAAACAGGACCTGAAGCCTAAATTCCAGGAGGGCGAGCGAGTGCTGTGCTTTCATGGGCCTCTTTTTTATGAAGCAAAGTGTGTAAAGGTTGCCATAAAGGACAAACAAGTGAAGTACTTTATCCATTACAGTGGTTGGAATAAAAATTGGGATGAATGGGTGCCAGAAAGCAGAGTACTCAAATACGTGGACACCAATTTGCAGAAACAGCGAGAACTTCAAAAGGCCAATCAGGAACAATATGCAGAGGGCAAGATGAGAGGGGCTGCTCCAGGGAAGAAGGCATCTGTCTGGTCTGCAACAGAAAAATGTTGAAGTGAAAACAAAAAAGAACAAGCAGAAAACACCTGGAAATGGAGATGGTGGCAGTACCAGTGAGACACCTCAGCCTCCTAGGAGGAAGAGAGCCCGGGTAGATCCTACTGTTGAAAATGAAGAAACATTCATGAACAGAGTTGAAGTCAAAGTGAAGATTCCTGAAGAGCTGAAACCATGGCTTGTGGATGACTCGGACTTGATCACCAGACAAAAGCAGCTTTTTTATCTTCCTGCCAAGAAGAATGTGGATTCCATTTTGGAGGATTATGCAAATTATAAGAAGTCTCAAGGAAATACAGATAATAAGGAGTATGCTGTTAATGAGGTTGTGGCGGGATAAAGGAGTACTTCAGTGTAATGTTGGGCACTCAGCTACTCTACAAATTTGAGAGAGCACAGTATGCTGAAATTCTTGCCGATCACCCAGATGCACCCATGTCCCAGGTGTATGGAGCACCACATTTACTGAGATTATTCGTTCGAATTGGAGCGATGTTGGCCTATACACCTCTAGATGAGAAAAGCCCTGCTTTATTACTGAACTATCTACATGATTTCCTCAAGTACCTGGCGAAGAATTCTGCAACCTTGTTCAGTGCCAGTGATTATGAAGTGGCTCCTCCCGAGTACCATCGGAAAGATCAGAAAGCCATGTGAGGGGCGTGCCCTCTCTCACTCGTGCTTGGATCTCTGTAAACAGTTTGGTTCTTAGTCCTTCTCTAGTACAAATGATGTACTTTGAAGACCGTTAGTGTATAACAGAGTTGATGTTTGTTTTCTGTTTGATTTTAAACAGAGAAAATAAAAGGAGTAACCGCTCCTTAAAAAAAAAAAAAAAAAAGAAAAATGCATATTTGATAAAAATTTTCTGAAAATCATAAAAGTTCTCCTGATCTATAAATTTTAGTGGATTATCAAATAGAAGGCAGATATTAAAAACTGACCTGCGATACAACATAGACTGAGAATTTTATAGAATTTTATGTTCTTACAAATTTCTGAGAGTCTCACCAGCAATTACCAAGTTCATGTTAACATTGATAGTTATACCTACAGATTTGAGTCCTGTAAACAATTCAAAATTAAGCTTAAGCCTAGGCATGAGGTCATTTTTCTGCAATCTGCATCACTTTTCATGAAAAAAAAAAAAACCTGTGAAATACTGATGAGTTTAAACTTAGGTGCATATTGATAGATACCGCCACTGAGATTTTATTTATTTTTACTTTAATTCATTAAGATTCTTGAATCCCCAAATTTCTGTCTAGAGAACACTCTTTAAGATCCTAATGTAATATCTTTACAGACAACAGTTGTTTTCTATCCTCTATGATTATGTGTTTTATCATTGATTAAACTGATATTGGCCCTTCTTACAGCTCTGAAAGATGACTGATGCTTTTCAAGCTTCAGGATCGACATGAAATTAAATGTTTTGTTTCCTTGCAGTGGAACCAGCTTCTATTGTAGATTTGTCAAGATGAAAGAGATCGAGGCTTGACAATTAAGACAACTTAGAGTCCTTGACACAGTGACAACTTGGCAAGTAAACACCAGTGATCCTTTACATATACTTCAATCAAATGTAATTTTTATTCACAAATAGACAGAAAACACATTTTAAATCGAATACTGGAAAAAAAAAGGATCATTTATTTCACAGGTGACACGATTTCATGCTTAAATAGCTACAAGAGTCCTTGTCATTTTGCTTCTCTGATTTTCATTTTGTTTCTATAAAATGTGGATAAAACTTCCCTTTCTTACTTACAGGTGTTATCAGATCCCACACTCCTTATAATGTGTAAGTCATCATCTTTGTTCTTTATGTGATGGCCAGGTGATAGTGTAAAATAATAGAAGTAATCAAGTAGGTATACTTTCTCTCTACTTAGAGTCTCAGCCAAAAATAATCTAGCCCAGAAGGAGAAAGTTGATTTTCATCTGGGAACCATTTAAACATGTCTAAGATGGGTTCAAATAGAAATAGTCTTAAGAGTTATATTTAATTTGTTGTTACTCTTTATGATTGGTATGATCAAATGGCAGTGTTTAGATTTTTTATCGTGTACCCACTCACAAATAAGCACTGTGAGTAGGCAGTGATTCTGCTTTTTGACCCACAACAGTGTCACGTGTATAAAACCAGAAGCTGTTGACATAACTCCAGATGAAATTCATCTACCAAAATGGGATTTTTGATTCACAGAATACTTTTCACTCTGAATGTAGAAAAACAAGTGTCAGATGAGGAAAATAACTTCACAGCCACCCAATTGTGATGCTGAGGTGATTGAACAGAAGCAAGCCTCTTAGAAATAATTAATAATATGTCGATATTGTGATATACAGAGAATGGTTATCTCTTCTAATAGTATTCTGTAATATTATCTTTTGTAAAAAATTAGTTACAAACTAGATTAATCCTAGATACCAACTCACACATCTTTCTGCTTGATTTTCCAGTTATGCTGTATTTAACAGATAGTAAACAGAAAATAACATATTTCATCATAGTAGGAAAGAGAACTAATGTTGGCAAATTAGTAGAAAAATAAGCACAAAAGACCTGTTCTAACCAGTCTAGAATCTAATAACTGGTTTTATTCTATTTTTTTAGTACTGTACTGAGCTATATCACTATCTTTTTTTTTTTTAAATATAAGACAGGCTTGTTTAATTGACCAGGATGACCTTAAAGTCACTCTATAGCAAATGCAGCTCTGAGATGTATGCAATTCTGCCTCCAAGCTTAAAAGTCTAATAATTTATTAAAAATAAAAGTAGAGGCTAGACAGATAGGTCTGCACTTAATATCATGTAGTGCTTTTGAAGAAGATCCAAGTTCTCCTCTCACTACCCATGTCAGTTAGTTAACAATGACATGTAAACCCAGATGATGCATATTCTACTCTCTATTTGGACAATGTGGGCATCCTTACACACATCAACATACCCTTTGGAAAACACATACTTAAAATAAATCTTAATTAAAGGAGAATAAAAAATGATCGAGGATTAAATCAATTAGATTCTCTTAGAAACTAGATACAGATACAGAAATGAATGAGTTTCAATTAATGAGGACAATAGTGTTAATTTAACAAATTTGATAAAATAAATAAAAACGATAAAAAATTAAAAACGATATTTTTTTCCCTTGTATTAGTCTTGACATGTTAATATAACTGATGGCATACTTATTCTGTAGTTAAAAATGCATGTCACTCATAATGTAGAAGGTAGTCTACTTTTTGAAAATCTACATGGCTAGCTTTAAGAAGAACAAGAAGAGAAATAATTTATTTTTTATAATTAATAAATAAAATACTAGTTTAAATAATTATTTATTACATAATATTGTACCATATTATAGGCATATCTGAACCAATATTTCTTCAAGTCAAGGACATGTTTGAAGTACATTTTCATTAACTTCCTTTTCTACTTTGACTTCTGATGCCCATTATTTTCACCAAAGGCATTAATGTGAACTAAAAATTTTCAATGTTAAACTTTTGTCTTTCACCTAAGCTTTTGAAAGTTAAGAATGAACACCGTGTAGACAGTGTGTGCCTTTTTTCTTTTGCTGTTTTGCCTTCACTTTTCTCTCTGAGGAAAATAATCCTGTGAGGAAGAAAATATTCTTTTGCACACTGCCATTTTTTAATCATTACTTTTTTCCATTTTAATTTTACTCATGGACCCAGATTGATTGAAGCATTATAACCTCCCCCATCTATTACCAGTGGAGCACCCAGGAAATAAGCAAGTCATGTGCTTAACTATCTTGCCTTCTTACTGGACATTGTGTACAATCTCTTTTACTTTTCTGGCTGAAATAAACAACATTCAATGCCAAAGAGAGGAAGCATATATCCTGAAACACTAGATGCATACTGAAATATTGGATAATTAATAATACTGAACAATACCTTAACCACTAGGTAATAAGATAATAGTTGAGTCAGGATGAATGTCTCTCAAATTTCAAGGGGAAAAATAAGCTTTCTGTTGGAAGAAAGTCAATGCAGCAAAACCCAATAACATTAAATTTGTTAATCTAGATGACAATGAAACCTTAAAAAAAGGCTACAACCTTTAGTAAAAGGCAAAAGATTTATATGATCTGAAGAGAAACTAGAGTGTGTTCAGAATACAGTTATAAATTATACTGGTTTAGGCAAGAGACAATAGGAGGCTTTTCCCTACATCCCATTAAAAGGTCAAATTCATTCCGCAAGCAATAATTGGAAATTAATTTTTTGATTTTCTGATGAATTCATCTTAACTAAAATGATTTTTGCAATTATTGACTTTCATGTCAAATAATTTTTTCTTTTTTGTCTGTGTTTAAAATTTTATTTCTAAATAGCTTTTAAAACATTTTCCACCAGATTAATTAAAATATACTTTTAACTTCTTTGGGGTGATTTATTATTTAGCATATTTCTTTAAATAGTGCAATAACTTCCCTATGAAAGGTTTGTTTATACTTTGGTGCTAATTCTGTAGTATTTACAATACTATGCCTTGCCTCTTATACTCTTCATCCTAGGCCTTCAAGAAATATATCCGTCTTCCTCTCCCTCTCCCACTCCTCCCAAATCTTCTTCTTCTCCCTGTCCTACTTTCTCCCCAGTCTCTCTTGCTTCCTCCCTTTAGTCCTCTTCATCATTTTAAGTTATGCATTTTTCACTGTTACAAAATCATCCTATATGCAATTTTAGCCACATATATATTATCCATTTGGTGAAGCACTGCTAGAGAGAAGAATACCCTTCAGATGTCTTAATATAGAATACAAAGGGAACCCTGCAGTGGTTGGTCATATGCATTCTCTTCCATGTTGCTATCATCTCTCTCACACAAGTCTTTCTCCATATTGCTGATTGTGGTCTGATGCCACTTGCAGCCTTTCTCCCTGGGCAGGATTATTCTTTTCTAATGAGAACTTCTCTTTCATTTATTTCCAAAGGGTTTATTTTCATTTATCTAGAGTTTATAGTACAGATTACTTCAAAGAATATCTCATATATTACCTCTTATATTTCATTCTGTTTTACATTTTTAAGATTATTATATGAGTATATTTTTCCCCTCACCCATTCTTCCCTCCAAACTGAGTCATAAACCCCTTATTACACTCTTTTGAATTCATGGTCTTATATTTTAATTATGTGTTGTTCCATATATGCTTGTAATATTACAAATTTTACAAATTTCATATTTGTAAATACAAATTTTAAAGTGTATAAAGTTACTTCTTTTCAGGGCTGACAATTTAACATTGGATAATCAGTTGGCAATTGGCAGTCTCTTCCTGGGAAGATTATTTCTCCAACTCTCAGCATTCCACCATTTCCTGCAGTTCTTTTGTATGCTTGAGGTCACATGATCTTTTACCTTACTACTCTGATATATCTATTATAGTTTACAAATTATTTTATATACATGTATTTGGACATGAGCTTAGGTATGTGCACTAAGTGTCTTCACATGTCCCAGGATACCAGAAGATGGAGTTGGGCACCATAAAGTTGAAGTTAATGAGAATACTGAACCACTAAATGTAAGAATTAGAACAGTTAGTGCACAGACCAAGATGGGGATAATTACAAGACTGTAAAAATAGATTAAGAAATAATTTTTAAAAACCCATGTTTACCACCTAAAATATTTAAAGTTAACTGTATATGGGAACACTGAATGAAACAATCTTCTGGTTATTAGCGTAGAGAGTAACATAATGAATAGCACATTGTGCCTTGTTCTCTGAAGGGTGTATGTTAAAGTACTTTTCTTTCAGCCATAAGAAATTTTATTGAATTCTGTAAAATTTGTATGTGAAAATATAAGAAAGTAATGACAAACTGTGTTCTCATATGAAAATAAAGCAATTCCAAAGCAGTGCTTACTAAATGCACTATAAAGGTTTAGTCACACAACCTCTATTGTGAGAAATATTCTTGCTGTCATGTTAAAAACATATGCTTACCACCTAGGACATTTAAAGCTAACTGAACATGGGAACACTAAACGAAGTACTCTTCTGGTTATTAGCACAGAGAGTAACACACAGGCATTCACATTGTACCTTGTTCTGTGAAGGGTATATGTTAAAGTACATTTCTCTGAGCCATATGGAACTGTACTATATTCTGTGAAATGTGTATGTGAAAATACAGGAATGTAATGATTAACTGTGTTTTCATACCACAATAAAGCAATTCTAAAGGGAAAAAAATCAAAACCCAAAAAACCAAAAATGATTTGAAAACTGAACTCAGATGGTCTTTAGGAGTGGTAACTGATCTTAACCACTGAGAATTCTCTCCAGCCTCACTGTGTCCTTCATTAAACAAACAAACAAACAAACAAACAAACATTTTATTGTATAAAAGTACAGGGTATTTAAAAATATGTATTTGTTTTAATATTACTTATATTTTTATTTTAAATTAAATAATAATTTTTTTATCTACGTCAGAGATGACTGACCTTATTTTAGAGATATTTAATATTGGCATGACTATACTTAAAAATTAAGTTGGGAAGCCAAATAATCCACAAAAAAATAAAATTATATTATGACCAACCTTGTAACTCTATTTTATTATTTACCAGTAAACAATATATAGAACATAATTCAATAGACAAGATAGTTGGGTCTGGGTGATTGCTCAAATCGGTTTCCAGTATTTGTGAGTACATTAATGTTAATTCATTTCATGATTGTTCAAATATCTCTAATTTTTTGTAAATATTATAGTGAATAAATCCTATATGTACTACTTAATATAATATAAATTGTACACAGTTTGGAGTTAGTAATTGGAAAACAAGTCAAACAGGCTGAAATGACACCAACTGCACATATACAGTGATGAATAACCACATTCTTTCTGTCTTCATTTTAATAACTTAAATAAAAATTTATTTTTATTATAATTTGAAAGTTAAGAACATAGATTTTCTTAGAGTCATATCAGGGTTATTGAGGAAATAAAAATACTAGAAAATTGGAAGAAACTTATTAAATACTTCTAAGCATAACAGTACAAATTTAGAACTAATGATGCTTTTCCTCTCATACTCTTTCCACTTTATGGTGTTTGCTTCTGAGTACTCTTGTGCATCTTGACTGGCATGTAGGAGTAAATATCATACATTATATTTACAATGAAACCATTTAATATTCTGTAAACCTAAATATCTCCTATTAGTTATACCACATTAATATGATTTTCTCATATATGTGAGAAAATAGCTTAAATGAGCTGCTTACATATCTTATAAGATTGGATATAATTGCACAATGTTGATTCACTATATGATGAGGAACATTGCAAAGTAACATCTGAAGGATGAATAGTGTTAAATTTAAATACAAAACTTCTATTTGGTACATATTGAAAGTTTTACTTTACTTTTGAGGTATTGGAGTTTATAGCACAGGATAGAACTTTATAGGCAACTCTCTGTGATCTAGAAAGTGTCACATTCAAACTACTGATTTACTTTGGAAGTTTTAGGAGGTACATGAGTTTATGTTAATAATCTACCACTTATTGGCTATACAATACAGCCTACCCCACCCCTTGTCAAGCATATTACCATGGTGGAGTTAAAAATTTTTTATTGTGCCCTCGCTTGGTCCTTGTGGCTGGGGTACATACCTAGCAGGTCTGCTCCCATGAAGACACCATATCCTGAAACATCCTAGAGGAGCCACTGCATTTAGAGCAGCAGGCACCTAGCTGGTCAGCTCCCATGAAGACACCATATCCTGAGACATCTTAGAGGAACCACTGCACCCAGAGCAGCTGGATCTCAGGATCACAAGATCACAAGATCACAAGATCACAGAGGCATCTGGACCCTGAGGAATTCTGACACAAACAAGGTAACTGGAAAGGCAGGCTCCAGTCAGAGACAGTGAATGCAGGTAGCACTAGAGTTAACCAGATGGCAAAAGGTAAGCACAAGAATGTAAGCAACAGAATCCAAAGTTACTTGGCATCATCAGAACCCAGTTCTCCCACCATAGCAAGCCCTGTAAAACCCATCACACTGGAAAAGCAGGATTCAGAATTAAAATCACTTCTCATGATGATGATAGAGGACTTTAAGAAGGACATAAATAATACTCTCAAATAATTTGAGGAGAACACAGGTAAAGAGGTAGAAGCCCTTAAAGAGGAAACACAAAAATTCCTTAAAGAATTGCAAGAAAATACAACCAAACAGGTGAAGGAATTAAACAAAACCGTCCAGGATCTAAATATGGAAGTAGAAACAATAAAGAAATCTCAAAGGGAGACTACCCTGGAGATAGAAAACCTAGGAAAGAGATCAGGAGTCATAGCTGCAAGCATCACCAATAGAATACAAGAGATAGAAGAAAGAATCTCATGTGCAGAAGATACCATGGAAAACATTGACACAACTATCAAAGAAAATGCAAAATGCAAAAAACTCCTAACCCCAAAAATCCAGAAAATCCAGGACATAATGAGAAGACCAAACCTAAGGATAATAGATATAGATGAGGGAGATGATCCCGAAATTAAAGGACCAGTAAACATTTTCAACAAAATTATAGAGGAAAACTCTACTAACCTAAAAAAAGAGATGTCCATAAATATAAAAGAAGCCTACAGAACTCCAAATAGACTAGACCAGAAAAGAAATACCGTGTGTCACATAATAATCAAAATATCAAATGTAAAAAACAAAGAAAAATACTAAAAGCAGTAAAGGAAAAAGGTAAAGTAACATATAAAGGCAGAAGTATAAGAATTACACCAGAATTCTCACCAGATAGTATAAAAGCCAAAAGATCATGGACTAATATCATACAGACACTAAGAGAACACAAATGCCAGACCAAACTACTATACCTAGCAAAACTGTCAATCTCTATTGATGGGGAAAATAAGACATTCCATGATAAAACCAGATTTACACAATATCTTCCCATCAATCCAGCACTTCAAAGGATAATTGATTGAAAACTCCAACAGAAGGAAGGAAACTACAACCTAGAAAAAACAAGAAATTAATCTTCCAACAACCCCAATAGAAGATAGTTACACAAGATAATTCCACCTCTAATAACAAAAATAACAGGAATCAACAACAATTTTTCCTTAATATTTCTTAATATAAGTGGACTCAATTCTCCAATAAAGACTGTCAGACTGGATATAAAAACAGGATCAAGAATTTTGCTGCATACAGAAAACGCACCTCAGTCAAAAAGACAGACACTACCTCAGAGAAAAAGGATAGCAAAAAAACCTTCCAAGCAAATGGTCCCAAGAAACAAGCTGGAGTAGCAATTCTAATATCAAATAAAATTGAATTTCAACCAAAAGTAATCAAAAAAGTTAAGGAAGAACACTTCATACTCATCAAAGGAAAAATGTACCAAGATGACCTTTCAATTCCGAACATATATGCTTCAAATGAAAGGGCACCCACATACATAAAAGAAACTTTACTAAAGCTCAAAGCATACATTGCAACTCACACAATAATAATGGGGAATTTCAAAACCCCACTCTCAGCAATGGACAGATCATGGAAACAGAAGCTAATCAGAGACACAATGAAACTAACAGACATTATGAACCAAATGAATTTAACTGACATCTATAGAACATTTCATCCTAACACAAAAGAATATGCCTTTTTTTTTCAGTATCTCATAGTACCTTCTCCAAAATAGACCATATAATTGGTCACAAAATAGTCCTCAACAGATACAAAAAGATTGAAATAATCCCTTGCACCCTATCAAATCACCATGGACTGAAGCTGGTCTTTAATAATGACAAAAACAGTGGAAAGCCCACATACACAGTGAAACTTAGCAATGCTCTACTCCATGATGATTTGGTCATGGAAGAAATAAAGAAATAAATTAAAGACTTTTTATAATTTAATGAAATTGAGGACACATCACATCAAAACTTGTGGGATTCCATGAAAGCAGTACTAAGAGGAAAACTCATAGATCTAAATGCTTACAAAAATAAACTGGAGAGAGCATACACTAACAACTTGACAGCACACCTGAAAGCTTTAGAGCAAAAAGAAGCAAATATACCCAAAAGTAGTAGATGGCAGGAAATAATCAAACTCAGGGCTGAAATCAACCAAGAAGAAACAGAAAGAACTATACAAAATATCAATAAAACCAGGAGCTATTTCTTTGAGAAAATCAACAGGATAGATAAACCATTATCCAGACTACAAAAGGGTACAGAGACAGTATCCAAATTAATAAAATCAGATCTGGAAAGGGAGACATAACAACAGAAACTGCGGAAATTTAAAAAGTTATAAGATCCTACTAGAAAGGACTATATACTCAACAAAATTGAAAAATCTGGATGAAATGAACAATTTTCTTGATAGATACCAGGTACTAAAATTAAATCAGGAGCACATAAACCATCTAAACAGTCCTATAACCCCTAAAGAAATAGAAGCATTCATTAAAAGTCTCTCCACCAAAAAAAGTCTGGGACCAGATGGTTTCCTGCATAATTCTATCAGACCTTCAAGGAAGATCTAGTACCAATTCCCTTCAAACTATTCCACAGAATAGAAACAGAAGGAACACTACCAAATTCATTCTATGAAGGTGCAACTATGCTCATACCTAAACTTCTCAAAGACCCAACAAAGAAAGACATCTACAGACCAATCTTTCTTATGAATATCGATGCAAAAATACTCAATTAAATTTACACAAACCAAATTCAAGAACACATCAAAAAAAATCATCCATCATGATGAAGTAAGCTTTATCCCAGGAATGCAGGGATGGTTCAATATTCAGAAATCCATCAATGTAATCCACCAGATAAACAAACTCAAAGAAAAAAAAAAAACACATGATCATCTCATTAGATGCTGAGAAAGCATTTGATAAAATTCAACATTCCTTCCTAGTAAAAGATTTGGAAAGATCAGGAATTCAAGGCCCATACATAAACATAGTAAAAGCAATTACAGCAAGCCAGTAGCCAACATCAAACTAAATGGAGAGAAACTTGAAGCAATTCCACTAAAATCAGGGACTAAACAAAGCTGCCCACTCTCACCCTACCTATGCAATATAGTATTGGAAGCCCTACCAAGAACAATTAGACAACAAATGGATACAAATAGAAAAGGAAGAAGTCAAAATGTCACTATTTGGAGATGTTATGATAGTATAATTAAGTGACCCTAAAACTTACACCAGAGAATGCCTAAACCTGATAAACAACTTCAGCAAAAAGGCTGGATATAAAATCAACTCAAACAAATCAGTAGCCTTCCTCTACTTGAAGGATAGACAGGCTGAGAAATAAATTAGGCAAATGACACCCTTCACAATAGTCAAAACTAATATAAAATATCTTGGAGTGAATTTAATCAAGTAAGTAAAAGATCATTATGACAATAACTTCAAGTCTTTGTAGAAAAAATCAAAGAAGATCTCAGAAGATGGAAAGAACTCCCCTGCTTGTGGATTGGCAGGATTAGTTTAGTAAAAATGGCCATCTTGCTAAAAGCAATCTACAGATTCAATGCAATCCCCATCAAAATTTCTAATTAATTCTTCATAGAGATAGAAAGAGCAATTTGCAAATTCATTTGAATTAACAAATACTCAGGATAGCAAGAACTATTCTCAACAATAAAATAACCTCTGGGGGAATCACCATCCCTGGCCTCAAACTGTACTACAGAGTAATAGTGATAAAAACTGCATGGTATTGGCACAGAGACAGACTGGAAGATCAGTGAAATAGAAATGAAGATCCAGAAATGAAAGCACACACCTGTGGTCACTGGATCTTTGACAAAAGAGCTAAAATTATCCAGTGGAAAAACGACAGCATTTTCAACAAATGCTGCTGGTTCAACTGGAGGTTAGCATGTAGAAGAAGGCAAATCAATCCATTCTTATCCCCTTGTACAAATCTTATGTTCAAGTGGATAAAGGACCTCCACAAAAAAAAAAAAAAAAAAAAAAAAAAAAACAGATACACTGAAACTAATAGAAGAGAAGGTGGGGAGGACCCTTCAATACACAGCTACATGGAAAACGTTCCTGAACAGAACACCAATGGTTTATGTTCTAAGATCAAGAATTGACAAATTTGCATCAAATTGCAAAGCTTCTGTAAGGCAAAGGACACTGTTAATAGGACAAAATGGCAACCAACAGATTGGGAAAACATCATTACGAATCCTACATCCCATAGAGGGCTAATATCCAATATATACAAAGAACTCAAGAAATTAGACTTCAGACAACCTAATAACACATTAAAAAATGGGGTACAGAGCTAAACAAGGAATTCTCAACTGAGGAAACTCGAATGGCTGAGAAGCACCTTAAGAAATGCTCAACATCCTTGGTCATCAAGGAAATGCAAATCAAAACAACCCTGAGATACCACCTTACACCAGTCAGAATGGCTAAGATCAAAAACTCAGGTGTAGGTTATGCTGGTGAGGATGTGAAGAAAGAGGAACACTCCTCCATTGTTGGTGGGATTGCAAGCTGGTACAACCACTCTGGAAATCATTCTGGCTGTTTCTCAGAAAATTGGACATAGCATTACCTGAGGACCCAGCTATACCGTAACTCCTGGGCATATACCCAGAATATGCTCCAGTATATAACAAGGACATATGCTCCACTATGTCCATAGCATCCTTATTTATAATATCCAGAAGCTGGAAAGAACCCAGATGTCCTTCAATAGAGGAATGGTTACAAAAACTGTGGTACATTTACACAAGGGAGTATTACTTAGCTATTAAAAATAATGAATTCAAGAAATTCTTAGGTAAATTGATGGAACTAGAAAATATCATACTGAGTGAGGTAACCCAATCACAAAAGAGAACACATGGTATTTACTCACTGATAAGTGGATATTAGCCCAAAATTTGAAATAGCCAAGATTCACCTCACAGACCACATGAAGCTCATGAAGAAGGAAGACCAAGTGTGGATTCCTCGGTCCTACTTAGAAGAAGTAACGAAATACTCAAGTAAGCAAATATGGAGACAAAGTGTGGGACAGAACTAAAGGAGGGGCCATCTGGAGACCATTCCACCTGGTCATCTATCCTTTGTGTAGTCACCAAAGTAGACACTGATGTGGATGTCAAGAAGTGCATGCTGACAGGAGCCTGATATAGCTGTCTCCTTAGAAGTCTGCCAGAGTCTGACACATTCAGAGGCAGATGCTCACAGCTAACCATTAATCTTATCAAGGGGTTCCCAATGGAGGAGTTAGAGACAAGACTGAAAGATCTGCAAGGGTTTGTGGTCCCATGGGGAGAGCAACAATACCAACCAACCAGAGCTCCTCAGAGTCTAAACCACCAGCCTGGGAGCACATAGGGAGGGACCCATGACTCCAGCTGTATTTGTAGGGTAGGATGGCCTTGTATGGCATAGGTAGAAGAGGAGATCCTTGGTCCCATGAAGGCTGGACACTGAATGGGGGGGGGATTCGAGGATGGGGAAGTGGGAGTGGGGGTTTAGGTGGTCACATCCTCATAGAAGCAGGAGGAGGGGGGATGGCATAGGGGGTTCCTGATTACGGGGGAATGGGTTAAGGGGATAAAATCTGAAATGTAAATATAATATCCAAAAAAAATATTGAAAAAAAGAAATTTTATTGCTATAGTGTTATAATACACTTGATAAAAAATATTTGGAAAACATAAAACAGAAGCAATACTTTCTCAGTGAAAAAATATTTCTTCCAATAGGGACTTCATTTCTACTGTATAGTTTTATATTTGCATTTTTCTTTGATAGGAGGAGATAATATTGTATGTATAATTTTGCCAAAACATATAAAGTTTGGAAATGGTATGAAGGCTAATTTCTATTAATTCTTCATTAAACTTAATTAATCAACAAATGCTGGTTTCTTGCTGTGTTTTGTACAGGTTAGTGTCTTAATTACTGTTCCATTTCTGTGGAGAGAGATGATTACCAAAGACAATTATTAAGAAGAAGCATTTAACTGAGAAATGACTGATAGTATTCAGTCTATGACCATCATTGCAGAAATTGTGGTGACAGGCAGGCAGTCATGTCACTAGAACAGTAGATGAGTGCTTACATCTGATTGGTAAGATGAAATAAAACCAGCACCAGTGACATACTTTCTTCAAAAATGTTGCATCTACTCCAACAAAGCTGAATGAAATAAAACCAGCACCAGTGACATACTTTCTTCAAAAATGTTGCATCTACTCCAACAAAGCTGACTTCCTAATTCTTTATAAACAGTCCACTACCAAAAACCAGACATATATGATATATATTTCTATATCTCTCTATTTCTGTATCTATTCATCTATCTCTCTATCCATCTTTCTGTCTGTCTCTCTCTCCATATATATATATATATATATATGTATATATATTTATATATACATATATATATATATATATATATATATCCTATCTATCATCTATCTACAGCTTTGGGGACATTTTCATTCAGGCCATTGAATTAGTATAGATTAAAATATAATTATGATTTCCAAAGAAAACTGGCAAACATATATTTTGAGAGGAAATTTACAGTAATATGTTAGTAGAAAAGGAAACCATGTGTGTTCTACCATGTACTGAATACATAAAACCAGATAGTAGATTTATTTTTTCTGTTCCTAAATTTTGTCACTGAGAAATTATCAGAGTATCCCTTAATGCAATTATTGATGGTTATGTCATTTCATTTGTGAGGGAAATAAACTAATAACAGTAAATAAACTAATAATTAGCAAAATATATAGTAAAATGAGTATCTTCAGTAAAAATTAGTGACCTCTAAAACAGACACTGCAGCTTGTGCTGCAGTTCTGAGTACCCTTTGGTCCTCAGTTTTACTCTGATATATTCTTCAGTGCTTAAAATCTGCTCTTTTCATTATGCTTAGTAAAAGAAACTTTTTTTTCATATACTGATACTTTGCATGATATTTTAAAACATTAGTGGGTGGTAGTGTGCTGTTTCAGTACAAAAAGGCAAAGGTGTGAAAATATTACTAATTATTATATTTTTCACTGTCATGCACAAAAATCATAAAGAAAGCAAATTTCACTTAAGAAGGTACTTGGAGTGGAAAATTCATTAAATGATATTGGATCTACATCATCAAGCATGTAGAATTTTAAATAGATATTACAAACACAATAAGCATTTCTTTTATATCTTTTATGTGACAGCTATTTTAACCAAAAGATGTCCACGGGAGCTCTACCCTGAATTAGCTGGTCATCTTTTTTTTTTTCCCAAAGAGACACCAAAATTACATAAAAGAGGAAATATCAGATAAAATGTGTAATTGAGGATTTAATATTCAATAAACATATTAATTAAACTACTCAATGCCTGTCATAACAAGGAAAGTCTGGCAGTACTTGCCACCTCTGAGAAAATTGGAATTTATGAGTGAAAATTTGCATTTGGAAAACATGAACTTAGCAATTTGTGATTCATAGACACATAAGAGTCAATGCCATTTCTGCTGACCTGGGTAAGCAAAGACATTGTAATTATTGGTAAAGGTAGGCATCTGAAAGATTAGCAAAGCTCAGTGAATAGTACTTTAACATCTGATGATTAACATCACAAATTGTCCATTATTTGAAAGGTTTTGATTTCAGGATAGACTAATGGATTTTGTGACATTGAAAATTAAAAAGCCACATGGTAGTGGCTTCATAGAAAGATGGTAACTGTAATGCTTCAGCATCCTAAGATACTATATTCTCTTGCCTAGAATTGTTATGTCAGTATACTTGTTTTCTACTATATATCTAGCATGACTGAAATAACACACACACACACACACACACACACACACACACACACACACACATAAATCAATCGAAATGCATGGTGCATAGATTAAATGAAGTTGTAAATGTATAAAAACTTATAAATGTAGTTTCTTGTTATTAAGATAAAAATTAAGAGTTTGTAACAATGTAAAATAATTATGTTGTAAAAAATTTTTTGAGTCATTGGTACAGTTAAGTGGCTAAAAATCTTTGCTACAAAGCATGACAACTGAAGTTTGATCCTCATATTTCCACATTGTGGAAGAAAAACACAGAACTCAATGTTGTCTTCTGACTCCCACAAGGATTCCCACACAAATACGTGCATAAATCAATATGAAAAGTTTTAAAGTATGTTTTACAAAAGTAAAAATTTTCACCATTAACCAATAGTTCACATCTGAAAAGACAGATATATTTGGACTAAGTAAATAATGTGTACGTATATTGAAATGTACTCATATGTGTGTTTTGATAGATCCACCACAAATAAATCTAAAAGCTATTTTAGTTGATTCCTAATTGGTTTTAATAAAAATTAGCAGATGTAAATGTCAGGTTTAAAGCATAAATATCAACAAATATGTTCAATAGTGAGTTAGAATGGAATCCTCGTGGCACACGTGAGGCAAGTGTTTTACTCAGAATTTTGATTCGACTCTTAGCAGTTCCAAATCGGATATTTTTGTAAAATTCACTCTATTTGAAATAGAAATTGTATAATTTGGGACTAAAATGTTCAGATTACCAAATTAATTAACACAGTAAAAACAAAGCTAGTAGAGCTTTTGGTAATATTTGAATGCACCTCTGATATTAAGACTGGAATATCTACAAGTGATTCTGAGAGTATGGCATAAATTACCTTACAGTTAAGCAAAATTTTGAAATTTAAATATGACTTGTATAAAATTACTGCTTGCAGCTTTATTGCCAAAAATATCTGTACTTTGAAGAGTGCTGGATATCAGATGAACACCTCTCTAATCATCTCCATCAGCCAATTCTCGCTGTCCTCAGTTTCCATGTACTACTTAGGATGTGAAATAACTATAGAACTAATGAATATCTGAAGCTTGTGGGGTTGGTGGAGTGAGATCTTTGACCTAGGGAACAGGTAGGTACACTATAGTTACTCCTTGTGCCCTGGACAGCCTGCTGCCCGATTCTACCTGCCCTTTGGGGTTGGAGATGAGGTGGTGCAGAATCAATGGCACAGATTGTGGGATCAGGTGTGAATAAGCTGCAAGCTGCTATGAACACTGCTAAAAGCTCCTTTAATACCCTCCACCTGAGTCTCATTGGTTCCCAGCAAGCATCTCTTCGAAACAGCAGTTCCTGTTTGGCTGGCATTGCCTGCTTCAACAATCCTTGGTCTCCCAGGCAGTCTTCACTTAGGTCTTCCTGCAGGAGTTACCTTTGCAGGTATATGCCCCTCAGTATTTATGCAGAGGTGGCCACCATCATTCCTGCTGAAGATCTGCATGGAAGTGCATTTCAGCTGACTTGTGAATGGGAGTCCAAACGCTGAAGTAGCAGGTATGTAGTGACGAGGCTAGTGTTGGGCATGACCTCTAACTGGGGGGAGCTAAATCACTCACTGAAATCTTGACCTGTAAGGATCCGAATGCCCATAAGGTATTCTCTGACATTGTTGTTGAACGGGTAATAAGCAACATTTTCATAAGAAGGGTTGATGTGCTAGGAAGAACTGAGGTCAAGTTTCTTCTTGTGCAAAAAGATGCTTTCATGGAAGTTCCTAAGTGGTCAGGTTTCAGGGCCAGAGGAAAATGGAAGTGAAAACCCTATCTGTGGAGGAGATGGCTATTTGGATTTGGTTTTTCGATAGCAAAATAGAGTCGCAGGGACATGCTAAGAATTTTATTTTAGTAGAAGCTAGCCCTCCAAAACAGTCGAGGGGTGGCAAGCATTGAGTATCAGAGAAAGGAAAGATGAGTTCGTTGACTATTAATTGATAAATTAATTAACACAGCTCTGCAGTAGACAGAGTTCGAATTCCTCCAGGAAGTGAGAGTAAAGATTCAACCTTCAAAGCCAGAAATGAGTCTCGCAAAGTTAGTGAGGTGATTCCTGGGATTTTAGAATTAGAATGTCTAAGAAAGAAAGTGGGTACTCTACCTGTGAAGTAAGTGAAAGTGATTCTTTGAAGATGAACACTGGGAGAAAAGAACTGGAAAGACATGCAGGTTAAGAATGTCTCAGGAAAAAGAAGAACAGGAGATCTTCAAGGATAACATTGGTGATTTGTAGCATTGCTTCAGGGCTGGAGAAGAGTTAGTGTGAGGAAAAAGGAGGTGTGAGGAAAAAGGAGGGGGGTCAAGTAGGTTTTATGTTCAGTGGAGGCCCTTGAAATGGCCTAAGTTACATCAAAATACAAAACAGAATTAGTTATTGATTGCTAGAACCATACATTTAGTTCTTTATATTTTCAGATGAAAACTAATCATGTATTTATGAGTTTTCCATAATCATTTTCCTTTAAAGAATCATCTCTGTCTTTCCCTTCTTCCTTCCCTCCCTCCTTTTCCTTCCTTCTTCCCTCTCTGTGTGTCTGTTTCCCTCTCTCTCTCCCTCTCACTTACCCATTTCTCTTCCCTCTCTTTTTCTTTGTGTCTCATATATGCCTGAGTAGGAAGGCAACAATATTCTGGAGTCCCCCTCTCTCTGTCTGTCTGTCTGTTTCCCCCCCTCCCTCTCACTTCCCCATTTCTCTTCTCTCTCTTTTTCTTTGTTTCTCATATCATAGTGTTGCCTGAGTAGTAAGGCAACACTATGCTGGTGTCTGTTCTTTCCTTTCTGTGAGATGCTATACTTGTCTTCAAGCATCACTTGTTGGCAAATGCCCTTACCCATTGACTCATGTCACTTGTCAGTTATCTTAACATTTAGTACATTTACAAAATTTCAACTTCTGTTTATTGTACCCATTGAATAACATAATGTTGTTCATGTGAGGTGAGTGCATATGCATTTTTAAGATAATAAAATGATTTCTGCACATTATATCACAATGTGCTTGCTGAATTGTATCTTTTTAATGTCCTTGACATCTTTTAGTGCAAATATAAATGCTTGCCTGACAGTATCTTGAGAAAACATTTGAAAGCATTGCTTCTAAATTATGTATCTCTTTGACCATTTTGCATATTTCCTCTAAGGCACAAGCAAACTAGATAAGAATTAGGATATACCAGATTGTTTCACACTGTGCTTCATTTTTGGCAAAACACATTTATCCAGGCAGGGATTCAGCTTGCAAAATATTTTTCTCATATCCATTCACAGGCTCATAAATTTTACCCCAAGTTTCGTCATGACACCAAACTTGTTCTAAATGCCACTTTTCAGTTCACCATCTCACACTGTGGCATAAATGAAGCAGTCTGAATTTTTGCACCTGTCATACTTTTTAAAATCAGAGTCTAGGAGATCATTCTAGTTAATGAGGAGAAACTTCAAACAAAGAAGAAGACAGATTTTACAGACAGATTGTTCAGCCATTGCTTCTCCATGCACCTGGTAGTTTTAGTTTTTAAATAAAATCTGCACTTGCCGGCTACTCAGAAAAGAAATAGGTTTCAGAATTTGAGGAATCAACTTGCACTTGGCACTATTAAACTGAATGGGAACTATGACTCTTAGTTAACTTTTGATTTAATTATAGTGTATTATGCATAGAAAATTCAATAATGTGGTTCTTAGAGCTATTCTGTATCCAACTATAAGGTTAGTACAATTTATAATAAAAGTAAAATATGACTATTCTATGTATAATATTATTTTCTTATTCTCTCATTTACAATACCAAGAGAAGTTATAAAAGACATTAAAAATCAGACTTAATATATCACTGAGAATAATGTAGCTGAATTTTTACATTTAAAATTTTATTTAATTCACAGATTAATTTAACAAGTTTCTAAACCTTAAATGAAGCTAGAATTGTCTTCACATTAATCCTGTGAAGCTGCTCCTATTAAAAGTTCTATAATTTTGTTGAAGAACTAAGGAGAAAGCAATGTACCTCAAGAAGTGTTCATATCCTTTTAATTTCTATTGCTTTTAATTGTTCAAATTTTTCTGAAGTAGTACACTTGGTACTAAATTTATGATCTTAATGAAATTAATTTGTTGACTTAAAAAATAATTTTAGGACTGAAGTGATTGCTGAGGATATAAAGTCCTTACCACACATAAACCTGAATTTAAGCCTCAAGAACTGAGATAAAACTGGGCAAAGGAACTTGCACCTCTGTAATTGTAACATGTTTTCAGGAGGTAGAGGGACAAATCATGAAAATCGTGTGAGGCCACAGGCCTTCCTGGCTTATCACATCTAATAGAAGAAAAAAAAATGAAACTGTCTCAAACAAGAGAGATAATTGGAAATCACATCTATGATTTTACTTCCAGCAACATGGAAAATCCAGGGCATCACAGCCCCTTTTTTCAGATACAGGAATCTCTCCCCACAGGCATAAATCAAACCCACGAAGTTAAAAAGCTCAACAAAATCCACAATTAGGTTTGGATGATTTGTATTTTTCTGTTTCTCTTTCTTTTCTTTTGTGTGTGAATAAATATATGAATGAAGATTTTCATGTAGACAATGACAATTAGTTTCATTTAAAATGTTGTTAAAATTTTTAATGAAAGAACAAATGAGTAGGATTGAATTTCAAATACATGATGAAAAAACTGAGCTACCTAACTCCTCACACAGTAAGGGACCTCTGGGGTTAGAGTTTATTAACAGTGACACTGGTTTATGTGACACTTTTATTTACAGACAGGTGGCTATTTGGGATTCTAAAAAGTAAATTATAGTTCCATTGTGCTTTGACTGAATTATGAGCCTGGGAATCATTCAGCATTATTACAAGTTTTCTACTCAGAAGCTGATTGTGTGTTCTCTTTCGTGTGTTAATGAAGTAAGGGATTTCTTGTGTCTGTGGTGCAACTTGAATACCATTTTGAGAATGAGGTTTTATTTTTTTTTTCAGGAAGATTGAATATTTCTTTGTTAGTTTTCATAGGAAGTCTTTTAATACAAAGTTAATGTAATTGACACTAAAATCAAGGGAATATTACAGTTACTTAACTCACTCTTGGGCTTTAGAAACCTATTTAAATAGCTCACGACTAATTTAATTTAAGTGGTTATTATAAAGAAAAATGACATAAACTCCAGAACTTGAAATGGAAAAAAATGTCTGAGCTGATAAACACAACTAAGCATAGGTATTACCTGCCATAAAATGTGATTACTCTTTCTAGTTTTCAACTCAGTAAAATTTAACAGAATCAATACTGGTTTGAAAATAATGTCCTGGAAGCACATTCTTTCTGCATACACCTTGCTATGCTTGTTTGTGACTATATTATGAACATAAAAACTCGGCCTCATTTAATTTGTTTCACTCTGATGCAATACTGTTGTTACTAGAATTTGTCAGAGTGCCTTGTTGATTCTAGGTATCTCAGGAAAAGTTTAGATAAAAACAGGTTTCTTAGTTTTATTAATGAAAAGATTTAAGAATTGAATCAAACAGAAGCTCAAGGATAATTTCATAAGAATTAAAATGTAGGAGAAAAAAAGAGGAATAATAATAATATTAATGATACTAAAAGAAAGAAGAAGGAGGAAGAATAGAAAGAATGGAGCAGAGGCTAGCTGGATATCTCTACATGTGCTGCAAGAAGAATACAGAGATAGAGAGAAAGCCAGGCCTTTTAGTTACCAAATGGTAGCTCACCAAACTTGAGGGTAGGTAAGGTGATAAACAAAAGATAATCTGGAGTAGCCAAAATTGCATATATAAGTTCAATCCACATCTGGAACCAAGAGGAAAAATAAAAGTATTCTAAATCTAAAATCGGCCCAGATTCGGGTGAAACTCATATCTTCTAGGCTTGTAGGGATTATGATGTGTGCATAGAGTAGGAGTTCTAGAAAGTAAAAGTAAGTTAGTAAAGGAATACTTACTTCTCTCTATCTCTTTAATATTGATTAAGGTAAACTCACCTTCCTATGGGTGGTCACTTAGTCAGATGATTGACTTCCCAAAACTGTAATGTTAGATCTCTACCTAGGGCAGAGATTCAATTCTCTTGGTCAGAAGAATTTTCTTGCTTTCTTTCATTCTTTCTATTTTTTTTTTTTTTTGCCTTCCATATCTTATTTATTTATTTATTTATTTATTTATTTATTTATTTATGAGGCTGAAGGTGGGTTTATTTTTTCCAATCTGATTTTATACAATTTTAATTACATGCAAGATTTAAGGTCAGTTCTGTGGTAAAGAACTAGCAATACAGTAGAGGCAAATAGTTAAGAAACAAGCAAGACAATAAACACCAATAGTCAAAGAACAAGCAAGGCAATAAACAAAGTCCTGTGATCACTCCCATGATCACTGTTTCTAAGGGGTTACCAGGATGATCGAAATATCAGAGCCTACTTCCCTGTCCCAGCCCAAAGTCATTTTTATGTCTGAAGTGTACTTCTTTGTTCTAGCCTAAGATTTAGATTCCTGCCTAAAATTACTTCTTTGTTCTAGTCTAATGTCAGATTCCTGCCTGAAGTCTACTTCCTTGTCCCTGGCCAGTGTCATATTCCTGCCAAGCAGCCCCCAAAACTCTCCACATCTTCCCCCTTTTTATTTCATAAACAAGACTGACCCTGTCTTAGGTTGTTCTGACAAGAATGCCTTCCTTACCCATCATGGACTATGCATTATCAAAAGCAATGCACTTATGTTTTAGATTGGTAAGGGTCTGTGAAGGATCTTGCTCATCCTTGGCTTGCCAGCCTGTTAAATTAATAACTCTGTCTGGGAGTCCATTTTTAGTTTCAAGCCATGTACTTTGGCTATCAACACATTGATGCTGTTAAAGACAGGCTTTAACATGATGGGCAGGAATAAAAGTATTCCTAAGACAAAAAGGGCTAGCATATCAAGCTATATGCATCATTCTTGAAGCTTGACCAAAATGGAAATACTGATCTCAGGCCATGAATAATTTTATCAGCAGTATCTGCAGGATAGAAAATCAGCAGAGCAGCATTCTTCAAATCCATAATCTCACTATGCAAAGTTAAAACATCCAGAGAGGTGTGAGAATTATGCAAAAGACCCTGCAAGTGTCTTTAAACTTTTTCCTATTATAATCACTATCATTGTAAGTTTTAGAAGTAACACAACTACATTGGTATTTGGCAGGACACTAGAGGTGGCTCTTTACTCTTAAACTCTGAACCTTTTTCCAATAATTGAAATAGGTTGAAGAACATCAGTTCCTTGTCCCAAATTCCTATCCAAGTCCTCTTGAATACTCAGTGCATTAGTAACATATTTTTTTTTTTGCTAAATGATTAATGAAAGAAACTCTCTTAACTTTTTGTGTAAAAGCAGTTGCAGAAGCATTGGTGCTAACTATTAAATGAAGCTGTTATACCAGCAATAATCAAGCCTACTACCCTCTTGCTTCTGCTTAAAGATTGACTCACTTCTTCCAGTACTTGCAAGAATTTTTTTCAGAATACCAATGTCCTGTAATACTCAGGGCAATAAAACAAAACCTAGTTGATAGACCACCATAATAGACATGCCAGATTTCAACACTTCAACACAATTAGAAAATGTACAGTCAATACAACTTACATTAAATACTGTAGAAGAAACAAAAGTAATTTTAACATCACAATTAAAAGATCCTTAACACATGTGGTAACACCTGTTAGAAATCCAGATACTGTCCCAACTTTATCTGTTGCTAGCATAACATCATAGAGAACTTCAGCTAACTTCTAAATATGTCTCTGAAAATATCCAGGTCCAGCCTTCCAAATAAAGATTGTTATTTCTAATATTGGATTGATTTCTAGACATGTCCATGATTGAGTCTTAATAACTGGTCAAGTTTAAGAAAAATACAAGAGTCATTATAATTTCTCTTTTTGATTTTCTGTTCCCAAAGGTCTAAAAGCTTGAGGCAAAGCAGCTTGTCCCAGAAACATATGTTCAATACATATGTCAATACAGCTTACCAGTCACCATTGTCAGGGCACTCAGAAAGCTCACAGGTCAGTGTCATTCATTGTCCTAGCATCAGCATGTTTTACCAATCACTCTGGCAGCCACCATACTCCTTTAGCATCCAGCAGAAAAAAACACAAACATGCCTTCTTCCCCATATTAAATACCTGATCAGGATCATGCCATACGCCAATAAATGAATAGTTTCATTTCACTTAGGCATAAGTATGTCTAGTTGTAGGGTGTCACAGACATTCAGCAAAAAGTTCCTTGGCATCCAAATTTTTAAAAATTTAAAATAAAAAGAACATGATTTAAATAAATTTGTGGTGTATGGGGATAAAACTCCTCCTTTTTTATTATGAAGATATTGTTTTAAAATTCCATAGGCCTGTTCCACAATACCTTGTCCTTGAGGATTATAAGAAATCCCAGCAATATAGGTAATATTAAATTCTTGACAAAAAGTCTCAAATGCTAATCTGCAATAGCAAGTTCCATTGTCTGTTTTAATCTGATTTGGAACAGCCAGCATAGAAAAACAATATAAGCAATAACGAATTACATTTTTAGTTGTTTCTCCTGTTAAAGCAATTGCAAGTAAAAAGCCTGAGAGGGTGTCAATAGTCAAATGTACATATTTTAATTGTCCAAAATCAGAAATATGAGTAACATCTATTTGCTATAATTGATTATGTGTGAGTCCTCGAGGACTAACATCATTATGTGGTACAGGTAGAAACTCTGGACATTCAGGAAAAGTCTTTATAATTTGACGTAAACATTCTCTAAAAATACCAAATTGTTGTCTCAAGCTATTACTATTTTGATGATGTAAAGAATGAGATTGTTTGGCTAACTGTTCCTGTTGTAAGGAATATAATCTCCCTGGTATTCAAATCTGCTGTGGCATTGCTCTAACGCTCCCAAGCAATCCAATATGGGCTTTTAAATGTCCTATAAAGTTAAGGAACAGTACATTCTCCTAAATTGAGTTGTATTTGCATGAGTAATTGCAAAAAAAAAAAAAAGAAAAACAAACAAAAGGAACAGTTTCAAGTAATTGTAAACCATGAGCTATATATTGGCTATCAGTATACAAATTAAAAGATTGATTTTTCAGAATTTCTTATTTTCAATTGTATATTTTATTTATTTACATTTCAGATGTTATTCCCCTTTCCCATTCTCCACCCAGAAGACCCCTATCCCATCCTCCCTCCATCTGCTTTTATGAGAGTGTGCCCCCACATTCCCACCTACTCCTGCCTCCCTGCCTTCATTTCCCCCCACAATTGGGCATCCAACCTTCATGGGACCAAGGGCCTCCTCTCCCACAGATGTGGGACAAGGCCATCCTCCCCTACATACATGCCTGGAGCCATGGGTCTATCCATGTGTGTTCCCAGGCTGACTGTTTAGACCCTGGGAGCTCTGGTTTGTTGGTATTGTTGTTCTCCCATGCAAACCCCTTCATCTTATTTAGTCTTCTCTCTAATCCCTTCACTTGGGACCCTGTGATCAGTTAAATGGGTGGCTGCTAGCTTGCACCCACCTCTGTATATGTCAGACTCTGGCAGAGCCTCTCAGGAGACAGCTATATCAAGTTCCTGTCAGCATGTATTTTCTGGCATCCACAACAGTGTCTGCATTTGGTGACTCTACATGGGATCAATCCCCAGGTGAGGTAGTCTCTGCATGGCCCCTCCTTCAGTCTCTGCTCTACACTTTGTCTCCATATTTCCATCTGTGAATATTTTATTACTCCTAAGAAGAACTGAAGAACCCCATTTTGTTCTTCCTTCTTCTTGAGCTTCATGTGGTCTGAGAGTTGTATCTTTTGTTATCTTGAGCTTTTGGGCTAATATCCACTTATCAGTGAATACATACCATGTGTGCTTTTTGTTATTTGGTTACCTCACTCAGGGTGATATTTTCTAGTTCCATTCATTTGGATGCTTCAATGGCACAATCAGTTAGCAAGCAGACAGAAGCATTTTCTTAGTAGACCTTTACTGCTTTAACACTGTGATTATATTGAGCACGCTAATTAGTTTTAAATTATATTGTAACTAAAGAGTTGTCTATAGACCAAGCATTAGCTAAATAGTTTATATACATAATTTCATTGTGCTTTTTGATCAATCCAGTGAAATAAGCTGTTTGGTTGATGTGGCTTTTAAGGGAAAAATGGATGTTTAAATTTGCTTTGTATCAGAAATGAATTTTACTGGTTTTATTGCCTTCTCTCTGTTAGTTATCTCAAAAATGAAAAAAAAATCTCAAAAACTACATATTATTTTTCATGTAAATTACTTTATTTCTAGCACTAAATATGGAGGTCCAAGCCTTCAGAATGTCAGCCAGCCATTTTACTACTGGACATTATTCTGAAGCCTAATAGTAAAGAATTTGTTTTTATTTTTTGATGTCTTTTATTTAATTTTAAAATATAATATTAAACCCAGTAAAACAAAAAAATTACCAAACAAAATGAATCATAAATCTAACACAAACAAAACAACAGAAAGTCTGTTTTGTGTTGGGCAACTATACTTGGGCATGAGCCTGTCATGGAGTGTTTGATATACTCACTGATACTCCATTGGAGAATCTTGAGTTTTCTTTCCCTAACTGATATAAATTTCAAATAGTTTATTGTTAATGGTAGGACTTTGCCTCTATTTTCCCTTTTCTGCAATGCAATATACTATAAGTACTGCTGTGAATACTAATGGGTGCTTGATAAAGAATAAATAATTAAGAAATTAGAGTTGTTGCTATGAATATAACAACCTCAATTTTAATAGTTGAGAAAACTAGGGCTTAAACAGGCAAAAATGCTGTTTAAGATCTTTCTAGTGTTTTAAAATATTTTGCTAATTTAAAATATTTCTAAAATATTTGTTTAAATTTTTGACTGCTTTTACTTGTAAAAATCTGAAATATATATATGCAAAGTGGTTGGATTAATTTTTAGTTTAATATAATTTGATTGTAAAAATATATTTTATGCTTAATAAATGTTATTATTGCAAATAAATAAAGAAAAAATTGTATTTAAGCTTTGAAAAACATTTCTTTGGAAACACTCAAGGGAATGACAATATCTCCTGTTTGGCTAAGGAGTTGAACTTGTGAATATATGAATTTTTTCTGACAGTAACAATGAAGAATGAATGTGTTAAGATTATTTTACTGGAGCAAGGACAAAGAATGATAGTGAGCTTACGCAGGGATGTCAGATTACCAATTGCCAGAAATACTTTTATTCTCTTTACTCATTATTCTATAATGCATCAATTGATTTTTTTTCTGTCATTATCACACTATTTTAGAGGAAAAAGATCTTGGAAAAATTGCCATACTGCATACAATTGGAACAAAATAGCAATAGAAAGCAATAATTTAAAACTTAATAAAATAATTTAAAAAATAAGTAATATACTTTTATTGAAGTTAGAAATATGTGTATCCACTGCAGTAACACTTGAAGTTCACTTAAAATGGTGCTCAGAAAACTGAGAGAAATTCCTGAGAAATTTTCCTCAAGCAGTGATACACTCTTTTGACTGATACCATTTGTTATAGTTTGAATAATGGCTCCCATAGGCTCATATTTTTGAATACTTGGTTCCCGAATGGTAGAAATGTTTGAGAAGGATGCAGAAGACTAGCCTTGGAGGAGGTATGTTACAGAGCTAAACTCTGAGGATTCAAGAACTTACTATTCTCACACTTCTCTCTCTGACTCTTACTTTCAGAACAAGATGTGAACTCTCAGCTGTTCTTGCTACCATGCTTCTTTTCCATCATCATTGACTCTAACCCTCTGTATTTGGAAGACCAATTAAATTCTTTATAATTTGTGTTGGTCATGGTTGGTCATGTCTTTTTGTCATAGAAAAATGAAAGTAAAACATCGTAACTACAAAGTAGAAATACTTTTGTTTGTTTATTCAGTATCATTATAAACACAGTTACTTGATTTTTTCTATTTTACTTGTTTACTGAAAAGTAGCATACTAATCAATATGCCCTTTAAGAAAAATTAATTGCATTTAGTTAATGATCTTTTAGAGATTATTCAATAAATTATTAAAAATAAGATAAAACTAATCATATTCAGTTAAAAAGAGTCCAATCAATAAATAATATGTACCACACTCAAATATATGTACTCAAATATATTTGAGATTATTTGTAAGCATCATGTACAATGTAAGCAAATTTGTGGCATGAAAAAGTTCTTTTATTTCTGGGTACAGAAATCATTCAGCCAAGCTATCAAGTGACATAGCACCCCTAACAAAAGCCCTCAAAGGTAGCCTGATTTTCTTGAGTTCAAGAATAAAAGAAACATAGACCTATAAAAACAAATGTTTAATTTTCTGAATATCTTTTATTTCTTTCTTTTCTTTTTCATACACTCTTTCTCATATTTTATCTCTCTTCTCTTTTCCTTTTTTTTAATCCCTTCTCTCCTCCTTCCTTTGAGATAGGGCCAATACTGTTTTTGAACTTATCATAAGACTTAAACTTTACATTGGTGGTGGTGGGGGTTGTGGTAGTCAAAATTGTACCTAATTCCTAAATAATAAGTTCTATTTCTTCATTTTATAATAAAGAAAAACTATCATTGGATGCATGAAAAGTGAGTGTAGTGCTGAGATTGAGATTAAATAGAGAAAATGAAGGCTTAAACATCACTCAATATTGATATTTCTATTTTAGGACTGCAATATACCCACAATGCAATATACCCCTAAAATTGATGAGATCATTTATAGGGTTATATTTAAGTTTTTAAAAATTTAAACTATTCCACAAACATACAATGAAAGCCTTCATTTATGAATTGCATTAGCTTCATCATGTCTCCCTCAGGAATACATAATAATGATCAGTAGAACCGTAATGTTTAAACATCTTGTCTCTTGTTATCTGAAGCTTTTAGAAATACCCCTTTGCTAAGTTGAAATTCTTAACAGGAACTGTGTATGTGTGTGCTTTGGGACTAAAAGGATCCAAATTAAAATGTAAATCAGTAAAACTTGCAATTTCTGCTGGCAATATGCAATCTAATGGCATGCTGACTTTATTCAATGTGCTTCAATTTATTGTGTTGCCCACAGATAGTCCTTACCTTGGGGCCACTGGGATCCATTCCCAGGAATAGAATTCTGGGGCTGAAGCCAAGGAAGGTGGGGAAGAAGACCATGGGGAGTCTTATTTTCTTCTTCAGCTCTTGATTTGAAATTAGTTCTAAGTCTGTAAATGTAGACTTCAGGGATTCCCCACTGGCTAGAAAATACAGTGCCCCATTGTGTCTATAATTGGGAATAGAGAAGATTTACATTATCAACTAAATATTGAGACCATAAATAGCTACCAAATCAGATATGATAAAATCCAAAAATGGTTGGGTGTTATTGAAAAGTATCTTTTTTAAATTTAATATTAAATTTCCAATATTTGCTTTAGTGTGGTTCAAACTTTTATTATAAACTTATTAAGAGTAGATATGCATTTGTGGGGAGCCAACAGAAGGCAGATATCATCCTTGTAGCCATCTTGAGCCATATACCCTGATAAGAGATTTGATTACATCAGCCTACAACAGCTGAGCACACTCTGATAACATCTTGCTTTAGATACCCAGGAACTTCCCTTGGGTGTGTGAGACTTAAAGCTGTGTTTTAGAGCCAGACTTAAGGGTGTGACTTAGAGATCAGATTTAAAGATAAGATCTAAGGGTGTGACTTAAGGGCATGACAAGGGTGTGGCTTAGAAGTGAGACATATAAAAGGCTAGAGGCAGACAGAAGGGAGGAGTACAACTTGGAGTAGGAATTAGGCATTGAGGAAGAAGACACTTGGACTAGAGAACTCGGAAGAAGAATTATTATTATTAGGTATTAGGCACTTGGAAGGGAGCTTGGAAAGAAGCTTGGAACTTGGAGGCACTAGTTACTAGGAACTAGGGACTAGAAACTCAAGACTTAGGATTTGCAGAGAAGAGAGAGACTGAAGAATAAGGGATTGAATCACACTCTATCTGGTCTCCATTCTTCGAGTCTGTCCTCACTATCTCTCGTGCTGAACCCTGACCCGCAGACGGGAGCAGCTTGGGTCAGTGCGGGCTCTAACAACTTAGCCCCCAAAGCTTTTGGCAGTGTGGGTTCAAACATTGATAGAGCAGTCTGAGACACTTTGTCCCCCAAATGTGGGGCAGCTCAGGCCGCAACATGCATTTCCATAATTTTCTGTTTATTGTGGTGTATGTTCTTTCTTGTATTATTTTTACAGCAATCATATATTTATTCTGTGTGTCAATACTAGGAGACAGTATTTTTGAGTTTATTCTCTTATTTACAATGATGTCCCTGGGACTGTATATAGGCTTCAGAATTTCACAGCAAGTTACTACCATGCACTCTCCCTGCCTCTCTCTCTGTTGCATAGCTACTAAAATACCTATTACTATATTACTAATCATGTTGACCATCAAGCTTATGTTAGAATACCACAAATGATGCAAAAATATTCCGATTTAAACAATAGCTAGCATTTTGGAGCATTTTCTTTTAACATTTAAATATTCAGTCTTTATTTTCATTATGTCTACTACTTTATGATATCATAAAAACAATGTAAATAATGACTCTTCCATGGAAACTGAAATAAAAGCTCACTCCTCCAGGAAGTCCTCAACCTTTTTTGTTGTTTGTTTGTTTGTTTGTTTTGTTTTTTTCAATTCCATCAAAGGCATGTTAACAAAAATTCTTCTGTGTTGATAGTTTGAGTGTATAGGTATTGTTACCTATATTTTACAATTTGTTTTATTTTAATTTTGTGTGTGCATGTGTGTGTATGTGTGTGTGTATGTGTGTTTGCATGACCCTGTGAGTGCAGTTGTTCATTGAGCCTAAAGGTAATTGATTCCCTGGAGCTAGAGTTAAAGGCTGCTGTGAACAACTGACTTAGGTACTAGGAATGAAACTTGTCCTTCTGTGAGAACAATGTGAAATCTTAACTGCTGATCCATCTCCTCAGACACAGCATAAATTTTAAATAAATATTTATGCCTATATTTCTTCTTATTTTGTCATTTTTATTTTGGTTTCTTTTTGAAACTTACTGAAGATACTTCTCCACAACCTTATGACATATATCTAAATCTTTTGGCCAAGTTTCTTCATTCACTACTTTTATAACAAAAACCAATTTCTTATGAAACCAAAGATTTATTCCATTTGTTTTATCAAAAGCATATTCCTATCAATCAAGAAAATATTGTGCTTTTAAATCATTGAGTTGATTTTGAAAAATGCATTGCTATTTTATAGGCTAAAAATAATTTCAACTAATATTTTCATTTAATGTTATTTATCTATTGTAGAATCCCTTTTCTTTCTCAAGTGAATTATTTCAATTTTCAAATATATAAAAATATCAGTTCTTTGCCACTTTTTAAATAGTTTCTTGAAATAGCATTATGTCTCCTTATGAATGTTTATTCCTTTATCACTTAAGTGAGAAGTGGAGGTCTATGAGGGAAAAAATTGTATGGTATTTATTTCTTATTGTTCGATGGAAGTGAGAAGATATGTTCTTTCATACACCTTATTTTAAATATTCTATATTATCTAAAAACAACAGCAACAACAAAACAGCCTAGAAGTATTTATGGAGCCATTCTAATTTGCAAGTATATGCTATTGCATGAGTTATTTATTTAGTGCAGTGATTCCCAACTTCAATTCATTGGTTATAAGATTCTTCAATATATCACTGAAGTATTCATAATATAGCAAAAGAAACAGCTTGTTTTTCTACAGGATTCTAGGTGGGATAGTGAAAGTAACTAATAGCCATAAATACTTTTATTAATCCATCACAAATTTTAGGCAGTGTACTTTGATCATATTCAGGTGATGTCCTCTACTTAAGTACTCCATGATCAGTCTCTTATAGTATGCCCTTTATCTTCCTGGCCACTTTTCATTGTTTAATTTAATAACCCACTGGCCATAACCTGTGTTCTCCAGGTTTCCATCCAACTACCTTTTTGGCTTTCCTTTAAAGCTACCTTAAGAATCAAAATGGTTCCGACATTAATAAGAAAATAGAAAATCCTAGGTACAACTTTAATGTCAGTTTCTGGTTAATTTCTAATTAGATCATTACCTTCACCAAACCTGGGTACTTAAATTCCATCATACATAACATATATAACATTGTAGAGAAGTATGGATCATGAATAGTAAAGTACACTCTGGCATGCAGCCACAGTTCATTTACAGAGGAAACAATATAAAGACATGCATGTCTAAACTGTGACACAGGTTCCAAAATTTAAGTTAGAATTTTATAGGAAAGGATATCTGAGAAAAGGCAAAAGAATCCAGAAACAGAAGTATTCTTACAACTAGCAGCTAATATAAAATCTGTCTGTAAACATATAATGATATGTCATTTCTTGGGCTTAAACTTGGATAAAATTTAATGGGTTTTATCTATATACATGAAAACAGAAAGAAGAAAGACAAGAATTAATCTTGCTCCTGATACAGAGTTTAATTAATGAGGTAAAAGCTACAGCATATGTTCCATGCTCTACGTGGATAAGCTGCAAGCTGACATTACTCAGCTTGAATAGAAGCAGTGTTTTAGTGACACTTTCAAGTATTTGTGCTTATTACAATCAGTTGTGTTCTTTTTTCCAGAAGATAATTTAGAGCCCTAAGATGCACTATCTCAAAATGAGTTATTTGTTCAGATTATGAGCCTTGCAGAGGAAATGAAGTTCAGTGTGTGTCAGTAGGTTAAACCCTAGTTGAATAGAATATGACTGATATTCTTATAAAAGGGGAAATTTTAACACAGAGGTATTCATTAAGAAATATGTGAATGCACACAAGAAATTCTAAATGCAAATCCATATTTGAATTCTGAAGTCTATTTGGAGAAAGACAAAGAACTCACTCTCCTTGAGTAGCCACCATAAACAACCAAACTATGGTGTGGGGAGCCAACAGAAGGCAGATATCATCCTTGCAGTCATCTTGAGCCATATACCCTGATAAGAGATTTGATTACAATAGCCTACAACAGCTGAGCACACTCTGATAACATCTTGCTTTAGATACCCAGGATCTTCCCTTGGGTGTGTGAGACTTAAAGCTGTGATTTAGAGCCAAGACTTAAGGGCGTGACTTAGAGATCAGATTTAGAAACAAGGCCTAAGGGCATGACTTAAAGGCGTGACTTAGAGGCGTGGCTTAGAAGTGAGACATATAAAAGGCGAGAGGCAGACAGAAGAGTTCAGTACAACTTGGAACTAGGAATTAGGTTAGAGAGTACAACTTGCAGAACAACTTGGAGTAGGAATTAGGCATTGAAGACGAAGACACTTGGACTAGGGAACTCAGAAGAAAAGATCATTATTAGGTGTTAGGCACTAGGCACTTGGAAGAAGTAACTAGCAACTAGGAACTAGGGACTAGGAACTCAAGACTTGGGACTTGAAGAGAAGAAGAGAGACTGAAGAATAAATGGGATTGAATCATACTCAGCCTGGTCTCCATTCTTCGCATTCGTCCTCACTCTCTCTCTTGCTGAATCCCGACCCACAGACCGAAGCTGCTTGGGGCAGTGCCGGCTAACAAGTTAGACCCCAAGGCTTTTGTCAGTGCGGGTCCCAACATTGACAGAACGTCCAAGAGATATTTTGACCCACAAACATGGGCTAGAGTGGCTCTCAACATTTTTGACACCCAACATGGGGCCACATGGGCCACAACACTATGGTGTAAAGCTAGCTAAAGAGCTTATGTGTTTGGCACATAAGCATAAAGACCTCAGTCAAAACTCATGTAAAAATCAGACAAATTCTTATATTTCCAGGAATAGTGAGGAAATGGCAGGCCATCTCAGGCACTTACTGACTATTCAAGTCTGTCTATTTGCATCTGTAAGCTTGAGGTTCAGTAAGGGATTCTGTCTCAAAAAGAAAGGGGGGAAAGCAATTTAAAAGGTTTGATGTGTATTTATGGCCATTGCATGCATTCCACAATCATGTTCAAGAATTTACATAAAGGCATATATTCCCTGTCTCACAATCTCCCTAACTCTTCCTCTCCCTCTCCCTTTCCCTTTATATTTTGTTTCAAAACAAAACAATAAAACCCAACACCTACAAGTGCATAAGCCTGAACTCAGACTTTTTGCTTCTAAAAGTTTGGATTATAGAAAATTGCTATTGTTTAAAGCAATTTCTGACTCTTCAATATCTTAAGATAATCTTGGGCCTGGCAGAAGTTTCGAGTCATCTTTCCTGTAGTGATTAAGTTTCTTTTATTTTTATTGTTTAATCTTTTTTTTTATAGTTCAGTCTTTATCCCGGTCCAACTTTGCCCTCTAACAGTTCTGCATCCCATGCCTCCTTTTTCCCCATCTCCAAGAAGATGTCCCAACTCCCCCATCCCCACCCCGAACAGACCTCCCCACTCCTTGGGGCCCCAAATCTCTTGAGGGTTAGGTTCATCTTCTCTCACTGAGTCAAGATCCAGCAGTTCTCTTCTGTATATGTGTTGGGGGCCGCATATCAGCTGGTATACGCTGGTTGGTGGCTCAATGTCAGAGCAATCTAGGGGATCTAGGTTAGTTGAGACTGCTGGTCTTCATAGTAGAGTCGTCCTCTTTCACATATTCTTCCAGCTTTTTCCTAATTCAACCACAGGTGTCAGCAGCTTCTGTTCATTGGTTGGGTGTAAATAACACACCTGACTCTTTCAGGTTTTTGTTAGGCCTTTCAGAGGGCTGTCATGCTAGTCTCCTGTTTGTAAGCACACCATAGTATCAATAATAGTGTCAGGCTTTGAGAACTTCCCTTGAGATGGATCCAAGTTTGGGCCTGTCACTGGACCTCCTTTCCCTCAGGCTCTTCTTCATTTTTGACCCTGCAGTTCTTTCTTTCCAACATAATTTTTAATCTATCTATGTCTTCCAAGATTTATGACTATCATCATTAGCAGCAGCAGCAGCAACAACAGCAAAAGCAGAAGCAGTAGTATTGGTTTGTGTGTGTGTGTGTGTGTGTGTGTGTGTGTGTGTGTGTGTATGTACGTGTGTGTGTTCTGGAATAATCAAAGATGCCACATGCATGCAGATCTCAATAGAGGCCAGAAGAGAACATCACACCCCTAGAGAATAGTGTTAGAGGTTGGTGTGAGCCATCAAGTCTTGTGTCTGGGAATTGAACTCAGGTCCTCTCAAAGAGCACCAAGTACAGCCCAGCAGTGGTGGCGCACACTTTAACTCCAGCACTTGGGAGGCAGAGGCAGGCAGATTTCTGAGTTTGATGCCAGCCTGGTCTACAGAGTGAGTTCCAGAACATCCAGAGCTACACAGAGAAACCCTGTCTCAAAAAAAAAAAAAAAAAAACCCAAACCAACAAACACTGTATTTAGCTGCATGTAACAAAGCTGGCTATTGGAGTTAACTGCAATTTAAAAAATTAAAAAGAAAAGAAGAGCAGCAAGTACTTTAAACCTTGGAGACACCTCTCTATCTTCTCAGTCTCCTTCTTAAATTTTCATTCACTTTCCTTTTAATTTGTTAACTTCCAAAATTTTTCTTATTAGCTTCTGAACTCTTCTCAAACCTCCAACACTCTGCTGTCTGTCTGTCTGTCTGCATATGGCATTAATACCATTTCTAATGAACTCCATGATGCCTAAATTCTTAAGTATAGAAAAGAAATCATTGTAAACCATTACCTCAAGCCACTTAAATTGTATGAATCATAATATAATTTAAGACAAAACATTCTATCCAGAAGTTTTAATTATTTAACAAACAATGCTTTTCCTTAAAACTAACTTATTTTTTTATTTAAAAATAATCACTTAATATGGCTTTTGAGTAAGAATATACTGCTTATGAGTTGTCAGTATATTACTCTTTGTAGAATATATTTTCAAAATTTGAGCAGTACAAATAACTGATTTCATTGATGTTATCTATCTTTTCTCTGGTTATCTGCTTGCATTATTTATAGTACTGAATTTGTGATGGAAACATAGGTTAAGATTCATGAATCTTTATGCCTGAGAAGACAAGGCACCTAATACATCACTAAGCTGCACCGTTCCTGTTAAACTTACTTGTAAACCAGTAGTGTCATTCCTGAATTACTTTTGATATTGAAGTTATTGATGAACCGCAAAGGTTAAAATTAAAGTGTGATTTATACCTTGATCAAGAGCATGGTATTAGAGAACCAAGTGATCCGTACAGATGAGAGCCGTAAATACACATTGGATTTCCCTTTACTGCTCTGCTATGAAGCTCTGCATTTCTTTTTTTCTCCCACAAGGAGATTCTGTTGGATAAGAGGGCTGATAAAATCCTAGACATCAGATAGATACAACATCAGGAACAAAGCACCTGAATTTTTCCTTTTCTTTGTAGTTTAATTCAGCAGGAAATCTGAGTTCTTTGAAGAGGTGCATTTGAACAATACAATGTATGCTCTATTTCTCGTAGGCCAATATTACAGATCAGAAAACTCATACTATTTCATGGTACTTCAGAAAAATTTGGTATCACTTGTAGTTAGCAAACTGGTGAAGAATTGAACGATTTTCTTTTGCACATTTTTAGGTTATATATGAAAGCTGGCATATTAATTCTCTGGACTTTATCTCATTTAAGCAGACAGGATTCAATGATAGCAGGTTATCAGAGGCATGCTGGCATAGATTAATACAAATATGAAAAATAAGGATAAACCCACTGTGTCGCAGTGGAAAAATATTAAAGGTTGTGCATTAAGTTGGAATTTTTGTTGGATTATCTTAAATGTAAATGAGTAAATATCATCAAGCTTAAGGATTCTGACAGCAGGATTCTCAAATGGCATTTCTTTATCCATAATATTAAATATGACCCAACAGCCCATGGGATTGCCCTAATCATCTAATCATAATATCTCAGAAGCAGATGAAAAAATAAAATATTTCTTCAATGTTCTCTGTTCTCTAAGTTAAAAAATAATGATATAACTTCCCTTGGGTTAACTGCTTATTTTTGCCTAGTTATGAATTTTATTTGAATAAAATATTTAAATTCAAAATGTGATATCTCTTGATTTATTCATGTATTGCACATATGACAGACAATAAAAATACATAATGCTGATTTAAAAAATTACGTTTTAGCTCTATACCTTATCTGAATGTGAGCTAGTAGTAAAGAGAATTCACACTTATCAAATATAAATGTTCAAATGCTGTTTATATAAGTGATTTGGAGGAGAATCAGTTCAGTTCATTTTATCTTGAATATGTAAAGGTATAGCACATTAAGAATATTTTACTGAGGTTTGGGGAGTGGTCTGATCATCTAAAAGTACTTGCTATATTTTGAGGTCCCCAAACCCATAACCTTCATAACCAACAGTAACTCCAGTCCAATAGAATCTAATGTCCTCTACTTGTCCTACCTACACACATATACCAAATTCCTTACATTAACATAAACATAATATCGCCGTTAAATAATCATTCACACCATAGACTTGTATCATTCAAAATCTTTTAAAATAATTCTACAGTGTATATATGTAAAAAAAAATGTATATGTATTCTGTCTGGTATTTGTCAAATCTCAATGAAAATAAATCACATTTGACAATATATGATATTTTATTGAAAAATTATTTAATATTTTTGGATTTTTAAACAAGTTTTGTATTTATACATATACACAAATATTTATGATACCAAGTCCTTAAAAACTCTAATGCAATGGTACAACATTAAATCTCACTGATAACAGTTTGTGAATTATTTTTGTTTGCTTTCTTTCCCCCTTTTTTCTTTCTTTTAAGATCGTAATATAATTCCACAATTTCTCTCTGTATTTCCCCCTCAAAACACTTCTATATGAGTAATCAATCTCTTTCCAATGCATGGCTTCATTTGGTGATATTGATGAGACATCATGGGCAGAGCTTCCCATGTTACTAGGAGTCACACACTCCGAGCAAATTTCTTCATTTACTAATTTTTGCAATAATTATGTCTCTTCTTCTCCAATGAAAAATTATCCAACATTTTAATATCAAGTTTAACAATTTGTGTCAATACTGGGATGGGAGGAGTAATAGTTCCCTTGAGATGAGAAGTATTTTTTTTCTTGAACTTCTGGAGATAGTGTTTATTTACAGTGTTTATGTACAAAATGAAAAATTAAAATGTAAATGCTACAATCACTCTATTACTAAGGTTTATACTATTTCAATCTTATTTTCTGTATTTATTTCAGAAATACTGAAGATCTTACTGTATTTGCAGTGAACATTTTTATCATAGCATGATGTTAAGTTAAAATTATATGAGTTCACATTGTGATATACAAAGCCATCATTTAAATACATCTTTGGAACAGGACTTGCAAAGAAGATTTTATTGAAACCTTTATATGTAATTATATATACACATAGTTACATGTATATCTAAGCCATAATTATTTTGAATGAATTAAATTCAATTTAAATTTGAAATTAAAAGATATAATCTAAAATGTTCCATCAAGCAATTTAAAAAGATTTTTCAAATTTTTTGTAGTCTTCTAGTTTGTGGGAGGAAAATTCCCAAAATAAAAAAAGTAAAATTATCAATCAGAAGGCAATTTTGTATCAAAAACTTATTTACACTGAGGGTGGATACAAAGGTAGAGCCCATGAATATCATGCTTGAGGCCCTGGGATAAGAAGTATTTTTAACAGAAGCATATTTTTCACTTTTCTATTCAGATTGAAGGTATAAATCTACATTTTTGCAATAAAAACTTAAATGTCAATCATTCAATTGACATGCAATATACAAGTGAGTGTATAACAATGTCATAATTATCCTCCTTGTTTAAATCTTAGTAACAGCATTATTATGTTAAAATATTTAAAATATTAATATTTTTACTACAAAACTATTTTCTACTTTTACATACAAATGAATTCATCTTTGATTAATGGAGTAGTTCTTTGTATTTTGTTACTGTAGCATTCCTATATATGCTAATTGATCTAATGCATTGGTCACCTACTTCTCTTTGTGAAATGGGTTTCTTTTGTGACATGAAAAGTCACATGCTTGATAACCTTACTCTTCTGCTAAAATAATTAACCAATAAAACTTACGAAGTTATATGACTCTAACATAATATTTAGAGTAAGATAAAAGTAATGATTTCTTAAAACAATTCATATTCAAGATTGGTCAACATTTTAAGAAAATTAATTTTTTAAGTTATAATAATAGTTATTTAAAACCATCTTATAACACAGCTGGTCTGCTCCTGAGAAGACAACATAACCTGTGCCATCCTAGAGGAGCAACTAAACTCAGAGCAGTGGGTAAGAACAGTCACCCACTGCCCTATGCCCAGAGCAACAACTGGGAGTAAGGTTCTCTCAGGACGCACCAGGCACCCAAGCCCCGCCCCTGCGGAATACTACTCTCCTTCCACCCATAGCCTGGTCCTTGTGGCTGGGGCAGACACACAGCTGGTATGCTCCTGTGAAGATGCCATGTCCCGAGATATCCTAGAGAAGCAACTGAACTCAGAGCAGTGGGTAAGAAGAGTTGCCCACTGCTCTAAACCCTAGAACTACAACTGAGAGCAAAGGGTACTCAGGACCCACCAGGCATCCAAACCCTGCCCCTGTGAAATACAACTCCCCTTCAACCCCTCTCCTGGTCATTGTGGCTGGGGCAGAAACCCAGCTGGTCTGCTCCTGTGAAGAAACCATTTCCCAAGACATGCTAGAGGAGCCACTGCACTCAGAGCAGTGGACACCTTATCCTGAGACATCCTAGAGGAGACGCTACACTCAGAGCAGTGAACACCTAGCTGGTCTGCTCCAGTGAAGACACCTTATCCCAAGACATCCTGGAGGAGACACTATACCCAGATAAGTGGACATCTAGCTGTTCTGTTACCTTGGAGACACCATATCCTGAGACATCCTAGAGGAGCCACTGTACTCAGAGCAACTGGACCTGAGGATCACAGGATCACAGAGACATCTGGACCCTGAGGAGTTCTGATACAAGCAAGATAACTGGAAAGGCAGGCTCCCATCAGAGACAGTGAGTGCAGGTAGCACTAGAGATAACCAGATGGCAAAAGGCAAGCACAAGAATGTAAGCAACAGAAACCAAAGTTACTTGGCATCATCAGAACCCAGTTCTCCCACCATAGCAAGCCCTGCACACCCCATCACACCAGAAAAGCAGGATTCAGATTAAAATCACTTCTTATGATGATGATAGAGGATTTTAAGAAGAACATAAATAACACTCTCAAAAATTTGAGGAGAACACAGGTAAACAAGTAGAAGCCCTTAAAGAGGAAATACAAAAAATTCCTTAAAGAATTGCAAGAAAACACAACCAAACAAGTGAAGGAATTAAACACATCCATTCAGGATTTAAAAATGGAAGTAGAAACAATAAAGAAATCTCAAAGGGAGACTACCCTGGAGATAGAAAACCTGGGGAAAAGATCAGGAGTTATAGCTGCAAGCATCACCAACAGAATACAAGAGATAGAAGAGAGAATCTCATGTGCAGAAGATGCCATGGAAAACATTGACACAAGTGTCAAAGAAAATGCAAAATACAAATAACTACTAATCCAAAACATCCAGGAAATCAAGGACACAATGAGAAGGCCAAACATAAGGATAATAGGTTTAGATGAGGGTGAAGATTCCCAACTTCAAAGGCCAGTAAATATTTTCAACAAAATTATAGAACACTTTCCTATCCTACAGAAAGATATGTCCATAAATATACAAGAAGCCTACAAAACTCCAAATAGTCTAGACCAGAAAAGAAATACCTCCCGCCATATAATAATAAAAACATCAAATGTACAAAATGAAGAAAAAATACTAAAAGCAGTAAGGGGAAAAGGTAAAGTAACATATAAAAGCAGACCTATAAGAATTATACCAGATTTCTCACCAAAGACTATAAAAGCCAGAAGATCCTGGACTGATATCATTCAGACTGTAGGAGAACACAAATGCCAGCCCAGATATTCCATGACAAAACCAAAGTTAGACAAGATCTTTCCAAATGCAGCACTTCAAATGATAACGGATGGAAAACTCCAACACAAGGAGGGAAACTACAACTTAGAAAAAGCAAGAAAGTAATCTTCTATCAACCCCAAAATAAGATAGTTACACAAACATAATTCCACCTCCAATAACAAAAATAACAGAAGGCAACATTCAGTTTTTCTTAATATCTCTTAATATCAATGGACTCAATTCTCCAATAAAAAGACCTAGACTATAAGACTGGATATATATACAGGACCCAGAATTTTGCTGCATACAGGAAATGCACTTCTGTGAGAAAGACAGATATTCCCTCAGAGTAAAAGGATGGAAAACAATCTTCCAAGCAAATGGTCCCAAGAAACAAGCTGTAGTAGTGATTCTAATATCAAATAAAATTGATATTCAACCAATAGTAATCAAAAAAGAAGGGGAACACTTGACACCCATCAAAGGAAAAATGTAACAAAATGAGCTCTAAATTCTGAACATCTATGCCCCAAATGCAGGGCACCCACATACATAAAAGAAACTTTACTAAAGCTCAAAGGATACATTGCACCCTACACAATACTAGTGGGGGATTTCAAAACCCCACTCTCAGCAATGGACAGATCATGAAAACAGAAACTAAATAAACAAAGATGCAATGAAACTAGCAGAAATTATGAACCAAATGGATTTAACTGATATCTATAGAACATTTCATCCTAAAACAAAAGAATAGATTTTACTCTGCACCTCATGGTACCTTCTCCAAAATAGACCATATAATTGGTCACAGAGCAGGCCTCAGCAGATACAAAAAGATTGAAATAATCCCTTGCACCTTATCAGACCACCATGGACTAAGGCTGCTCTTTAATAATGACAAAAACACTGGAAAGCCCACACACACCTGGAAACTTAATAATGCTCTGCTCAATGATGACTTGGTCAAGGAAGAAATAAAGAAAGAAAGTAAAGCCTTTTTAGAATTTAATGAAAATGAGGACACATCATACCAAAACTTGTGGGACTCCATGAAAGCAGTAATAAGAGGAAAACTCCTAGCTCTAAGTGCCTACAAAAATAAACTGGAGAGAGCATACAATAACAACTTGACAGCACACCTGAAAACTTTAGAGCAAAAGGAAGCAAATATACCCAATAGGAGTAGACAGCAGGAAATAATCAAACTCAGGGCTGGAATCAACCAAATAGAAACAGAAAGAACTATACAAAATATCAATAAAACCAGGAGCTGGTTCTTGAGAAAATTAACAAGATAGATATACACTTAGCCAGACTAACTAAAGGGCACAAAGACAGTATCCAAATTAATGAAATCAGAACTGAAAAGGGAGACATAACAACAGAAATTGAGGAAATAAAAAAAAAATCAGATCCTACTACAAAGGCCTATACTCAACAAAATTGGAAAATCTAGATGAATTGGACAATTTTCTAGACAGATACCAGGTCCCCAAATTAAATCAGGATCAGATAAAGCATCTAACCCGTCCCATAATGCCTAAAGAAATGGAAGCATTCATTAAAAGTCCCCCTCCCAACCCCCCAAAAAAAAGCCCTGAACCAGATGGTCTCAGTGGAGAATTCTATCAGACCTTAAAGAAAGACCTAATACCAATTCTCTTCAAACTATTCCACAGAATAGAAACAGAAGGAACACTACCCAATTCATTCTATGAAGGTACAATTATGCTCATACCTAAACTTCACAAGGACCCAACAAAGAAAGACATCTACAGACCAATCTTTCTTATGAATATTGGTGCAAAAATACTCAATAAAATTCTCACAAACCAAATCCAAGAACACATCAAAACAATCAATCCATCATGATCAAGTAGAATTTATCCCAGGAATGTAGGGATGCTTCAATGTTCAAAAATACATCAATGTAATTCACTACATAAATAAACTCAAAGCAAAAAAACAAAAAAACAAACAAAAAAAATAACATGATCATCTCACTAGACGCTGAGAAAGTATTTGACAAAATTCAACATCCATTCATGTTAAATGTCTTGGAAAGTTCAGGAATTCAAGGCCCATACATAAACATAGTAAAAGCAATTACAGCAAGCCAGTAGCCAACATCAAACTAAATGGAGAGAAACTTGAAGCAATCCCACTAAGATCAGGGACTAGACAAAGCTACCCATTTTCACCCTATCTATTCAATATAGTACTGTAAATCCTAGCCAGAACAATTAGACAACTAAAGTAAGTCAAATGGATACAAATAGGAAAGGAAGAAGTCAAAATTTCACTATTTGCAGATGATATAATTGTATACTTAAGTGACCCTAAAACTTCCACCAGAGAATGCCTAAACCTGATAAACAACTTCAGCAAAATGGCTGGATATAAAATCAACTCTAACAAATCAGTAGCTTTCCTCTACTCAAAGGAAAAACAGGCTGAGAAAGAAATTAGGGAAATGACTCCCTTCACAATAGTCACACATAATATAAAATATCTTGGAGTGAATCTAACCAAGGAAGTGAAAGATCTGTATGACAATATCTTCAAGTCTCTGAAGAAAGAAATAGAAGAAGATCTCAGAAGATGGAAAGATCTCCAATGCTCATGGATTGGCAGGGTTAATTTAGTAAAAATGGCCATCTTGCCAAAAGCAATCTACAGCTTCAATGCAATCCCCATCAAAATTCCTAATCAATTCTTCATAAAGATAGAAAGAAAAATTTGCAAATTCATTTGGAATAACAAAAAAAGATAGCTAGAACTATTCTAAAAAATAAAAGAACCTTTGGGGGAATCACCATTCTTGACCTCAAATTGTACTACTATAGAGCAATAGTGATAAAAACTGCATGTTATTGGTACAGAGACAGACAGGACAATCAATGAAATAGAAATGAAGATCCAGAAATATGTTTCTACTTACTTATATTTTCTTTTTATTTAAAGATTTATTTATTTATTTATTTATTTATTTATTTATTTATGTGAGTACACTATAGCTGTCTTCAGACACACCCACAGAGGGCATCAGAATCCATTACAGATGGTTTGGAGCCACCATGTAGTTTCTGGGAACTGAACTCAAAACCTCTGAAAGAGTAGTCAGTGTTCTTAACCGCTGAACCATCTCTCCAGCTCCCCTTACTTATATTTTCAAGAGCCTCTTGTAATCTGTTCAATGACCATATCTTAAATTTTTGTCCAGTGAACTGAAGAGCTATTTAAATCTACTATTTTTAACTAGCCTTTATAACCATTGTCAATTTATTCCAATGTTTTTGAGCCATAGTATTATATTTATTTTAACATAAACTACTATATTAAAAACAACTATGCTGAAAAAAATCATCAGTCTCTCCCAAGCTGGTAAAACAGTTTGAATTGCTTGTTATTGCAACACATCTATTTTATTCTAATAAATCTAATTCATGTTAGTTCTCCTGTAATTATTAAAAATACACAGAGTTAACAAAAGCAAAATTCAGAAAAAATTATGTTGAATTATTACATCTGAAAGTAAAATATCCCAATTGTGGCAAATGTGCCGTATACAAATGAGCCTTGTGGGTTCTTGGAAAAGGGATTGAGAGCTCTGGAAGTCTTTGATTATCATCTCAATTTCTTTCCATGGTAACATTAATTTCTTCATTTTCAGAAAGTGTTCTATAGAAGGAAGAAATTTTGCTCTTATTACAGTTTTAAAACTTTAAACTTAGAGTGTCTTTTTTTGTTACTTAGATGTCTTTTCTTTAGTTAACAACAGCAGCAGCAACAACACACACTATAATCACTTAAATCAATTAAATTTGATGATTAAATTCTATGCATTGATTTATATCTGTAGCATGGGTCTTAACTAGAAGGGCCCTGTATGTTGGTGGAGTTTTTGTCCTTTCTTAACTATATAACAAAGATCTGCATTCTTCTTTAGTATTTACTCTATTTAGGTCATGTTCTTTATCCCTCATCTTCAAAAACTGGAATGTTGCCATCTTGACCGTCACTCTGTAATCATAGGTCCTTTGGTTTCTAGTGTACCTCTCCCTTATTGTTTTATCACCTGTGTCTTTTTAAATTTGAAAGCTGATAATTTTTTGCTATAGTTTCAAATCCTTTGAAAATGGCATCCTCTAACATTTTAATTGTAACTTATTTTTTCAATAATATGAAGTCTATTTGTGATTACATAGAAATACGTGTTTTAGTCTTTCAAACATATGCAGAATTGGGCAAAATATTTACTTAATTTCAAATTTTACTGAATATGCAGTTAACCAAATTAAAAAAACACAGAGTAAAATATAGTTCAAAGATATAGTAGTATCTTTTATCCAACAGTTTTATATTATTTCAGGAAAGACTCTCAAATAAAATGTCCAACAGTTATAGCTCTTTGGGCCCAAAAGAAGAAGTTACAATAAAAAATAACACTTTCAGGATTTTACAGACTTAAATTAACCTGATGTATAAAGCTATATATAAGTCCCAAATCTTCTGCTTTAAACGCAATTTTTTTATTTTTTAATTGGATATTTTATTTACATTTCAGATGCCATCCCCTTTCCCCAATTCTCCTTCCTAGAAAACCCCTATCCCATGCCCCCTTTTCCTTTTTCCTTTTATATAATTTTTTTAAATGTTAATCAAAGGCTTTATAACTTTGGTAATGCTCAATCAGAAGTGTAAGCCAATTTTTAATGGTCTAATTACTGTGTAATTGTAATTTGTAAATTCTATAAATAAATTAATAAATTCCTATATGTGATTTTAGAGCTAATAAAAATATTAGAAAAGTTCCATCAGGCCAAAAGAAATTTTCATGATTAAAAGTCAGATTTTATCATCATGGTATGTATTAAATTATATTGTTGAGATTATTTTTGTGCAAGGGAGATGCAGATAAAGTGCTAAAGACATTTTCCTCTATGTTTATGTTATTCACAGGATTTTTCAATTCCATAATCTATATATTTGCTGAGCTAAAAAAAAAAAAGTCAGTACACTCAGGGTATAAAGAGAGTTACATAATAGAATCAATCTTTTACTTACTAAGGATCTAAAGTTTTAGGAAAACAAATTATAACTGCGTTGCTGCCACACTATTACTTCATGTGATATCAGCCTCTTATCTCCTCACGGTGTTCATCACTTCTAATAATTAGGAAGCTGGAAATATTGTTTACTGTTATAAGACTTTCTAGGGCATATTAGGGTCACAGAGAAATACTACATTTTTCCTATGATACATTTTATTTTCTTATAGAAGAGAAAGTAAGTAACTGCTGTGGAGAGGACAGTGACAGAAATTATTCTATTCTCTAAACTTTGCTTCAGAGTCTCAGAAAAGATTAAGAATATAAAGTTTCCATGGGTGACAGGGACAGAGGCCATGGAGAGAGGGAATTACGATTCAATTCAGTCTCCATTGATTCCCATTCACATAAAACTTCAACCTAACAATATAGCCACCAAGTTGGAGCTTTCTTGATTTCACTAAATTTTATTTAGGTTGGGTGGCTTTGACCTATTAATAGACAGCAAGCAAATGATGTTCAAATATTAAAAAAAAAATCTGTGTTAATTTTGCTACATGGATATAATGCAGAAAAAAACAGATTTGCGTATTTAAGGGCTAAGGATATAATATTGATTATTATTTGCATACAATGGCTGCCTAATCATTTCTCTTATCTTGAAGGAAATTGAACTATTGCATTACAATGCATTATTCTAATAATTTCCATGAATAATTTTATAAAACAATAGAAATGGTGTGTTTGTATGATGTGTACTTATTTGTGTCTATGAAGATACACATTGGATATGGGTAAGTATGAATGTGAAGGACAGTGGTCAAGATTTAGTGGTTTGTTTTTTCCCCTTAACCATTTCCCACTTACAGGTTTTGACACTGGGTCTGTTTTTCAACCTAAAGCTCATCTGGCTTGAATGAGTGGCTAATGTGGTCCATAAACCCACCTGTCTTTGCATGTCAGTTCTAAGATTACAGGTGTAGAAACCACATCTGGGTTTGTGGATATGTTTTGAGCACAGGTTCTAAGCTCTCATGCTTTCACTGGAGGCATTTGAATGAAATAATTAGCCCCCTCTAGAACCAGAAACTTTCATTTCTAAAAATATTTTAGTTGAAATACTTATGTAATTTTGGAACGGAGTATTGCATTATTTTCCCTCTGCTTTCCCCATCCCAGGGTTTTCTACTTGAAAACCCTGCCATGTTTTTCTCTCTGAAATTGATAGCCTCTTTTTCTGTTATATAGATATACCACATACAGACACACAAACACATGATTGGACATACATCAGAGTTTTTCTATGTATGGATCAGGGAACATTCTTGACTATGGGATGAAAAAAATTGTAAGAGCCAGAATGACAGAAACTCTGCTGTGAAACAGTCTCTCTTAAAAACTTTTTAATTAAAGACTGAACTTTTTCAAAGAAGGTGCTTGGTATATGTCTTTAAATAAACAACATACACAGGAAACTCAAATGATGTTATAAAATTGCAATGAAATATAGTGAAATGTCACATTAATTTAAAAAGAAACTCATAAGCATTCCCAAGTCTCTTTAGGTTTAAATTGCTTATTTATAGTAGCTATTGAACTTTAGCAAATTTTATCTACAAAGCTCTGTCTGTGGTATTGCTTGGTAAATGTCTAACAGGTTCCAAGTCTTGTATTTAACTTTTGAAGAACAAGGATAAGATATGATCATATTGTTGAAGAGCTCTGTAGATAACAAATGAGTATGCAACTATTTTGAATAGTCTCTGAAAACCAAAAATATATTCACAAATTGAACAAAGATGATGATGTAAATAACTCTACACATCACTCTTTATATCTACCCTCTTCTGGATGCTGCTTTCAATTGCACCTATGGGTCTTGCTTTTCTAGTAGAGAGTCCACAAAGAGGTAATTTTTTAAAGTCAAAGAAAGTACTCATTGTGTCTCATTAACAGGATATAAAATGAGAAGAAACTTCTGAGGGCAAGAAGAGCACACTGAGCAGGGTCCCTTCAGGACAGCCATCCTATTAATAATTGTAATGAAATAAATACAAGAAAATATAAGCTAATAAAGGAATAAAAATCTAATGATAGTAAAAAAAATAGTAAATACAAGATGTAGTGACTAACTGTGAGCCCATGAAAGAATTTCCAATGAAAGATCATATTTTGAAAAATATTGACACTACATGTTCCCTTACTCCTGCTTTTGGGCCTAGAATGAAAAGCATCATACAGGTGGTGGTAAAGCACATAATGTCATCCCTTTATACCAGAAAAACTGCTGAGTAGCTGAGAAACTTACAGATGCTGAGAGCAGACCATCACCAGTTAATAAGAGTCTCATTTGTATGAGTGGGAAGATCACTAAGACATCTGCAGATATAGGTTGACTTACAGAATAGAGAGCAAATATCATTCAGTCTTGCTCATGTTCTTTGAATTTGAGCTAGAAAACACAGTAGGAGTTTGCTTTGGAGCAAGAGGAAGCCTCTTCTTCTATTGTTGCCATTTGGAGGTACTTTTAATGCATTTTATTGAGAGAGCTTTGGTATTACACCAGCTCTCTAAGGAAAAAACTGATATCTCTGGAAGAAGAAGAAGAAGAAGAAGAAGAAGAAGAAGAAGAAGAAGAAGGAGGAGGAGGAGGAGGAGGAGGAGGAGGAGGAGGAGGAGGAGGAGGAGGAGGAGGAGGAGGAGGAGGAGAAGGAGAAGGAGAAGGAGAAGAAGGAGAAGGAGAAGGAGAAAAGGAGAAGGTGAAGGAGAAGGAAGGAGAAGGAGAAAGGAGAAGGAAGGAGAAGGAAGAAGAAGAAGAAGAAGAAGAAGAAGAAGAAGAAGAAGAAGAAGAAGGAGGAGGAGGAGGAGGAGGAGGAGGAGGAGGAGGAGGAGGAGGAGGAGGAGGAGGAGGAGGAGGAGGAGGAGGAGGAGGAGGAAAAGAAGAAGACATGGATGAGAGGAATACTGCTTGTAAGTTGTTGGCTTCAGATGAAATTGGATACATTAAAATTTTAAACTTAAAATAGTTAAGTATTAAACCACATAACCTAAGAATTAAAAAGAAAATGTACTAAGGTGATGTGGTGGGCAGTGCTTTATTGAGATGTTTCATTCTGAAGTTTCTTTAGTGGGAAACACCATGAATGAATGAAATCTGTTAATGGAACCAATTTCAATATTGCCTGGAACAAAATTATATAGAAATAGATGTTTTCCCAGGATCTTGTTCTCACTTTACGATTCCTGTTAAATCTAATAACAGCCCTCTAACCCCAGGAGATAGAAATGGTGATGAAGATAGATAAATCAGTCAGAGTAACACAAGAAAAATGAATCTAATTTAGGTGCCAGTTGGGAATCATGAGATGCAAATGGAAAGTTTGAGTTTGTCTATTAAATAAACCTATTATTTTCTACTGATAATATTTTATCTTCAGTTCTTTTTGTTCCTTTTTCACAATAATTTAAAAACTTAAGGGCAAATATGTCAGAAAAAATTGTAGTTTATCTGGAATTTAAATAAAAATGTGTTTTTTTGGCTAGATGTGGTGATATACACCTTTAATCCCAGCATTGGGAAGACAGAGTCAGGATGATGTCTGTGAGTTTTAGGTCAGCAAGGACTACAGAGTGAGACTTTGTCTCAAAAGTTTCCTTTTATTAGATATTTGTAAATGTTATGACTGTTTTATTATAAAATATTAAGATCATATAAATAAATGATTAATGATTCTAGGAACACTTATTGCTGATTTAAGAGTTGCTCAAGAATATCTGTGAAAACTGAAAACTAAAATATAGATGTTCCCCAATTCATTAACTAATATCAATTAAACAGACTTTTCTGTTTCACATAAGTGAACTTGTTTTCTCTTCCAGGAATTATCCAGCAGATCTTATGCATGAGGTTCAGGGTATGCTAATACACATATGCATTTGAGAATGTTTCATTATATTGGAGCTATTTATCTATGTTAAAATGACCAGAAAATGAAAAGCATACAGAGAGGGCAAAGTCTTAATTATTATTGTTTGAAAATGTAAAGATCCTGACATAAAGAGTATAATATCTGAAGATTTTTAAAAATGTCATTGTAGAATAATTAACAAATCATTACCAGAAAAAAAAACCCACATGACATTTACTGACATTTAATTGTTTAAGGTCTAGAGAATTGCAATATGTAATGTTGACAATTAAAAGGTAGATTCATAAAAGTTGTATGCTTCATTGTAATCTAGTTCAGTGTCTGAAAAATTGGTTTAATCAAAAAGTGACTTCCTCCTCAAAATGGTAAATTCTAGCAATTAAAATAGAATGAGAGTACACTTGCTTTACTCACATGTGAACCATATTAAACAGATGTGCATAGATATTGAAAGGTTTTGCAATGTGCCTTAAATGTACTACACTCCTGATACCACTTTCTGTATTGGCTCATTGAGAAAACAGTTTATAAGGCTTCGAGCTGTGGTTAATTAAAACAGGAAAAAAGAAATACCAACTGCTCTAGACTTTTTTGAAGTTCACCAGCAGTTCTGTCTCACTTATTTTTAGAAATGCTGCCACACAGCATTTCACCTCTCCACTGGCAACAGCACTGCTTATTGTTGCTCATCATTTGAGCAGTAACTGAAAACCAGGCTAAAAAAAAAAAAAACAAAAAAACAAAACAAAACAAAAAAAAAAAACCTCACACATTTCTATAAGAGACCATCTAGTGAAGATTTAAAATTTAAAATTATTAACTTTCATGTCTTAAAGAAAAATAGTGCATAAAATAAAGATGTCACCAGAAGTTAATAAATGGTTTTGATACATCATGCTTAGTGTCCTGAGTATTGAAGCCTTGCTTTTAATGATGTTGTTTTGACAGGGTAACCAACAATGCTCATCAGTAGTATCATGATTTGTGATGGTTAATAAGGATGTTCAACATCAAAAGATACAGAATTGCTCATAAGACAAGATTCTGAATACATCAATGAGAGATTTATTTTTATAATGGTAACTGAAATGGGTAGACACATCCTAGCTGTGCTAACTTCCAATGTTAGCCCAGGCACAAGGGCAAAGCCATTGCTGCTAGATTTTTTTTCTCTTACTTCTGCTGTGACAATGTCTACCTGCTATCTTTCTCATTATCATTTACAAATGTGTTAGTACTTTTTCATATTTATTTAATTGATGTTTTTATTATGGTGTTTTATTTTATTATGTTTTATATATGGCATATATATATAATGATGTGCATACACACGCACACACACACACACACATATTTTGATTGATTCTATATTTTAAGAGAATCGAGACACATATATAAAAGATATTAAATTTTTTTTTCTTTTTTTATTAGATATTTTATTTACACTTCAGATGCCATCCCCTTTCCCCATTCCACCCCCTTAGAAAACCCCTATCCCATGCCCCCTTTTTCTTTTTGCATTTATACATTTTTTTAAAATAATGTTAATCATAAGCGTTATAAGTTTGGAATTGTTCAATCAGAGGTGTAACCCACTGACCAACCTAGATATAACAACTATCTTTGACTGGTGGAGATACATGAATATCTGCCTCCCTGTCTCCCCCCTCTTTCTCTCTTTCATCACCTAGCTTCTCCTTTCCTTCTTCTCCTCCTCTTCTTACTCCTTTTCTTCCTCTCAGTACTCCTCCTACCTTATCTCCTCCTACACATCACCCTTCCTGTTAAAATGAAACTTTTCTCTCAAAATACAATTAGAGCATAATTATGCCAATTTGTACCAGTGAGGTACAAGATAGTCCTAATACCCAGTCCATCATTTTGTTGACTAACCAGCACCTCTGTCATCTATCCTAACTAAAACATTTAGTTCTGAACCTGGCTTTAGGATGAATGTCAGCTGACGACCATCCACTCAAATCTTTTCTCTTATGGTAAATAGCTATAAGTTTTCAACCCTGTCAGAAATCCAGAATGACTGAGTTAACTATAATTGTGGGAAGCACAAAGCATAGCTTCTAAAACTTAGCCAATTTATAGAGACCTCTGAACACCTGAAAAGCCCCTATACTACCGAATGTTGGAGCATCAAATCTTCAGCCTTCTGGCCCAGAATCATCTGACAGACCGTGGTGATGCAGGATTATTAAGGACTGATTACTCTGTCTAGGCAGATATAATCAGTCGACTATTCTGCATGTGTGTCCTTTTCTGGACAGTAATTTGTCTGTAGATGGAGAGAGGCAATTCTTGCCTAGTGGCTGTCACCACACAACTGGCATAACTCCAAGGATGCTCAATTTCTTCTTAGAATCCAGGACAGGAAGCTGTCAGGAGCAGACAGGTCTCTAATCAATATGAACATTAATCTATAAATATTTGTAGCATCAGTTCTATGGACTTCTGATGTTTTGAAAACCAACTATCCATGTAAGGTAACCTGGACTGTTTTCTGTTAACTCCTCTCAGCTATTTCTAAGTAAAATATGGAAAGTACCCTAACAATAAACTCAAAAATATGAATTTGCTATAGTCCCTTAACTCATAGGTTAACCGTCCCAAATCAGTTAAAAAAGCTAAAAAAGGGCTGAGTCTAGGCATTGTATTCCTAAATGTTTTATACAGGCACAATGCCCATGAGTGTATCAATATTCATCTCATTTTTATATTAATAAGAGGCTCGTACCAATGAAAACCTTAAATTTGAGATCAAAGTAAACTTTGTACCATTTAAGAATTTATAACTTCATCTTGATAATAATTATACAGATTTCTACTAGTAGGTTATGGCTATGCAGTAAGTCCTAGCTAATCCCCCCTGTTCCAACAAAACCACTACTTGTCCCTAGAAAGACAGACCATTATTAACCACATTAGTCCCCAAGCTCAGGGAATAGGGGCGCTGACTCTTCTTTAACTTCTTCAAGCTGATTAAGGGCGTTGAGATTTTAGAAGAGGGGTGGGGGGGAGAGTAAGTTGATAAGCCTCTGATGCTGTGTCTTCACTGAATCCAGATGGAATTCCAGGACATCAGAGGTTTGGGCAGGTCTGCTCAGTATGCTTGATGAGTAGATACACCAAGGCTGTGTATTCTGCAATATACAATTCTCAGAACAAGTTTTAGTATCAAGAAAAAAAAAAATTCCCACCCCCAGGGGGCTGACATTTTTTTTTTAAAGATGTTGGTTCTGAAGACTTCCCCCCCCCCCCCCGCTTCTTAAAATTGGTTGTAGTATTTACGTTTCAGATTTCATCCCCTTAGCCTACTTCCTCCCACCACCCAGAAACCTATCCCATCCCCCTCCTCATGCTTCTATGAGGCAGTGACCACACCTACCCCCTCACTATCCCCATCCCCGCCCTCACATCCCCCCCCCCACTGTGTGTTCATTCATTCATTTTTCATTCATTTTTTTTTATGGGACCAAGAAACTCCTCTCCCACCTATGTCTGACAGGGCCATCCTCCCCTACATATACCTCTGGAGTCTTGGGTCCCTCCCTATGTGTTCCCAGGCTGGTGGTTTAGACCCTGGGGGGCTCTGGTTGTTTGGTATTGTTGCTTTCCACCTGGGGTCAATAACCCTTTCTGCTCCTTCAGTCCTCTCACTAAGTTCTCCATTGGGAAACCCCTGATCATATCAGTGGTTAATTGTGAACATTGTCCTCTGAGTGTTTTTTAGTCTTTGGCTGACCTCTAAGGAGACAGCTATATCATGTTCCTCACATTATGCACTTCAGGCCATCCACAACAGTGTTTAGATTAGGTGGCTGTACATGGGGTGAATACCCAGGTGGAAAGGTCTCCTGATGGCCCCTCTTTCAGTTTCTGTTCCATGTTTTGTTTCCCTATTTGCTCCCTTGAGCATTTTTATTTCTCGTTCTAAGTAGAGCTGAGGCATCCCCTCTTGGTCTTCCTTCTTCATGAGCTTCATGTGGTCTGTGGGTTGAGTCTTCGCTAATCCAAGCTTTTGGGCTAACATCCGTGGAGATATGTTTGTGTAACTATCTTCTTTTGGGGTTTTTGGAAGATTACTTTCTTGCTTTTTCTAGGTTGTAGTTTCCCTCCTTGTGTTGGAGTTTTCCACCAATTATTCTTTGAAGTGCTGGATTTGTGTTGAGATACTGTGTAAATTTGGATTTGTCATGGAATATTTTGGTTTCTCCATCAATAATGATTGACAGTTTTGCTGGGTATAGTAGTCTGGGCTGGCATTTGTGTTCTCTTAGGGTCTGTATGATATCGGTCCAGGATCTTCTGGCTTTTATGGTCTCTGGTGAGAAGTCTGGTATAATTCTTATAGGTCTGCCTTTATATGTTACTTTGCCTTTTTCCCTTACTGCTTTTAGTATTTTTTCTTTGTTTTGTACATTTGATGTTTTGACTATTATATGGCGGGAAGTATTTCTTTTCTGGTCTAAACTATTTGGAGTTCTGTAAGCTTCTTGTATATTTATGGACATCTCTTTCTTTAGGTTAGGGAAGTTTTCCTCTATAATTTTGTTGAGGATATTTACTGGTCCTTTTAGTTGGGAGTCTTCCCCCTCATCTATACCTATTATCCTTAGGTTTGGCCTTCTCATTGTGTCTTGGATTTCTTGTATATTTTGGGTTAGTAGCTTTTTGTATTTTGCATTTTCTTTGACAGTTGTGTCAATGTTTTCCATGGTATCTTCTGCACATGAGATTCTCTCTTCCATCTCTTGTATTCTGTTGCTGATACTTGTGTCTATGACTTTTGATCTTTTTTTTAGGTTTTCTATCTCCAGGGTATTGTCCCTTTGTGATTTCTTTATTGTCTCTACTTCCATTTTTAGATCCTGCATGGTTTTGTTTAATTCCTTCTCCTGTTTGGTTGCATTTTCTTGCAATCCCTTAAGGGATTTTTGTGTTTCCTCTTTAAGGGTTTCTATCTGTCTACCAGTGCTCTCCTTAAGTTCTTTGAGAGTGTTATTTATGTCTTTCTTAAAGCCCTCTATCATCATCATGAGAAGTGATTTTAATTCTGATTCCTGCTTTTCTGGTGTGATGGGGTGTTCAGGGCTTGCTCTGATGGGGGAGCTGGGTTCTGATGATGCCATGTAACTTTGGTTTCTGTTGCTTACATTCTTGCTCTTGCCTTTTGCCATCTGGTTAACTCTAGTGCTGCCTGTACTTGCTGTCTCTGACTGAAGCCTGTCTTTCTAGTTATCTAGCTTGTGTCTGATCTCCTAGGGGTCCAGATGTCTCTGTGATCTTTTCCAGCTGCACTGATTACAGTGGTACCTCTAGGATGCCTCAGGATATGGTGCCTCCAAGGTAGTAGTCCAGCTAGGTGTCTGCTGTTCTGGGTGCAGTGTCTCCTCTAGAATATCTCAGGATGTGTTGTCTGAAGCTCTGAGTTCATTTGTTCCTCTGTGGATCTGGATTGAGTGGACCTTCCAGTATGTCTCAGGTGGAATCCGGGGTCCACACAACAGCAGACCTGGCAGAGGTCTGATCTAGGCCTCAGATCTGAGAACTAGTTTCTAAGACACTGTCCAAGTTAGAGCGCCTGGGATCCCTGCTTCCTCTGGGTTCTTGGAGGTTGGGGACAGAGCTGCCACCCAAGATCTGCTCAGTGCTCTGGCCCAGACAGGAAGGAACCAGTGTTCCAGGCCGGGAGTGACTTCCTGGGTCCTTTTGGTTCCCAGTTACTCCCTGTTTAGGGCGGGCCCTGCTGTCTGCTTACCTAGGATACTGCCTGAGTTCCAGTGCCTGGGATCCCTGATTCCTCTGGGTTCTTGGATGTTGGGGGCAGAGCTGCCACCCAAGATCTGCCCAGTGCTCTGGCCCAGACAGGAAGGAACCAGTGTTCCAGGCCGGGAGTGACTTCCTGGGTCCTTTTGGTTCCCAGTTACTCCCTGTTTAGGGTGGGCCCTGCTGTCTGCTTACCTAGGATACTGCCTGGGATCCCTGCTTCCTCTGGGTTCTTAGATGTTGGGGGCAGAGCTGCCACCCAAGATCTGCCCAGTGCTCTGGCCCAGACAGGAAGGAACCAGTCAAGATATTAAATTTTAAATTGTATTGGGAAAATGTAAACCAAAATGAACTTTTAAGTATTTCTTATTTTGCATGGTGTTCTTATTTAATTTTTAGTTTACCATTACATGTAATTGTCAATATTAACTCAATTATTGTTAGTTATTATTATGGAATCAACTTCACAAAACCCTTCTTTTCTCTACTATTCACCTAAAGCAATGCTGATTGTATTTTGCCAGCTCCAAATGAACTGATCTATCACGTCATTAAACAGTCCTCTTGCACCTGCCATTTGTTGTTCAAATATAGTATCACAGTAGTAACTGAACACCAGACTCACATACTCTGTTGTAGAAAATGGGAGAAAAAAATTTCACACTTCCAAAAAACAACTGTGCTGTATATTCATTTGGATGGGTATTTTTGTATTGCTGTAGTCATCAACATATCCAACCATTTAGAATGATTTTATATTCAGAGCTTATACAACATAAGATCCTAATGATCATCGTAACTGAAACTCCTACAATTATAGGAAAATTCTGATTAGCATCTCTTTAGATTTTGAGTCAGATTACAGTGTTTAATATGTATTAAAATACTAGAAAATTACTCTTTTATCACAAGTATACTTATTTTACTCTAGATCAACTTCCCATCTATGAAGTATGAAGACTTTTTTATAAAATTCAATAACCCAATGAGATTTTGCGATTCTTCACATGATTATAATTATACCAGTTACCTACTTCGTTTTAATTTAAATAATCCTGAAATTCTTTAATATTATGCTAATTAAATGTAATACATGTTTGATTTGATTTTCTTATTAATAAAAAGCAAGAGGAATATTTTCAAAACTGAAGTTGAAAAAACAACCCCAGAAACAGTCATTTTGTCATGGTAAATTGGTTTTATTAATTTAAAAATGAGTGAAATATAGTTAACAGCTTACTTTAAATTATTTTCTCAATCTGTTTGGTATAATTTCCAATTTATTTAAGGAACCAAAGGGGAGTAGTTGAATAGCTTTTATAAATATTAGTCTTTTAGAAACGTACCAGTGTGTTAATTGTTTCTATTTAAAACCTCCAACTCGGGCTATTACATTAATTACTTGGTATGGGACATTCTAAGAGAAGCATTTACTTTTAACTTATGAAATTTTCTTATTATTGTCTCAAACCTCTATGAGTATTTAAACACTTCCTGGCAATCATGTAAATTATTATATAAAATTGCTGTTATACCAAACTACTAGATTATATGAATCCACACAATCATAGAATGGATGTCAATCATGTGAACAGAGACAGCATGGTAAGCCCTACATATATATTTATTTCACATTCATAAATTTCATGTACTGCAGATCAAAGTGTATTTGAAAAAAAACAAAATATTTGTGTGATGATATAAATATTTTCCTCATTATTACTCATTGGACACTAAATTATTTAAAAATGAATCAAAATATATGGAAAGATGTGCATAGATGATAAGAAGATTCTGTGACATTTCACATCAAAGACCTGAACATCTGAAAATTTCAATATTCACAGTCCTGAGCCTTCCTCTAAAGACACCAAAAGTTGGTTCTCAGTCACATTTACTGAAAGATCTCATAGTTTCTATTCACATTTCAACTGAATTTTAAAGCAAAGTAATCCTAATATAAGACTTATAACATGTACAATAAGAAATTTCTATGAAAAATATGTTCATAAATATAGAAATAAAAAGCTTGTAATTAAACAATAGATTCTGTTTGGAGATGAAAAAGAGTCATGGGTGTACTAAATCTCTAAGACACTGTGTAACTATACAAGGTATGAAAAAGAGGCAAAGGAAGGTAAAGTCAGAGCTATTTAATGAAACAGCAAATTTTCAATGCCTTCAAGGCTATCCAAGTTGTAAAACTATACTTTGAAAACCATACATATGTAGATGTAGATGATATATAATATATATATGCTTATATTCATAAGCATATATATATTATATATATGCTTGCATATACATTGATGTTCATAATTACTATACTATGTGATGACAAAAGGACAAATAGTACTTTAGGGAGAAGTACATTAGTATCTTTGACTGAGAATTTTTTTTGCTTGCATAGTTCTTCTAATATTGAAAATAGCACTTTTGGAGTTCTTTATTCATTATGTTATGAAGATTAAAACTTCCCAGTCCTTTGTTGTTTTCATCTACAAATAATAAGCCACATATATCCCACCCGCAAAAAAAGGATTTCTGCCTACCCATCACCATTTCACATCTCCTTCCATTATTCTTTCAGAAGTAACCTTACATTCATGGATTTCACTTTGAATACTACTCTCTACTGATTATTTATCATTTACAATTCTCTTTTTAAACAATTACATGAGAATGTGGAGTATAATCCAATGATTTATTAATCGGATTAGCTTATTTTTAGTTCATATGTTGAGTTATATGTGCATAGGTCAAATTTCTGGAAGCACATGCATAAATTGAAGTCTCTGTTTTGACAGGCAAAATGGACTTGATACCATTTTAGAAATAACCACAAGATTTAGGCATATAGAAGTTTTGTCTCTGTGGATATACAGATATATTATCTTCATAACTTATCAAAATTTTATCTAACCAGAGATTTTCTTTTTCACAGTTTGTTTCAAATTTTGTTCATAAGAATGATACTGCACATGTGAGAGAGATTTTTTTCCAGCTGCTGAACATTTGCTTTTTTTCTTAGAGGCCATAATCTCTTCTTAGCATCCTGTCAAGCAGCTGTAATTTCAGGTACTACCAAGCATTTAGGTACTTATTATGGCACACTGAGCATCTATTCACACACACACACACACACACACACACACAAACAATAGAATGACACAAGCATAAATAAAAATAAATCTTATGAAAAGTCATTTTGGATGCTGGGCAGTGGTGGTGATGCTTGCATTTGATACCAGCACTCAGGAGGCAGAGGCAGGCAGATCTCTGAATTCCAGGCCAGTCTGGTCTACTGAGAGAGTTCTTGGAGAGCCAGAGCTATACAGTGAAAATCCAGTCTTGGAAAACAAAACAAAACAAAATAATCAAAATAATTTTGTAATAAAGTACACTTTGACACTAGATTTGCTTACACACATACAGGACATATACAATAAATTAACAAAATGGTTCATGAATTTCAATTTTTTATTTAATTATTTTATTTATTTACTTTTCAAATGTTGCCCCACTTCTGCAATCTTCCTCCCTGAGTTCTTCACCCCATCATCCCTTTCCTTTGCTTCTGAGATGGTGCTTGCCCCTCTCCACTCTACACACTACCCCTGCCCACATCTCCATTCCTGGGACATCCATTTCTTACAGGATTTGGCACACTGTCTCTCACTGAGGCAAGTCAAGGCAGTCCTCTGCTACATAAGTGCCAGAGTCCATGGATCAGCCCATGTATGCTCTTTTGTTGATGGCTTAGTCTCTTGGAGCTCTGCAGGGATCCAGGTAGGTTGGTACTATTGGTCTTCCAATGTAGTTTTTATCCTCTTTAGCTTCTTTAGCCCTTCCCCTAACTCTTCCATAGAGGTCCCCAGCCTCAGTCTGATGGTTGGCTGTAAGTATCTGCATTTGTCTCAGTCAGGTGCTGGTATAGCTTCTCAGAGGACAGTCATTCTAGGCTCCTGTCTGCAAGCACAACATGGCATCAATAATAGTATCAGAATTTGATGCCTGAGAATGAAATGGATGCCAAGTTGGTTCAACCATTGAATGTCCTTTTCTTCAGTCTCTGTTCCATTTTTGTATTTCCTTTAGACAGGAACAATTAATTCATAACAACAGGACACAGGCTCAACTATGTTCATAGTAGCCTTATTTGTAATAGCCAGAAGCTGGAAAAAAAAAAAAAAAACCAAAACATAACAAAACAAAAAAACAGATGTCCCTCAACTGAAGAATGAATAGAGAAAATGTGATTCATTTATACAATAAAATACTATACAGTTATTAAAAACAGGGACTTAATGAATTTTGTGGGCAACTGGATAGACCTTGAAAATATCATCCTAAGTGAGGTAATGTAGGCCACCAGAAAAGATGTATAGCATATACTAACTTATAAATGGACATCAGGCATAAAGTACAGGACAACCATTCTCCAATCCACAGATCCAAAGAAACTGGTAATAAGGAGGACCCAAGGATGGATGTGTGAATCTCACTCAGAAGGAGAAACAAAATAGCCATCAGAGGTGAATTAAGAGAGGAAAGGTGGAAATTTGGGAAGTGGTATGGAGGTGTCAACCAGGTGTGGGAGACAGGCAGTGGGAGATGACTGGTAGTTATTTTATCCAGCAGCAGATAGATACAGATTTAGAAACACACAGCCATATGTCAGGCAGAACTCAAAGTGTTTTGTGGAAGAATGGGATAGAATTGAGCATGCCTTCCAAGACAAGTCAACTACACCACAGAAAGACTTACAGAGTCAACTAATCTTGGTCCATGGTGGCTCACAGACTTCAACACCAACCAAAGAGCATGCAGCTGCTGAATGTACACATTTGTGCACCTTGATCTTCATGTGGATCTCCTATCAATTTGAGCAGGGCCTCTAACACTATTGCCTGCCAATGGATCCTCTTCCCCTACCTGGACTGCTGAGATGGCCTCAGTGGAAGAGGATGTGCTTAATCATGCTGAAACTAGATGGCCCAAAGTGGGATGGTATCCAAGAGAGTTTTCCATTATTCTGAGGAGAAAGGGAAAACTTAATGTAGGTAGTGATTTTTTTAAATTTTATTTAATCTTTTTTCTTACAATCCAGATTTTATTCCCCTCCCATCCACCCTCTGACTATCCACATCCCATACCTCCTCCCCAGCCTCCTGTCTCCACAAGGATGACACCACCACTACCACCAGACCTCTAAACTCCCTGGGGCCTCCAGTCTCTTGAGGATTAGGTGCATCTTCTCTGACTGAACCCAGACCGGGGAGTCCTCTGCTGTACATGTGTTGGGGGGCCTTACATCATCTGGCATATGCTGTCTGGTTGGTGGTCCAGTGTCTGAGAAATCTTGGGGGTCCATATTAATTGAGACTGCTGGTCTTCCTACATAGTTGCCCTCCTCCTCAGCTTCTTCCAGCTTTTCCCTAATTCAACCACAGGGGTCAGCAGCTTCTGTCCATTGACTGGGTATAAATATCTTCATCTGACTCTTTTAGTTGCCTGTTGAGTCTTCCAGAAGGCAGACATGATAGGTCCCTTTTTGTGAGCACTCCATAGCCTTAAAAATACTGTCAGGCCTTGGGGCCTCCCCTTGAGCTGGATCACATTTTGGTCCTGTTGCTTGACCTCATTTTCCTCAGGGTCTTCTGCATTTCCATCTCTGCAGTTCTTTCAGAGAGGAATACCTATGGGTCAGAGTTTTTGAATGTGGGATGGCAACCCAATTTCTCACTTGATTCCCTGACTTTCTGCTAGATGCAGGCTCTACAAATTCCCTCTCTCCAATGTAGGGCATTTCATCTAAGGTCCCTGAGGTGTTTATAAAAAGAAAAAGAGAAAGAGAGTATGTTCTGTGGAAATGTGTGGTGAGGTATGGGGGAAGCAGATGTCTCAGCGGGCTTATGCGGAGGCATCCTTTCCACTGAGGGACCAGCCACACGATGGTATAGTACAGAAAAGTGTTTATTCAGGGAATGGGGAGGGGAGTTAAGAGGGTAGTAGAGGCAGAAAGAGAGAGAGACAGTCATACAGAGAGAGAGAGAGAGATATAGAGATAGAGAGAGAGAGAGAGGGAGAAGAAGAAGAAGAAGAAGAAGAAGAAGAAGAAGAAGAAGAAGAAGAAGAAGAAGAGAAGTAGAGGCCAGCCATGACCATGTGGAGAGAGGGGGAAGGGAAAGGGTGAGGGAACACAAGGATTGAAAGAGCAAGAGAGCAAGAGAAAGAGGAGGGAACAAGCAGCCCCTTTTATAGTGGGCCAGGCCTACCTGGCTACTGCCAGGTAACTGTGGGCGTGGAGTTTAGACAGAATGCTAATAGTCTCTCTTTTTGAGTCCTGAGTCTCTCACCTACCAGGTCCCTGTCACATTCTGGAGGGTCCCCCCACATCCTATCTCCCTAGGTTGCCTGTTTCTATTCTTTCTGCTGACCTTCTGGGCTTCAGTCTTTTTCCCCTACTCAATACCTTATCATGCTCTCCTCTTTCCCTCCCAGTCCCTTTTCTGGCCAGGACCCTCCTAAGGGCAGGACTTGGAGGAAAGGAGGGAAGGGTGGGCGATTGGGATATAAAGCAAATTAAAAAATGAATTATGAAAAAAAATCATTAATAGGCAGAATTAGTGGTGCAGACATTTTAATCCGATATATTCAGGAACTGAAATAGGAAGAGGGCAGCATTGAAAGTCATTGTGAGCTGAATACTGAATTCAGGCCAGGCTGCACATCCTAGTGTAACCCTACTTCCAAATCAAAATTTATCAAATAATATTAGTATAGCTGATGGTTGAGGAAAGTACTTCCCAGCACATGACATCTGGGCTCATAGTCTAGGGGTAAATTTTTTTCTATTTTTTTTTTTTTAACTACGATTATTCTTAACACTACTTGGTAATTCTTTCTTCTCTGATACCCTTAGTCACCTCTTTGCCTTCCTGTTTTTGGTTCCATTTCCCACTTGGCCAATCCTGACATTCTTTGTGTGCTCTGTGTGGAACTCTCAGCCATAAGGTATACTCTGTAACTCACATACTCCTGTCATTTAGTATACTAAGAAGCCAATTACAACAAGACCATCTTTTAGGAAAAATTCTTTCCTTCCAAATTTTTCTCTACATCATATGTAATTTAGTTGCTCTTCTTCACATTAAAGCTACTAAAAGAGTTGCTTACAAAATCTTTGCTGTTAAGAACTTTTCTCTTCATGATGCCTAACCTATTTTCACAAGAATCTCATGGAAGAGCCCTTGAAATTTCAGGGTAAGAACTACTTATACTATACTCTACTTGTCTTTATCACTTGAGAATGTATGCTCTACATTAGTGTCTGGATTTCATGGAATTATCCTGGTCATCTTTTTAAAGAATCGTTTTTGTATAATTATATGTCATTTTTCTAAATTCAAAAGCTTGACACATTCAATATATTAAATTTGAAGCACTCAAACATCTATATTTTGGTTCTTTCTCAGTACTTAACTATAAATTTTATCTGTTTTCATAAATTTAATTGTATTTAGTTCAGCTCTAATAATATTGTATTCCTAGCCTGAACCCATTTTCTGAAATCAAGATATATTCACATACAAAAATATAGGATCTTTAAAAAAGTGTTTATGCCGAGCTCAAGGCTCAGGCTATTGCCATGTTAGGTGAGCCATTTATATTGAGCTGCATCGTCAGGCTATCTATGCCCATGTTCTGAAGCCACAAGCTATATTCATAAATTACTCAGGCAGATCACTATCATTATTAAGCCTTAAGCTCATCCTCACAACCACTAGTGCTAAATGATAAACATGGGGAAAGTGGAAAGATGAGTTCTTGTTAAGGTGATTTGCGCAGTCTTCAGAGTATCAGATACACAGGCACTTCTGAAAAATTTCTGTGGTCAGCTCTAAATAGTAATGCAGGTCTGCTTTAAGCCATGATTTCCATTTCCCTAGAGAGTGGCTATACATTTGTCATTATTTCTCAGGGTTCTAGGCTTGCTGGCCCGACTTGTTATTAAAAGGGCAGTGGACACCACAGGATCTCTCCAACTTCCTCAGTTGGGACAGTTTGTTATCCTCCTGTCACAGCTCCCAAAGTCATCACTTGGTACATGCTCCAAATTTTATTACATCTACATTTTCTATTTTTAAATTTCTTTACCTTTTGAAATACATTGTATGGATGTGGCTGCGAAGACACTTTGAGGTAGATTGTGACCAACTCCCTTAATCCTGCTACCTGTACCTGTTTATTATAATCAGCAATACTTACTGAATTCAAAAGAAAAATCTAGCTTTAAGGAATGATTTCATGTAATTTTATTTTAAATGTCAATTATTTTGAAATATTCTTGCTGTGAGATTTTAGAATTTGGTTAGCATAATATTAGTTTAGCCCTGGTAAGAATAAATGTGACGGTGAAGACTACTGTTTTCTATCTTTGGTAGAGTAATGAGGTCGCTAATTCATAGCAAAATCTTCTAGAAAATTAAACCTTACTAGATTTGATACAATGCAAACATCCTCATAGCAAATTTATCAGTCAACCAACAACCTGTGTTTAGTTGAGCCCCATTTGAAGCCTGCAAGTAGCCACTTCCAGAAGAAGACAAAGGAGGATCAAAATCTGCTTCAAATCCCTTCTAGTGTCACATGTTTTACAATAATCTTAAAATATAAATGAATAAGAAATATATGCAAGGGTGTGCCATTCAACATTGAAGCTTGTATCACTTCTGAGTCTGAGTACTTATAATAGCCATCTCTCAAGGAGGTGGATTTGGAAGACTCTCAAGTCTGGGAAGTACATGCTCCCTCAGAAATACTGTTTATAAAATTTAAATTAAAAAGTACTGAGGATAGAGCTCAATTCCGTAGAAATTGTCCAGCATGTGTGAGACCCCATACTTAGTCCCCAGTACTAAAATGAAGGAAGTGAAACTGGGATTTTCCATAAATTGAATTAAATTGAAGGGAACTTGAACCCTGAAGCTTAGCAAAAGTGTAACATATGATCAGGGGAGTGAAAGAAGAACTGTGTATAGTTTGTTTCACGCAAGTTTTATAGGTGGTTGTATTATTAGAAAAAGGAAGGAATAACTCAGAGTGCTGGCAGAAAAGCAAGTGGGGAAACAGACATAAGAACGTAGTATCCACCCTTTTTCAAGAAATCAGTGACTTTATTTCTGAATTTTATCAGTTTGACTAAAAAGTAGCTATTATCTGGGCAAAGGGCTAATTTGATCGTTTGGATCAGATTGTCCCCATGCTGACACTGATTTCTGTGTTGGCACATTTTTTTTATTTTAGTTCTCTGCTCCTAATTAAGTTTATGCCAACCACTTTTACATAATGTAAATCTGTTTCTTGTTTCTAGGAACTGGATATCTAATTTACAGTGAACAGAAGAGGCCAATATTGCATCTGTTGAAGTAAGTAAAAAAATATGAAAATATTATATAATAATATTCTTATTATTTTCTTGTTCTTTATTAGTTTTCGGAACTTTGGGTGGTAGCTTAGCAGGTCAGCCCACCAGCTCTCCCTTATCCATACCATCAGGGCGAGTTCTCTAGCACCATTGTGGCTTGGCCAACCAATACCATCTTTGGCTCTTGGCCTCTGTCAACGTGCAGTGGCCCAGTTTCCCAAGTGATGCAGCCCGTGTGTGTGTGTGTGGGGGGGGGGGTGAAGGAGCAGCTTTTCTGCTGTCACACAGCCTTAGGGGAGGGTGGCAGAGGGGTACTGGCTCACTTGTGCCTTTATAATCAGAGTCAACTCCACTGTGTTGCCTAAGCAATGTTTAGTCTCCCTCTGAATGCTCCAGCTGGTGAGGCAGGAGAGCTAGCACACTCATTTTTCTTTCAAGAACTCCAGGCAATTCTCCCAACTACAACAGGTATGAAGGGGCATCACCTCTATACCTTTGACACCTCATAGGAGTGAAGTGGTGGGGCCCACCCTCCTGAGCCCATAATATCAGGGCCTTATGCAAAATTTAATACTGAATTCAAAATTCTCTCTGTGTCTCTGTTTCTTTGTGTTTCTGTCTCTCTGTATCTCTGTCGTTCTTTGTCTCTGTCTGTCTCTGTCTCCCTCTTTCTCTCTTGTGTGTGTGTGTGTGTGTTTGTGTATGTGAACTTTATAGTTGTGAGGATGAAATCCGATGCCCTTGCAATGCTACAAAAGTGCTCTATGACTGAGCTATATCATTAGCCTCATTATTAATGCATCCAATTTAAGAGTTTTCTTATGTAGAAATTAAAAGATTTTATCCAACTCATTATATTCATATTTGAAATGTTTGCAATTAAAGATAAAGAAGACCATTTTAAACTTATATTTGAAAACATGTATTATATCATCACATTCTTATTTTGGTATTTTATTTCAACATAGTTCTGAGCCAAAGGTTATTATTTTTAAAAGCATCATTTACAGCTCCTCAAAAACAATCTGATATTATTCATTAAGCCTGATACGAAGTTATAAAAGAAAAGATATTAACCCTGAAGTTTAGTTATGCTCATTTATTTCCTTCTGAATTATCTTCTTTTATTTACTTATCACTGGCACTTACCATGTTATAATCCAGTGCCACAACATAAAAAGTGTAAATCTTTTATATTTTTTATTTTATAACAAAATATTGAATATATGCAACTTATGTAAATCATTATAGACAAGCATGTATTAACTTAGTACCATATGCATTATGGATAAAGCAAACATAATTTTTACTTATAAAATAACGTTTAAAATTTTATCTCATTTTCATTCTTTGATTTATTTAAATTCATGCTATTAATCACAGTGAAGTCATAAGCATAGCATAGTCATCAAGCAACTTTATATATATATATATATATATATATATATATATATATATATATATATATATATTTGTGTGTGTGTGTGTGTATTACATTAGAATAAGAAACCTCAATTTGAATGGTCATTTAGGTTAATCAAAGTGACTTCCAAAAATATATAGATTATCTACATAGCACTTCATTACCTCTCAATCACTGAGTGCACACTATGAAAACAACACACACTAGGGCAACAACACACACAATGGCATAAGACTCAAATGATTCAAATTCTATCTTACCTAAAACCTCTTTCCAGCAATCTAACTAGAATTGTTCCAGAAAATAAGTAAGCATCTGTCAAGGGAGGCAAGCAACTAAACAGTCCTATATAGCTGAAATAAGTTTGACCCATAACAATTACCCACATGAAATGATAGGCATACATGTGCAATAAATGGCACTCTGTTGGTGGAGGCAACCCACAGCTCTCAGATTGGATTTAAAGTCTAATAAACAGGTGGGAATTCCTGTCTGGTACTGGAAAACTTGACAGTTTCATGTGATTCCTGTGGTCATGAACCTTAAGAAATTATCTACTGATTTCTTAGCTCTTAATTATGTATTAAATTATTTTTTTATTCAAATAATATCCACCTATAAAATGGTATATGTTTACAATTTTCTATGTTTTTATTTATATATAAATAAAAATAATTTTATATTTATATTACATTATAATCAATACATATTGGTGGTTGTGGATATGTCACAAAGACATAAGTTCTATTCTCATTGTCCATGAAAAAGGCCATATATATCAGCATGCAACTGTATTTCCAATCAATGTTGGGGAAGTGGAGCCAGGTAGAACCCAGTACATTGATGAACTAGCCTATGTAGGAAGACTAACATCTTATGTATTCTTTGGATACATCATCTGTCAATTTAAAAACCTATGGCCTATGGCTTAGGCAGAAAATAGGTGGGATATCAGGAGGAGAAAGAATTCTGGGAAAGAAGGAGGGGAGAGATTCACCAAGGAGATGTAACAAGCTAGATGCATGGTACCTAAGGACAGGTAACCCACTATGTGGTAGGATGTAGGCTGGAATAAATGGGATAGTTTAAGGTATATTGAATCAGAGAATAGCCTAGCTATATAGCTGAGATATTTTAAAATATATTTTGAGTTTGAGTCTTATTGCTAGAAGTATAGGGCCAGAAGAAACAAGCAGGGCCTAACTTCAACAAGCTTAAACATTTGATGAGTACAAGTTTCAAAGAGAAATAAAAGTAAAATGCAATTACTGGAAAGATTACTTCTTCATGTTAAGAAACTGTTTATTTTTCCAGAAGACCTAGTTTCTGGTCCCTGCACCTACATAGTGGTTCACAACCATCCTTAAAGGAAGTTCCTATCTCAGTTATAGTTCTGACATAGTTTCTGTATTTTACACTGGCATTAAGAATGTCTTGACTTAATGAAAAATTGTGTTCTGAATTCTTACAAACTCGACTATTGTCTATAGTTTTCAATAGAGATATACAGTTTTAAAATGGTTTTAGAAGAGTTGTTGGAGAACAACACCACTGTAAGATTCTGTAACAATCCAAGAAGTACCACATTGTTGTCACTGATGATGCTAAAGAGGACAATTGACACACATTACTGAGCTCTTCAAAACTGCTGCTACAGTGCTCACTACAACTTTTATATGAATACTGTTAACATTTCTATTACTTTCTTCAGCCATCTTTCTTTCTTAATTTAGTTATAATTTTAATATATAGATTTATATAATGATTTCATTTTACACATTAAATAAGTGTTTAAACTTAGGTGGAACTCATTATTATTAAATAAGTACTACAATTTCACCCAGCATTCATTTTAAATTTTAGCCATCTATGACATGAAGTAATACTCTAAATTACCTGTACAGATTGAGAAAAAAAAAGCTAAGCCCCTTATATAACAAATTACTTTTAGTAGTACTTGAACTATTCTATGAAAGTAGTGGATTTCTTAATGAATTATTTTTATCTACTACTAAAATCTTTAATTTGAGTTTTGGTAATGTAATATTTGCCACAGATTTCAACAAAATTTCAGGTACCTTGTTCACATGACTGTAAAATGCTAGGACTATTTCAGGCTGAGATAGTGACTGGTGATTTAAAGCTATCTAGTTGAAAGTAGGTGTATCCAAAGACTTATACTTTTCTTTTTGCTTTTGTTTATTAGACATTTTTCTTGATTTAATGTATGGCTTTCTGCTTCTGCAATAGCAGAGCCTCTCCATTTGTCATTTGGCTAACTTCAAGTATTTTTGGAAGCCTCCTCATGACAACATTAATTTCAAATTCTGTTAGCAGATTTCATTTCTCAATGGCTAGCTCCAATCTATGACATGGTGTTTATTTAATCTACCTGTCAACATGGAATGCTCAGTGATAAATCAAGGGTCCACTTCTAGTCTATGTGGTGTCATATCGTATTTCTGCATGTTGGCTTCAAAATGCCAGTACATAGGAGTTTTCAATTTTTTCGGTGTGTAATATAACTTCTGGGTTCACAAGACATGAACTGGCTTGTGGCCATTAAGTAAAAACATGTGTTGCTTGATTATGATAGGTTGATTGTCACATTAGCTCTTGTTGTTTATAACAATTGCACCCTAAAACTCTTTCCACTTGGTAGCCAGAGACTTGACTTTTGTTGATATCTTTCGTTATTGTTGTGTTAATAAACAACTCCAGAGACAGATGATAATGAATTTAGGAAATAATTAAAGGTTATTTCCTATTTGTATAAAAATGATAAAATATTTACAACTTGTACTATTGAATTTTTTTTAAAATTACCTATATATTAAATATAAACTAATATATTTTACATAAAATGCATATGTCATATATTATATAATGCACTATAATAATATTGTATATTAAATATAACTTTATTTTTATACTTTAAGTATAGATGTATATACATATATATTAAAGTGCTCCACTATTCTCTTTTATTGTCCTTATTACCTTGGCAACATAATTAAGATAACTAAAACTTTCAAAATCCTGACAAAATATTCATCTTAAGACACTCAACATCCTAAAGATATTTGCATTAGATTTATGGCCTTTGTTCCAATGTAACGTTGATGCAACAGAGAGTCAAACAAAGAAAATGAACACACTCATATTTCTGATTTTGGTATGTATACTAATATTTAGCTGAGCTGTAATTAATCTATCAGACTTATAGAAAATTTGAGGAATTCACTTTCAGGCTTACTAGGAAGAAAACACTACCAGGCAAAAGAATGTGTCTACTTTCCTCCCTTGAAAGCCCGAAAAACCAATGTTTCCCAAATTATTTGCAACGATTGTTGAATAAATTATTTGGGTCATAAAAGAAAGTTTATGATAAAATAATAAAGGCATACAGTTCATGGAATTTGTTTTTACTCATACATTTATGAAGTGTACTGCTAGCTGAGGAGATGGGATTGGCTGTAGGAGCTTGTATGTGTCTGCAAACACTTTAAAATATATTCCCATCCTAAGCTCCTTTCATTCAAATAAAGAGTGAACAGTAGTCTATCAAAATTGTGGGATACCATGAAGTCAGTTACAAAAAAGTATGCCACTATTATTGAATACTTCTACAGATATTAAAGATTCTATAAAATTGGAACAGAATGTATTTCCCTAAACTGAGTGCATCTACTCTAAAAAGATTATGGCTAGTGAATAAAATGGCACTTTGGACTCAAGAAAGATATTTATTGTTTATAATATGAATAACTAGGCTAAACCCAATTCTCAAAGTAGTCAACCCTCAGACATCTACAAGAATATATTTTTCATTTCAAAGTCTACCGTGACCAGAGTACTTTTTATATGGATGTATTTGTATATATGTGAGATAGTAAATTTCCGTTGAAATATGGACATTATTTGCATTTTGTAGGTAACATACATTATAACATATACTTGTGAATTTGATTCCCTTGTCTGCCCTTTGTGGGCACTAGATTCACACAGAGCACAAATATATATGACTGTAAAGTAATCATACACATAAAATAAAAATGCAAAAGAGAAGAAGAAAAGGATTCAGCACGGAATCATACTGATAAAAAAATGTATTTTATTTTCTTATAGGCCTGGTATGTTCTGAAGAGAAAAGGAGGATGAGAGGATCTTAAGGCGACAGTAAATAAAAACTGGGAGGTGTAGAGGGAAGGAAAACTGTGGCATATATTGTATGAGAGAAGAATCTATTTTCAATATAAAGAGAAAAAAGTTTATATATGACTAATAATGTTACTTCTAGACAAGCATCTTGGGCTTCCTGCTGTTAATATGTGCCATGTATAAATCTGCTAAGTGTCATGAAATCTGCCATGGAATACAAAAATAAAACAGAAAAATAATTGAATGAGTTAATTTCTATATCAAAAAAAAAAAACCTGATGTGTTAGCTTACAGGAGATTATAGATTGTGCAAAGTTACTTATTTCTTGCAATGCAGAGCCACACACTTGATTTAGGTTTTAAAATTAAAGGATTTTTAAAAATCTGAATTGGCTGTTTTAGTGTTTTTTAAATGGAGACACAGTTGTAAAATCAAATGAGAAATTAAGCCCAGCTAATGAGCTCCTTCCAGTCAATGGCTTGAAGTGCTTGACTTAATTTCTCTCAAATTGTTAGGTCAATGTTTAGGAAATAATAAATGCTAAGCAAATATTTAAAGAGCAAAATTGAGCTGGTTCCCAATGAACATAATCATCAGTCAGTCTTTGCTCAATGCATGCATTCATCTAGTAAATGTAAGAATGCTTTGTTAAAAGCTATTGGATATAGCTCTTTTTCAAATAAGGGCATTTGTCCATAAGTTTTCAGACCGTTATAAATTCAGTTGATCTTGTATACATATTGAATAAATCTGGTCATCAGAACTTATGTTGGCATATATATGATGGTGACTTATTTGCTATCTGATATGGTTCTTAAGAAATGTCTACTCCTCAGGATTATTTCCTAAATATCACCTACAAATCTGCTGTACCAGGGAGATGATCTTGCAGGATCACAGGTAAAATTTCCTCTCTGTACAGTAAATTCCATGGCATTTATTTTTGTTTTAATCAAGCACAGATATCTTTTAAGAACTAGAAGCAGCTGCGGAAATATAAGCAAAGAACAGCAATTAGATTGTGAGAGAATTGTCATAAGAACAAATACATAAAATTTCAACTCTTAAATTTTCTTTTGAAATAAAAGATCCAGAGTTAGTGGTCATAGATAAATACGTAAAGCACAAAAATAACAAGTTAATTATTGGTAAGATTCTAGTTGGGGTAATGTAGAAGTGTTTTCATCCAGCATCATTGCTGCTTTGGCAAGGAGTCACATCCAAAGACCTTCTAGGCTTGTGTGATCCCTATCAAATGTAGAAATGTCTCACACCATTAATCCCTCTAGATGGAATATACACATGCCCATAATACACATATTTAATCCCAAACAATGAAGGTAAAATTAGTCTGTAGAAGGAATGCATCCATGTTTGAAATTGACTTTTTTTTAATTAATCATTTTATTTGTTTACATTACAAATATTATCCTCCATCCCTGTTTTACCTCTGTGAATCCCCTAACGTATTCCCCACCCCTTTGTCTCTATAAGGGTGCTTCCCCACCCATTTACCCACTCCTGCTTCACCCCTCTACCATCTCCTTTCTCTGGGGCAATAAGCCTCCATAGAAACAAGTACCTCCCCTCCCGCTCATGCCAGATGAGGCAGTCCTCTGCTACATATGTAACTGGAGCCATGGAGACATCCATGTATACTCTTTGGTTGGTAGTTTAATCCCTAGGAGCTCTGAGGGGTCTGATGAATTAATACTGTTGTTCTTCCTTTAGAATTGCAAACCCCTTCAGCTCCTTCAGCCCTTTGTCTAACTCTTCCATTGGGGTCCCTGGGCTCAGTCCAGTGTTTAGCTGTATCTGGTTCTATATTAGTCAGGTGCTGGCAGAGCCTCTCATAGGACAGGCATACCTCTGCGTCTGCTCCTATCTGCAAGCACGTCTTGGCATCAGCAGCCACAAAGTGATGAATCAAAGAAAAATTTGACAGAATGAGTCAGAGGTAGAATATCCCCAACTCTCAGAAGAAACAAGAAAGAGAGTCGACGTAAGAGGGGGCCTTGAGGCAGTTTTACAAAGACCGGTTTACAGAGATAGAATGCAGAGAGAATAAGCTAGACACAGGTGAAGACAGAATGATCCAGAGATTGAGAAGGATCCAGAAGAGTAGAAGAGATTGCCAAATTTAGTATTAGACCAGGCTGAGCATTTCGGTTAGAAGAAAAGAGAAGCTAGAAGGAATCAGTCAGCTTGGATACATGTTTGAGTCAGAACAGTTAAGTTGAACCAACTAGGCAGAGTTCAGAAAGAACTATAAAAGGAGAGCTTTTCAGCAGTAAGCCTCCAAGATGCCAATTACATCTGGTGAATAAAACAGGGTAAAAGTAATTTTCTGCCTTTAACATGTTATTCTTTCACTTTTCTCAAATACAGTATACACTTATTTATGCCTGTTGTGATTCTACACTCATTCATAAACTGCATCATATCAGAGGTAGGTCTCATAACATTCTAGGGGTTCTGAAAGGAGTCATCAGCTCTAACGATAGTTCTTATCTGTGCAGTTCTTACTATTTATATATCTTACAGGAAACCTATACATGGAATTTTTTTATATTTTATTTTACTTAAAATTACTTATTCTCCCCGCTAAAAACTGCTATCATGACTTTAAGAAAAAGAAAAACCTGAAAATTGACAGTGCCTCGCCAAATAGAATACAACTGGTCTGGAGAGCTAAGAGTCAATTTGTCTTTTCATTATCAGTCTCATTTATTATTTAGAAACATCAGTACCATGTAGGCTCTCTTGAGTGTCTTTTCAAACTTGTAGGCTTACTGAAGGTATTTTATACAGGCATATTATTAGTGAGTAGGGCATTTAAACATGTTTTTTATGTGCGTGGGGCAGTGGGGCTGGTTTATGCCAGATGGTAACCTCAGGTGAGACTCAGGGGAAAAAAATTTATTTATTTATTTATTTGGTTGGTTGTTTGTTAATTTTTATTTATTTACTTATTTATTTGGTTGGTTGGTTGCTTTGAGACAGAGTCTTTACTGACCAGAAACCTATAAAGAAGGCCATTAAGCAACAAGAATCTCTCTCCCTTCCTTTCCCCAGTGTTGAGTTCACATACCCGTGTCACAAAATCTGATTTTTTTTCTCTGTTGTTGTTGTTTCTAAAGTTTTTTTCTGATTTATTTATTTATTTATTCATTCATCCATTCATTTTGATGTATACATGAAAATGTATGGTTTTTGGATGTGAACCAATGCAACCTGGTGACCATGGAGGTTAGAAGAGAATACTGTTTTTTCTTGGAGTTATGATTATAACTGCCATGTTTATGCTGGGAACTGAACCTGAGCCTTCTGTAAGAACAACAAATGCTTTTAATCACTGAGCTCCAGGACTATATATTGATTTTTAATATGAGTTCTGGGGCATGGAACCGGTCATTGTGAAACTATGGTCAGCATTTTACCAGCTAAGCTAACTCCTCAGCTCGAACCAAGTACAATTTCACAGAACAGATTTTAATTTGGAGGAACAAAACTGAACCCAGAGCTTTGTCGAAGATAAGCACCAAATTTACCACTGAGGTGTGCCTTCATTGATAATAATAATTATTAGTCATTAAAACAAACAACGCCTCTATGTGTACATTTGTACTGCAGTAGAATAAGTTTAGAACACGCAATGTGTACTTTTCTTGTCCAGCAACCCTATCCTTTCCGATCTACTGCTTAGAATTCTTGTTCCTCTTTCAGTTTTTGCTCCTTTATCTTATTAGTCCTTTTCCAACTGTATGTCCTTGAATTATTCTATATTTGGATTGAACAAAAGCTATGATAATATAAACATGCTAGATGATGTTTTCTGACTATGAATAATATATTGTTCAGTAAATATGGGTTCTGTTAGGTTTTCAAGATGTCAGCTATACTTTTCCATTTTCTACCTCTGTGTTTGTATGAGAATATTGAACATTACTTGTGGTTGTGTGAAGAGGTAGAAAGTAATATAAAAAGGAAATTTCAAATATAAATTAAAAGTCTCATGTTTAATTCAGCAGTGGTATTGTACAAAAAATCTGATGTATAGTTCAAGAACATATTTGTTATATATAAATTTTAGTGTCCCAGAAAGAGGGAACACTTGGAAAAGAAAATAATGAAGACATGAATTGAACCAAGAGATAGAGAAAGTGCAAATTAATTCTAAAGAAATTATGCTTAGGCTCATAGCTTGTGTTGGGCCTGCAACTCAACTTTGGTCAATAAGATTAAAACAAAAACCAAACGTGTGTAATCAGAATGCTGGATTTTTTTATTGTTTTCTTATGAATGAAATAAATCGATTATCACTGTCATTTTATCCTATATTCTGAGTTGAAGATGTATCTGAAAGAAATAGAAAATTCTTCAGAGTGTGGTGGGGGCTGTGGGATAAAACAAGTTGAAATGAAAGAGGAAGACACTTTCAACAATGTCATCAGTGCTCTGAAGCAAGACCAGTGCTATGCACTCTCTCAACTGGTACAGACACCCCATAGTGATAAATTATACCATCTTTCCACATAAGTGTAAATGTAGTTTGATAACTTTTGTTTTGAAATTGTTTTGAAATAAGTGGTATTTAAGTGTCTGAAGTATACCATGAACATGACATTTCTTGATTAATTATTAGGGGAAGTAACTCTGTTGTCGGACAATATGTGTTTAAATACAAGTAGCATCACTCTGGCCCTTTGCTAAATGGTAGATTTTAGAGTTTTAGTGTACTTTGTGTTAATTGTAAATGAAAGAGATAAAATGTAAAACATATGAAATGATGGAACATGAAGTCTTGGCTTACAGTCAATTCTCACTATTTTTATTTGTAATGATTTATATATTTATAATTTTTGCATATATATATGAATGGAATAATATCAATAATGAGAAATTATCAAACTCCAACCATTCTGCTTTTAAATTCTAATTAGGGCTATTTATTAAAGCTTTAAAGCATTAGAGTTTTCATTCAGGATTGGGTCTTTCAAGCAAAAATATTTAGGACTTAGTTATTTTAGTATATCACCATAGCAGGAAAGATAAAGATGAAAGGAAACATAGCAAGTGCTTTAATTTAGTTATGATTATGATAAGGGAGACATATGCAGAGAAATGCGTTTGATACTCCTATAGTCAAAGTCAAGTCAATATTTAAACTGTAAAATGCAAGATAAAGGATTAAGAAAATGATATTTTAGACAGATGAAAAGCACATGTAGTGAGAGGGAGCAAACGTTGGGGCATTTTGAAAGACTATTTTCTGATGGCTGTGACACAGGTGTATATAGCACAAAAGCATGATGGCATTGCATATATTCTGAGTCGGATTACTAATGGGCTTCTAGACTATATATAGTCCTTAGGTTTAGTTTTAAAAGCAGTTCCCTTGTTTGAGTTCTGTTGCTATGATAAAATACTGACGAAAACTAACTCAGAGTTCTATGTTAGCTAATGGATTATATAATCCATCGTTGAAAGAATCCATGGCAAGGACTCATGGCTGAGGTCTATATGTGGAAACTAGAGCAGAGAATACAAAGAAATGCTGCTCACTTGTTTCCTCTCAGGCTCCTGTGTTCATCTACCTTTCTTATACTACAGTCCCATCTTCTTCCAGCAAAACTGTGCATAGTAGACAATGCTCTCACACCAATTATCAATCAAGAAAATGCCTCACAGCCATGCCAATGTGATAGAGATAATACCAAAATTGAGTTTCCTCCTTTCCAGGTGTCTCTAGTTTGACAATTTGAAAAAAAATATAACTAGCACAATCAGTGTAAAGAGTGTTTTTCAAATCATATACTATAGAAACCAATTATTCCCCAGGAAATAAACAGGTCCTCTACAACTGAGAAAAAGGAAAACAGGTGTTGTCAAAAGATTTTGTAATATATTTAATCAAATGTTCTATTGTTGCTGTCAAAGCTCACTATCACATCCAGGTGTAGGTCAAGGTCATCATGCCTGACGACTTCTAGAAAAGGGAGAATGGTATAATATAACTTTGATCATCAAATAACATGGTGACATTTTTATACTTCCAGTCGATTCGGGCAATGATTCAGAGGATGGAGTCCAGTAGGGTATTAGCAATCAACTAGAAAAATGAAATAATCTGGATCCAAAGTATTTGTCTGAAAATGAGGATATAAAACATTTGGAATCCTCAGATTGGGAGATTTAATTGAAAAATACTGGAATTGTTTTCTCATGTCAACTAAAATAAATTTAAGTTAGCTTGTTTAGTTATTGTGTTATTTCTTTATTTTTTATTGAAAATTTAAATATTTTGAAAATAGCATTTTAAAAGAAAAAATATCCAGAAATTTCTAAATTCATCATCTATCTAATTTTAACTCTTTTTCACTTAAAGTACATTTTGAAATGTTTCAAGCAATAACAAAATGTTATTTTATAAATACCTAATGTATAATCATTATACAAAATGAGGGGTTTCATAAAAATAATTTTATTCAAATAGATCATGTACTTGTATCATATTCACCTATTTTCCCTTCTTTCCGATTTTTCCTTCTAGATTCCACTAGTGGATTTCCTTTACTAAAACAATCTTGCTTCTACTATATATTCTGAAATGTATGTATCTTGATTTCATAACTTAGCTAGTGAAAAAAACTGCCATGAAACAGAAGTGTAGGCTTCTCTACAGTATGCTGACGTAGCCTGACTCTGCTTAAACTGATATATTATTTAGCTTCAGCATTGGACATATCTACTATACATTTGTGTGTGCCTGTGCACATGTGTGTGCATGTGTGAGTGTGTGTGTGTGTGTGTGTGTGTGTGTGTGTGTGTGTGTAACATCCATATCAGTTTTCACAGGGCCTGCAGTAATTTGCAGTTCTTAACTGTTCCCTTTAATCTATATCCTTACCAGAATCTGTTGCTATTTCCTTAACAATAGCCACCTTAACCAGCATTACCATCACCAGCATTAGGAGTCTCAATGTAATTTTACTTTGCATTCGCCTTATGGCTAGGGATGCTGAACAATATTTAGTGTGTTTGTTTGCCATTTCTGCTTCATATTTTGGCAAATATCTACTCATTTTAATAGAAAATCTGTTAATTGTAATGCTTGACTTTTGAGTATTAGGTTTTTCAGGGTTTTTTTGAAAGAGAAATTTATTTTAATTTCATGTTTATTGGTTTGTCTGCATGTATGTCTGTATACCATGTATATGCAGTGCTCATAGAGGTCAGAAGAGAACTTCGGTTTCCCTGGAAACTGGAATTACAGATGGCTGTGAATTGCATGTGGGTGTTGGGAATTGAATCCAGGTCTTCTGAAAGAACAACAAATGTTCTTAACCCCAGATCCATTCCTCCAGACCCTCCCCTCTGTTCTTTGTATATTCTAGAAATTAGGTTCTTTCATATGTAAAAGTGGAAGCTTTTCTTCCTTGCTGTTTACACTTGATTTTCTTTGCTATGAGGACTATTTTTCATTTTATATAGTCAACTCTGTCAATTCTTTACTTTTTCTCCCTTAACTATTGGAGTGCTATTCAGCCAGTTCTTTTCTATGCCTGAATCCCAAAGAAAAACTTAAGCAGTTGTAGAGTTTAAGGTGTCTCTTGAATTGATATCTATAATGTGTAAGAAATAAAGATTTAGTTGGGTTCTCAAGCATATGAGAACTCAGTATTCCCAACATAATTTGTCAAAGCTTATACCATTCTTCTAAAATGTTAGTTCATGAGATTTTTCTCAAACCACAGTCACGTAAGTCTACTTTGCAGTCACATGCTGCATTCTGGGGCTCTCTATATTTTTTTGTTTTGACAGTGCCATGTGGATTTCATTGCTATAATTCATTCCTGTCACTTAGAATCAGGTTCTTTGTGCACAAGATTTGTTTGACAGTTTGGGAGTCTTTATGCTTTCTTATGAATTTCTAGTAAGATTGCCACTGAATTGTTGGAATAATCTCCTTGTGTACTGTGTAATCATCTTTAATTATTCAAATACTGATTTCTATACCAGCAGAATTGGGTACAGGCCAGATCTTGTTATTGTTATTTTTATGAAGCATCATTTGTTTTCAGTGTTTTGTGAAAATTCTTCTCCATCATCTACTGATTGGTCAATAAAAAGCTGATCAGTCAATTAGCTGGGCAGAAAAGAATAGGAGGGATATTTTGCTTGGTAGTAGGTAGCCTAGTTGGGTTAGAATAGCTCAGAACCTGCTTAGATTAAGCTTGTAGCTTGTTGATAAATATACCAAGTCTCCGTGTCATTTATTTGGGAGCTAGAATGGATTGAAGTGGGCATAGAAGCACCCTGCAGTTATTTGGGATCAACAGGGACAGAGACTCCTCAGAATAATCACATTTACACTGGGTTTTAATATCTCTAAGTTGTGTACATGTGTGATGGTCATATGTGGTCAGATATAACACAAAATGCCTGAAGACCACTCTACAACTTTAGGATGAATTCTGAAGATTTAACTCAGGAATCTAGGCATGTATACTAAGTGCCTTTGTCTTTTACTCACAGACTTATCTTGCCAGTCCAATGTCATTGGGATTTTGATAAAGATTACACTCTATCTTTAGATTGCTTTAAGTAAAACAATCCCTCTCAATCAATTGGTTCTATCATTCATGAGCATGGACTGCATATAAATTGGGTTTTAGTTTTATTTCCTTCTTTGTTGTTTAGAAAATTTTATTGTCCAATTCTTTCACTTCCTCAGTTAGGGTTATTTGTAGTGTTTTACTTTTTAAAATTTATTTTTAAGATATTGCATATGGTATTTTTCTATAGATATCATTCTTAGTATATTCATTGTTGGCATGTGATAGTTAGCAAAGTTACCTTTTTGCATGTTTATTTATATATCATAGAACTTTGTTGATTTTTGTTTATAAACAAACATTTGAGAGGTTTATTTTGGAGTCTTAAGACTATGATGTACATAATATTCTAACATCTATAAAGGAGAAGGCTGATTTTATCCCATTTGTATTCCATTTATTTGTCTGCATTGTTCTTATTATACCAGCTAAGCACTATACTGAACATACTGGAGAAATGAAACATTCTTGCCAAATCTGGACTATGTGACATCCTGTTTTAAACAACTACAAAGAAGCTCATAAATGCAATAATTGTGCTCAAAAATATAGAAGATATTTTAATGGAATTTAGTGAGAATATTTGAAAAATTGTTTGATTAAATATAATAAAGGAAATTTTATGACCTGTTCTGACAGGCCACAGTACAAAGATTTTCATTTCTTTCTTAACTGAATAAATATTTAGTGATGGAGTTCAGAGCAAATTTTGGTGGAGTAAGTTATCACCTATTTGGGGTTATGGGGATTGAAATCAAGTTGCCAGTCTTGTATGGTAGGCACTTTAGCATGAAGATATATCACTGCAGCCCCTATCACTCAGAAAAGTTATGAAACAAATATCATATTTCAATAATATTATCTAATGAATAAACTTTGAGGTTCTGCACTTATAGATAATGTCATGTGATCCTAATTGATTACGTCTATATATAGTAAGTGTAGTGTATAGGAACAAATAGTGAAGACATCATGAAGAAATGAATGTATTTATGATACCTAGGACTTGAGTGTCCAAGTTACAATGTGGAAATAAATTCTAAAATGAAAGACTTTTTTATTTGTTTTTATTTTTTCCCCCATGGAACATTTATAGATAAACACAAAATGTAAGGTCACAAAATACTTTCAAAGAACAGAATTTTGAAAAAAAATCTCAAGTAAAAATTGCAGCAAAGTAAGACAACCTTGATGGCATTTTTCTATTTTATTTTTATTCTTCTCTTACATATCCCAAACACAGATTTTCCTCTCTACTCTTCTTCCAGTTGTTCTCTTCACTATTAACTCCTCCATTTCTCCTCAGAAAAGGACAGTCCTCCCATGGATAGAAACCTAACAGGAAATATGAAGTTACAGTCCCCACCCCTTGAATTAAGGTTTGACAGATCAACCCAGTAGAAGGCAAAGGGTCCTCAAAACAGTCAGAGAACTAGAGACACCCCCTGTTCACATTTTTAGCAGTCCATCAGGAAGACCAAGCTACTCAACCACGACATATAAACAGAATGTCGAGCTCAGACCCAGGATCCCTGACTGTCCGTTAAGTCTCTGTGGGCATTTATGACCCTAGGTTAGTTGGGTCTGTGGGTATTCTCTGGTATCCTTAATCACTTTTGCTCCAATCTTCCTTCCTTCTTATCTTTCACAGGATTCTCTAAGTTCTTACTAATGTTAGGTTGGGTTTCTAACTGTTTCTGTCTGTTATTGAATTGCCTCTCTGCTAATAATTATGTTAGGCTCCTGTCTAGGAGAATAACAGAATATCATTTTTGATCATTTCATTTGATTCTATCCTGCGTTTCTGGCTATACAGCCTCTAAGTAGTGCCAGGAATGACCTCCCTCTTATTGCATGGATTTCAAGCTGGCCCAGTCATTAGTTGATCACTCCCTTAATTCCTGTGACACTTTTACCCCCAGTACATCTTATACACACGAAATTGTAGATTGAAGGTTTTATGGCTGAATTGGTGTCTCAGTCTCTCCATGGAAAGTTTCCTCTGGCTACAAGATCTGGCCACTTCAGGAACCCTATCCCCCATTACTTAGGATCTTATATATGATTACCTCATGATTACCTTATAGAATTCTGGGACTTTCTATTGCATTGGGTTTCTAGGTACCCCCAATTGCAGATCTCTATCCCAGTGCTTGGTCTTTCTCCAAATTTTCTCCAAATTCTCTGCAGTCCTGATACCTCATGCTCTCAACACACCAGGAGTAGTGATTCTATTTTCTCTTTCAGGAAGATTTTTTTCTAAGCACTTGAGCCCTCTTGGTTACTTAGCTTCTCTGTGACTGTCAATTTTAGCATGGTTATCTGTTACTTTACAGTTAATATCCACTTATGAATATATACCATGTTTGTTTTCTGAGTGAGTCTTTCTGAACTCAGAATTTTTTTTTAGTTTCATTTATTCACCTGCCAATCTCATGATATATGTTTTCAGAGCTGAGAACTTCAATGTGTAAATGTACATTATTTTCTCTACCCATGTTGGTTGAAGGACATCTAGGTTTTCAATTTCTGACTATTATGAATAAAGCTGCTATGAATACAGTCAATCAAGTGTTCTTATTGTAGTATAGAGTGTCCTTTGGGTATATGCTTAGGAGTGGTATAGGTGGCTCTTGAAGTATATTGATTCCCAATTTTCTGAAAAGCTGCTATATTTATTTCCAAAGTGGATTGCATTTACACCAGCGATGGAAGAGTATTCTTCTTTCTCCACATTCTAGGTAGTGCAACCCCTTGCTTATAATTTTTTATCTTAGCCATCGTGACAGATGTAAGAGAGAATCTCATCTTCATTTTGATTTGGATTTTCTTGATGGCTAAAGATGTTGAATATTTCTTTAAGTGCTTATGTGACATTTGATATCCCTGTGTTGAGAATTCTCTGCTGACATATTTACCTTATTTTTTAACTATATTATTTGGTTTGCTAATGTCTAGTTTCTTGATTTCTTTATATAATTTGGAAATTAGCCATATGTCAGATATGGAATTAGTAAAACTCACTTCCCAATCTGTAGCCTGTGATTTTGCCATTTTGACAATAACTTTTGTCTTGCAGAAAATCTTTTCAGTTTCATGAGGTCTCTTGTAATTAATTGTCAATCTCAATGCCTGCACTATTGAGGTTCTGTTAAGATGTTTCCTGTGCTTTCAAGGTTATCCTCACTTGTCACTTCTAACAGGTTCAGTGTATCTTATCTAATTTTATTTTGAGGTCTTTGAAACACTTGTACTTGTCAGGGTGTTAGATGTGGATTTATTTGCATCCTTCTGCATGTTGACATCAAGTTGGACCATGACCATCTGTTAAAGATGCTTTTCTTTTCCACTGTGTAATTCTGACTACTTTATCAAAAGCCAGGTGTCAATAGTTTTGTGGATTTATGTTTGGATATTTGATTTCATTCTAATGATCAACCTGTGCATTTTAATATACCATTCAGGTTTTTCATGATTGCTCTGTAGTAGAACTTGAAATGAGGGACTCTGATACCTCTGGAAGTTCTTTTATTGTATGTGATTGTTTTAGCTATCTTGGATTTTTTGTTTTGTTTTGTTTTTTATACAAAGTTTAGTTCTTTTAAGGTCTGTAAAAAATTCTGTCAGAATTTTGAGGAGGATTGCATTCAATATGATGGTACAATGGTGATTTTTACTATGTTAATTCTACCAATCAATGAACATGAGAGCTTTGCAACTTCTGATATCTTCTTCAGTTTTTTTCTTCAAAGATTTGAAGTTTTTGTAGTATAATATTTTCACTTCCTTAGGTAGAATTACCCTAAGATATTTTATATTATTTGAGGCTATTGTTGTTATACCCAGACCCTGAAGTACCCACCAACAACCAAAGACTACCAGGAATCCAACTTATGAAAAAGCCAAGAGTCCTTCTTCAAGTTCAAGCTCGGACCAACTAACTTTTCCAAAGCAGTAAATGGATGTGGAAGGCCACGAGCTGGCGAAGTCTTGTCTTTCTTCACAGTTACAGCAGGATAATGGACTTTTGAACTTGGTAGTTGGATGATTGGTTTACATTTGAAAATTGTAGCTTGGCACATAGGGTAGTAATGATTTCATCTTGTTATGAGCAAATGTGGTTACCTAAAGTTATCTATTTCTAAACATCTGGGACTTTATGTACTTTCCTCTTAGGAGCTGATTGACAGTTACTCAAGATAAAGAGGCTATTGCTAGTGTTGTCTTGGTTCCTGAAACAAGCTTAACACAAGATGGAGTCTATGGAGTCTAAAAGAAAAATGGAGTTTAAAATGTTAAGCAGGGCTCTTCAATTGTAAAGAGTATTATTTCTCTGATTCCTTTCTCAGCACATTTAGGCAGCAGGTGGTCTACAGGTCTGTCTGTCTCCTCCTATTTGTAGTTCTTGGTTTTTGGTTTTTGTTTTAGCTTTTGATTGTTTGTTTTTTTAATTTCATTTAATCTCATAGTAAGAAAGTTCTTTGAAGGTGTTTATCAGCTAGGACTTTCCTGGTAGAAATTTTGGGGTTACTTATGTATACTGTCATAACATCTGTAAATAGCAATATGTTGACTTCTCTTCTAATTTGTATCTCTTGTCCTCCTTTAGTTGTCTTCTTGTTCTAACTACAATGTTTAGTATTATATTGGTTATTTATGGAGAAAATGACAAAGTTTAATGTTATATTGGTTATATATAGAGAAAATGGACAGCCTTGTATTGTTCCTAATTTTAGTGGAATTTGAATTTCTCTCTGTTCAATTTGATGCTAGCTATAAGCTTGCTGTATATTTCCTTTATCATGTTTAGGTATGACCCTTGTCTTTTTGATCTTTTTGAAATTTTTATCATGATGGGATATTAGACTTTGTCAAAGACATATCCAGCATCTAATGAGAGGATCACACAATTTTTTTTGTTTCAGTTTGTTTATATGATGACATTGACAGAATTTGTGTGTTGAGTTATCCCTGCATCTCTGGGATGAATCTCTACTTTAATCAATGTGGATGATCATTTTTATTTGTTCTTGCATTATTTTTCCAAGTATTTTATTGAGTACTTTTGTTATTGTTCATATCCTGTGATTTGTTTTGAATATTTTTTCTCTTTTTTACTGTTTAATCTTTTTTTTTTTTTTAACAATCCAGGTCCAGTCTTTATCCCTCTCCTGGTCTTTCCTTGGATTGTTCCACATCCTATACCTCTCCCCTTCATTCCCAAGAGGATGTCCTCATACTCCCACTCCCATCACTACCCCACCAGACCTCTACATTCCCTGGAGGCCTAAGTCTCTCAAGGGTTAGGTCCACCTTCTCTCACTAAGTCAAGACCCAGCAGTCCTTTGCTCTATATGTATTGAGGGCCTCATATCACCTATAGTATTTGGCACAGTGTCTGAGTGGTTTTAGAAGTCCAGGTTATTTGAGACTGCTGGTATTTCTAGGGGGTTGCCCTCCTCCTCAGTTTCTTCTGGCTTTTCCCTAATTCAACCACAGTGTTCACCAGCTTCTGTCTATTGGTTGGATGTAAATATATGCATCTGAGTCTTCCCATTGCTTGTTGGTCCTTTCAGAGGACAGTCATGATAGACACTTGTTTGTAAACACACCATAGTATCAGTAATAGTGTCAAGCCTTTTGGCCTCCCACTGAGATGAATTCCAATTTTGGTCTGTCACAGGACCTCCTTTTCCTTAAGCTCTTATCTATTTTAGTTCCTGCAGGTCTTTCAGACAGGAACAATTTTGGATCAGAGTGTTGACTCTGGGATGGCAACCCCATCCTTTCACTTGATACCCTGTCTTTTTACTGGAGGTGGACTCTACAAGTTCCCTCTTTGGCATCATTAGAACCCAGTTCTCTCACAACAGCAAGCCCTGGACACACCAACACACTTGAAAATCAGGAAGCTGACCAAAATGCTGTCTGAAATCTAAGGATAATAAGAACAGAGAAGAGCAAATATTCCTGTCTCAAAGAACCCAAAAACATCTTCAACCAAATCATAGAAGTACACTTTCCCAACCCAAAGAAAGAGATGGCCACAAATGTACAAGAAGCCTATAAAGCACCAAATAAATTGGAACAGAAAAGAATATCCTATTGTCACATAATAGTCAAAACACTGAATGCACAGATCAAAGAAAGAATATTAAAATCAGCATGAGAAAATGGCCAAGTAACATGTAAAGGCAGACTTATCAAAATTATACCAGATTTTTCAACAGAGATACTGAAATCCAGACAAGCCTGGGCATAAGTCATGCAGATTCTAAGGGAACACAAATGCCAACACTATACTCAGCAAAACTATCGATCAACATACATGGAGAAACTAAAATATTTCAGGACAAAACCAAATTCAAATAATATCTAGCTACCAACCCAGCCCTACAGAGGATTTTAGAAAGAAAACTCTAACACAAGAAAGATACCTACATGAAAGAAAAAAACAAAATATTAATTATCCCACAACAAACCCAAAAGAAGAGAATCACATGCACATAATTCCTACCTACAAAAACAATGTAAAAGAAACTAACGATCAGCTGTTTTTAATATCTCTCAATATTAATAGACTCAACTCATTTATAAAAAGACATAAGCTAACAGACTGGATAGGAAAACAGGGTTCAGCATTTTGCTCTATACAAGAATACATCTCAATAACAAAGACAGACACTACCTCAGAGTAAAAGGCTGAAAAAAAAGTCATCCAAGCAAATGATCCGAAGAGACAAATAGAGTTGTCATACTAATATCCAATAAAATAGACTTTCAACTAAAAGTTATCAAGTGAAATGAGAAAGCACACTTCATATTCATCAAAGGAAAAATCTTTCAAGAGAAAGTATCAATTTTCAACATCTATGTCCAAATTCAAGGACACTCACATTCATAAAAGAAGCCTTACTGAATCTCAAAACACACATTTAACCCCATACAATTTTTAGATTTTTTTCCCTTTGTTCTATTCATATTACTCTTAGGTTTAATATTTTCATGATGTCTCAGATTTCCTGGATGTTTTGTATCAGGAAGATGTTACATTTAACCATTTGTTTAACCAACATATCAGTTTCTTCTATTGTATCATCTATGCCAAAAATTCTCTCTTCCATTTCTTTGTTTGTTGGTTATGCTTTTATTTGTAGTAACTGTTTGTTTCTCTAGATTTTCTTTCTCATGGATTATCTCAGTTTGTGTCTTCATTCTTTGCTTTTATTTCCATTTTCGTGTCTTAAACAATTTTATTCAATTCCCTTTTCAATTTGTTGGTTTGTTTTTCTTTAAGGGATTTATTAATTTCCTTCCATTGTTGTTTTTTTATTCTGGATTTTTAAATGGATTTATTTATGTATGTCCTTTTCTAAAGACCTCTATCATCTTCATAAAGTTGGATTTAAGGTCATTTTCTTGTGCTTCAGCCATGATAGAATATTCTGGGATTGCTGTAATAGGATAACTAAGCTCTGGTGATCATATATTACCCTGGTTGTTATTGATTGTGCTCCTACACTGGTGTCTAGGCATTTGAATTAGGGGTAATTAGATGATTAGGTGATGATTTCTGAGTTTATATGTGTTAGATCTCCCACCCCCACACATACACTTTTATTAATCTGGTATTCTGACCTAAGTACCTGGTAGTTTTCCTTACCAGTCAGTGCTCAGGTCTAATGTATGTTTTTACTGGGGTTTGGGCTAACTCTATGACCTGTCAGGCTTTGGGTACTTACATTGGCTCTGGAAATCTGGGTTTCTGGGAGCTGGCATGGCCTCTGCAGTTCTGGGACCAGAGTGGCTTCAGGTAGAACAGTAACCTTTTCTTCTGCCAGAGTTATGGGCCAGGAAAAAGACATGAGTGGAGGGGTGCTGGTGGGGAAGTAGCACAAGGTCTGAGGAAGTGATGGAAGAATTGTGAGCCAGGATGTAGAGCCTATTTTTTTTTAATGTTTAATCTCTATGTGTATCATGATTGCAAGAGCAAATTGTAAGCAGAATCTAGATGTTAGAGAAACTTTCCTTTATATTTTCTACTTTTTCATAGAAAATATTCCTTTTCCATACATTAATCCAGAGTATAGTGTTTTCTCTCTTTTCTCCTCTGAGCTTCAGTCCACACCCTCCTTTCCAGATCCACTTCTAGTCTGTCTCTCCTTAGAGAAGAAAAGAGATAACAACCAAACATGACACAATAAAATATATAAGATGCAGAAAAAAACATCATATTGTAATTAGACATTGCAACCCAATAAGAGAAATGCTTTTAGTTTAATATATTTATAGGAGCAACAAAACTTTAACTTTTATCTTTTATTTTAACACATTTACTGTGAAATTACAAAGCATGTGACGATAAAATTAATTTAAAATTAAAACCAAACAGGCAATTTTTAAAGCTCATGGAAACCTAGAAAATAAAATTTGTTTAAATATGCTTTTAATATAAGGATTATAATAAAAATATAATAAATTTAAACATAAGAATTATCATGTCATAGAAAAACTTTCAAATAGAAAATTATAAGAAAAAATTGAAAGAGTAAATTTAGAGACAAATTATACAATTAACTACTTGAGCTCCCTTCTATTAGATAACTGTTGCTTAGGACTGTTCCCTTACAAGGACTCCCACTGACACTAGTAAACTTCTCTCTGTGCTAGTTATTGAATAGCTGGAACCACTCTTCAATGAGTAAGATCTACCTGATCCCATCTATTCTATACATGGGTCTGTCTTTCATTCCTTCATCATCTCAGTCAGGTTTCCACAACCAAACCATACAGGACATGGTAAGCAATGAAAAAAAAATCTCAGTGTACATCCAATTGTGATATTGCTTCCTCAATATAACATAATGAAATAAAAGCAATATCTGAAAATGCATTACTAATAACTTTTAGAAAAACTGGGAAATGACATCAACCTACACCACTGAATTGATGTGAATGTGTGTGCATACCCACAAGTTTAAGTGCATGTTCTGGAATATTTAATGACACCTTTTCAAAACAAAACCAAAAAGCACGTATACTGAAAAAAGTGTCAGTAATAAGATTATCAATTAATTATCAGCATAAACACTAGACTGTCAACTACAAAGTATGGAATAAAAACAAAATTCAGTGAGAATTAAAATATGGTGTAAAATAAAGAATAAATATTCTTTTTGAACAAAATAAGTATAGAAAAATTGAAATATAAATCAAAATAGTGTGTGTGTGTGTGTGTGTGTGTGTGTGTGTGTGTTTTGAATAACTAAGAAAAGTAACTTTGCAAGTAACTTAAGGCAAATATCTGTGGTTTGTTTTTATTTCTGTGCTATTCAGCATGATGACTGTGATTACATTTGTGTTCTTGCATGTTCCTGATGCAAGGAATACAATTCACATAAACTTCAAAGTAGTCAAAGCTACTTTTTAAATGTTATATTAAGTGTCAGAAAACAGGCTTGTTTTTCTTTTGAAGAGGTTCATTGAGTTGGCCTACTACAGAGATCAAGAGTATAGATAATATTTTATACTTTGTAAAGGTCATAGTTACATGGAATTAGCATGTGTTAAAGATTTTTCAACCCATAACTTACATTTTATTGGTATTTATATACATAATAATTTTTAATTCCACATTTTCAATAAAAATGCTTGAATGATATGTAGTTCATATTTATTGCTTTCTTGCTCAAGGTCACCAAGTTGCACATTAGTGCAATCATTGTATGTATAATGAGTAAACATCAAAATCAAATTGGCATGAAAGTAACATATGAATGTCTTCATGTTTGAATTCTAATTTAGCTCTGAGAGTCGAGAAGAGATTTTGTGGTTTAATCTTGTTGGCAGTAGGATTATATTCAAATTGACCTTATTGTGTGCTCAAAGATTTCCTTGTGAAGCTGTGAATTCTTGTCTTTATTCTTCGTAATATAAAACATTGAAGCTACCCTTGTCCTTCAGCCAAGGACTGTCCTACTACTTCTAAAGCTGAAAAAAGTAGTGTTGAGATAAGGAAGGTGCAGTCCCAGGTGCCATTGTCCATCTTATAAAAGGTTTCTAGGTACAAATTAGGGGAAGGTTTGATATTTGGGTGCAATTTTAAGCAAGTGTCCTTGTAGAAGATGGTATGACAACATGGGTTATATTTTCTGAATATATATACAAGCAGACAATGTGTTTAATCTGGAAAACAATAGATGGAATGAAACATTAAATACATAATGAGAAAAAGTCACATATTTGGTAAGAGGAAAGTCTGACCATAATGTGGGTGCCATAGTAATTTCTTTTCTTCTTATCTTGCTATGAGCTCAAATCAGCTGTCTGATAGGAATGAAATCTGTAACTACAAACTTCTTAGTTCTTTAAGTAACACCAAGAAACAACTATGAAAGCACAATGTGCTTTCTAATAATCACACTGCAGCATTGATAAAAGAACTTATGTCTTTCTTAGTATCAGAGCTAAAGAATACAGGTTATATTTGCTAGTATCACAGGAATTCATATTCTTCATCAGAGAGTAACATATGCCAATGCATAGCAAGAGGAACAAAAAGGATTCAAGAGTGAAGCACTGTAACATAAATAAATCAGGAATATGTAAATTGACAAGAAGTTGATATGAACATAGATATAATAGCAAAACCAAACTTGTTGTATTACCAGTTCTCCATAAAAAGAAAAGAAGTATTTTGTTTATAAAGAGCAGATTAGAGAAATATACTTATTATTGACAAGAGAGATAGGATGGAGCTATACTTCTAGTAGTGAATGAAGAAAAAACAGAGATGAAAAAAGGGAAAGACCAAGTTAAGCCTTTTTAGTAGAGAGACTCACTGGGAATTTGAGCCTTCCTCCTTGCTCTTGTATAGCATGAAGATGTGACTCTAGTCAAATTTACAGGAATAGATTTTGGGAGTAGATCTGAACTTTAATAACAAAATAGTCACAGTAGATTAAGCAGCAGAGGCATCTTTCTCAAATTTTGAATCTCCTAAATCTGAGATCTATAGATGTAGCTGAAGGTATGATAGTTAAAAATGATAATTTAAATACAACTGGAAATGAAAACTTAGATTAAATATGACTTCAACATGTTAAGATATGTTTCAAAATATCTATTTCAACTTAATGTAGGTAAATAAATCTTTAACCTTCAAAATTATACACATTGTAAATTTAGAAATACAGAAAATTAGGCATGATGTCCCATCCCAAGCCATGAGAAGCCATGTGCAACTAATAGCTTTTGTGAGAGGGAGAGCCAGTTTTCTAAAAAAGTGTAGCCCATTACAATTTGAGTATGGATGTCCACAGAACCAAGAACTTGTGGGTAATAGCAATAGAATTAATATAATTAGTACAAAAAGTGGATTTCAAAGTTGGGTTGGTAGAAAAGGAAAGGTAGATAAGAGAGGACTTGGTGGTGGGTAGAAATGATTAAAACAGAACAAAATTCCTAAACTAATGAATTACACATTTCAAAATTCAATGTTCTATGCATAAGATATTGGTATAATTATTAAAATGGCTATAATATTTCTTTAGAATTGGTACAATATTATTACATTAGTCATTTTGTATTATAATTAACACTTGTAGCTCTGATTTTTACTTACATAACAAATATCTACTAGTCAATAATATAAAATACGTATGAAAATAGTTGTCTATCAGATGTCTGAAGATGGAAAGAACTGATTTAAATTTATAACAAATTGTAGACCATTAGCAAATACGTGAGTCATACATAAAAAATACCACTATAAGATTAAAAAAACCAAAAACTGATATGTCCTCAACTTTAAAGCTGATAACTTGAATCAGTTCAGGAGGAAATATTTTAGAAATATTACTACATGGCTGAGACCAAATAGAGAATGCTTGTATGTATAAAATTTTTTTTGATGCCAAGGTCACTGTAAACCATAAGCAAATGAGAAGCAGAGAAACTGAAATGTTGAATAAAAAAATGTACTGAAGTGTACATCTATAGTGTGTGTGTGTATGTGTGTGTGTGTGTGTGTGTGTGTGTGTGTATGTTTAATTTTTTTGGCCAGAGAAAATCAAGGCTAGCACTTGTTATGAATTTTTGATATTTAGTATTTATCTTAAAGTATTGAGAAACAAATAAAATTTTGTGTTAACATATTAATGTATTATGAAAATTCATAATTTCCCATTCTGTCTAGCTCTAGCTGAGATGTACATAGGCAAATTACTACACTAAATGAACTTATAAAAATATCAGAATTAATGAAACTTCATGATTATAAATTGCTTGTGTTTAAAAGTAATTAACAAAAGAAATTATAAAGTAATACATATAATTATGTAGTAATACATAATGAACTAATCTATACAATGTGTTAGAAATTGATATATTACATAGAAAATAAAGATGTTTTTTACTAGTGATATAAACTTTTTTATAAGGCCTGTATATTAGGGAAAGAAGTTAGCACTCACCAAAATGAGTTCAACGTAGGCAAAAAACAAAAAAAAAAAAAACAAACAAAAAATCAATTCTCATCACAATAAACAACTATTAACAACTATTAAATATAAAACTAATTCAATGACTACTAAATTGATTTTGTGCTTGATATACTCAGGAATATGTTATTTAATAATTAAGTTAAGTATAATTAAACAAATAAAATAGTACAAAAAGAAAATAATTAGACTAACAGAAAACTATAGTCCAATATATGAAAATAGGGGAAGAAGATCTTTTTGCACAGATAAAAAGCAATTTCCAAGTCTGCCTTAGCAGACACAGTAGAATTGTCACAAGTGGAGAAATACATTTGTTCAAATCAGTATGAAAATGTGCCATTCAGAAGTCCCAGAACTGTCTCATGTTTCCTTCATAGTTCAACAAAGATAATGGGCAACCCTAGCATTTTGTTTGAAAATATAAAACCTTCCATTTATCTTCATGCCAGATCAACCTTTTAAATCCCTTCTAAATCATAAAGGTCTCATTAGAGTATAATGAATCCCACTATAATCAGCCCTCCCAACATTTAAATGGCATGGTTATCTGTCTCTTGGATTCCATGATATTGCTTTGTATATTTGTGAGCTCACTTACTGACTTGGAGTATTTTAGACTATGAGTTTTCAATAGGAAGGAAGAATCTAGGGAGGACAATTCTGAAGTAATAATAACTGCTTACATGTGTGACTACACAGGCAATCATGAGCACAAGGATAGGTTTTAGACTCATAAATGATACTGTAACACTTTGTCATTGCTTGAGGTTTTAAAAATGGTTATCTGTAAATTACCAATCTTAAATATAAATGCTATATATCTGACTCTACCTGAAAAATGTTGCCTCTGAGGGGAAAATGGCGAGAGTGGTTTTTGGAAGGGAAACAACACGGTATAAATGACAGGTCTCTGTTGGCAATTTTGATTCTTCTATTCTGCCTAGCTTCATCATGAACTTGTAACAAGCCCAGCTTCTCTGCTTTTTAATTTGTCGACTTCCAAGTGTCTATCACGAACAGATTAAGCACATAAGACTGTTGTGAGGAAACTTTAATAAAAGTGCACTTTTCAAAAATCTTGCAGAAATGTTAAATATAGTAAAATATATCTCACTTTCAACACATTTATGGGAGTTTGTGCATAGCATTAGCTTTAATAATAAGGGCCTCTCTAAGCTTCAATAACCTTTCGAAATACCAAAGAGGCTACTTTTTAGTGACATGGAGGTAAGGGCCATTTGCATGTGTCTTTTATCTATAAAGGAGAAAATTGATCATCCAATATGCTTGTTATATTCATACATAAATGTCTTTCTAATTTACATTTAAGTTAAAGGATATAAAATACAGCTTTACAGAGACAAAATATTCTTTTCATTGTTTCAATGTGAGTGAAAACGTATCAATTTAAGCATTTAAATTTGAATTTACAATCTTTACAGGCTGTGAGCCTTTAGGGGGATTGTAAATATCTATGTTAATATCAAATTAACCAAGCAAACATATAAAGAAATTAAGACCTTGGAAAACCCAAATTTATATTGTCTGAAAGTACGCATCGCATATGGAGATCATTTATTTTACATGAACTTTGCCTCAATTAGATTGTACATTTAAACATGAAATTTCCATGATAGTTTAATTAAAAATTAATTTGTATATCCATATAACTTCCTACATTCCTTGTGCACCCATATGCATTCTCTTGTTCTTAACTCCTAAACTGAAGAGACACTTGAAGAAATATATCTGAAACACTCATCATACAGTATTTCAAATACTTTAAGTTCCAAGACAGAAAAGCAGATAAAACTCTAAACTAGATGGTAACTGACTGATTACATCTGTGCCTTGAATTTTAAAAATCATTTTTTCTCAGTGATTTAGCTGTATATATCCTGTGTTAGAAACCATTACTCAACAGCTTGTGTTAGAAACCATTACCCAATCAGATTGGAGGGAGGGGAAGGTGGAGGAAAATACTTTTGTTCCAGAAAACTTGATTTAATGGAGTAAGAAAATGGAACTAATGGCAAAACCAAACCTGAAGCTCAAGCCTCAAGTAAGTGAGAATACATTGTATCATTAGTAACAAGAAGACACATACTAGACTGACATTCTGTGTCTGTATTGGAGATTAAGCTTTCCCAATTCTACACAAGTAAAATATTTCATTTATAAAAGATGTTATTTCTTGCTGTATAGTGGTGGCACACGCCTTTAATCCCAGCACTTGGGAGGCAGAGGCAGGCAGATTTCTGAGTTCGAGGCCAGCCTGGTTTGCAGAGTGAGTTCCGGGACAGGTAGGGTTATACAGAGAAACCCTGTCTTAAAAAAAAAAATATATATATATATATATATATATATATATATATATATATATATATATATATATAGTTTCTTCCTCAATAAATGGAGTAGACATCAGCCTCATTTTGTGAGGGTTTTTGTTTTGCTTTGCTTGTTATTTTGTAGCCCTGCGTGTCCTTGCTCTGTGTTGGCTCCTTGCAGCAGCAGACAGACAGGTCCAGGTGAGAGGAGAGTGGTCCTGGTCCAGCCACATCTCTCTCCAGGGCTGAGCAGGATGGTGATTGTTGATGGCCCAAAGAAACACATCTGGCCGGGAGTCTTGTTGAGGCAGGAACTCAACGTTAATGTAGCAACCTCTTGTTTATATAAACTTGGAGCATATCGAGGAGGAGTTTTGGTAAGGTGAGATGAAGTAGGGGTGGGGAAGGGTGACAGAAGGTATGGGGTGACTGACAGGGCCAACGGCAAAGTTCTACATCAGCAACAGCTGAAACAGGTCTTGTTGAGTTACTCCAGTATGGAAGTGACTAAGACAGGTCCTCAAACTCAAGCCAGGCTCAGGTTTGTCATCAAGGCCCAAACCAGGGCAGAAATGGTATACAGCTCTGTATACCATGCTGTCCAGGAACTCACAGAACTTCCTGTCTCTTTCTCCCAAGTGTTGAGATTAAAGGAATGCACAGCCACAGTCCAGCAGAGGAGTTGATTTTTAAATAGAAAGGGCAATAAAAATATTCCCTCCTGAAAAGAGGTCCAGTAACCGGACCAAATTGGGATGCAGCTCAAGGGGAGGCTTTAAGGCCTGATACTATTACTGATGCTATTGTGTGCTTAAGACAGGAGACTAGTATGGCTACCTTCTATGAGGTCCAACAAGCAGCTGACTGAGACAGATGCAGACACTTACACTCAATAGTGAACTGAAGTCAGGCACCCCTGTGGTTGAATTAGGGAAAGATTAGAAGATGAAGAGGAGGAGGGCAATCCATGGGAAGACCAAAAGTCTCAACTAATCAGGACCGCTGAAATATCTCAGACACAATAAGCCACCAACCAGGCAGCATACACCAGCTGATATGAGGCCCCCAACACATATACAGCAGAGGACTGCCTGGTCTGGTCTCAGGGAGAGAAGACACACCTAACCCTTGTGAGACTTGAGGCCCCAGGAAGTTGGGAGGTCTTGTGGGATGGGAACATCCTCTTGGAAATGGGGTAAGAAGAATGAGATGAAGAACTGTGAATCGGTGGACCAGGACAGAAATAAGGACTGGACTGTAAAAATGGATAAAATAATAATAACAATAATAATAATAATAATAATAATAATAAATGTTCCATCTTTATCAGTTCTCCATAGTCTATTATGAGTTGAATACCAGAGTGACTGCAAAGGAGATATTATGCATATATGGCAAATGAAGATAACAAGATCAGATATGAGTAATAAATTTCATATTTCATGAAAAGAATTCACACAAAAACAGGTTTGTTGGAAAAATTTCAACATGTAGGCTTTACTGATGTATATTAAAACTTTATTTAACATTTATTCATGACATCATGTTACTGATATCATTAGGATAGTTATCTATTTGGATAATAGGGTCAATGAGCAATATTCCATATATCTCAAAGGTCAAAAGTACTGTACATTTAAGAGGACAGATATAAGTTCTATTATCACATAAATGTGTCATCATAGAGAGCAGGAACATTCTGAACACTGGTCTAATATGTTGAGAATAATCTTATTAGATATGCATGTCATAACACTTGTAGTTGTCAACCATACATTTATATAATAGTGACTTATGTCCAAATAAGTATAAGTATATGCGTATATATATATATATATATATATATATATATATATATATGTGTGTGTGTGTGTGTGTGTGTGTGTGTGTGTATATATATATATTTCACATAGTCCTCTTCTTTGACCTGGAATGTTCAATAATTTCCTATTCACACCAATATGTGACAGCATTTAATGTTTTTAAAAATATGTTTTTTAAAAATTCTATGTTTGATAACAAATAAATACAATAGAAACCATTTATTAAATGTCCAAAGTTTGTATATATACATATATGCAATCATCACTATCATTTTTATACTCTTTTCAATTGTATAACAACTGCTAATTACTAATTTAGCCATAATGCCGTAACTCTTTGGCATTCCTCATGAAATTTGCTGTCTTTAGGAATTATAGTTTGTGGGGAGCTGACAGAAGGCGGCTATCATCCTTGCAGCCATCTTGCCATATACTCTGATAAGAGACTTGATTACAATAGCCTACAACAGCTGAGCACACTCTGATAACATCTTGTCTTAGATACCAAGGATCTTCCCTTGGGTGTGTGAGACTTAGAGATCAGATTTAGAGCCTTGACTTAAGGTGTGATTCAGAGATAAGACCTAAGGGTGTGACTTAAGGGCATGACTTAGAGGTGTGACTTAGAAGTGAGACATATAAAAGGCAAGAGGCAGACAGAAGAGTAGAGTACAACTTGGAACTAGGAATTAGGTTAGAGAGTACAACTTGGAGTAGGAATTAGGCATTGAGGAAGAAAACACTTGGTCTAGAGAACTCAGAAGAAGAATTATTAAGTATTAGGCACTTGGCACTTGGAGGAAGAACTTGGAATTAGACATAAGGCACTTAGCACTTGGAAGAAGTAACTTGGAACTTGGAGGCACTAGGGACTAGGAACAAGGGACTAGGAACTAAAGACTTGGGACTAGGACTAAGAAGAGAGACTGAAGAATAAACGGGATTGAATCACACTCTGTCTGGTCTCCATTCTTCGAGTCTATCCTCACTCTCTCTCTTTTGCTGAACCCTGACCCTCGGACTGGAGCAGCTTGAGGCAGTGGAGGCTCTAACAACTTAACCCCCAAGGCTTTGGCAGTATGGGTTCCAACATTGACAGAACAGTCCAAGACATTTTGGCCCCCAAAAGTGGGATAGTGAAGTTCTCAACATTTCTGGCCCCCATGTGTGGGGCAGCTCGGGCCCCAAAAATAGTTCTCAAAGAATCATATATAAATAAATCCAAACATTTTGAGTGTACTTTTGACTTAGCATAATTTTTTACTTGATTCATGTTGTCAAATTAAGGAAAATAACCTTCATTTTAAGACTGAATAAAATTCTTTTGCAGGTATATATATCATTTTGCTATTATATTCATCCTTCTGTAGTGGAAGGTAATATTTACACATTTAAATTCTCATGGGTAAGACAATTCACAACAACTGTTTCTGTGTTTGTTTTTGACTTATTTTATTTGACACGGAATCTCACATGTTAGCCTTTCTTGGCCTACTACTCATTATGAAGATCAACTTGACCTTTAAATCCCAGAGGTCCAATTGCCTCTGCTTCCCAAGATCTGATGTTAAAGAATCACCATGCTTGAATGGGTCTGTGATACATACATACATACATACATACATACATACATACATATACACACACATGCACACACACACACACTCACACATACATACATACATACACACACACACACACATTTGAGTTAAAGTTTATTAGAGTTCAGATTTCTACTTTTTCTTTTCTCTACTTACAAGTGATGTGCTTCTAGTGCTTCTATTATTGCTTTGCTGGCCATCTGCTAGGCTTGTTTGATGAGTGTGCTTATTTTTTAATGTGCTGCTATAACTGGTTATCATAATCTTTGCATCAAGATGCATAGAAGATCTTAGGATCTATACATCTGGTGTGATATCCTAGTCTTTGATGTCAAGAATTCTGACCTTAGAGATGAAATAAGACAGTTTCTTTCTGCTTTAAATGTTTTGAAAACCTTAAGCAGAATGTGTATCTGTTCATATCTTTAGCATTTGGGACGATTCAAATATCTTAAAATGCAAATTCAAACTAGGAAAATGAGCAAGTTTGGTCTTTTTATTTAGGGAACTGATTGCTTATCCAAATTTCTTCCACCCTATGGACCTATTCATGCTCTTTTCTTTTCATTTTTGATTCTGGTTCACTGATTCCTGTTTCTGGGATCTTTATTCAACATTGTTCAAGCAAAATAAAATGCAAAAGAAGAATTGGTAATTATTATTTTACACCACTATAGAGACATATGCTTACTTGGATGTTGATGTATGCAGATCAAAAGCATGCTAAAAGAATCCATACTATAATTTGTTTAGTAACACAATGCATGTGAGATTCAGTGAGGAACACTTTTTTTTTCTTTTGAGCCTCAGTTCTTCATTCAGCAAGCAAGTGTACAGACTACTACCAATGTTGATCAAAGTCTTCCTCGCTATCTATGGAGAGTGCTGGAAGAAATAGACATTAAAGACATAAAGATTGTATGCATCAGAGAGATCAAGAGATCCTATTCTATAAGTAATGAACTAAGGTAGGAATCAGTTGGATGAATATTTTTATAAGTTTATTGGGAAAACTCTGACTCTAAGATAGCTGAAAAGAATGGTCATTGTAAATATTGAAGCAAAGTTGGTTTGGGACAAATCCGTAAGACCAACAGCTTCTTGTTCAGTGGGAAACATTTTACAGTGTCTTTATAGTCACTAAATTTCAAATGAAATATCAATTCATGCTTATAATAATATACAATTTAGTGAAGTTTAAATGGACATAGAAGCTTTCACTTTTTTGTTTTATCATCTAGATTGAAATTTCTGAAGAACATTTTCTGTTAATCAGAAAATATTTTCAAAATCATTATGAAATGTAAGTCCATAATACTCATATAATATTCAGGGTAAAAATAATTATAATCAGATATTTTTCTTCACTAGTTTATAAATATCCCAAAGTATCACAACAGTGGCTTGAAAATATTGATTAAAATATCAAAAGTGTCTTCATTTACTACAGGGGTTGTTGTTTTCTAACCTTTCTTTGACAGCTTATGTCATCTTGACAAACCAGTTAGCATCAATGACTTACGGCTGCATGCACCCCACATTTAACACAGTCAGTTTCCACACTTCAAATTGCCACAGTCCATTATCATGTTTCTGTATGTCAGACATGTTTGAAGGATATTATTTCCTTGAAGTGTAAATTCCTCTATTTGTCTTTCAGTGTCAGTGTCAAAATATGTGATCTTGGATCACTAATCTAATCCTTTATGAAACTGTAAACAGACAAAAACAATGTCAGAATTTGATTTTGATTGATAGATTGTTATTTACAAATTTGAGATTCAGATGAAGACTTCAAAGATAGCTTATGTTATGTGTCATCAAGGATCAAAACCAAACTATTTATTCAGAATTTCAATGGTGACACCTAAATATGTTCAACAACTTATATCCTTGACAGGACTTTTAAATACAGTTTTCATAGAAATTATTTTGCACAGAGAGATGAATTAATAAACTTTGAATCCTTTATAATTTCAATGTATGGTAAGTAAATATTCTTATATGACATATGCATATATAAATAGCTTTTAAATATTCAAATTCTAGACACTTGGTGCCTCATCCATCTAAGAGATGAAATAAACTTAATAAAGTAGATATCTGTGATGATTAAGTGTTCTCAAATATTAATGAAGGATCTCTACTGGTTTAGAAATTGTATCATAATGAGTCAACAAAGCTAAATAAATATGCTTAGCTATGGCAAGCATTTAATTATAGTAATTGTGAATTAATGGCAATCGAAATGTACATTAAACAATGAATGTAATAGATCATCTCATGTCAAGATATGTGAAGACAATATTTTTTCATAAGGAAAATTAGTTATTTACTGGGTTATTGATGAATGGTGGTTAATGTCTCTTCAGCCTGAGTAATAAAAATCAAATAAACAAACAAAAGCCTCCCTAAACAACAAATATTATTAATATATTTTAATTATAATATGAACTTAAACATAAATTAAGAAAGCAAATGAAACAAAATGGATCTACATGATAAAGCTGGAAAGTTCATGGAATCTATGAAAGTAACTTTAACAAAGACTCCTAGTAATTGGGACCAGCTGTCATCTGTAACCAGGCATCAGGTGAAGGAAGACACCACACCACCTACAAAACCTTCGATCTACAGTTTGACCTGCTTGAAAAACATTCCAGAACTGGAACCTTGCAGAACCATTGTCCAAGGTATCAGCCAGACTTATTCCCAACAACCAATGAAAGCAGATGCAGTGTACAATAGCTACATATTAGCTGTACCTAGAGGAGTCCTGCGGAGGAGGGGAAGAAAGGATTGGAGAAACTGAAGAATGAAAAATTATAAAAATCATTTTTATAGAATATATACATATATAGATGCCCTTTAAGTTCTTTTAGGGACATGGAAAATTTTCTCTGAAACAAGCCAGGCCAGTTCCAGGAACTGGCTGTAAGGAGTGAAAGTCATTCAGGTGATAAAAACACAATGACAGGGCTGTGGCTTTACAGCTGGAGCTAGTGAGAATACAAGGTAGGGCAGTGACTTGGTGAAACCACAGTTTTGAGAAAAATGAGTGTGCAGTGATTTTCACATGACTCTAGATCATTTGGGCTAGATTCTCTGGAATGTTCCACTGTTCTTGTTTATCCCTCCCTCGGTCTTCCCAGTGCTATGTTCAAAATTTGTAAAACAACCAATCATGTGCAAGTGCGCGAAAATGCAACCATTCATGTGTAAGCGCGCGAAAATGCCTTCCTCCCCCCACCCCATGCTATAAAAGACCCTTTAACCCACCAGATGGGGCCAAAAACCCTGCTCTTGGAGCTAAAGAGCTTGTCAAGCTTGACAAGCTCTTGACAAGCTCTTTAGCTCCAAGAGCAGGGTTTTGGCCTAGAGTGGTGGGTTAAAGGGTCTTTTATAGCATGGGGTGGGGGGAGGAAGGCATTTTCGCGCGCTTACACATGATTGGTTGTTTTACAAATTTTGAACATAGCACTGGGAAGACCGAGGGAGGGGTAACCAAGAACAGTGGAACATTTCAGAGAATCTAGCCCAAATGATAGCATCTTTATCTGTAGTCAGGAATGCCTTCCTGCCTTGGGCGAGGCTTGGGGAATGTAATCCAGCAAGTGTCCTTCACCTGGAATGTGAAGGCCTGAAATCTTATTTTCAGTTCCGAGTTCTGTAAGGTGAAAAATCTACACATATTTCATAAAATGGCCTTTATAATTTTTCACTCTACAGCCGCAATGTCCTAAGACTTGAGGAAGGGTCTCCGGAGTTTGGAGTTCTTCAAAACCAGAGGAGTCAGAAACATACCATGAGAACAGGGCCTGCAGAATCAACTGACTGTGACTCATGGAAACTTGAGATATCAGGGACCTTGTAGAGGTCTGACCTATGTCCTCTACATATGTGTTGTGGCTGAGAAGCTAGGTGTTTATGGAAAAAATACTTATAGTAGAAGTGGAGGGCTATGCCTGGTCTTATTGTAGCATAATATACTGTGTTTAGTTGATGTCTATTTTGATAGGAGGCAGGGAGAGTAGGAAGAGAGGAGAGAAGATCTTGAGGAAATAGAGGTAGAGGAGAAGTTCTGGTGTATAGGGAATGGAGCACAGGGTATGGGGTCTGAGGGAAGAAGAAGGAGAGGAAACTGTGTAAGAAATATAATTGTAATACATGAGGAATGAAAAAAATCCAAGTAAGAACAAATGCTTACTAAATTACAATAACCAGCTTTACCACTTTCATCATTAATGTTGGAAAACAGTGTCTAGTGACTTTTATCTTCAAGCGGCATTTCCAGTTCTTGGATCAACTCATCTATTCTTAATGCAGCACTTCTCAATACTCCCTATATATGAATAATTACTAAATATACCTTTTTATCTGACCATTAAAAAAAAAAAACTTTCAGCTTATAGATATCTGTTTCCAGGTTCCCCAAACCACAAAATCATTTAGGAAAGTATGCAGTATTTATTAAATTTGTGAGATATTGTTTTCTAATTTTATAACTGATGATACACTGCTTTTAAAGATAAACAATTTTGTGCCCTTCCCCCACAGCCTTGAGCAGGCCTGAGAGCTGTTTACCACAATAGGCCAAACAACAGTAAGACCTGAGAGGCATTGCATTGCTGGCCTTGGCACCCTGCAGTCTGCTACTGGAGCCAAGAAGAATGAACCACCTGCTGAGCTTGCCTTGACACTTTCAGGCTGCTATCCCTTCACCCAGCTGCTGGAGAAGAGACTCTGAGGGGGTGGGGCTTTCCATTTATATGTGAAAGCAAAATATTAAACTTGGCCTTGATCAGAATACATTGTCTTGGCCCCATGCATCTCTCGCCCTCCATTCCCTTTTCATTCCCAGCCTTCCTATCAGGTGAACCCGGTTCAGTAGCTGCTGGTGGCTACACAATTTATTACTATTAACATTGTTAATACAAAGTTTTTGCAACCACAATAATGGCCAGTTAAAATACTTTTATTTGCTAGTGAGATACTACTAGTAATATTATTCTGAAAATATTAAATGTGATCTAGAATAAAGGTTAGCTTACCTTAAAAGAAAATCCCTTTCATCAATATCAAAAGCTTTAATGCATTTTAACAAAGAACACCTGCTACCTGTAATAAATGATATACAAGCAAAATTTATGTACTGTTCTTCATTCTGTCAAAGAATGGATGATCTGATACATGAAAACATGATGTTAAAAATCACATGTACAGAAGATAGTACTATACCCTGTAGAGACTCATCTGTTGAAAGCAAAGATATTAAGCAGGTACTTTAGAATATAACATGTGGAATGTCTGAACTCCTAACCAAAGACACCAGTTCATAATCTTTACATTGTTAATAAATACCTTAAACCTGAGACTCTACTAAATGACCAGTAAGATCGTAATGCCAAGAGTTTGAAGGAATAAATCACTAAATTGTATTTTATTCAAATACAGACTGTTATGTATTATAAAATTAAGTTTCAAATTAATTAATTAATTGAAATAAATTATTTTTCTAATTTAGTAAAGCAATGTAGCCAACAAAACCTAGAGATATAATTTTATATTAATATCTTTTTTGAATATGTAATATTCTTATCTTATATAGTTAGAATATATAACTCAAAAAAGGTTAAAAATTATTTTAGTTATATAAGCATATTCTAGTTTTATATAAATAGATGCCTAACTAAATACAGATATGCAAATATCTGAATATACAATGGTATCTTGAAACATTGCAAAACAATGTTTTAAATATGAATATGATTAAAATATTTCCTGTCAACCACTAAAATGAAATATAATTTTTATTTACTTTGTGGTTTTATTTTGTTTCTTACAGAAATTTTAAAGTTTAATTTTAATTTTTAAATATTAATTAATTAATTAATTAATTTACAGCCCAAATGTTGGCTTTGATGGCTGTTCCTGCATCACAGAGTCCCTTCCCACATTCACTATTTCTTCTCCTTTATGGGTAATTCTCCCCCTAGGTATTCCCCTACATCACTCCAGTGCATCAACTCTAAGCAGGATCAGGTACATCATATACCATTGAGACCTAACAAGGTAGCCCTATTTGGGAACAGAATCCATAGCCAAGCTGCAGTTAGAGACATGTCCTGCTCCAGTTGTTGGGAGACTTGCATGGAGACTGAGCCAAACGTCTGCTACATATATCCTGGAGGCCTCAGTCTAGCCCATATCTGCTCTTTGGTTGGTTAAACAGTCTTCAGTCTTTTGAGAGAGCTTAGGGGCCCAGGTCATGTGATTGTGTTGGTTTTCCTGTGGAGTTTCTTTCACCTTTAGGGCCTTAAGTCGTTCCTCCAAACTCTTCCAAAACAGTACCCAACCTACACCCAACACATGGCTGTGGGTATCTGCATGTTTCAGTCAGCTTCTGGGTAGATCTTCTCAGAAGACAATTATGCTAGGTTTCTCTCTGTAAGCATAATGAATATCAGTAATACTGTCTGAGATCGGTGCTTGTGAATGGGTCTCAAGTTGGGCAGGTTATTGGTTGGCCATTCCTTCAGTTTCTGCTCCCTTAACAATAGCTACAAATAATATAAAATATCTTGATATAACTGTAACCAAGCAAGTGAAAGATCTAAATGAGAACTTAAAGTCCTTGAAGAAAGAAATTGAAGAAGACTTCAAAAGATGGAAAAATCTTCTAAGTTCATGGATCAGTGGAATCAACATAGAGAAAATGTCCATCCACCAAAAGTAATCTATAGATAAATGCAATACAACCAAAATTCTAATATTATTTTTTTACAGACATTGAAACAGCAATTCTCAACCTCACATGGAAAATACATATTCAATTAAGGGAAAATACAAAATAAAGCAAAATAGCACTTTATTCTGTTTGTCTGCCTCTGTGATATATTTAAAATTAAGTTTTATTGAAGTATTTTATATTTGATTATCAAATATGGCATTGCTTGTCTGTAATACCTATTGTATTTCTCTCTTTTTTTTGTTTGTTTGTTTGTTTTTTGAGACAGGGTTTCTCTGTATAGCCTTGGCTGTCCTGGAACTCACTCTGTAGACCAGGCTGGCCTCGAACTCAGAAATCCGCCTGCCTCAGCCTCCCAAGTGCTGGGATTAAAGGCATGCGCCACCACTGCCCGGCCCTATTGTATTTCTCAATGTCAATTGCTCATTTTGTTTGTGTTTTGCACAGGGTAGTCTTAGACTCAGCACAGAGGAAATGGAGGCATTCAATAGGAAATGAGATCCTCTACTTGCTTCATGGCTTCAAATATGGGGAACATAATATTCTCATAGTCACATTAATTTTATGAGCCTAAGTTACCACTGTTGTTCAAGGTAAAACATGATTCTACATCCTGAGAAGTCAGTGGTCAGAAGTACAAGAGTTTTCTTTTAATTTGATTCTACAAATTATTTTCCAGACTACTTAGTAACATACCACCCACTCTTTGTTTTTTGTATCTTTCTATATTTTTCAGAAATAATTCACTCATTTGTTATTTTCCCCTTTGTGACTTCTACCACATCATTATTAATTCACTAATATTTTAAATGAGAGGTACAATAATGATGCATAATCCATTTCTTTTGCTGGATATGAAATAGAGGTGGTTTTAGGGTTTTTGTTGTTGTTGTTGTTGTTGGTTTGTCATAGATTTACTATTAGTCAATATTCACTAAAAATTCTCAAATTATTGTCATTTTCTGAACCAGTCTCCCAAGTATGTCTAAAAAGAGTCTCATTTATAAAATATACTTACTGTTTACAATTCTTTTGGTTTTATGATATAATTAATGGGGTTGTGTTGTTACCTTTTTTTTCTTTATTTGATTGGATATGTTATTTATTTACATTTCAGATGTCATCTCCTTTCCTTATTTTCCCTACTTAGAAATCCCTATCCCACCCCCTTCTCCTTTTTGCTTTTATACCATTTTAATTACATGCAAGTATTAAGGTCAGTTCTAGGTTGAGGGACAAGCAATACAATAGATGCAAATAGTCAAGGAACAAGCAAAACAATAAACACCAATAGTCATTAAACCCAATTGCATGAACACTCCCATGATCACTGTTTCTAAGGGCTCATCAGGATGACCAAAATATCTGAGCCAACTTCTCTTTCCTGGCCCAAAGTCATTTTCATGTCTGAAGCCTACTTATTTGTTCTAGCCTAAAGGTTAGATTTCTGTCTGAAATTACTTCTTTGTTCTAGCCTAATATTTAGATTCCTGCCTGAAATTATTTTTTGTTTTACCTTAGGTGACATTCATGCCTGAAGCCCATTTTCTTGTTTTTGGCCAATATCAGAATCTTGCTAAGCAACCCCAAAGGCTCTCTGCCCCTCTCCCTTTTATTATTTTATTAGCAAGATTGAGCCTGTCTTAGGTCAGTCAGACAAGAATGCTTTCCTTACCTGTCATGGAATAAGCAGTATCAAAGATAATGCACTTATGACTTAGGTTGGTAAGTCTCTGTGCAGAATCTGTGCAGAATTTTCCCTCACCCTGTCCACTCCTGTGTGGACACTGGACTCCTCCCAAGACATCATAGAGGATCCACTGAACCCAGACCAGTAGGTAAGAAGACCCAGACACTGCCCTGCAACCATAGCTAGGTGTGGGGAGTGCTCAGATTCCAGCAGAAACACAAACCCCGCTCCTGCAGAGTGGCAATCCCCTTCCTCCCCTCTCCTGGATCTGAGGCCTGGTGCAGACACGCGCCCTGTCCACTCCTGTGTGGACACCAGACTCTTCCAGAGACAACCTAGAGGGTCCACTGAACCCAGTGTGATAGAGAGTCCACTGAACCCATAGCGGCAGAGATACCATTGAACCCAGAGTGGCAGAGGAACAACTGAACACAGAGTGACAGACAATATATCCCTAGACATCCTAGAGGAACCACTGAACTCAGAGCTGTGGGCACCTTATCCTGAGACATCCTAGAGGAGACACTGCACCCAGAACAACAGACACCTAGCTGGTCTGCTACCTTGGAGGCACCATATCCTGAGGCATCCTAGAGGTACCACTGTAATCAGAACAGCTGGAGAAGATCACAGAGACATCTGGACCCCGAGGAGGTCAGACACAAGCAAGATAACTGGAAAGGCAGGCTTCAGTCAGAGATAGTGAGTACAGGCAGCACTAGAGTTAACCAGATGGTGAAAGGCAAGCACAAGAACATAAGCAACAGAATCCAAAGTTACATGACATCATCAGAAATCAGTTCCCCCAACATAGCAAGCCCTGAACACCCCATCAAATAGGAAAAGCAGGATTCAGAATTAAAATCACTTCTCATGACGAAAATAGAGGACTTTAAGAAGGACATAAATAACACTCTCAAAGAATTTAAGGAGAACACTGGTAGACAGATAGAAGCCCTTAAAGAGGAAACACAAAAATCCTTTAATGAATTGCAAGAAAACACAACCAAACAGGTGAAGGAATTAAACAAAACCCTCCAAGATCTTAAAATGGAAGTAGAAACAATAAAGAAATCACAAAAGGAGACTACCCTGAAGATAGAAAACCAAAAAAAAAAAAAAAAAAAAAAAAAAAAGAATCAGGAGTCATAGACACAAGTATCACCAACAGAATACAAGATATAGAAGAGAGAATCTCATGTGAAGAAGATACCATGTAAAACATTGACACAATTGTCAAAGAAAATACAAAATACAAAAAGCTCCTAACCCAAAACATACAGGAAATCCAAGACACAATGAGAAGGCTAAACATAAGGATAATAGGTATAGATGAGGGAGAAGACTCCTAACTTAAAAAAACCAGTTAATATCTTCAACAAAATTATAGAGGAAAACTTCCCTAACCTAAAAAAAGAGATGTCCATAAATATACAAGAAGCCTACAGAACTCCAAATAGTTTAGACCAGAAAAAAATACTTCCCGCCACATAATGATCAAAGCATCAAATGTAAAAAACAGAGAAAAAATACTAAAAGCAGTAAGGGAAAAAGGTAAAGTAACATATAAAGGCACACCTATAAGAATTACACCAGACTTCTCACCAGAGACTATAAAAGCCAGAAGATCCTGGACTGATACCATACAGACCCTAAGAAAACACAAATTCCAGCACAGACTACTATACCCAGCAAAACTATCAAACAACATTGATGGATAAACGAAAATATTCCATGACAAAACCAAATTTACACAATATCTTACCACAAATCCAGCAGTTCAAAGGATAATTGGTAGAAAACTCCAACACAAGGAGTAAAACTATAACCTAGAAAAAGCAAGAAAGTAATCTTACAACAACCCTAAAAGAAGGTAGCTATACAAATATAACACCACTGCCAATAACAAAAATAACAGAAAACAACATTCATTTTTCCTTAATATCTCTTAATATCAATGGAGTCAATTCTCCAATAAAAAGATATAGACTATCAGAATGGATACATAAACAGGACACAACATTTTGCTGCATACAGGAAACGCACCTTTGTGAAAAAGACAGACACTGTCTCAGAGTAAAAGGTTGGAAAACAATCTTCCAAGCAAATGGTCCCAAGAAACAAGCTGGAGTAACGATTCTAATATCAAATAAAATTGTTTTTCAAGCAAAAGTAATCAAAAAAGATAAAGAAGTACACTTCATATTCATCAAAGGAAAATGTTCCAAGAGGAGCTCACAATTCTGAACATCTATGCCCAAAATGCAAGGGCACCCACATATATAAAAGAAACTTTACTAAAGCTTAAAGCATACATTGCACCTCACACAATAATAGTGGGAGATTTCAACACGCCACTCTCAGCTATGAACAGATCATGAAAACAGAAACTAAACTGAGACACAATGAAACTAACAGAAGTTAGGAACTAATTGGACTTAACTGACATCTATAGAATATTTCATCCTAAAACAAAAGAATATTCTTTCTCAGCACCTCATGGTACCTTCTCCAAAATAGACCATATAATTGGTCACAAACAGGCCTCAACAGAAAAAAAAAATTGAAATAATCCCTTGTACCCTATCAGACCACCATGGACTAAGTCTCATCTTTGATATGGACAAAAACAACTGAAAGCCCACATACAGGTGGACACTGAACAGTGCTCTACTCAATGATAACTTGGTCAAGGAAGAAATAAAGAAAGAAATTAAAGACTTTTAGAATTTAATAAAAATGAGGACACATCACACCAAAACTTGTGGGACTCCATGAAAGAAGTACTAAGAGGAAAAAATCATAGCTCTAAGTGCCCACAAAAAGAAACTGGATAGAGCATACACTAACAACTTGACAGCATACCTAAAAGCATTAGAACAAAAAGAAGCAAATATACCCAAGAGGGGTAGACGGCAGGAAATAATCAAACTCAGGGCTGAAATCAACCAAGTTGAAACAAAAAGAATTATACAATGTATCAATAAAACCAGGAGCTGGTTCTTTTAGAAAATCAACAATATAGCAAACCCTTAACAGATTACCAAAGTGCGCAGAGACAGTACTCAAATTAATAAAATCAGACCTGAAAAAGGAGACATAAGAACAGAAACAGAGGAAATTAAAAGATTGTCAGATCCTACTACAAAGGCCTATATGCAACAAAATTGGAAAATCTGGATGAAATGGACAATTTTCTAGATAGATATCGGGTACCAAAGTTAAACAAGGAGCAGATAAACCATCTAAACAGTCACATAACCCCTAAAGAAATAGAAGCAGTCATTAAAAATCAGCCTACCAAAATATGTCCTGGGCCAGATGGTTTTAGCACAGAATTCTATCAGACCTTCCAGGAAGTCCTAATACCAATTCTCTTCAAACTATTCCACAGAATAGAAACAGAAGGAACAATATCCAATTTGTTCTATGAACCTACAATTATGCTCATACCTAAGCCTCACAAAGACCCAACAAAAAAAGAGAGCTACAGACCAATCTCTCTTATGAATATTGATGCAAAAATACTCAATAAAATTCTTGCAAACCAAATCCAAGAACACATCAAAGCAATCATCGATCATGATCACCTAGGCTTTATCCCAGGAATGCAGGGATGATGGTTCAATATTTGGAAATCCATCAATGTAATCCATTACATATATAAACTCAAAGAAAAAACCACATGGTTATCTCAATAGATGCTGAGAAAGCATTTAACAAAATTCTACATCCCTTCATGTTAAAAGTCTTGGAAAGAACAGGAATTCAAGGCCCATACCTAACCATAGTAAAAGCAATATACAGCAAGCCAGTAGCCAACATCAAACTAAATGGAGAGAAACTTGAAGCAATCCCGCTAAGATCAGGGACTAGACAAGGCTGCCCACTCTCACCCTACCTATTCAATATAATACTAAAAGTCCTAACCAGAGCAATTAGACAACAAAAGGAAGTCAAAGGGATACGAACAGGAAAGGAAGAAGTCAAAATTTTACTATTTGCAGATGATATGATAGTATACTTAAGTGCCCCTAAAATTTCCAACAGAGAACTCCTAAACCTAAACAACTTCAATAAAGTGGCTGGATATAAAATCAACTCAATCAGTAGCCTTCCTATACTCAAAATATAAACAGGCTGAGAAAGAAATCAGGGAAATGACACCCTTCACAATAGTTACAAACAATATAAAATATCTTGGAGCAAATCTAACCAAGCAAGTGAAAGATCTGTATGACAAGAACTTCAAGTCTCTGAACAAAGAAACAGAAGAAGATCTCAGAAGATGGAAAGATCTCCCATGCTCCTGGATTGGCAGGATTAAATTAGTAAAAATGGCTATCTTGCCAAAAGCAATGTATAGATTCAATGCAATCCCCATCAAAATTCCAAATCAATTCTTTATAGAGATAGAAAAAACAATTTGCAAATTTATTTGGAACAACAACAACAAAAAAAAAAACAAAACAAACAAACAAAAAAAAAACAGGATGGTGAGAACTATTCTCAACAATAAAAGAACTTATTGGGGAATCACCTTTCCTGACCTCAAACTGTAGTACAGGGCAATAGTAATAAAAACTGCATGGTATTGGTACAGAGACAGGCAGAAAGATCAATGGAATAGAATTGAAGATCCAGAAATGAGCCCACATATCTGTGGTCACTTGATCTTTGAAAAAGGAGCTAAAATCATCCAGTGGAAAACGGACAGCATTTTCAGCAAATGATGCTGGTTCAACTGGAGGTCGACATGTAGAAGGATGTAAATCAATCCATTCTTATCTCCTTGTACAAAGCTCAAATCCAAGGGGATAAAAGACCTTAAATTAAAACCAGATACACTGAAACTAATAGAGGAGAATGTGGGAAAGACCCTCGAATACCTAGAAAAAGGGGAAAACTTCCTGAACAGAACACCAATGGCTTATGCTCTAAGATCAAGAATTGACAAATGGGACCTCATCAAATTGCAAAGCTTCTATAAGGCAAAGGACATTGTCAATAAGACAAATCGTCAACCAACAGATTGGGAAAAGATCCTAACCAATCCTACATCCGATAGAGGGCTAATATCCAAGATATACAAAGAACTCAAGAAATTTTACTCCAGACAACCATATAACCCTATTAAAAATGGGGTACAGAACTAAACAAAGAATTCTCAACAGAGGAAACTCAAATGGCTGAGAAGCACCTTAAGAAATGCTCCACATTCTTAGTCATCAGGGAAATGCAAATCAAAACAACCCTGAGATACCACCTCACACCAGTCAGAATGGCTAAGATCAAAAACTCAGGTGATAGTAGATGCTGGCGAGGATGTGGAGAAAGCGGAACACTCCTCCATTGTTGGTGTGATTGCAGGCTGGTACAACCACTCTGGATATCAGTCTGGCGGTTCCTCAGAAAACTGGACATAGCATTACCTGAGGATCCAGCTATACCACTCCTGGGCATATACCCAGAAGATGCTCCAACATAAAATAAAGACATATGCTCCACTATGTTCATAGCAGCCTTATTTGTAATAGCCAGAAGCTGGAAAGAACCAAGATGTCCCTCAACAGAGGAATGGATACAAAAAATGTGAGGGTGGGGTGGGGGTATTGGGGGTGGGAGGTATGTGGGGGCACAGTCTCACAGAAGCATGAGGAGGGGGGATATGATAGGAGGTTTCTGGGTGTTGTGGGGAAGTGGGGTAAGGGGATAAAATCTGAAATGTAAATTAATCCCCACCAAAAGAAATTGTAAAAAAAAAAAAAAAAAAAAAAAAAGAAAGAACAATATACATTTAATAAGCGAGAATGATACTGGAAATTTTCTTGAAATTTACTGACATAAAAAAAACAAAATAAGTAAACTAAAATTTAGAATTAAGATTTCCCTATAGTTCTATTTGTTACATAATGAGAAACAGAACGAGGATTTGTCTGGATGAATGAGATGGAGGAGTACCTGGGAGGAGTAAACGTTGGGGAATCTGAGATGTAATCCATACCTAGTACTTCTTGGTTAGCCCAAGTCCTAATATTAGGCCACAAACCTAGGAGAAAAGAAATGGTATTGTTTTGCTAAAGTAACATGGCAATAAAATGGCTCCTAATGAAGTTCTGCTTTACCCCTTGATTGGTTTCTCACTCAGAAATAGCAATAAATGGCCACTTATGAAGAGACTCAGAACAGGAAAATGTGCAGACTGAAACTTCTTGGACCACTTGTTCCTAAATGGGATGTCTTCACCAAACCCCTTCCATCAGGGCTCTGTGAGCCATGGGAAAGAGAAGGCAGAGAGACTGTAAACTCCATAGGGGATGGATGGCATCAACAAAATAGTGTCTTACAGACACAACATTACAGGTGCTCATATGGACACAGAAATCCTGTGGCAACATGCACCTAGCCCTTTAGCCATATGGGATTCTAGTACTGAGAGGGGGATGTAGATAATAGTCCCCATTGTTATTCAAGAAGCTATATGTAATTGATTCTCAGTTTCAAAGTAAAAATAACTTTCTTCAATGAAGTTTCAGTGGGTGTATTAACTTCATGTATTAACTTCATGCCCATGCCCAGCAGTAGACAGGTAACAGAGAACAAACTCAGTGTTAATTTTGTAGACATTTTGGTTCTGATTGTTTTGTTTGGTCATTTTTTTTCATCTTATTGTTTTTGTTGTTGTTGCTGCTGCTGTTCTTTTTGTTGTTAATGGTGTTATTTGTAGTATTAACTTTTGCTTGTATATTATGTTTTTTAATTCTGAGTTTTAATGGATTTTTATTGTGTTTCTGTTACTTATGCTTCTTTTTTTGTTGTTCTATTTTTAAAGTTGAATTTGTTTGTTTTCTAAAGAGAAAGAATGAAAGTGCAATTGAATTAATGAGGAAATAGAGAGTATCTTGGAGGAGAAAGGGGAAGGAAATGATGATCAGAATATATTGTTTGATAAAAGTATTTCCACAGGAGGAATTGCATGCATGTTAGCATACATAAAACTGCAACCATTCATTGGGCTATATGTGGGAACCAACTATTATTTTCCTCAGTGAACACAGTAACAAATCACCTTTTAATGTATCTCTCTACTGGCATAGTTTCATGCTGCTCTCAGTCTTTATCAGAGAATGTCCTTTGTGCTATGGACCAAAGTTAATATTAAAAAAAGAGAGGTAATAAGAAGTTTCTCTGGCTCATACATGTTAATGTTTCTATGAGAGAGTGTTAATAGCTACTTATTGCACTAAAATTGACCCTTGATAATTATATTCCCAAGTTAAAATTGAAGAGTGACAGAGATTATGTCTAAAATGGTGGGGGTGCTTATTGTGAACCTCTTATTTCAGCTATTGACATTTTGAAATGAAGGCTTGTCTTTTAATTGAGACCCACATGGTAAAAGGAGTAGTCTATGTCAAGATAGTTGCTCTCTAGTCTCCACACTTGTATATTCCAATTAAGATGTGAGCAAATATGAACGCAGGCACACACATACACACATACACACATAAATATGATCACAAATTCAAATGAACAAACAAGCACACATGCCTGCACACGTAAGCATACACAATTACACGCATGTGTACACACAAAAAACTCATACACATTAAGTAAATATAAAATAGGCTTTATTGCAATTGCTTTTAGAATCTTTTTTATACGAAGTTCTATTTTTCCTAGACATACATTTAAGGTAGAATATATATTTGTGGTAAAAATTTCAACCCCTTTTCTTCAAACTTAACAGAAAGCTGTCTAAAATTATGGGTCTTGGTAAAAAAGACCCTTAATTTGTTCTTTGTCAGAGGCAAAGTGACCTTCTTTTTAATAAGAAACTTGTATGAGATTTATCACAGAAATATTTTTATCTTTTTTACAAGACCTGAGGACTGTAGCCATCTTGTTTTTCTAATTTGGCAAGATGACAGGCTTCTGAACTTTATTGTCTTATATTCTGCCTGAAACCTGTCAATATTTTCCTGTACCTGAACTCATTTCTCATGTCTAGTGCTCTAGTAAATGCAGAAAATAAATGTTAACAAGCACAATAGTTGCCTTTCTCCCCCAAAATTTCCACATAGCTAAAGTTTTGCTCAGATCCCAGGGTGTCTTCCAAGTTGTCAACTATGACAATTTTACCAACAAAGCTTTCACTTGATTGAAAATGAGAACTTTAGTTTTCTAGTTCCTAATAAATAAGAAATCCTTGGCAAATAGTCTCTAAAATGCTTGGCTAATTAAATATTTTCATGCCTGACGCTGGTACAGGGAATATGTAAAATTGATTGTTTTCTCCCAGAGCAAGGCTAGATTTTCTAAGGTTATGGGATTTGGCCTGTATCAGGCATCAATAAGGGCAGCTGCACTCATGGCCACCTTATTTTCCATAGCTCCTTATTATAGATAGAGGCAGAAATTCATAAAGGAAAGCAGCACAGTTGCCTGAAGTATCTACCCGTTTGTTTTATTCAGTTATGCTTTACCAAATTATTTTATAGCTGAAGACAGATAGCTAATGTCTTCAGATTAGGACCTTGCTGAAAGTTCTTGATATTATTGGATAGTACTTTTTCTTAACTAAATGGGAATGGAGAGGCATGACATGACTTTCTTTCAACATAGCATATTTTTAAAGCTATTACTAAATTTTTACATTTTGTTTATAATATTTTTTATTCTTCATGGAGTTTATTCATGTAAATGATGTATTTTATTCATATTCATCCATCTTTCTTTCCCTCCCTCCAGTTTCTATGGGATACCATCACCATGTCTCATTTTCGGTGTCTTGATAAAAAATTTCACCAAAACCAAATCGGTGTCCTCCTCAATATTAGAATCAGACTATAATTGGAAATCCCAGAGCTGAGTGAAAGAAGTTGTGCAGAGGCTTAGTATGATTTCATCATTGGGAAAAAGTAAACTCGGCTCTCTATTATTTCTTCCCATTCTCCAGAAAAGAAGAGTTTAACATATTCTTTCTGTTCATTACTATTTATTGAAATGATAATGTAAATAAGGTCCTTTTTTGTCCACAGTTTGAAATTCATGAGGAAAGGTACATGCTTCATTAAAAGAACTATACTTTTGTTGGTTATTTTACATTTTGACATACATAGAATAACAAGTTACATCTATTTTAAAGTTATTTAAATAACATACATTACATTCTTTCTTATTTGGATTATTTTTATTGACATTTTTGAAAGCTATCAGATATCTTTCTTTTGCGAGTTACATCATAGTGAAAGATATATGAGTCCTCTGTTCTATATGGGTATTTAAAGAAAAAAACAGAGATGATACAAAAAATATTAAGATTATATAAATACAGAAATGGCCTTTGTGAAAAATGTACATATTTGGAAAGATGCAGTCCCTGTTCTTTTTTAAATAATTAGAGAAAGAATGGAGATACCTAACAGACACTTCCTTTACCCTCTAAGATCCATGTAATTGTAGATAAATAAAATTATCACCAAAATTTGACAGGGGATTTTTAAACAAAGGACATGATACTTATTATTTATTTGCTTTATCAATAATTTTATAAAGAATATGGATGTTTCCTGAGAAGATTACCATAATAAGTCCATAGAATTATGTCATGTTACAATATATCTTGTATAGTTTTATTTAAACTTGACATAGGAGTATTTGGAAAGAGAGATTCTCATGGAAAAAGAGATTTTATGGAAAAAAGATCTCCATAAGATTTGCCTATAGGCAGGTTTGTAGTACATTTAATAATTATTGGTGGGCATAGGAATGCCCAGTCTACTACAAAAGGGGCTATCCTTGGGCATATGGTCCTGAATGCTATAAGAAAGCAGCCAATATAATGTGTTCCTTCATGGCTTGTGCCTCAGTTTCCATCTGCAGGTTAATTCCCTGATTGAATTGTTGGCATTACCTCCCTCAGTGATAAGACTATACATACTAGTGTAGGGGAAATAAACCCTTTCACTTCTAAGTTACTTTTTGATCACAATGTTTTTTTTAATTGTAATATAATTCCTAAATGAAAAACAATGTTCCCAAACCCATAATTTAAACTCACTTCTAGGTGTAGTAAATCACATAATTTTTATTCTATAAGTACCAACAATTAAATAGTAACATAAATATCACTATGGTCTGAAAACCCCAAAATAAATTTACTATTTTAAACTTATAGACTTAAAACAGTTTCAACCTATTTTTAGTCTAGTGGTATTAGTATCTATGTAATGTCATTCTGTGTCATTACAATATGTAATTTTCTGGTTTTTAATTTGTGTTCAGGTACAGACTTTAAAGCCATTCTTTAATAAAAACAAGTTTTCTCTAAATTATTCTGAACTGAAAAGTCAAGAAACCTTATTTTTGGAAAACCTTTATGTTATAATATTAAAGTTTACAATCGTTTATTCTTAGGTTGGCAGCATCCTTTTGGCTCATTGGCTTTGAGTTATAAATGAAAAGATGTGACTGAACATTACTATAAAATGCCATGAAGTCTGAATATTTATGATACTCTCTATGAACTGTGACAGGCAGCCAATACTTACGAGACAATTTCACCTTGTGTGAGGACAAGAAAAATATTACAAATACATTCCTCTAAGCGAGTCATGATGATTCATGGCAATGGCTATGCCAACTTGGATGCAAATATGAAAAAAGACAATTGAAAAATTCCAGCAAGTATTGTTCATTTGTAAAATCATCTACTTTAATAATAACTAAGAGACACATTATTTATCTACACAAAACTTTTAACAATTTAAATTTGTCTATGATTCTCTTGATATTAGAAATGTATATGTACATGTATTTTAATATATAAATCTATATATGCATATATAGTATAACATATATATATGCATTATTATATTATACTATATATATTTATTATATATATATTATACTATATAATATATGCATATATGTGCATATATAAGTATATATGTATATATATGTGTGTGTGTATATATATACTTACATACATATATTCTATACATTTTAAATACTTTCATTAAAATGTTGATTAAAATGTATGTACTCTTTGATATCACATTGCTAATTCTTGTCCCTTACAAAACAAAATTTTGTTATAAATAAAACATTTATAGTTAAAATAAGATAATTTTAGAGAATAAAGAAGTAATGCAATGGAGAGTGTACTATAAATTTGAAATGTGAACATGCAATCATAAACTTGGAGAAGGAGAAATGGAATGGCTGAGAAATATGGAGAATTTATGTGTATAATCATGTAAAACAAGTGTATGCGAATATCAAGTACAGAATGTGTATCACTAACCACTAATTTGCCCACTTCTTGCATTTTTGTTTGTTCATTATTTTAAATGTATTATTTACTTACTGTGTAATATATTCTTCATAATAAAATCTCATAATCATATAGTTTTCTTTTCCTTCCAGAAACGGAAGGGCCACAAGGGGAAGAAGGAGGACAGGAAAAGGAAAGATAGGGAGAGAAATAGAAAGAAGCAATGGCTATTGGAATCAGTGTGGTAGTTGCTGAGGCTGCTCAGATTGCCTTCCAAAGAAATTAATATATATTTTACTTGTTTCTTAGTTTGCTTTCTATTGCTGTCATAAGCACCATGGCAATAGCAACTTGGTGAGAAAAGCATTGATTTGGCTTGCATTTTATAATTCATCTTTTAGGGATGTAAGATTACAAACTAAAGGCAGTAATCTTGACAGGAAAACCAAAACAGAGACCATGCAGTAACACTGCATACTGGCTTGCTTCTTATACCTCATTCAGATTGCTTTTTGATAGAACACCAGGTAATCTGCCTAGAAGCCACAACACCCGGAGCAACCAGGACTTTGTTACATTATCAAGAAAATGTTCTCACAGATTTGTCTACAGGCCAATCTATTCTAGGCATTTTCTTAATTGGGATTTCCCCTTCTTGGCTGTGACATTTGATAAAAGTAACTATCACAACAATTACAGAGACTTCTTTAAAGTCTGAAACTTACTTTTTCCCCCCACAATCTATTCTAGAATAGTTATTTGATATGGTGGTCATGGTAGTGTAAACTGTTATCTTTCTTGTGAGGAAAAAAATGAACTCATACCTGTAGATTTTTAGAACTAAATATATTTTGAAAGAAGAGGTTTAATCAACTACACAAAAGGAAAAATCACCTATGTTAAAGCCCAGTTAAGGCACACTCAACCTCATGAAGAGCACGGAATATTGCAATCTAATAATCTCATAAACCTGTACAGAATCTAGGGCTTAGTCTTCAAATTGATCAACAGGTGATGTACATTTCTTGAAGGTAGCCATGACAAGAGGAAGCCTCAGTCCTGGAAGATATTTTTTGACAGCCCTCATATACTTCATACTGTCCATTATATCTGCCATGTGCAATATTTATATTGCTATATTTATGTTGATTAAGAAAGCCACTCTTTTGAGATTCTTGATGGGTTTCTCCCTCAGGGAAGCTTAACATGAAAATTATGAACCCACATAATTATAGTCATTGATCTTTGACAAAGGAACTAAAACCACACAATGGAATAAAGACAGTATTTTCAGCAGGTGTGCTGGTTGAACAGGAGGTCAGCATGTAGGCAAATGCAAATTGATTCATTCTTATCTCCTTGTACAATGCTCAAGTCTAACTGGATCAAGGACATTCATAAAAAAAAAAAAAAGATACACTGAAACTAATAAAAGAGAAAGTAGGGAAGACCCTCGAACACATGGGCACAGGGGAAAAGTTTCTGAAAAGGACACCAATAGCTTATGCTCTAAGATCAAGAACTGGCAAATGAGACCTCATAAAATTGCAAAGCTTCTGTAAGGCAAGGGACACTATCAGTGGGACAAAACAGCCACCAACAGATTGGGAAAAGATCTTTACCAATCTTACATATGATAGAGGGCTAATATCCAAAATTTACAAAGAACTCAAGAAATTAGACTCCAGGCCATCAAATAACACTAATTAAAAATGGGATACAGAGCTAAAAAAGAATTCTCACCTGAGGAAATTCTAATGGCCATGAAGCACCTAAAGAAATGTTCGACATCATTAGTCATCAGAGAAATGCAATTCAAAGCAACCCTGAGATTCCACTTCATACAAGTCAGAATGGCTAAGATTAAAAACTCAGATGACAGCAGATGTGGGTGATGAAATAGAGAAAGAGGAACACTCCTCCAGTGTTGGTGGGTTTGAAAGCTGGTACAACCACTCTGGAAATTAGTCTGGCAGTTCCTCAGAAAAATGGACATAGCATTACTCGAGGACCCAGCTATACCACTCCTGAGCATATATCCAGAAGATGCTCCAACATATAACAAGGACACATGCTCCACTATGTTCATAGTAAGCTTATTTATAATAGCCAGAAGCTGGAAAGAACCCAGACATCCTTCAACAGAGGAATGGATACAGAAAATGTGGTACATTTGCACAATGGAGTATTACTTGGCTATTAAAAACAATGAATTCATGAAATTCTTAGGCAAATGGATGGAACTATGGATGGATAAAGTATCATCCTTAGTGAGGTAACCCAATCACAAAAAACCACACATGGTATTTACTCATTGATAAGTGGATATTAGTCCCAAATCTCACAATACCCAAGACATAACTCACAGATCACATGAAGCTCAAGAAAAAGAAAGACTAAACTGTTGGTGCTTAGGTCCTTCTTAGAAGGTGTAATAAAATGCTTACAGGAGCAAACATGAGACAATGTGTGGAGCATGAACTGGATGAGAGACTGTTCAGAGACCACCCCACCTGGAGATCCCTCTCAGATGCAGTCACCATATGCAAACACTGTTGTGGATGTCTGGAAGTGCATGTTGACAGAAGCCTGATATACCTGTCTCCTGAGAGCCTACATACAGTAGTAGATGTTCACAGCTAACCATCAAATTAATCACGGGTTTCCCAGTGTGGAGTTGGAAGACAGAAGCAGTTGAAGGGGTTTGTGGCCCTATTGTGAGAGCAACAAGACAAACCAACCAGAGCTCCCTGGGTATAAACAGCTAGCTTGGGAACACACATAGAAGGACCCATGTCTCTTGATGTATTTGTAGAAAAGGATGGACTTGTTGGGTATCAGTTAGAGAGGACTGCCTTGGTCCCTTGAAGGCTGGATGCCCCAGTGAGGGGGAATTCGAGAGAGGGAAGGTGGGAGTGGGTGGATGGATGGGGGCATACCCTTATAGAAATAGTAGGAGGGAGGATGGGTTAAGGGGTTTTTGGGTGTGGAGAATGGAGGGGTTTTGGGTGTGGAGAATGGAAAAAAGGGGATAATATCTGAAATGTAGATAAAGTACCCAATAATAAAAAAAGAAAAACAAAAAACAAAAAAATAGAACTGGCTATGGCAGTTAAACATTTGAGACTTTGTAGCAGCAATTTAACATTACCCATATTATGAGTATTCTGTATAATTGTCAAGGACAAAAGACTGTAGAATGGTCCCATGGAACTAAAACTGTTACTAATGTTTTGAATATACAAGAGGATTTTGATAGGCATTTTAAAAAATGGACTGATGCCCTTATCTTATTCAAGTTACTGAAAGGAGGTTCAGAATTTAAGGTAAGGAGCCATCTTGAGTGTCATGCCAAATACCATAGGATCCATGTTACTTCTACAATTCACAGTGGTAGTCATAATTAGGAAAAAGTTTAATGACACTTGCAGTGTATTTCACAAAATTCTAACACCTCTCAGGATGATTTAATGATACATAAGGAGCTTATGAGTTTCAAGCATGCTGCTCTTCTGAGTGTCAATGCTATAGATACTGCAGATAAAATTACCCATGGCCTGAGGTTAGTGTTTCTATTTTGGTCAAGCTTCAAAAATGGCATGTATAGCTTGATCATGTTAGCCCTTTTTGTCCTGGGAATAATTTTATTTGTGCCCATTGTGTTAAAGATTTTCTTTAATAACTTCAACATGTTGGCAGCCAAAGTACATAGCTTGAACCTGAAAATGGACACCCCAGACTGAGTTTTTAAATTAACAGACTGGCAAAACAAGGATGGGTAAGATTCTGTACAGAGCCTGACCAACCTATGTCATAAGTGCATTGCCTTAGATAATGCATATTCCATGATGGGTAAGGAAGGTATTCTGGTCAAAATGATCTAAGACTGGCTCAGTCTTGTTAATGAAATTAAAAAAAGGGGGGGGGGGAGAGGCAGAGAGCCTTTGTGGCTGCTTGGCAAGAATCTGACATGGGCCAAGGACAAGGAAATGGGCTGCTTGGCAGGAATGTGACATTGTCCAAGGACATGAAAGGCTCCAGGCAGGAATCTAACATTAGACTAGAACAAAGAAGTAATTTCAGGTAGGAATCTGAATCTTAGGCTTGAACAAAGAAGTAATCTCAGGCAGGAATCTAAATATTAGGCTAGAACAAAGAAGTAATTTCAGACGGGAATCTAAATTTTGGGCTAGAACACAGAAGTAGGCTTCAGATATGAAAATGACCTTGGGCTAGAAACAGTGATCAGTGGAGTGTTCAAGCAATTGGGTTTAATGCCTTGCTTTTTCTTTGAATATTTATGATTATTGCCTTGCTTGTTCTCTGACTATTTACATTTATTGTATTACTAGACCCTCAACCTAGAACTGACCTTACTTAATACATGCATGTAATTAAAATGGTATAAAATCATAAAGGGGTAGAGGGGATGAGATAGGGCATTCTAGGGAGGGGAAATGTTGAAAAGGGATGATATCCGTATTGTAAATAAACAAATTATCCAATAAGAAAAATTTTAAAAAAGAATATGAGGATGAATGCTGCTGAAGGTCCTATTCTCCAATGGGCTCTTGATCGAGCAATAAAGATGTAAGAGGTGGTGAAAGGGTTAAAATTTTTCAAAAACTCATAGCAGGCTGAGTGGAACCAGAAGTGCAGGTCAGCTTGTTTGTGAGCTCTGTGTTTCAGGAACTTGACTGACCACAAGATAGATGATTGAATATAAATAGGCTCTTGAGAATAGCCTATACAAAATGTTTTCCACGACTGTTTCTTGAACCCTGTCACAAACTGAATAATGGGCTGAGACTTTCTACAGGTACTTTCCAATAACCCCCCCCCGTTCCACTCGCCTCCCATGTCCCCTTTCACACGTGGAAGAGAGACACGAGAGGCAGTGTTCGGGTGGCTACCACAGCGAGGCTTTACTTGTATAAGCAGAAGCAGAAGGACGGAAAGACAGGAAGAGGCACAGCTTAAATACACCCTAGAGTGACGTGTTCACTTCTGATTGGCTGTTCACTCATTACCCATAATATGCCCCGGGATGGGCAGTGACTTTTGGCACGCATTTGCCTCTTGCACCTGAGCAGTTAGTTGTTTACTAGTGGGGAGGACACAATGTCCGCCCCATCTTGGAATGGCGGATGTATCACCGTTAACCGCGGATTCCTACATCTCCCCCTGTTTAAATTATTAATATGGAACAGCCTTTTGTTTATCAAGCGCAGCACCAATCAAGATTCGAATTCAAGCCTGATCAAGCAAACTCCATTTTGGGGGAATAAGCGATCAAGAGCTTCCAGTCCGAAGATTCTCCCTTACCCTACCAGGTGTAATGGAAACAAGTCCTCTGGGTGCAAGGGCTAAGGGGATGTAAAGAGGAATTGACACCGTCCCTGTGTAATGGAGTATAGTTCCCAGGAGTGCAAGGGCTGTCAACCTACTATTCAGGTACCACAGCTATTTAGGCAAGGGATGGCTGGACTTAGACCTCTCATCGACCCAGTGCAATGGGCTGAACCCTTGGGGTGCATCGACTGAGGGTCTCAGTCATCAGCTACTTTCTTAGCCTAGATAGCCAAATTTCAGGGGGAGATGTTTGCTCAAGGCTATAAGTGCTTGGGCGATAGCAACCTTGTCACGTTTTTGTTGGGCTCTGAGCTTATAGACCAACCATCATGAACACTAATCCACAACATAGGGCTGCACCAAACAAGCCTATCCCCACCCTTTAAGAAAGAAGGAAAAAGCAGAGGTAGGCCAAGAAGTAAAATCGTCAGGGGTAGCGGGGTCCATCTGCCGCTCCATCAAGGCTCAAGATCCAGATCTGTAATTGTTGTTGCACCTGGTCCAACTCCCCAGTCCAATTCCCTTTTAAATAAGCAGAAAGATTATGGCTTTGAATAAATGTATCATTCATAAATCTCAGAGGTGTAATACCTAGATGTGGAGTTGTTGACACATAGCTCATTGAACCACATCCATGAGCTGCTCCACATGGGCTTGGAGCCAATCAACTCTCTGATTGACCAAAGTCTCTTTTATGTCTCAATAATGATGTAGTAGGGAAAGTTTCAGGGTCAGCTTCTACTGGGATGGGCTCAAAGGTAGGCACATGCACAACCAAGGCTAGGTCTAGTGATCTATTCCAGCATTGTGCTAAAAAGCATGTAACATTTCTTACAATCTAAGATATCAGAATTATTCTGAAAGTTGGATAACATAAAGAAAAATGGAGGGTCCACACACACCGACATCGGTTGTGCAGATGCATTCCTAAACACCTTATTAATTTTAATGTTATCCAAATGGCTAGAGATATTAGATCATGTAGTTGAAACATTTTGTATTTCATGAAATATATCATTTAACAAGACAAAGGACACGATGTCCGAGCCATCTTGGAATGGCGGATGTATCACCGCTAATCGCGGCTTCCTACACCCCCCTTACTCCTCCTGTGTTGTGGTTCTCCCCCTGGAATGCGTTTTTTTTTTTTTTCTTTAAAATACCCTCTACCTCCAAAGCTCTGGGTCAGACCTCACTGTCCCTGTATGGGTTATGGGTCTTGACCTCAGCATGCTGATTGAAATATACCTCTTGCTGATTGCATCAAGTTTGGTGTCTTCTGAGTTATTGGGTGGCTATGAATTCCTGAGGCTTGGGTGAGGTACTCCATCTTTGTGGGGGCCTTACAGTGGAACTTCCAGGTTCCCACAGGCAAGGTAAGATATGCAGAAGGAGGAAACAGGATTCACCATGCTTGGAGGGAAAGAGAACCAACAGCCATGTGAGATCTGGGGTGAAGTGGCTACTGGCAGGTTCCTTGGCTGGGCCTGGGGTAGCAGGCAGGAGATTAGAAAGACAACTAAGCTGGGGGAAGATATAGAGGTATTGAGCTGGGGGTGAAGAGAAGGGCGCATTAGCCATGTGAGGCTTAGAAGAGCCCAGCCATTGAGCTAAAAGCACATATGTGTGTCTTTCAGTCAGGTTCCAAGGGAACCTTGGTGGTGGCTGGTAACATAATCCTCCTGGAACTTAAAGAAGGGTAGAAGAAACTTCATGCTATACTATTAGCTGCACAATGTCCTTGGAGCAATCATTTCTTTCTACCTCAGATTCTTTATAATAAGTATGATGTTAAATGATTGTCTTGTTTAAAAAAGAAAGAAAATTATACTTGATGATCTATGGTGGCTTATAACACAAAGACCTAGTAGGAACAAGTAATATTCTCCTTTATTGTCTACTTACCATTTTAAAATTTAATATTTACAGAGGGCTATCATGTTAGTAAAAATCAGCAAAGAATTTTCAGAAAAGTGATAAAGGACTAAACAATCAAATATTCAGAAAACATAAGGAATAATATGTATATGAATAAAAGACAAATAATACTCAGGTTACATATTGTAAAATATAAAGTACAATACCTCTACAAAGAAAAAAATATATAGCCTAAGAAACACATAACAACAGAGAAACAGATCTTCCTGGAAGGGTAATGATGACAGCTGAGTTTCTCTTATAAAATATAGAAGGCAGCATAGCTGTTAGTGATAAAACTTTCAAATTAAAATTTTTACATAGCTAAAAACATTTTTTGTAAACTTTTAAATTTTTAAAATGTTTTATATACAATTAATATGTTTACATAATTTTTATCTTTCTCTCCATTACTTCAATTTCTTATATCTTCCCCTACCCCAAAACCTCTCAAGTCACACATTCCTTTTTTGTCACTACTATCATTTCATAATCATATATTAAAATGTTATTTCCATAAGGCAAAAAATGTGAAAATTATCATATGACTACTATATTTGTCCACTTCGTTATTATTTTAGCAAAATGCCTGGGAAAAATAAGTATTAAAATAAGAAAGGGCACTTTTGTCTATTGACTCTCTGGCTTTGGTTTCAGTGTCTGAGATAGGAGCATATGACAAAGGTTCATCACAGGGAATTGTGCATCAAGGAGAAAGTCTGACATAAATTCTGGTTATCCCCTACAAAAACACTTTACAAAGATTCAAACCCCCCACCCCGACTATTACTGACTGAATAAATGCTGGAGCACCTGATATACTTTTTACCCCCAAGGGACTGGTATCCTAGTTTTGAACCATGATCTTTTATGAAACACATATCCACCATAGCCCTCAGACACATACATAGGTTTCTCTGACTGACTTTCTGGCTTTTTTCTTCATATTTATTGAAAATTAGATTAAATATTCTCAGCTTTACCAAAACTTTGGATACATTGTACATTTTCTTACACCTAAATTCACTACATTCTAATATTAACATGTTGCATTTTGGAATATTCACCAAAAACAAAACAAAATCGAGTTGACATTAACTCAACTTTAAGTTTTAGTTAAGATTAAAAAAACGTTTTAGTTAAGATTAAAACATTGTTATTGTTCATATTCTTTTATTATCTATCCTAGGAAGTAGAAAAGAGTACAAACTGGACTTATTATACAATATTTTTATAGTTGATAACATTTAGATAAAGGAAATTTACAGCTATACTTATGTTAAGGAATATGGCATTAGAAAATTTTGGATATTCAGTATTCCCCATGGATAACATTGCATTTCTTTATAACAAATAGAACATGAGAGTATTAAGGAGCTGTTGCATATAGACACAAATACAGATAAACATTGTCCAACGATAGGTCATGATCCACTGTAGCTACCTGAGTCTAGAAGAAATAAAGCAGTGTTTTATCTAGAAATTTCAAAGACCATGTCCTTGGAAATGCTAGAAATCTGAACACATACCTCCAAACTATAAGAGAATAAAATTCATTTCAAGTCTCTCATTTTTATGTGTCTCTGTGTGTTTGTGTGTGTGTGTATGTGTGTGTGTTTACAAAGTAACTAAAATTAAAAAGAGTTGAAAGCTATTTTTTTTTACTGCTTAGATTATGCTGGGAATGTAGCAATTTATTTCATAGCTTAAATTATTAAGGTTTTGCCTCTTTAAGCTCATTATTTTTGCCTTTGATTTAAAAAAAAACTTCATGATATTTTAAGCTAGAACATCATAGCTATTGAAAACAAATTATTGGTTTTCATTGTGTCTCCCAAGTGACATCATTTTACAAAAATGTGATACATTGCTATGAGTAGAATATTAATGATGGGTGCCATTATTGAAGAATCTATTGATCCAATAGTTTTTATTTTTCTTTATAGAATTCGTTTTACACTAGTAATTATAAAAAAAAAATCAGCCATGAAAAATTAAGTAGAAGTAAAGAAAATTGAGGCTGTGAATTTTAAAAAGATCTAAGAGGAGTTTATGAGATTGTCTGGAGAGAGGAAAAGAAAGGGGGAAATAATGCAATTATAATCTCAAAAAAGTGATAAAATGATTACTGAGAATACTATCAGTGGACTTATGTACACACAATTGGCTATTCATTTATTTTATGAAAGACTTCTTCATATTTCAAGGTATGTTACAAATATAAATCATATAAAAAACAAAGTCAACACAATATTTTCTTTCTGTAAGAAAAATGTCAATTGTGGGATTGCTGGGCCATATCATAAACATATATTTATTATATATAATTAAAAATACTTTAAAATACTTTTAGCATTTATTATCTAGAATATTATATTTAATGTCTTTAAATTGTATTAAATATTTACCACTGTACTGTATTGATTAGGGAAGTAGCTATCAAATTGGTTACATCTTAATATTTAAGTGTATAAGCAAAGATATTTTTAAATATGTATAAATAGTATTCAGAAAATAGTCATTTAGCACTTACCTATAAAAATATTTGGCCTAGAAAATTCAAGTTAGCAAAATATTACTTGCAATGTTAACCCTGTAACAATTGAAAAGTCTATATTTTCATAAAATTCACTCAATTCATCTAAATTTATATCAATTTATGCAAATAAAATTTCATCACATTATTCACCCTTGTGTGAGCTATAATAAATATAATGGTTTGTCTCATTTTTTTGTGATTCAAAAATCTGTGACTTTTTTCCTTTATTATAATTATTTAACTAGTTTACACATTTTATTGATTCTTTTTAAAACAACTGACTTTCTATACTCTCTTGGTTATGTTCAATTTATACATTTTGCAGTCAGTTACATGATTTCCTTCCTCATGTCTCTGGGATTGTGTTGATTTTCATTAGACTACATTTCTGATAGCTTTGTGTGTATTTGTGTGTTTGTGTGTGTGTGTGTGTGTATGTGTGTGTGTGTGTGGTGAAATTTGAGCTATTAGTAAGCATTTTCCTTTATAGAGATAAACATACTCATCAGTATCCATTGCACTTTACCTAGTATCCTTTTTTTTTTGTTTTGTTTTGTTTTTTTGGTTTGTTTTTTGTTTTTTCTTTTTTCTTTTTTCTTTTTTGAGACAGGGTTTCTCTGTGTATCCCTGGCTGTCCTGAAACTCACTCTGTAGACCAGGCTGGCCTTGAACTCAGAAATCTGCCTGCCTCTGCCTCCCAAGTGCTGGGATTAAAGGCATGTGCCACCACTGCCCGGCATTACCTAGTATCCTTAATGTGGCATCTTTTATACTCTGCCTGTGACTTCCTTTTTTTCCTTTAGGTATTTATTATATACTATTTAGTCTGATATTGGAGAGTTTTTCCATACTTTTTTTAAAATCTTAATTTTCTTTGTTGCCTGAGAATGTACTTTGTTTTCTGGAATACCTCTTTTTTTCTTTTTCTAATATTTTGCTTGACAATACAGAATATTTTCTAAATTGGCTAGTACTCTATACATACGTAAAAAGACATTTTTTTATTAATATGCATGAAACAATTTATAAATGTCAGACTGTGAGGGATGTCTAGGAGGTTTTGTTGAAGTCAATTATTTTCTAAAAGAATTCTGCCATACAGATGAGTTATAGAGAAAGAAATGATAAAGTCAGTAATTCTTACCATAAGACAGTCTTTATATTTGTCTCCTATCTTTTGTTTTCTCCATTCTGAAGTTTAGTCATTAGATACAATCATCCAATGAAATCAGACAAAATATTTTCAAAAGGACTTCTAAATCTTTTATCCTCCATTAGATAGTATCTGATTTTCAATTGAATTTATTGTTTTAATTTTTCTGTTAACTTTTTTGTCACAAATTTTGGTGACTGCTGTGACTTATTACTTCTTAAATACCTATATATCATTACATACTTCAAAATGGTCATATGTTACACTGCTTAACATTGGATTTCATCTGCATTCTATAATCAGTTCTTCCCATTTAAAAAATGTACTATTTCTTAATAGGTTTATTTGGTAATCTGGAGTCTAATTTCTTGAGTTCTTTTTATATATAGGATATTGACCCTCTATCTGATGTAGGATTTGTAATGATCTTTTCCCAATTGGTTGGTTGCCGTTTTGTCCTACTTACAGTGTCCTTTGCCTTACAGAAGCTTTGCAATTTGATGAGGTCCCATTTGTCAATTCTTGATCTTAGAACATACACCATGGGTGTTCTGTTCTGGAACTTTTCCTCTGTGCCTAGGTATTCGAGGGTCTTTCCCACCTCATCTTATATTAGTTTCAGTGTATCTGGTTTTATGTGAAGGTCTTTTATCCATTGGACTTCTGCTTTGTACAAGGGGATAAGAATGGATTGATTTGCATTGTTCTACCAACCAAATAACCCTATTAAAAATGGGGTACAGAGCTAAACAAGGAATTCTCAACTGAGGAAACTCGAATGGCCTACAAGCACCTTAAGAAATGCTCAACATCTTTAGTCATCAGGGAAATGTAAATCAAAACAACCCTGAGATACCTTCTCACACCAGTCAGAATGGCTAAGATCAAAAACTCAAGAGATAGTAGATGCTGGCGATGATGTGGAGAAAAAGGAACACTCCTCCATTGTTGGTGGGATTGCAAGCTGGTACAACCACTCTGAAAATCAGTCTGGCAGTTCCTCAGAAAATTGGACATAGCATTACCTAAAGACCCAGCTATACCACTCCTGGGCTTATACCCAGAAGGTGATCCAACATATAACAAGAACATATGCTCTACTATGTTCATAGCAAGCTTATTTATAATAGCCAGAAGCTGGAAAGAACCTAGATGTCCTTCAACAGAGGAATAGATACAAAAAATGTGGTACATTTACACAATGGAGTATTACTCAACTATTTAAAAGAATGAATTCAAGAAATTTTTAGGTAAATGAATGGAACTAGAAAATATCATCCTGAGTGAGGTAACCCAATCAAAAAGAACACACATGGTATTTACTCACTAATAAGTGGATATTAGCCCAAAAGCTTGAAATAGCCAAGATTCAACTCACAGACTGCAGGAAGTTCATGAAGAAAGAAGACCAAGTGTGAATACCTCGGTCCTACTTAGAAGGAGTAACAAAATACTCAAGGGAGCAAATATGGAGAGAAAGTGTGGGACAGAAACTGAAGGAGGAGACCAATCCTCCTTCAGCCTGGAGACCAATCTTCTTGGGTATCCATCCCACGTGCAGTCACCATAGGTAGATGCTGATTTAGATGTCAGGAAGTGCATGCTGACAAGAACCTGATATAGCTGTCTCCTTTGAGGTCTGCCAGAGTCTGACATATTCAGAGGCAGATGCTCACAGCTAACCATTGATCTGATCAAGTGGATCACAATGGCGGAGATAGGAGATAGGGAGAAGACTGAAGGAGATGAAAGGGTTGGTGGCCTCATGAGGAGAGCAACAATACCAACCAACCAGAGCTCCCCAGGGCCTAAACCACCAGCCTGGGAGCACATAGGGAGAGACTTATGACTCCATCTGTATATGTAGGGGAGGATGGCCTTGTTGGACATAGGTGGGAGAGGAGATCCTTGGTCAGATAAAGTCTGGAAACTGAGTGGGGGGTGAAATTTAAGGGTCAGGAGGTGGGATTTGGGGGGGTAGGTGGGGGTACATCCTTATAGAAGCAGGAGGAGTGGGGATGAGTTAGGGGGTTCCTGGGTGGTGGGGAGAATGGGGTAAGGAGATAAGATCTGAAATATAAATATAATATCCAATAAAATTTAAAAAAATAAATTAATTAAAAATTTGACTATTTCTACTATAGAGGATATGACTACATTTACTCAAAACATCTTGTATTCTCATGTAACTTTTGACATTACTCAGTAAGTTACTCATGGAGAGATTATAAATGTATAGAAAAGAAAAACTGCAACTTCTATATAGAATGCATAATTGAATTTACTTGATATTTTTACTTGATAAGTTTAAAAACTAATGAAATATTTTGAGTATATAAACAATGATCATTTAGTCACTTTTTTGGTTTGTAGCAAAGATACACATATTCTCAATCAATTAGATGAAAGTAGAGTGATGTTTGTTATATATGGCCTATCTTATTTTTTCATTTGCTAATAAAAATTAAAAATTAAAAATTTTATAAATTCATTTTTCTTTATGTACTACTATTAAGGAAATTCTATTTCTAAAAATAAATATTATTTGTTTCTGTCCACAAACCAAACTTAGGCTAACATCCATAATCAGAAAGCTAGTATACAGAAGAAAGATAATAGGTCAATTATGTATTCTTTTTCATATGTAGGCTTAAAGCTAATTGCCTAGACACAATTTTCTGCTGACTACATTTATATATTACATTAATAAAACTTCATTTTAACTTTGTTACATGGTACTTATGGGAATTTGTTTCAGCGAGAAATTTATAATAATATAAACTTAACAAATTCCAAATGTATTAAAGAAAATTCCCAAGAAAAATTTAAAACTGAGCTTAAAAATCATGTCATACACATTAAAGTTAAAAAATTTAGACCAGTGATTTATATAAAACTAGAGACTGAATCTACTAGCTATTTCATGGATAGACAAGATTTTTACTGCTTCTTGTCCTTTACTAGATTAGCCCTTTTGTTTCATGTTAAGTAAATGGAAGGATCAATTGGGAAGGGTATGGAAGGAAAAAGGTAAGGAAGTGAATACAGGAAGCAACAGCTAAGGTTAAGTGCTATTTGAAGGGTAGTATAGAAACCTACTACAGAAGATGTTTATGAAAGCATATACATATATGAAAGACAGCTAATTGAATCATTCGCATGAATACAAAGCCCCAACTAGACACCTCTCACCATCAAATGAAACCTCTAGTGCTAGTAATGTGTTAAAGCTCATGGAGTCATTGGTCAAAGGAGTCTTGTGGAAACTTTCAAATAATGCAGTTTAGTGCCAAGGCCATTGGTTGCCCTCCACAAACTAATGATATGGAACTACTGCTAAAGATAATACCTACATAACCCACTGAACACAGAGAAGTCCACTTCTATCTAAGTATAGACTCTACTGACTAATGTTCATGGTAGTGGAAGGTACTATGAATGCTGCTAGAGGATGGAGGCAAACACTAACTTAGATATAAACCCTATGATCTACAATGATAACCTTAGATGTTGGTGGACTTGTTTCACAAAATTGATGGAACAATCAAACAGTGTCTGATTGAATTTAATGTTCATTCTTTGAGATGGAACCCAGCAATACCACTTTTGGAAGCCAGTTTTCCAAGCACTTAAAACTAATTAGGGTACTGACTTCAAGGAAATTCAAATACTACTGTTCTGCAAAAGAGATGTACAAAAAAAAAAAAAAAAAAAGATTTCTGATGACCTTAGGCTAAACCAAAAATAAATGTCTCACTCAATCCTCATAATCAAAGGAGGCGCCTCCTGCAATGCATTGGGAACAAATAAAAAACCCACAGTCAGACTTGTGCAGAGACTAAGATACTTTGGAATATTTAATCATAACTAGGATTTATCCATCAAATCCTTACCCTTTGGGCCTATAAATTTTTAGAAGATAAGTTAGAAAAATTGTAACTAACTGTGGATGGTGATTTACCAAAGAAACAAGACACTCTAGGAAAAATAGAACTGGCACACATATAAACTCTATAAATCCACTGACCCTGAAGAATTCTAAACTAGATGGGGTCCCAAAGATGAGAGATGGAGTGGACACACGGTTTCCACTTCACAAAAGATTGTTCTACAAAAAAAATATTAATTAATTTAAGAGTTATAACAAGAGTCTGCAGCATCCTCCCTTTTCCTCTATAGTATCCACAGGCTGAACTTTTGTTTTGCATTCTATTTTTGTAGGACTTACTTAGGTATTAATAATAGGAAGTAATAGAAGCTGGGATGTAGTGGAATTCAAAATACTTCTACAATATTTTTAGTCATTTATAATTACAGACTCTGATTTGAGAAGTTAAAGGTTTCTAGAATGTTGCATTTTAAGTATGTAACTGGATAATTTCTCATGAAATCACTATTGGTATTCTGTTAAACTATAGAGCTTGAGTGAGTGGAAACTGAAAAAATAAAAACAGAATATGTTGACAAGTGTCTAAAATAGTCTAGGCATGCTTAGAGAGCAAGTAGTTGGTTAGTTTAAATAAAGCAATAAAAATAATTTTGAGAGGGTGACAGAATAACATCATGGAATCTCTATTGCCTTGAAGATATCATTGATCTCTAGACTTTCATGACTTATAAAAAATAATTTAATTAACTTTGGAAATAAATCTACAGTTGGAGTTGCTTCCCTAAATGAACAATTAACCAAGGAGAGGAGCCTACACTTCAAGGAAGTGAAGAAAGTATGTATAAAGGCAGGGCAGAATTGTAATAAGATACATGAAAAAGAAAAAGAAGCAAGAGATGTCTGAGCAGTGGCACTCAAAATAATTTTTTGGTATTATCTTGAAAAAATCCATTATTTTATCCTAGGCCATTTCCTCTATTGCATATGAAATCAAATTTCCCATTTTTATCTGCAAATTTGAGCCCAGTGTTTAGGTTCCCTGTGAAGCTAGTCTTTGCTACTTTATAGGTTGTTTTCCTACCCTACACCCCAGGAATAGTTTTTATTCCTGGTTTCACCACCTATCACTACATAGAAGAGAAAGGAGTTTAGAAGGGACACATAAACACACACATACACACACACACACACACACACACACACACACACAGAGAGAGAGAGAGAGAGAGAGAGAGAGAGAGAGAGAGAGAGAGAGAGACAGAGACAGAGACAGAGACAGAGAGACAGAGAGAGACAGAGACCGAGAGAGCGATCCTCTATCACTAGATGGAAGAGAAGGAAAGATAAAGGAGTAGGGAGACATAATAGAGATCCTTGAATTTCATTTCTTTCTTTTTGTTTCTTCTTTGAGCTCTACTAACAAACTTCAACCAATCTCCATAAAGGACCAACAACCAGTAGCCCTGCTTCTCAGGTTTATCACATTTATAATCACATTTATACAGCCTCTGAAAAGTTCCCAGAACACAGGCTTCACAAAATAGCAGAAATATATGCAGCTGGCAAAACCATGCCTCTCCTAGATCAAAAGGCAATTTTAGTCCGCTACTATGGAAAATCGAAAGAACCCCATGTCCTCATACATGAGATTAAAACAAAAACTATTCTTATTCTTATAATATTTTTGTGTTTTTTAAATCAAAAATTGTCACTGCAAGTTCTCAGAGCTTGTAGATAGAAAAAAGAAGGTATATTAACACTATGTTCTTTATTTTCTATCTTGAAGAAAGAAGCAGTTCATCTATCTTTCTGCTTACTATTTCTGCACAGATTCCAGTCAACCGAACATCATCCTCATAATAGCTACAGAGAGACTCAGTATATAAATTCTATCATTGAATAGGTGGAATTTAAGAAAGCACATCTGCTTAAATTTAATTTAAACTTCTTATTTGGTATTTTTACTTAATAGTAAATGATGGATTGAAAAATTTCCTAAGGATCTGAACATTTCTTCTTCCCATTATATCTTCAAAGAAAATATATACATATACCCACTTAGACAAATGTTCCTTGAAGTATCATCATTTGAGTATACAAATCATATCGTCACTGTGATGCTTGTGAGCTTTACAAATAATTTTAATGGCAGTGTGTTGAAGAATGACACACTCATTCTCAGAGTGATGCCATTTATAATCATACGCCTTAAGGCACAGATACTTAATTATTTTACATGTTGCAACTAGGTTGCCTGTGGCCCACAAACAAATTTGAAATCAGGAGTTGTCTTCAATGGTATTATGCAACCAAATAACATCAAAAGATAAGCAATTCTCAATTCTAGAAGTAAAAATCTCAGGAAGTTTAAAGCACACCTTCAAATTTTCTTCAAAACATGCTACAAAGGACACATTAATGTGTAGATTAAAAACCAGAACCTAGAACTTGGAGATAAAACCAACCATATTACTATCAGTATTGAGGTCATTTATGACAAAGCTTGTTTGCAATATTACCAAAAAATTTGAGTGGGTGACTTGGCTATCAAGGCTCTATTGTAAGTAATAGACATGAAACAATGACTATGGAATAACCGGTAACTGAAAATGCCATCAGCTATCCTTGAGGGTAGATAAGTTTGTTACTGATGTAAATCTGGTAAAGTGTATCAGTATCTAAATGTCACACACATATTTATCATCACCTAGCAACCAGAAATTAGATACTGTTTCTAAGATTTCTCTTCTCACAATTCACTGCCAAGAAATCCAAGATGTTACTTCCTCTACTCTATTGCAGTATAGTCTTCATCAATGCAACTAGTTGTGGTAGTAAGATAGAAGGTTATGAATTCTTAAGTCTTACATAAGTCACAAAACATCACAGATTTACCTTTCTGTAGGGCTTTTATTAGATGTAAGTCACAAGTCTTTTCTAAATTCAATGTAAATGATTAAGCAGGAACATGGACACTAGGCAGGCAGAGAAAATAATAGCACACAACTGAGATTTTCTCAATGACCGAAGATGACATACAATGCAACCATATTAAAACAAAAAGAGACACAAGTTTAAACTGAAAAACCATGAAGAAGAAGACTCTTTGTAGAGAGAAAAATAACAAAACAGAAATTACAGGAGGATAAATGTAGGGAACTTCTTCAATGTGAAGATCCCTCATACTAAATTGCTAGCACTTTCATAGACAAGATTAAACCCAGAAAGTGTGCTAAGAAAGAAGACATCATGAGTAATAAAAGAAAACATTTATATATAATAGGGTTTTTTGAAATGACAAGAATCAGATAGGAAGTAGTATCAAATGAATCTAGCAACAAGGACTAGAGTTTGGAGTCTCTTTTACATGTCTTTAAAATTTGAACATAAGTTAAAAATTATTGACTTCAAGTAGTTATTCTCAAATGAGACTCAATCAAATTTATAGGAAGTCTAGTAAATGAAGGCAGAACAAATATATTTTGAAGAGCTAAGGAATGATCCAGTCACTAAAGTGCTTTTTTTAAAAAAATGTGAAGACCTGAGTGTAGCATGAGGACTTGATAGTAGTTGTAGATGGATAGCAGTGTATAACATAAATATGGATGGCAAACTTTAAAAATAGAGGACCTAGGTAACAGAAATTAGTGAAATTGGAACTCAAAATCATGAAGATTGGGCTATCAACTCTACTAACAGATGGAATAAAACAGATAATAAAATCTTTCCCAGCTCTAGCACATGAAGCTCAAACTGCATCCTTTAAATTTGTCAAACAGGCAAACTGGAAGAGAATAAGCCAGTACTTCCAGTCAAGAGAATCTGAGATAATAAATGAGAATTGCTTTAAGGGACTAAATTTGTAATAATTGGTTATTCATTAATGGAAATCTAAAATAATGTCCATCTAACTAGCAGAGAGAGAGAGAGAGAGAGAGAGAGAGAGAGAGAGAGAGAGAGGTAAGAAGGGAGGGAAGGGGAGGGAGACAGAGAGAGACAGAGAGGACACACTGACCACTGACAGTAGGTTTTTTAATATTGTACCAGGTGTTAGTAGTGACAGAGATTATGATTTTTTAAAAATGTGATAATGTATATTTAATAGGTTTTCTGATCACTAAAAGTATAAATTTTATATAGTTAAAGCAAACAAACATTGTAATAGTGCACTAACTTGCCCAACATGTTATATTAAAAAGCGTGACACGTATGTTTTATGTGTATATACAGGATTGTAATTTCAGCTTTAACAATGTACTGATATCATCATCAACAACAATATATGTACTCAAGGAGAAGATAATACATTCTTTCATATTTAAAATTTTATTCACTTGTTCAAATTTTTACTCATGATGACAATATATAACTTTCACTGTAGAAAACTCTAAACTGTAATTGTAGCAATATTGAAGAGGATGGGAAGAATATAAAACATATGTTTTTGAGTATAATTGGGAAAATATAATTGTTTTCAAATAAAATGTAAAATTAAAATAAAATTTGTATACCTCTCCAAATCAAGGAGTATTTGAACATATTCAATAGATTGTAATGCACAAAAGTGTGTTGACTTATAAAACTGAGAAGAAAAGAAAATTTTATAAAATACACAGTTGAAAAAATATTGAGAAGATGTGACCTTTTTAAAGGTCAAAAGCTAGGCAGCAATTCTAGTCTAATTGATATTGTTGTGTACTGTGTAAATTGTGTGAGAAAGAAATAAATTAGAGTAAGCCTCACTGAAACTTAGAAAACAGATGTGTCACATTACTGGGCAGGGAAAACTGAGGGAGGATAGAAAGATACAGATGGATCAACAGTAAGTGAAAAGTTTGACTTACTTAGCAGTTGAAGGCCTGGAGAACATGTAGCTTGTTAGTGAACTTTGAATGATCTATTTCTAAGGAAGAGTGGAGACAGATCGCAGTATGCAAACCCAGATGAATGCTTGGAAAGAACATAAACATGAAGATGTGAAAAAGTAAGAATTAATAAACAAAAGCCTTAAAATTATGTGTTAAAAATTTGCTCCTAGGATGGGGCTGGGGGAGCCTCTATAAAGTTCCAGAAACCTGGGATGTGAGAGGCTCCAATGACTCACTGGGGTGACCTTAGCCGTAATGCCCAACACGGAGGAGATGGAAACTGAAGAGATTACCTCCAGTAGTTAGACAGGGCACACAGTGGAGAGATGGGGATACCAACCAGTCTTCAAAATTTTAGACCCAGAATTGTTCTTGTCTAAAGGAAATGCAGGGACAAATACAGAGCAGAGACCGAAGGAAAAATCAACTAGTGACTGGCCCAACTTGGGATCCATCTCACGGGCAAACATCCTACCCTGATACTATTAATGATGCTATGTTGTGCTTGGAGACAGGAGCCTAGCATGGCTGTCCTCTAAGAGGCTTTACCAAGAGTTGATTGTGATATATGCAGATACTTATAGCCAACTGTTGCACTGAGGTTGGAAAATCCTATGGAAGTTAGTGGAAAGATTGAAGGAGCTGAAAGGGATGAAAACCCTATTGGAAGACCAACAATAACAACTAACCTAGACCTCTGGGAGCTCCTAGATACTAAGCCAGCAACCAAAGACCATATGTGGGTTGGTCTGCTGTCCTAGACACTTATGTATCAGAGGTGTGTGTTGTCTGACCTCAGTGGGAGAGGATTCACCAAATCCAGTAGAGATTTAATGCCCGCAGGGAAAAGTGATGCCTGGGAAAGAAAACATCTTCTCAGTAGTGAAGGGGCAGAGAATGGGCAGAGAGCTTTAGGAAGGCAGGTTAGAAGAGGGGGCATTATTTGGAATGTAAATAAATAACACAATTAATTAAAACACTGCAGTTGTATAAAAGATATATTCTGTATTTTTTCTTGTAATGAGTTATTCTCAAATTTGTGGTATGGTCAAGTATCGTATAAAGTATTATGAATGAGCAATTATTCAGTTAACTTTTAGATATTTTAGAAAACTGTTAAAATAACAAAAGAAAATTCAACTGAAGAAAATGCCAGGGCTTATGACAGCATATCATAGACATTTACTTAATGACTCATAAAGTAAAGTAAATCTAAGTGGCCTTTCACTGTGACATTTCTCAAAATAATAAGGCATTAGATTGAAGCAAAGATATGTAGGTACATACATATTTTACAATAAAAAATGAGACTGATATACAGATATAGTAAGTTAATCTCAAGCAAATGAAGGTAATATGATTCTGGTTTTATAAGGAGAATCAAGCTTAAAAATACAGCTAACTTATAATTTATAATATAAACCATTGACTAGAAGAACTCGTATTCTCTTAATTGGAGACTTAACAGATCATTTCTGCTGACAGAATCATAAGCACTTGAAGCAACACCAGTGTAGCTGATCATTGTAATGCTTGTTTAAGGAAAGTTGAATAATATATGTAGCAATTTTTTGGCCATCCAAAGATGCCAAATGAAGGAAATATTTGCCCAGAATAGTAAGATTATTTGCCCAGAATATTAAGATTATTTGCCCAGAATAGTAAGAAAAATTATTTTCAGTAATCATTTCCAATTTAACATCTTGAGGGTATATGAGAAAAATACTGTTCTATAATATAATAAAATAAGGTGTAGATTAATCTGACATATAAATAGAAATAAGTGACTTATGCAGTGACAATTAAAATTGCATATCATAATAAATGCAATCAATGTAACATTCTATTACATTTGATATTAATTTTCCAGTTTCATTTTAGTCGCTTTTAGGGCAATATAAACTTAGATAATGGTGTAGATTTTTTTTGCTTCATTCTTTAATTTTAGTGTCTTTCTAATAAACATATTGTATATAAAATCTGTTCATTCAATTCATGTCACTAACACAAATATGTATTCAGTGTTGATTCATGGGGCTGAATAACCTATCAGGATATTTTCCTTGAATAATCAAATGGAGCTACTCTTCTCTTACTTAATGTAGCTCTTTACCTAAGGACAGGGTCCCGTGAGCTTTCTACTATGTGTGTAGGCATGCTCTTTTTTCTTTTTTAAACAATTATTTATTTATTATATATAAGTACACTGCAGCTGTCTTCAGACACACCAGAAGGGGGCATCAGATCTCATTACAGATTGTTGGGAGCCACCATGTGGTTGCTGGGATTTGAACTCAGGACCTCTGGAAGAGCAGTCAGCGCTCTTAACCCCTGAGCCATCTCTCCAGCCCGTAGGCATGCTCTTTGATAGTGTTAAATTTAGTCCAAGTTTATGCAATTCTACTCTTGAGATTTCATAGGTATGACTTCCCCTTCTGTATGATAGTCATTGTATTGTAACAAATGTACAGTTCCTTTGGCTTCTCAAATATTTCCACTAACTTTTATGCAATTGTCCCTGTGTTAGAGGTTGTATTGGAGATGTATCAGTTGTGGCTGGCCATTCCCTAGTCAGCTTTAGTTGTTTTCTTCATTCAATCAGTTGTAGCATTCTCTACTTGTCGTTTCTGAAAAAAAGCAGCTTCTTTGATGAGAGATGAGAGCTACAGATACTTACATGTATAATGGTATGCATCTGGAGATCAGTTAAAAATTATATTGGCTTAGGGACAAAAATTATAGGACATTTTTCTTATAACTATGAAATTTTATTTTTAAGATTTAATTAAGTGTCTCTATGTACTGTGTGTGTGTGTGTGTCCACCTAGGAAAGTGGAAGAGTTTATTATGTAAACTGGATCTAAAGCTACAGATGATTGTGTTCTGCTAGCCAAAATAAAATAATTCTGGGAACCAAACTTTCAGAAGACACTCTGGAAGAGCAGCAATTATTTTAAATTGCTGAACAATATCCAAGCACCAACAGTGATGTAACTTTAATATCATGGTCAGCAGGTATATATATATATATATATATATATATATATATATATATATATATCAGAGGTGTTTATTGCTGTCCTGTTTACAATTAATAAGAGATGGACATGACAAAGCTGCTCAGTCTCTCTGTATCTATTCAATATAGTACTTGAAGTTCTCTCCAGAGCAATAAGAGAACTAAAGAAGATCAAGGGGATACAAATAGAAACATAAGTCAGTGTATCAATGTTTTTAGATGATATGATAGTACATATAAGCCACCCTAAATATTCTACCAAAGAAATCCAATTCTGCTACTTTTACTTACTATAATATTTGTAGATTAGGGCTGGTTAGTATGGACAAAACTTATTAATTGTCTACTATACTTTTGTGAAAAGTATTAATATTTTAGTTTAATGAAAGAGTTCTACATTTTAAAGACTGGTTTAAATAAGATCATATTAGTCACTAAGTTAATGCAACAAATATGACTAATTGCATTATAGTTCATTGATTTTGTAGGTTGAGGCTGAATCAAGCACATATATTGAAGAGTCATATATATATATATATATATATATATATATATATATATTATATATATTATAAAATATAAATATATATATATTTTATTTAAATATATATATTTTATATATGGAAGTCTTATAGAAAATGGATTTTATTTTAACCCTCAATATTTAGACAATTAAAAAACACTTGGTCTTGATGTCTGCCTCAGGGGAGTCATTGAAGTGATGTCATAATAATGAATGATTTGGAATAAAAAGTATTTTCTTGTTCGAGGCTATAGATGTAACTCTTAAAGAATTGCTGAAAATGCTTTTTTTCCCCCTCCATTTTGATTTGTTATTTCTTTTCTTTTAGCAAATAAGACTTTCTGGAAAGATATCATCAAAAGGATATGTACAAATATAATTCTATAGAGAGATAAGATATTTAACACAATACTAATAGTAGAGCAGTTCCAAACAAGTGTATCTATTGCACATCGGCAATATGAAGCTGCTACTGATAGTTTAGAATATTAGGGTTGAAGCCTGGGTCAAGGGTAAAAGGATTGGTAGGTGCTGGTGAGTTTCATCATCTTTTGCACCTCTGGTTTGCTAGAAATTGTTATCATCACATGTAAGACTTTGAGAGATATTTATAGCAACTAATCTGCCATTACTGATGACATACATGTCACCATTATATATCATGGATGCATGTGTCCATACATGATGAATATGACATTAAACAAAACAAAATCTCCTTTTATTAATTATAGATTCTTTTCTCATACAATACAATCTGAATATGAGTTTATGTAGTATGGTTTCAGACCCCTAAACATAAGTAGCAGAGGTCTGCCTGGTCTGGCCTCATTGGGAGAAGATGAGCTTAATCCAGAAGATACATGAGGCCTCAAGGAAGAAGGAGACCTGGGGGGTAGGAAGCATCCTCTCAGAGGCAGGGAAAGGAGAAATGAGATAAGAAATTGTGGGAAGGTGGATGAGAGTTGCAAAGACTAGAATGTAAATAAAATAATAACAAACTAAAATATATGTCAAAAATAATAAAATTTTTCCTTAAAACACATCTATCCTGAGCTATTAGTAAAAATTGAAAGCTTTATGCCTCAATATGTACATTCTTAAACTTCTTTTATAATATATTTTGGTTAGTTTTTAAAAATATTTCAAATAGTTGTTGATTTTTTTTGTGACAAGTTGTCACCCTCATGCCCAGGCTTGCCTGAGTCTCAGTATTTATTATTATACATTTTAAAAATTACTAGTTTCTTTTTATTCTACTAAAAGATATTATATTAAAAGATATAATATTAAAATAAGACATTTTAATATTATATTAATGAGTTTACTTCTATAAAACATGCTTCCAAATGTTACTTGAATGTTTTCATTTTATTATTAGCACATAGATCTTGTTTCATTTATGTTTAGATACATTTACCCTGCTGCCTATATTAAAGCTGTTAAGTTATGCATGTTTATTTGATATTTTAAATGACGCCAATCATTACTAATTATGTAATCAGCATTTGATAATCAATTCATTTACTTTTTTTGAAATACTCTTTTTTTATGCTTATGCTTTAAACAGTGGCTTCCTAAAATGTACACTTACAATCATGCAGTTCTGTTTCTTCTAATTTTTTCTATGAAGAATTATGTAGTTGGCACTCTTCCTAACTGCCTCCCATTAAGTGATTCTTTTAAAAAGTGTAGAAACTCAACAATAGTAATTAGTGGGAAATGATCCATTAGCAGCATTTCTGAGTATTTCTCCTCCATAAATCTTTTCACCTCATAATTAGGAGAGAAAGCAAAAAAAAAAAAAAAAAAAAAAAAAAAAAAAAAAAAAAAATTAAAATAAATCTGTAGGACATAGTTATTGATAAAATAACATACAAAAATGCCCCGGCCCGTGGGGATTCGATGAGACCTTAGGGAAGGGGGTGAACAAATGAAAGGACAAGAGACACAAAGAATGAGAGCAAGTCTGAGGTTCTGATCAAGCTCTGAAACTTTAATTTTGGTATCAGGTTATAAAGACACAGCAAACCGGGAAGTTTGGGCGAGGGTCATTGTTTAGGGCCATCCTACTATGGAATCCTTATCTCCCTAGACCTTCCCACTGTCATAATCTTATCACCCTAGACCATCCCACTGTCATAATCAGCTACAAGGAAATGCCAGATGTTCTTTAAGTTCCTGGGACCTGAGACCTGCGAACGTCCTTTCTTAACTTTGTACTGACTAGATTTTCTAGAGCAGCAGGTAATTTCCTGAGTTTGGCTCCCGGCACAAAATATTATCATTTTTATGTACAGAGACAAACTTCTTATATTTCTCTCAGGAAAGAATTCAATACAAATTTTGACACTTTTCTCCATTGTTCCTCTCACCTAGTCTCTTTCACTTCTCTTGATACAAAGCAGTATTCCTTAGAGACTGGATGGAATGTCTACCCACTACAGAAAGGGAAATCACTACACACCACATTAAGAATATCATCAAAGTCCAAATCTGTTAAATGTTAGTTTTGGAAATTCCTAATGGAAATATTGTTGAAGGGTTTCCTGCATGGAAACAAATGACTCAATGACAGCTGCATTATGAGTATCCCACCACAGTGTGTCTGAGAGTTCATGAAAGCTGGAAAACAAGAACACATTTTATAACCCATGGAAGCTCATTGGTTAGAGTGTCCTTCCCAGTAGATATACCCAGACTATTATAGATAGCTCTCACTTTCCTGAGAGTTTTCTAGGTAGTTCCTCTTGTTTGAATGTGTTGTTCAGCCATCTTTGACACTAATGATGCTTGGGTGTAAAGGGCCTAGAGTGTCTGGCCAGCTACAGTGACTTGTTGAAGCTGTTGACTTCCTTTGTTTCATGAGCTTCCCTACATGATGGAATGTCCTCTTAGAACGTCTTGTGTTTTAAGGGGTTTCCTTGGAGAATGGACCATTTTTCTCCCTTTAGACTATGCTGTATGTTAATAATGAATTTCCCTACAAAATAAGTTTATATTGGGGAAAATTGATACACAACAGACCTGCTTTCCTCCCACATCCCCTGCCCTTCTCTTTTTCACACGTGCAAGAAATTTAATTTATCTTAAAAATATTAAAATTCTACTTTCTTTACTTACAGTGTATTTGTAATATTAGAAGCATGTGAACATATAATATGTACACCTGGTAAATTTGAGAATACAAAGAAATATAATCTAAACCAATTCCAATTATAGAGGTTGTTAAGAAAATGCCTGAGGATTATCATAAAGATTCAGGAATTTGACAGTTCGTTTTATTACTCTAGGAAGATTCCTATAACATCAGGCAGAGTAGGAATAGAGAACCTTTCTGGAACTGTTACAGGAACATCAAAGTGATGAAGCTTTTCTCTGAGCAACTTAACATTACTAAAACATTGAGAATTTACTAAGTATGGGACTTCTGAAGAGCGAAAGTGCAGTATAGTTTGATGAACTATAATTGGTTGCCTCTACATTTACTTTATATAGAGGCAAAAGAAATCAACTATAGGAACGGGAGCTTAAGAAAAATTCTCAGAATGTTCCTTATGATAATCTTTGTTCAAATTAAATTTAAATTTCATATTGGGTAAAGAATATAATTTAAGGCTGAAGTAGACAAAAATAAATTAAATCTCTGAGAGAAAAAGTGAAAGACAAGGTTCATTACACTACAGCAAAATAAATTTAAGAATCTCAATGTAACATCAAATTTTGCTGTCCAATTTTATAAAATATAGGATTTTTCTTGTGATTTCATTAATTTTATGAATTACTGAAAAAATTTATATTTCAAAATCCTTTTTTGTATTTGTCACATTTGAAATCAAAATATTAGAAATGAATTTATTTGACTTAAATTTCAACCTTGAGTGTATATATTTACAAATGAGTATTTATTATGAAAAGGTTTAATTTCTTCTTTTTGTGTACGTGTGTATGCTTATATGTGTATGAGTATGCATCTATGAAGGGTTAATGCATTTATGTGTGTGGGGATGAGGGAACATTGCTAGAAACCATCTCTGAGTTTCTAGTCACCTAGTTTAGGGGACAGAGATTCATATTGTCCTGGAGCTAAATGGTTTTGCAACAAGTACCAAGGGTTCTGCGTTTTTCCTGAATCTGGGATTACAAACTAGTATCTGATTTTTTTGTTTGTTTTAACATAAGTCTGCATGTTTGTAAGACAAGCATTTGATAGACTAGCCAGCCAAAAAATATTAAATAAAATGTTCATCAATTTCTGAAGAAAGTTGTGAACACAACACTAATTTGAGAAAAGGGTGAAAAATATGTTTTCTTAAAAAATTAGAAATACAATTTTGTAATACAAAGGAAAAATTATTACTGCTTGTTTGATTGTTTATTTTCAGACTGCATCTCCTTTAGTCCAGGGTGGCCTTGGATGCTCTATGTAGACACAAATAATCTAGCACTCTAACTTTTCCTTTTTGTGTTTCAAAACATTTTAGAGCATAGTTCTCAGCAACACATGAAGCAACTTATGCCCTAAGACATTAAGACATACTTCTATAAAAAGAGGAAATGAAAAGCAGTGGGAAGAATTTTAATATATCAGTATGTATTGGGATATATATGCATTTCTATTTGTTCAATAACAAGTATACCATCCTACTCTTAACATTTTAAGCATGTAGCATTACAAAGAATGTATCATACAAACTATCATATAGATAAATAGGTAAGAGTTTAGTTAAAGGGATTTAACATGCATTTAATTATATATATATGCATATTATATTATAATATGCATTTCATTATTTTATTATTATTATTAATTATATAATAGTATTAAGTATTATTATAATATGCATTTAATAAGTTCTAGTTACTGTCAAGTGGTGTTCCACTGTATAGACAAAAGAGATTTGTTTATTTTTAAGTTATCTTTCCTATTAGAAGGAAAGTTACTATATTCAGGCAAAATAACATGTGTACATATTTTCACTACATTTTGATAATTATATAGATATACATGAGGATATATGATAGTTAAATGACCTAGTATTTACCTATGAGAGTTTACAGCTGGGTAAAACTACTTACGTCTGCATTGCACCATTTGTCACTAGGAAAGCTAGCAGTAAATATGTAGCTTCCAGATGAATATCAGTTTGGTTTTATTATTTGCTTTGACTGAGGAGTTTGGTATTCAGCAATGAGATCTTTCAGTCAAGTTGTATTGTGTAATCAAGAAAAATAGCAATACTTGATCCCCTTAGTATTTTGTTACTCCTTCTAAGAAGGATCAAAGCACCCACACTTTGGTCTTCCTTGTTCATGAGATTCATGTGGTTTGTGAGTTGTATCTTGGGTATTGCAAGATGTTGGGCTAATATCCACTTACCAGTGAATGGATACCATGTATGATTGGGTTACCTCACTCGGGATAATATTTTCTAGTTCCATCCATTTGTCTAAGAATTTTATGAAATCATTGTTTTTAATTGAGTAATATTCCATTGTCTAAATGTGCCACATTTTTTTGTATCCATTCCTCTGTTAAAAGACATCTGGGCTCTTTCTAGCTTTTGGCTATTATAAATAAGGCTGCTATGAACATGGTGGAGCATATGTGCTTATTATAGGTTGGCTCAGCTTTTAGGTATATGTTCAGGAGTGGTATAGCTGGGTCCTCAGGTAGTACTATGTCCAATTTTCTGAGGAACTACCAGAGTGATTTCCAGAGTGGTTTTATCAGATTGCAATCCCATCAACAATGGAGGAGTGTTCTTCTTTCTCCAAATCCTCACCAGCATCTCCTGTCATCTGAGTTTTTAATTTTAGCCGTTCTGACTGGTGTGAGGTGAAATCTCAGTGTTGTTTTGATTTGCATTTCCCTGATGACTAAGGATGTTGAACATTTCTTTAGGGCTTCTTGGCCATTTGAGTTTCCTCAGTTGAGAATTCCTTGTTTAGCTCTGTACCCCATTTTTAATAGAGTTATTCAATTGTCTGGAGTTTAATTCCTTGAATTCTTTGTATATATTGGATATTAGCCCTCTATCAGATGTAGATTTGGTAAAGATCTTTTCCCAATCTGTTGGCTGCCATTTTGTTCTATTGACAGTGTCTTTTGCCTTACAGAAGCTTTGCAATTTTATGAGGTCCCACTTGTCAATTCTTGATCTTAGAGCATAAACCATTGGTGTCCTATTCAGAAACTTTTCCCCTGTGCCCAGGTATTCAAGGTTCTTCCCCACCTCCTCTTCTATTAGTTTTAGTGTATCTGGTTTTATGTGAAGGTCCTTTATCTACTTGGACTTGAGCTCTGTACAAGGAGATACAAATGGATCAATTTGCATTATTCTACATGCTGACCTCTAGTTGAACCAGCACCATTTGTTGAAAATGCTGTCTTCTTTCCACTGGAATGTTTTTATCCTTTTTGTCAAAGATCAAGTGATCATAAGTATGTGAGTTCATTTCTGGGTCTTCAATTCTATTGCATTGATCTTTCTGCTTGTCTCTTTACCAATACCATGCAGTTTTTATCACCATTCTCTGTAGTACAACTTGAGGTCAGGGATGGTGGTTCCATAAGAAATTCTTTTATTGTTGAGAATAGTTTTCACTATCCTGGGTTTTTGTTATTCCAAATGAATTTGCAAATTGTTCTTTCTGTCTTTATGAAGAATTGAGTTGAAATTTTGATGTGAGTTGCATTGTATCTGTAGATTGCTTTTGGCAAGATGGCCATTTTTACTATATTAATCCTGCCAATCCATGAGCATGAGAGATCTTTCCATCTTCTGAGATCTTCTTCGATTTATTACTTCAGAGACTTGAAGTTCTTGTTATATAGATCTTTTACTTGCTTGGTTAGATACACCAAGATATTAGTGTATTGAAACCTGACATGTTTGTTACGGAGCTATATCAACTAGTTTTTGTTTCATTTTTCCTGAGAATTACAGAACCTTGGTTTTTCTGAAAAAATCGTGCAAGTACTAGAAGAAATGAGTTAGAATTTCAGCAGAAGCAAGAGGGTAGTGAACTTGATTATTGTTGGTATAACAGCTTAAATTACATTTATTGCTAGCATCACTACTTCTGCAATGTTTTGACACAAAAAATTCAGTTAGATAATTTTCTTAATCATTTAGAAAACAATGGTACTAATGTGTTGAGTATACAAGAGGATTTAGAACATCAGATTGATGCTATTTATCCTATTCAAATTATTGGAAGGAGCTTCAGAGTTCAAGAGTAAGGAGCCATTTCTAGTGTCATGACAAATATCAATGGAGCTGTGTTACTTTTAAAATTTACAATGATAGCCATTACAATTAGGAAAAAGATTAAATGCACTTGCAGGGTATTTGGCATATTTCTAACACCTCTCTGGATATTTTAACTTTGCATAGTGAGATTATGAATTTAAAGAATGCTTCTCTGCTGAGATTTGATGCTGCAGATACTGCTGATAAAATTATCCATGGCTTGAGGTCAGTATTTCTATTTTGGTCAAGCTTCAAGAATGGCATATATAGCTTGATTATAGTAGCCCTTTTTGTCCCCGGAATACTTTTATTCCTGTTCATCATTAAAGCTTGTCTTTAACAACATGACCAGGTTGACAGCCAAAGTACATGAAGTGAAATTGAAAATGGATCCCCAGACAGAGTGATTATGGTAATATGGGTAATATTCTGCACAGAGCCTTACCAACCTATGACATTGCTTTTGATAATGCATATTCCACATCGAGTAAGGAAGGCATTCTTGTGAGAGTGACCCAAAACAGGCTCAGTCTTGTTTATAAAAAAGGATCAGTGTGGGGAATGTGGACAGTTTTGGGGATGCTTGTTAGTAATCTAACATTGACTAAGGACAAGGGAATGGGCTGCTTGGACAAGGAACTGGGCTTTAGGCAAGAATCTGATAACAGGCTAGAACAAAGAAGTGATTTCAGACAGGAATCTAAATCATAGGCTAGAAGAAAGAAGTAGGCTTCAGGCATGAAAATGACTTTGGGTTAGGACAGGGTAGTAGGCTCAGATAATTAGGTCATCCTGATAAGCCCTTAGAAACATGATCATGGGAGTGATCATGGGACTTATGTTTTTATTTCCTCGCTTGTTCTTTGACTATTTGCATTTATTGTATTACTAGTTCCTCAACCTAGAACTGAACTTAATACTTGCAAGTAATTAAAATGGTAAAAAGGCAAAAAGGAGGAGGGGAGATCAGATATTGTTTTTATGGGGAGGGTGAATGGGGATGATATGTGAAATGTAAGTAAATAAAATATCCAATAAAAATAGAACAACAACAATGAGAACAAAAAATAATAGCAATAACCTGTGCTTTTGGGGGGAAATCTAAGAACTCTTTGACAAGCAATTGAAAGCAAAATTTTCCTCATGGCATTGGTTTTTTTTTTTTTTTTTTTTTTTTTTTTTTTTTTGTGTGTGTGTGCGTGTGGTTAATAATCTATGGCTTCTGGAGTGATAACTATCTTTTATGTGTCATAGCACTCATTATACTAATTGAAAAATATATTTAGGAAGTATATATTTTTACAAAAAGGTTTATTGGTGGCTTTTACATTTTCCTTAGAATTATTTTACACATCAATCTTTCCTCTCTTCTATGCTCACATTCACTGCATAACTTTGCTTTCCTCTATTATTTTTCTTTCCCTCTTTATTCTTCTGTATTCTACGATTCTCAACATTTCGTGCTTCTACATTTTCTAGTTGCTTACTGTTTAAGGCTTACTTCAAACTAAATATATTAATCTAAATGTTTAATATTAGGTTCATATAGGAAAAAACATTTAGGGTTTGTCTTTTAGGTCTGCTACCTAGCTCAATATAATCTTTTCCTGTTCCATACATTTATCTGCAATTAATTATTAATTTTTCTTTAAAGTTTAATAAAATTATATTGTATATGTGTCCTAATATTTTATGACTGATATTCTATTCATTTTGCTGACCATATAGACTGTTTACATTTCTTAGCACTTATAGACAGAATGTCAATGAACAAGACTCACTAAAAAAAAATATAGATTTCTTGAATATACACCAGTAAATGATATGGCTGAGTCATGTGTTAGTTTTATTCTAATATTTGGGATAAACTTCATACTAATTTTTATATTATATTTATCAAATTGAACCCTTATCAACAGTGTAAAAGGGATTAATCTTTCATTCGTCTTTGTCATTAGCAAAAAATATGTCTAAAACTGACATATTTTCAAAGTTTATTATAAAATGTAATCTAATATTGAAGACCTAAGAATAACATTATATTTTTTAGGTATTTAATTACAATAGGCACAAATTTGTTAGAAGAAATAACCAATAATATAAAAGGAAGATGAATTGACAGCATAATTATTTGAATTACAATTAAGGTGACTGAGCATGGCCAATATTAATATAAATACATAATGGGTATTCTCAGGAGCAACAGATGAGGTCAGAGATTAACATTTATATAGTGGAGCTTCTATTGTATAAATGAGAATGGTTTATATAAAATGTGCTTATATAAGGCTTTATATGGCAACTAGACATTCAAAATTCTATGGCACAAATAAAAAATATTATAATTTCTTTCTAATCATGTTATTGTTTAATTTTCCTTTATTCAAATTTCTCTAAAAATATATTAAAATAAATATACTAAGATTTACTATAAAGAGTGGTTTGTCTTGATATATGAAAGAATTGTTTCTGCTAGACTACAGTTTAGTTTTAAAAAATTAAGTTGACATTTAACATGATGTATTTACAACCTACTAATATGAGACAGCCATCATTTTTAAAAGAATGAGTGTGGGGCTGGATAAAATGCCTTGTGTTTAAGAATGTCTACTTATCTTGAAGAAGACGTAGATTTGATAACCAGCATCCATTATCATGTGGCTCATAATTGCCTGTAACCACAGCCAAGGAGTTATCTAATCTTTCTGGTCTTTGAATACCCTAACACACATATATACATACTCATCGAGAAACACACACACATACACACGAACAAACACACACACACATATACACCAGTACAGTTGTACCCACAATTAAATTTTAAAATCAAATTTCTTTATAATATTTTCATTGTTGAGATTATATTATAATTACATCATTTCTCCCCTTCCTTTTCTCCCCTGAGCCCTTTAATATAAAATGATCAATGCCTACTTGCTCTCTTTCAAATGCAGGGTTTCTATTTTTTTAAATGTTGCACACGCACACACACACACACACTTCTAAATATAGCCTGTTTGGTTTGAATAATGCGTGTATATATATATATATGTGTGTGTGTGTGTGTGTGTGTGTGTGTGTGTGTGTGTGTGTACATATATATATCTTCAGGGCTTAAAAACTAGTACGTTTGATTAATTCAATCAATACCAAGAATAAATGAAGATAACTCTAAATGGGTACACAAAAAGGTGCTGTTATAGACAACGCATTTAGAGATCTGCAAACATATATTACATAATAAAAAAGATATTAAAATATCTTCACAAGCATTCCACACTGTTAAGACAAAGTATTTTCCTGCTGAGGAAATATGAGATATTTAAGGGCGTATTCAGGCATATGTTACGTATATGAAAACACATAAATCAAATGTGAGCAGTTACATATTCTTAAATGCATAAATATAATTTTATACATGCCATGCCTTGGCTAGCACATCTGCTTATACAACAGAGCTAGAAGAAAATCCAGGTGCTAATTGTGAACATCTAGTTTGCCTGAAGATGTGACAACTCCCAGCTCTCCGAGATCAATAAATTTAGGTCTGTTTGAACAATGTCTTTCATCTGTTTATTTGAAGAATGCTATTTCAGGATGGAGTGTGATTTTGATCTAAGAAGCCAAACATATTTTATACCATTGTCAATTCTAATTAAAGCCAATGATGTTTGACATATTGTCTTTATCATTTTATCTGTGGCAAGAACAAAATAATGGCAAATCAAAAAGGTTGTTACCCTTATTCCACATCCTTGCCAGCATGAGCTGTCATTTTTTTAAGGTTATTTTTACCCAATTGATGAATGTAAATTAAATCTCAAAAAACTTTTGATTTGCATTTTCCTGATAACTAATGTTGGTGAATATTTTTTAAAGTTTTTCTCAGTTTACATTTTCTCTTTTGAGAAATTTCTCTTTAGACCTGTCCCTAGATTTGTTCACTGCATTTATTTACTTATTTATTTATTTGTTTGTTTTTATTGTTTTCTTTATTTACATTCCAAATATTGCCCCCTTCCAGGTCCCCCCTTCAAAAGTTCTCCACCCCATCACCCCTCTGCTTTGCTCTGAGAGGTTACTCTCCCATGTTCCTTCACCAACCCACCCATCCTCACCCTACTCACCTCTCCATCCTCTTTCCATGGAGCATCAAGTCCCTGCATAATTAGGCACATCCTCTCCTTCTGAGGCCAAATAAGGCAGTCCTCTTCTGCATATGTGCTGGGGGGCCACAGACCAGCCCATGTATGCTCTTTGGTTGGTGGCTTAGTCTCTTGGAGTTCTAAGGGGTCTGGGTTACTTGAAACTCTTCTCCTTCCTACGGGGTTGTCATCTCTTTCAGCTCTTTCAATCCTCCTTCTAATTCTTCCATATGGGACCCTGATCGTAGTCCAGTGGTTGGTTGTAAGTATCTGCATCTGTCTGTCAGGTACTGGCAGAGTCTCTCAGAGACCAGCCATGCTAGGCTCCTGTCTACAGCACAACATAGCATCAGTAATAGTGTCAGGTTTTCATGCCCGCCCATGGGATAGATCTCAAGTTGGGCTGGGCACTGGATGGCTTTTCTTTCAATCTCTGTTCTCATTTTTCCCATGCATTTCTTTTGGACAGAAACAATTTTAGGTCAAAAAATTTAAAGGTAGGTTGGTGACTGTGGTCCCTGTCTATCTGTCTATCTACTGGAGATGGCTTCTTCAGGTTCTGTCTTCCCACTGATGGGAATATCAGCTAATGTCATCCCTAAAGAACCAGGACATAACAAATTAAAAAATAAAAATAAAAAATATCTAAGGCTCCTGTGACTCAATGGGGATGACCTTAGCAGTGTTTTCTTCATGTACATGTTTTTTGTAGTTTATTATATCGTTCAGATATTTGCCCTATATTGTATATATACTTGCTAAAGAAATGTTACTCCATTCTGAAGGCTGCTGTATTGTCTAAATGATGCTGTCATTTACCATACAGAAGTTTTTCAATTTTATTGGGTCCCGTTTATTAATTGTAGATCTTAGTGACTGTGGTAATGGTGTGCTAATGGTGTCAGAAGCCTTTTCCTTTTCCAAGGAGTTCATTGCTGTTCTTCCTTCTCTCTTTTATTTGATTCAGTGTATCTAATTTTGTTTTGAGGTCTTATATCCATTTCTGTTTGAGATTTGTGCAGAATAATAAATACATATTTATAATAGCATTTTCAATGTATTTGTTCTAAATGGAAAAATTACATATTGTTTTATCTTTCATAGGTTTCAATGAATATACCATTAAATGCTTTAATGTAGATTTTTCTAAATAATTTATTAGCATTATCTACACAAAGTAATTTATTTTGAAGTTTACCAAAGTTTTACACATTTCTTACTGTGCAAGTATATCATTTTACATATATTTTGTGTTTTTAAATAGCTTGAATGCATCCAACTGCTCTCCACAAAAGAAGGCAAACCAACCAACTAACCAACCAACCAACCACCAACCAACAAATGAACTAAAAATTAATCTTGTCTTGGAAGCCATGGTGTGTTACCCTTTCCCCTATTTTTTCTTGAATATGATCATTGCAGTAAGTCATTGGTCTGGTATGAGGCCTCTATCTTCTACCAAATTGTCAGTACTGAATTCTAACTGAAATTCCTCTAGGATATCCTGTTGTTGTACTGTGTTGTGGAGATCTCACAGCTTTGGTTCTGGAGGACCAGCCCCATTATGGGTACCCACAGTTTGTAAATAAAGTAGATGTTAAAATGGGCCACCTCAAAACCCTAGATCTGGGACTTGGTCGTAGGTAAGTTGGTTAGCCTAACAGCTCTTATGCTTACACCACCAGAGATAGATCCCTTAGACCCACACTTCCTGAGCCAGCTTACTTGATCTTCCCAGGAAAGGGGTGAGGTCAGCTCACCAATTCTCATGCCATTGAGGTCTGTTTTTCCAAACCCATGATACAAGGTCCAGCTCTACTCTGCTGCTCAGTTCAGCTGCAGAGACTGCTCTCTAGAGTGATGAAGCTGGTGAGGGGCAGAGCCAGCTTACCTACTTTAATGACTGCAAAGGCAACTCTCCCATGCTGCCCAGGTGAAGGGTAGGGCTATCTCTCCAAAGCTCATGCCATTAGGGTGAACTCACCTGTGTCCTTGCCACCAGAGGCAGCTTTACTGTGCTGCATAAGGAAATTTTAGGGCCTGTTCTTCAGAGTGCTGCATATGGTAAGTGGAGTGGCCAGCTCTCCTACCCTCAAGCCGTCTATACCAGCTCGACCATGCGGTCCAGATAGGGGTGGGGCCAGATTTCCATCTTGCTACAGGAAGTGCAATGAAAGGGGAGAGGAGAGTTGGTTTCTTACCTGTGACCCTATGATATCCCACCACAAACAAGGGGCAGAGCCCACTCTACCATGATCACACCTTTAGGTTCTTCTCACCTGATATCAACAAGGGCCCAGCTCTACTGAGCTTCCTGGATAAGGTGTAGGGCCACTTTCCTGTTACTGTGGCACGTAAACTAAATTTATTATTAAAAAAAAATGTTTTGTTGAAAGTAATACTGAGGGACTTAATTAATAATTTACAATTTGACATTGAATATACGATTTTAGAAATTATGACATAAACCTATGTATCATTCCATGATGGAAAATTAAACGTGCTAATCTACTTGCATTGGAAAATATTCTCAAGAAGGGAACTGAGCAGCTGGTGGTAGTTAAACACCTGTCTGAGAAAAACTTCATTTTCTGGTATTCAGGGCTTTATGAGTATTCATTAAGTTACTCAAAGGGATAGGACAATGTGAATAACACTGACACTAGTGCTTTATCTTATCCATGAACATTCCTTATGATTAAAGAATAGATCACAGAGATAACTATAATGTTGCTTATTTGTAATCTCAGCAAATCTTATAGTTTGTTTTACAAAATATCCATCAATCACATTTTAAATAAAAACTTTTTTTAATTTTTAAAAATAAAATATTATTAATCATATGAGATAATAGAGCATTTTTTCTGATTAATGTTATGGTATTTTAATGGGGATTCTTATGTTTTTAGAGATAAATTAGGCCAGATGATTTGTGTTTTTTCAACTATATATGTTAGGGAATAAAATGCATTTATAAATTAGTACTTGAAAATCATTGTAATTAAACAAATATAGATTATTTTCCAAAATAAAATTATAGAACAAATTACTGTTCATTATTTTCAAGTAATAATTTAATTATTATAAATTGATGGTAGACTTTTAATACAAATATATTCTGATTATAAATTCTCCTCTTCCAATTCCTCTTAGACACATCCTACTTGACTACCTACTTAACTAAATTCACATTTACTCAATCAATATCTATATATTGATATATATTTAACATCCATTAAGGGTAAGCATACATAGTTATAGACAGGACTAAGTAATAAATTTAGTGTATAACAAAAGCTATTGATATATCAGTTATAGTGTTGCCCCCAAACCTGATAAACCCTGGAACTCATAAATTTGGAGAAGAGAATCAACTCCTACAAATTATCATCGTGCTTCTACAGAAGTCATAGCATGTGTGCACACATATGCACATGTGCACACTCAAGTGCACACACACACACACACACACACACACGCTCATGTACATATATGCACAATAAATTAAATAAATACATAAATAAATGAAAGAAATGTGAAAATATTAATGGTGGAATGATAAATGTAGTAATAAGTAGGCTTCAATCTCCAAGACTCACCATCCTAATTTAGCCTCCAGAGGAGCATATTCATGAAACATCAGGACCTACTAGTTGATATCTGGTTCCTATAATATTCTTTATGTCATAAGCATCATTGAGTCATAGGTAATTTTTTTCTGTGTATACCAAGTATTAAAATGCCATAGGCTTGATCTCAGATCATCTTATTGCAACCACCTCACAATCAAAAAAGTTTTAAATGCAAGCCTTTAAACTTCTAACACAGTAGAGTTTTCAGAAGCTTTTTATTTAATCAGTGACTTCCTATTACAGCCCTCCACAGTGTCTGATTAGCATATATTTTTAAAAAGACAAGCATGTGCTCCCAATAAAACATGAACATTTTCCTGTTCAATAATCCAATGCTTCTGGAATGTTATTTGTGCTTAACAGTCCAGTGGGATTCATTCTGCCACTTTGTTCTTGGGTGTAATAAGTATCTCAATTACATGTGAAATGTACACTGCATTACTATGAAAGACTAATCAATAAATAGCCAGTTTATTCCGTATTTGAAGACTTTGCAAAATGGAAGGTCATGCCTTATGAGAATACAATTGCAAAAGTGTCATCAAGTGATTGTGGTGAATTGACAGTAATTAGAGTCTTGCTTCTACTTAGTTGCAGTATTTAACTTGGTTACTACCTGAAGTGAAATTTAATATTGAAACTTTCTTCTTTTAAATACATTATTGGCAACTCAATTTCTAACTAAAATGTAAGGTCAGCAGCGGATTTTACTCATGTGTGCAGTGGAGTCCTTTCTTATTGTTTTAGACGTGAAGCACACACTTTTCAAATATGGCAATATAAAATAGAGCTAACAATGTTAATTGTCAATTCTCTATTTTTTTCACAAAATGTAGATCTGAACAGAATACTAGATTTAGCATATTGGTGAATAGCAATATCATAAGAAGCTATGTGGATTAAAATAAATAATATTATAAATAAATTAATAAATATGCAATTTAATTTTTGTAATGGGCTGCTCTTTTCTTTATTTATTTTTACAAGGAAGTAGAACACAGTAAAGTTAAATTAATTAAAGTATGAAGATTGAAAAAATAGTGGAAATGGTATAAAAGTCCATTTGAATATAACAACAAAATAAGCCAAAATTTTGAAGTTTGGTGGTATTTGATTATTAATGTGCATGTTAAATTTTGATAAAAAATGTAAGATACCTTCATGATATTAAAAACTGTAAGTAAAAGAAATAAGAATCAGTAGAACTTGATCTATCCAGGTAGAAGCACATAGCTTGGTTCAAACATAGAGAGGAGTGTGCTGGATGTGAAAAGAGTACTTAGAGATGACATTGCAGAAGTCATTTGTATAGATTGGGTGAAGTTTCTAAATTTCCACTTTATAACCTTTTCACATTTTTACTCCTATTTGTAGTGAGAAAACAAATATCATCACAGAAATTCATTTGGTAATGCCTTAAGATAAAATGGCATTGAAATAACCTCATATAAGTATTATTATCAGAAGGTCTCTGATTTGACTCAGTATGCAAAATATATCTCCATTCTGGCAGGTTAAGTCTATTCACACATCAGTAGAGTGTTATGGTCTGGCACTCCTGACCACTCCCCAGAATAGCTGTAGCCATTTTGTTCTATACCTGGCAGTTATTTTACATTGATGCTGTGATATGCCTGCCAGTCATTGAAAATAACTTTTCAGAAGGAGTTAATACTGATCATATATCCTGTTCTGTTCTGTTCTGTTCTGTTGTTTTCTGTTCTGTGTGTTCTAAGGTTTGTTAATCTTAAGGAATTCCACAAAACTCTACACAGGAACCACTAAGTTAAATGTCAGTATAACTTCAGTCAGTGATGACCACTGGAGAACCTCCTGCACCTGCTTATGAGCTCGTTTTTTTGTTTTGTTTTGTTTTTTTTTTTTTTGTTTTGTTTTTTTGTTTTTTTTTGTTTTGTTTTGTTTTGTTTTTTGTTTTTTGTTTTGGTTTTTTTTTTTTTTTTTTTTGGTTTGGTTGGTTGGTTTTTTTTGTTTTTTTTTTTTCTTTGTGGCTGACACTGAAGAATACTAATGCAATGATAAGCCAAAAAGTTATGATTATAATGCAAAGTCGAACTTTAGTCTGGATCCTGAAAAAGAGAGAAGTCAAGTGCAAGTGGAAGTTTTCTTACGTGTCATGTGGTCCAGACTTACTTGGTGCTTAGGTGAAGCAAGACCTGTAGGAGTAAACATGAAGTCTGAGAGAGTATAAACAGAACTCAATGGACAGTGACAACATGCTTGTGTAGCTAACTGCAGTGCTTCATTGATCTTGCATCTTTTCTGATCTTTGCTTTTTGATGGGGACAGAGAACTTTTCCTGTTGTCCTGGCTAGTCCTATTCGACCTCACTGACTCTTGCCAATTTGCTGGAGGCCTGGTAGTTTCTGCTGTATTGTGCCACTGCTTGTATCCTGAAAGGGGAGATTGGAATTGCCCCAAAGTACTACTTATAAACAGGTCCACATTCCATTGTCCTATTTACTATCTTTACTCCTCTGCCTTTGGACAGTGAGCTAGAAAAGGGGTCAAAATGTTTGAGAACATTTATTTTGAGTAAAATGCAATAGTAGCAAAGGTTTGTCATCCACAAAGCACAATGATTCTGGATCTTGTTCTTGTTCCCCTTCGTGTGGCTTTCCTTTAGTCTTATACTACTAGTAACTTAAAATATATAAAAAAATTACCTTTTATGTTAAAAGAAATCATAAAATGATTTTTGAAAAAATTTATTATTTTCCATGATTTCTTAATATATAATAAATGTCCATTCCTTTTCCTCTGTGTTAAAAAGCTATTTGAAGTACTGATGAGGAGAAACAGAAAGTAAAATTAAATGAATATGAACCCAAAGTATGCATTTTTTCGTTGCTCTTTAGTAGAAAAATTATTAATGTTTCACATTTTTCATATTTCAACCTATACCATTTTACCAGGTCTCCCAGTAAAATGTTTGTTTAAAACTCCTCCTGTCTTGCCTTCCTTAATTAAATCATTCTTTCCTTCCTTCTATTATCTTTTCTTTCATTCCCATCCTCCCTTTGGCAATGGTGTGAATTAAATACAATGCCATAGACACCTTTCTAGATTAGCATTTATCAGATAGAATTGCAAGGCTAACTCTTCAACAAATAATTTAAATGAATAATATTGTTGTACTCAGTATTATCATCCAGGTAAATATTGACTTCAGCCATGACTTCTGCTTCTTTTGTTTTATTTTTTTTCTTCTGCAAAAGGAAAATGCATGCATGCTCTCATATCTCTATAAACCAGCACTGGAGATAGAGAGGCTGATGTATTACCATAAGTTTGAGTGCAGCCTGACCAGACCAGAAAGTTACAGGTCATCAAGGAATGCATAGGGAGACCCTGTCTCAAATATAAACAAATAAAAAACCAAACAAATCCAATCCAGTTTTAAACAGGAATTTTTCAAGGAAAAAGTAATATCTGCATAGGTCATGGTAACAAAACATGTGTGTATGTGTACGTGTGTGTGATGGTTATTTATGTGTCTGTGTCTGTGTGAGTCTGTGTATACACACACCTGGGTGCATATGTGTGCATGTATATTGCAAGTGCCTTTTTATAATCTATCTTTAAATTTTCAAGTGAACATTAATAAGACACTATAGTTGTAATAATTTTCATAATTGTGTCACAATTTAATAATTTTTGAAATATGTTTCAATGTTAATGTTTGTTTGTGTAAATGTATAAATATGCAAGTTAGCATTTTGAGTTTGTAATTAATGCACTATAAACACTAGCCCATACTTATATAGGTGATCAAAATATTATAAATCTATTTCTGCATTATTATCTGTTAATTAAGTTAACTTCAGTAAAATTTGCCCTTCCATAAATTAATTTTTCATTGGAACTCATTTTATAATTGATTTCATAGTCCATTGATCATAGGTCAAACAATTTATGGTTGGATGAATAACTACAGATCTTTACACTTGACAAAACTGAGTCTCTGTGTATTGCCAGCAGCAAATAACTACTATTGAAAAAGGAAGGTGCTGTTTGATAAACTTCAATTAAGCAACACATTTTAAAAAAATAAATTTACAGAGTTGTTAAGTATAATGTTCCAAAACATTTAAGATCTGTCATCTACAATTCAGTTTTTTTTTTTTTGAAAATGGAAGCTTGAAAGATCAGCATCAAAATTTATAATGTAATACAAGTGATCAAACAGGTTTACATTATTTTTTTGACTTCTGGATAGTGACTGATGGTCTTGGACTTCATATCTTCTCATGTATTGGTATTAAAAGCATACACAACTCTGACTTAAATATGAAATAATTTTCTTCATCTACTCTTTGGGAAAGCTCCTGCAAAGTAAAATAAAACATAACACTACAGTTCAAGCAAGCCATGCCTGAGATGTTTTTCTCAATACAGACTCGCCTGCATGCCCTGCCCTGAGCTGATTTCACCAGGCTTCTTTAGATGCTTCTTCACCAGGCTTTACAGAGTGGACATGGTATATCCACTGGTGATCAAATCATCTTAATATGTGCTTTGATCACGATACTCTGTTTTTTCACCTCTAGTGTTGATTCTAAATCCTTTGGAGTCAGCTTCTTGATCTGGTTTTGGTTTCCTGCTGATAGGATAGCCTGCTGTCTCTCTTCTTTGTTCTGAGTATTTCTATGTGGGTATAAACAGTGATATGGGAGTCTGAATCTTTTCTCATGTTTTCTGATACTTGATGTACCCAAGTTACTAGACAATTTGATCCTTGAGAATAAATATCGGTTTCTCTTCTAGATGTGGACATTGACTGACTAAACTAATAAGAGAAACTTTTCTAGCAATTCAACATTTAAGCAGATATATAGGAAAGCTATCTTCCCACTAAGTACTCTGACTAGCACACAAAATCCACAAAGAAAAGTTTTGTTTCTTGTTTCAATGACCTTAGGTTCTGCTGGCCCAGCAGTTATCATTTCAAAATAGGAAGTGCCCCTGCTAGGAGACAAAACAAACATCCCATTGAACTAGAAGCCTATACTTCCCCCTGGCTACTTTAGGCTTCTAATGCCTTTTAACAAAGAAAGGGATCTTTCTTAGTCAGGATTTCTATTCCTGCACAAAACATCATGACCAAAAAGGAAGGTGTGTTTACTCAGCTTACACTTCTGCATTACTGCTCATCTCCAAAGGAGGTCAAGAATGGAATCCAAGCAGGTCAGGAAGCTCCTGGAAGCATATTACTTACTGGCTTGCTTCCCCTGGTTTACCCAGATTGCTTTCTTATAGAATCAAAGACTACCAGGCCAGGAATGGCACTACCCACAACGGACCCTCCCACACTGGATCACTACTTGAGAAGATGCCTTACAGCTGGATCTCATGGAGGCATTTCCTCAAGGGAGGCTCTTTTCTCTGTAATAACTCAAACTTGTATCAAGTTAGACTTGTGTCAAGCTGGACAAGTTGTGTCCAGCTTGTGTCAAGCCAGTACAGGATCACAATGTTAGCAGGGATAATTGATTCAGATTATCATAGGGAAATTAGATTACATCTCCACAATGTAGCTAAGAAAGGTTGTTTATAGAGTGCAGGAGATCCTTTAGGGCATGTAGAGGAGTTTTAATCCAGCAACATGGTTTCTCTGGCAAGGTATGACATCCAAAAATATGAGGTGGCTGGAATGCAGTCACTTCATAAGCTTTTGTCCCTCTAACTGAAATCCCTCTGTCCAGAATACATACATATACTTATTATACATCATTTATCCATCTTGCTGGAATGCAAATAAGTATATGCCTTTATTCTCAAGCAATGATAGTTTACAGACAAAGTGGTGAATCAGAGAAGAATTTGATAGAAAGAGTCAAAGATAGGATACACTCAACTGTCACTAGAACAGACAAGTGACTTAACAGAGCAGCCCACAAATCCAGGCAGGATCACAAAGGGCAAAGACTCTTCAGGAATGAAGGCATAGCTCAGTCCTCCAGGAAAAGCCAAGATGTGCTGAAGTTCCTATTATGGGTGAAAAAAATACAGAATGGATAGTAGAGGAAGATAGTTATAAATATCATCAAAAGCTATATGACAAGTTGCAGACATGATGGTTATAGTTGACAGGAATGTTTCTATTATATCTTGTAGGAATGCAGTTTCACATATATTTGTCTTTTTTTTTTCAATTTTTTAATCATAAGATATGCTGTCAATTAAGTTTTAGATAGTAAAAGAATGTCCCTCAATGGGCATTGCCATATTGTCTAAATGTATGATGTGTTTACAGTTGTGTGAAATATAGTAATATTGGGTAATGCAAATTCATGTGTTTCTGATTATATGTGAGATAGTTTTATTGTGTTTAGGCATGATTATGGAATGGTTGTTTTTTATTTTCCATTTCGAAACTAAGCATGATATAAGATGTGATTGTATGCCAAGTTGACAAGAGGGGGAATTATGATGGCTATTTCTGTTTGTCAACTTGACTGCATCTGGAATAAACTAAACTCCAAGAAAGGTGGGCACACTATTAAGGATTGTGTTGCTGTTGTTTAATCTGAAGTAGGGAGATCCATTTCTAATACCGGTTTTGAGATAGAAAGACACACATGTAATCTGGACTAAATCTCCTTGAAGCCTATCGATGGAAGAATGAAGTTTTTGCTATTTGTCTGTTTGTCCTCACCTTGATAGCAACTCCATTCCTTCACTAGCATTAGAGAATACTTCTTCAGGAATCCAGCTATATCTAGACTCATGGATTGAACAACTACTGGGTTCTTAGACTTTCCATTCACAGCCAGCTATTATTTAATTAGGTGAAGTCATTCTAATAAAATCCCCCCCTCTCTCTCTCTATCTTTTTCCATATATATATATATATATATATATATATATATATATGCATACATAAACATATAAATATATATACATATGCATATATATGTATATGCATACATAAACAGAGAAACAGAAATAAAGATATAGACAGTATAGAATGAATATATACCATTTTATAAGTTATCTTACTCTAGAGAAGACTGACTACTCCGAATATAAAACTAAATTTATAGAAAATGATGTCTGTAATTCTCTTTCTTATAAAAATAAAATAGTTTATATGATGATACTGATTTTATATACCTTGTAAGAATTTCAGTTTTCCTCCTCAAACATATGTATACATGATAGATACATAAATAGATAGAAGAAAGATAGAGAAAGAGATCAATAGATGAAGTTTATGGATTTTTTTGTAATTTTCTGTGTGTGAACTCTTAACTCTAGTTGTAACAATGTTTTGAAGATAAATCTTTTTTCAGTCTATATTACTTTGTAAACATTTCCATGCTTTACTCTGTTCTATCCAATCTTGCAGACAATACTGTTAATATGCACTAAAATATCCATACAATGACTATCTAGGTTGTTTTGAGCTAGGAATCATCTACCCCTATTCCTTCTAACACATAAATTATACACTACAACAAAATCTCCATGTAAATTTCTTTGGATAAATTATGTGTGTGTTCATTACATTCATGAAAATATCATTATTGTTTTTTTATAATAAGGGTTTCCACATATTTTAGGACCTACATTCATTAAAGCAAAGTAGTTACTTTGATGCAGAAATATATGGGATATAACATACCCATTATCTTTGAATAAGTGCTAAGAAGAAAATAAATTATGCCAGGGGAGATTTTGGTGTCAATCTCTATGACTATTAAAAATTTATGCAGGCTTCAGGATAATAGTTGGGGATTTGCAAATGCAAACATCTTCTTAAATAAGTAATTTTTGAATGTTTGAATATTTGTAGCATGAAAGATGAAATTGGAGTAGATGATAATTTTTTTAATTTCTATCCAGCATTTACCCCTGCAGGAATAAAAGAAATTATTCCCCTAAAGGTTAGTGATGTGTCATACTTTTAGGTATCATAAAAATTAGAGAAATATTAATAAACAAATTCAATATTAAGATAATATATTCACAAAATTCTGGGAAAAAGACATAAACACTATTATTGTCTGTGAAATGTACTGATATTATGTACGTAATTATTTAGATGCATTGATGAGGTAGAAAAGCACATTTAAAAGATCATCCATCAGCTGAGAGGAGATACTTCTGTTATTTTCATTTCCTAACTATTGTGTATAGAGTGGTAATGCATATGGCAGAGCAAGAATTTATGATGTAGGGTGTTGTGTCTTTCGGACATTTCTCAAGGAGTGATATATAGATTAGCCATTTGTAAAGCAAAAGAAATAGTCAAGGAATCGATCAAAAGAGAAGTACATGGTCCCTTAGGTTTCTGATCAAGCTCCCTGTCATGGTTTGACCCTTGCTTCTAGTCTCCTTTCTGTATCTTATATTAACTAAGACTTTTGCTATTTGTGAATTGTACCACCCATCTTTTAGAATAGTCTTTTTACTATCTGGAACATTTGCCCTTAAGTATGACCATAACATATCTGTTCACAAATCTTGCTATATGAAGCCTTTGTGACTACTTTTGGAAACATCACTCACACTCACTTTATTCTTTCTCTGTATGTAAACCACTCTTGAGCCATGAATATATTATGCTGGTTTTGCTCTCATATCACTATCATAATATTCACCAAGAGAATAATTGTACTGTAATGTACTTCTACTATATCAAACAACATAAAAAACAGCAAGTGTTCAGATATTTACAGAATCAATAAATGAAAGATGTTATTAATATTAATTTTATATTTTCCTCTTTATTGAAAAAACTGACCTTTCAGTCTATAACAATTATTTCTACTGTATTTTTCTTTTTTATTGGATGTTTTATTTATTTACAATACAGATGTCATCCCGTGTTCCGCGCCCCTTCTGAGTCCCCTCACCTGCAACAGAGACACGGGAGGCAGTGTTCGGGTAGTTACTACAACGAGGCTTTATTCTTGTATCAGCTGAAGCGGAAGACACCAGGCCCTGAAAAGGCACTGCTTATATGCACCCTAGAGTGGCGTGTTCACTTCTGATTGGCTGCTTACTCATCACCCCATATTATGCCCCGGGATGGGCAGTGGCTTGGTGCGCTTTCGCCTCTTGCACCTGCTCCCTACATCTCCTCCTATCTATTTTATAAAGATGGAACAGCCTTTTGCCTATCAAGTGCAGCACCAACTCAGTGAGGGAAAGCAGAGGCCTGATCTCCTGTGCAAAATGAGATATTGTAATGGGTTTCTTCTCTTGTCGTTGTGCAATGAGTAATACTTCCCATACCCATCTCGATGCCTTTGTCAGGGAAAGGGAGGCTCCTCCCTCGGGCACCACCAGGAGAGGAGGTTTTTGGCATCAAACCTTTGTGCAATCAGGCATACTTTTGGGAAATCTATCCACGCTCATGGAACATTCCCTGTCGAGTACCCACTTGCAAACACCTCTAAATATTCAGGTACCACAGTTATTCAGGCAAGGGCTGGCTAGACTTAGACCTCTCATCGACCCAGTACAATGGGCTGAACCCTTGGGGTGCATCGACTGAGGGTTTCCATCATCAGTTACTTTCTTAGCATCGATAGCCAATTTCAGGGGAAGATCCTTATTCCAAGGCTATGAGTGCTTGGGCGATAGCGACCTTGTCACGTTTTTGTTGGGCTCTGAGCTTGCAGACCAACCATAACATGAACACTAATCCACAACATAGGGCTGCACCAAACAGGCCTATCCCCACCCTTTCCTTAAAGAAAGAAAATGCAGAGGTAAGCCAAGAAGTAAAATCGCCAAGAATAACAGGGTCCACTCCTGTTCCATTAAGGCTCAAGATCCGGATCTGCAATTGCTGCTGCATCTGGTCCAGCTCCTTAGTCCAATTCCCTTGTAAATAAGCAGAAAGATTATGGCTTTGAATAAATGTATCGTTCATAAATCTCAGAGGTGTAATACATAGATGTGGGGTTGCTGACACGCAGCTCATTTGAACCACATCTGTGAGTTGTTCCACATGGGCTTGGAGCAAATCAGCTCTCTGATTGACCAACAGAATGCCTAATGCCAAGTGTGCATCCACTTTCTGTAAAGTGGTCAAAGCCTCAGAAGTCTTTTCTGAAATTTGATTAACAACGGTAGCTGTTGCAACTTGATTAGCCATGGCTATGTCGGCTGTCACAGCTGCAGCTGCAGAGTTGGTAATAGCAGTGATAATGGCTGCAGTAATGCCAAAGTCTCTCTTCTGTCGAAATAAAGTCAAGGTCCCAGACGTCTGAACGGGGATAGGGATCCATTGTGGTATTCTGGCTATTAGGGCCTGCTTATAGACAAGAGCAGACCCGCACTGGGACATAAAGCAAGTTACATTGGTACAAGTATTAAAGGAGTGGTTGGATAAAATGAAAAGAAATGGAGAATACACACAAACTGGAGTCGGTCCTATCTTAAGAGTGGTGGTCACCTCTTTGAGCATATGATTTACCAATCCAGTACCATTAATAATATCTTTAGAACCGTTTGTATTTGAGGCATTAATTCGCTCAGTATAGTTAAAGGTATAGGAGAAATTCTGTTTAGCAGAAGCGGCGCCTTTTAAGAAGGCAAGGGTATAGGTTTTGGAAAAGCAGATAGGATAGCCCATCTAAATTCACTATATATACTAGGAACCCAAGCTTGGAGAATCCATGTAGCGATCAAAAGCATTCGCAGGGGAACCCACTGAGGAATCATTGTCCACAACTGTGAGGCTTCACGTCAGGCATTCCGGCAACCAAAACGGGTTGTCTTTTTCCTGTGGAAAAACACAATCCGCTACCCTGGATCTTATTAAAATAGGATCCGGGCCTTTCCATTGACCATTCAAAACATCTTTCCATTTTATCATTTCTTTTGGCCTAGTTGGTTCCAGGCAATGGTGATCAGCCGCAGTGTTGCCCTGACTGTCCAAATTCAAAAAATTAAGAGTAAAAAGTACCAGAGAGACAATAACCCGTGGCACCGTGGGCAGAGCTTCCTCAACTTTTCTTTTTTGTTTTATCAAATAAGTTTTAAGGGTACGATGAGCACACTCAATGATGCCCTGTCCCTGAGGGTTGTAAGGAAGACCCGTCAGGTGTGTCACCTCCATTTGGCGACAAAATTGTCCAAACTTTTGAGAAGTGTAAGTTGGTCCATTGTCAGTTTTAAGGATTTTAGGCTTTCCTCAGGCACTCCAAGCCTCGAGACAATGTTGAATAACATGGGCCGCCTTTTCTCCAGTCAATGGAGAGGCGAACATAACTCCAGAACAGGTATCAATGGAGACATGCAAATATTGTAATTTGCCAAAGGATGGGATGTGCGTAACATCCATTTGCCAGATCTGTAATGGCCTAATTTCCCGAGGGTTAATTCCAGTATGGGGAACAGGTAGGAATTGACAGCAGTTTTGGCATTGAGTCACGATATCTCTAGCCTCCTTTCTAGTAATGTTAAATCGACATCTTAGCGTCTCAGCTGTCACATGAAACCTTTTATGAAAGGCTTTAGCCAAATCCAATTTTGGCGAAAGGGCAATTGCAATCAACTTTGTGGCTCGATCTGCCAGGTCATTTCCATGGGACATAGGTCCCGGTAAGCCTGAGTGAGCCCTAATATGAGTTATAAAGACAGGGAATCTTCGCTTAGCCAGGGTAAGCTGAATCTTTTGAAAAACTTCTACAAGTCTGCTAGATGTCTTAATTAACCCAGCAACTTCTAATGCTTTTACTGCATTAACAACATAGAAGGAATCTGAAACAATATGTAAGGGACCTGGAAAGATTTCCAGAACCTCTGACACCACTAAGCATTGTACAATTTGAGGTGAGATTTCATGGTATTGTTTGGATGTAACCTTGTTATTAACCACATAGGCACCCACTCCTGTTTTAAGGAGGACTGCAGCCATTTCTAAGTTTGCTGCTGCAAGTCTGGCATTAGTAAGGGGACCTCCCAAGCCGTGACAGGCTCTCAACCAGTCTTGTAACCCTCTGTTCCAATGAGGGGCAATGACTGTGCAGCATTCTGCTCTAGCATTTTCAAAGACCATTTGTTCTATCAATGGCATCACCTGTTCCGGGTAACCAAAAATCCTACCCGCTGCCTCGGTCATTCGGGCCACAAAATCAGAAAAAGACTCATTAGATGTCTGAATTATCTTGGACAAATAAAGATTACTGCCTTCCTTCCTAGGGAGAGACTTCCATGCCTTTATTGCGGCTGATGCTATCTGTGCATAGACCTGCCAGGGATGAGTGATCTGGTCGTTCGCGTGTACGCCAACTCCAGCCAGCATGTCAAAAGTCCATAATTGTTGACACTCAATGCTTGCATTAGCTCTGGCTTGTGCTTGTAACTGCTCATGCCAGATCGCTTTCCATTCCAAATATTGGCCCATAGTGGTAAGTACCGCCTTCACTGTGTCCTGCCAGTCTCCTGTCATCATAGCAGCTGTACTTAATCTCTCCACTTGGGATATGGTAAAATTAGCCCCAATTCCATATGCACGTACTGCCTCAGCTAATTCTTTGACCTGTCTATACTCTACTGGGACATGAACACGGGCTCCCTCTGCCCCTTCAAAGACCGGAAATGCCAGCTGTAACTGTCTCCGATCTCCTGGGCTGAGAAATGAATTAGAGATGCTGCCCAGAGTGTAGGCCGGAGGCAAGGGTGGGGCTGAGGGACTCAAGGTCTTTCTTAGTCTTATCTCAGGATGGTTATTTTTTGGTCCATATCTGTTTTGTTCATAGGCGGCTGCCTCTTCCTCTAGGCTTCCTTCCTCTCCTTGCGTTAGATCTTCTTTGGAGCTGCTAAGGTCTATGGCGGCAAGCTCCTTAATGCGGTAAAGGGGGGTCCTTTTGACCTCCACTCTCTCTTCACCAGCCAGTGAAGGGTCCTTATTCTTAATAGGCCCTGCAGTGGCCTCCGTTTCTTTTGAGTACTCTCCCTTTTTACCAGACTCCTGGGTCTGCTTCTTTTGTCCAGGCCTTCTTGCCTGCTTCCCTTTCACAGGCTCCTTGGCCTTATCATTTTCCCCAGGCTCCTTGGCCTGATGCTGGCTAACATGCTCTGTTTCTGATACACTGGAGTGGACCTCTTCTAAAACCTCTTGATTTGCATTAATAGCTGTGCTGCAAGCTGGATCTTCACAACACAAATAAGCTAAAAGCGAAAGCAACACAAGCAAGAGGCCAACTAGTGCAGCCGTGGCAATGAGTGAAAATCCGCTCGCAACCAAGGCTTCCACCCCAAACATACCTCTCAGAGACGTACCTCGATCCTGTAGTCTTTTAACCTGCCCCAAGTCTCAGGGGGTCTCCACGGCACCTTGAAGTTCCTGGGTTTCCAGCACCAGATGTTCCGCGCCCCTTCTGAGTCCCCTCGCCTGCAAGAGAGACACGGCAGGCAGTGTTCGGGTAGTTACTACAACTACTACAACGAGGCTTTATTCTTGTATCAGCTGAAGCAGAAGACACCAAGCCCCGAAAAGGCACTGCTTATATGCACCCTAGAGTGGCATGTTCACTTCTGATTGGCTGCTTACTCATCACCCCATATTATGCCACGGGATGGGCAGTGGCTTGGCGCACTTTCGCCTCTTGCACCTGCTCAGTTTAGTTGTTTACTTGTGGGAGCACTGGATGCCCATGCCATCTTGTAATGGCGAATGTTGTCACCGTTTGCAGCGGCTCCCTACAATCCCGTTTCCCCATTTCCCCTCCCTAGAATCCCCTATCTTATCTCCCATCTTCTTTTATACTTTTATACCATTTTTATTTTGTATTTTGCATTTACATTTTTATTTTTCAAACAAATCATGAGAAAAATTGAAAAGGCTAAAGCAGAAATGAAACACTCATTCTTTTTAACTTTTCAAAACACTCTGGAAATTCTATGGCAGAGGGGGAAGAAGGAGCCAGAGGGATAAAGGATACCACAAGAAAACCTAGAGAATAAACTAACCTGGACTTTTAGGGCCTCACAGAGACTGAACCAAAAATCAGAGGTCCTGTATGAGTCTGATCTAGATACTCTGTTTATATGTTATGTTGTGTAGGTTGGTATTTTTGTAGGACTCTTAACAGTAGGAATGGGGGCTTTCTCTAAATCTTTTGTTTGCTTTTGGGACTCCTTTCCACATACCTTTTCTAGTCTTAAGATGAAGAAATGTGCTTAGTCGTCAGGAAACCTGAAATACTATGTTTGCTTGGTATCCTTGGTATACCTGCCCTTTTCTGAAGTGAAATGAGGAGTGAATTGGGGTGAGACGGAAGATGGGTGAGAAAAGGGACTGGTAGGTGAGGAAAAAAAAGAAAATTTTGGTCAAGATTTAGTATATGAGAGAAGATTAAATTAATTTGGAAAAGACTGTAAAAATAAAAATAATAAAAAAATAAAAATAAGATATCCCAGAATTCATAACTCAACTTAATTAGTAACTAGAGATAGAAATTATGTATATATTGCCATATAATCTTTAGAAATATATACTCATGTCACGAAAAGCACATCTTTGATCAGAATGTCTTTTGTTCATTTATAGTTGTTAACACTTGTATGCTTCACCCATCAATTATTACAATTTCCCTATGATTAAATTCCTGTCTATAGGTGTTAGGTAGCATCGTATTATTAAGCCTTGTGATCACAAAACTCTAAATTACTCCTTTGTAGTTTTGGGCATTCTATTCTTGTTTTTCTTCTAGTCAGCAATTAAACACCTGGCAAATGTTTCAGTAGATTCTTGCTATTGTGACATATTTGTCCAATTTCTCAATGTCTTATTAAACCTTGTTAGGTTAAACCAAATGCAATGAACATTGTTAATATTAAACTAATGAACTAAAGCTGTTTCTGCCTTATGCATTATCTCAGATGAAACACGAGTCAATTGCAGCCCTAATACCCCAAACAAGAGAGAAATGCAGTGATTTCTATGTTTCTTACACAATTTTCTTGTTGTTATTTCACCTGCAGAGGTTTTGAGTTTTACTTAAATAAATTATTTTTTTTCTAGGTAGCAGTTTCTTTGATAAGTAAAAAGAGGAAAGGCAATGCCATCATTAAAACTGTGCCATCCTATTGGTGGTTTCACTGAAGTTTTTATTACTCTTGCATGTCAATGGACTGTTTACTTACTATCTTAGTTAGTGTTCCATTGCTGTACAGAGATGCCATGACCAAGGCAATGCTTAGAAAGAACAGTTAATTTGGGCTAGCTTATAAGTTCAGGGGTTCAACCCATTATTATAAAGATGGGAGGAATGGAAGCATCCAGGCTGGACTGGAGCTGAGGAAGGTACTAAGATTTCTATATCTTTTTCTGAAGAGAACCAAGAGAAGACTTTCTTCTAGGCATCTAGGAAGAGGGTCCCAAACCCCAAAATGACACATTTTCTCCAACAAGGTTACATCTAATTCAACAAGGCCACACTTCGTAATTGTGCCACTTCTTGGGCCAAGAATATTCAAACCACCATACTTACAGATTCTGAAAATTTACATTTAATTTTGAAGTAAGATTCTCTGAATGTTTCACTCTTCCAGTTGTACTTTGAGTTGCTTTTAGTAGGAAGTGATTGTCAAAACAAGTTTAAAATACCAACATTCCTGGAGCAAGAAATTGAACCCAAAACAGGGAGAACCAAATATGACAGAGAATTCCTGCATGACGGAAATACCTCTTTTTCTTTTTGTCAAAATTCTTTTATTTAGTAGTATTTTCTGGGGTGAATATCTTTATGATACACTGTATCATCAATATAATTGACTGAACAGCTGTTTTCAAACTCCTGTGAGTACCGTTGAAATGTTTTATTTCAGTTGCTGGTGTGAAACAATAGAGAGCTTCCAAGTGAATTATGTCTTCCAACTGGTACCATCAGTTTTTGTTCAATGTTCATAAATGTTTTCATAGCTAAGTTTTTTGAATCTCATTATTTTTTCAAGTTATTTTTCAAAAGCACTTGAGTATCATTCTGGATTCATCTATTGCTACAGCAGGGCTACCAAGAGGGCTCCTTGAGGCCAGATAATAAATGAATAGAACTGACTCTTGCAGATTGTACTTTTAACTTCACACCTATGCTCTGTTACAGGCACAAGTTTGCACATGTACACATGTAAAACAAAAAAGCAAATAAATAAATAAAAATATTTTAAAGGTTATTAATGAAATTTTATCAATCCATATGTTGTTTGCTAAAATGTAATTTTAATAAAAACATAAAATAATTTATATTGAAGTTAGAGAGATGGCTAAGCATTGAAGAGAACTTACTACCCAAGCATATGACCTAAATGTTGTTCTAAGTAGATATATGGTGAATCACACCAACTATAATTACAGTTCCAATTAACCAAATGCCCTCTTATGGACATTATAGACTCCTGTTTGGATGTTGTGCATATAAACTCAAGGAGATGAATTCATATACATAAATTAAAAGAAAACAAATTTTTAACATAAGAAATATTTAAATGGGTAAATCCCAAAAGTTCACAAGAAGAAACTGGAGTTTCGCTGATAAAGGAGATTCATATAATCCATGATTAGTTGTTAATATTTATTTCAGTCTCACCTATTTAGCTCTGCTTATATCATCCTAAATATTTTCTTGCAGCTGTCTACAAGACTTTTCAGAATCCTTCTGGAAACTTGTTTCATTGGTTTCTGAAGCTGATGGTCAAGTATGACTATAGCAGAACTCTACTTATCCATACAAATTTTTCTTCTTCAGCCTTTTTAAATGTTTCACAAGTAATGTTTCACTCTTCCAGTTGTACTTTGAGTTGCTTTTAGTAGGAAGTGATTGTCAAAACAAGTTTAAAATACCAACATTCCTGGAGCAACAAATTGAACCCAAAACAGGGAGAACCAAATATGACAGAGAATTCCTGCATGACGGAAATACCTCTTTTTCTTTTTTACTTTCACAAGTAAAAACGTTACTTGTGAAAAACAACTTAATAAATTTTTTTTTGGTTTTGGTTCATTTTTTTCATTCAGAGATTCCAGTACATGCTACTTTGTCCATCATGAGTCTGTGCTGACAAAAATCACTGTTTAATCACATCACAGAATTGCTTCTGTCACCATCATATTTTTAGACTGAATTTTCCTGAAAAACTATTTATTTATTATGTTATGAGAATGAGTATTTTACCTGCATGTATTCTGTGAATTATATGCATGATGCTTAACTGTGAACTATCCCACAAACCTGAAAGCATTTTTTTTTTTGTTCCATTTTAAGGATGTAAAATTATTATGTGCCTAGTTGAACAGGTAAAGGGCACTGTTGATCTGGACAATAAAAATGGCAAAGATTGAGGAATGATGTATTTCTGAGATTAATATAAGTGTCCTCATTAATAACAGAAATAATTGTGAAGGAAACATAGTGGGAAGATAGCAGGGGTAAGAGGGAGAAAATGGAGGATGATTTGATCCAAACATGATGTGTGAATGCCTGACAATTAATTATATTTTATAATAGTTTGTGTATTGACATTTTATGTAAATTAGTATTTTCCCTGCATGTATATCTGTGTGAGGGTGTCAGATCCCACAGAACGGGATATGTGTGTGTGTGTGTGTGTGTGTGTGTGTGTATATATAATATTATTTTTATATTTATATATTAGTTTTATATGTATATATATGTATATGTATTATATATAATATATGTTATATATAAAGCACTATATATATATAATATATTATATAATATATATATATATATATATATATATATATATAATTATATATATAAAGCCAGTATAAATTCATGCTGAATTAAGTAAAATCAAAATCTAGCATACATTTTATCTTTACAAGAGAAGTGATATGCATTCATTGAAATGATAGGATAGCATACCTGTCTTCTCATAACTCTACTAGTTAGATAAGGACGAAGTTTATATCTTTTACATTCTTTCACTTTTTACACCATTAGTAGTACATGGTGCTATCTTATATCCTGAGGTGTAGCAGATTTTTGTGTTTCAATATAACAAAATATTGACATAAAAAGAAAGGAAAACATATATCACAAATACTCATACCATAGCCCATATCAGAAATAAGAATAATATATACAAAGGTTATAAATGTAGCATATCTAGTTAAATAAGGAGATGATCATATATTATTTGATTTTAATCACTTCTAATACTTGTTCAGTAATTGAATACAGATATAGTTTAAGTTATTTTAGAGATCTTCAATGAAGAAAATTTGCATAAACTTACATTCTAAAGCAGTTTTATGAAAATTATTTATTAAAGCTTTTTAAATTCAACACCATCAATATAGTATTTCAAACCCTAGGTATATTATGTTCTTTTCTATTTCATATATATCTAAACAGAAGATTATAATACTGTTATGCAACTTTTATTCATAAATCCCTTTTGTGGACTATGGAGATGTTTGTTACAATAAAATTTACAGGCAATTTCAGCAGTTTTTCTCTGACTGCGAGCAAGCCAGTTTATTATTTGTATGCTTGTAAGAAAGAAATAGGAAGTAAAAACTAATAAATAAAAGGGTTACACAACTTCAAGGAAGTTCTTTATAAGGATGAGTATCAAAATATCTATGCCTTCAAATTTCTTAAAGACTGTTGTCATAATGAAAGGAGTTATTTTTTTCTGTGTGATCATAAAAACGTTTTATTCCTGATCTAGAGTGACTGTCTTTTTATAGCAAAAATATATTCATTTACAGTTTTTGAAAGTAAATATTGTTTAAAGTAAATTTGTTTAAAACCAATCATTACCACTAGCTAAATATGAAATGTAAGTAGTATAAATTGTTTGAATTAGATAATTTTATGTCAATTTGGCAAAGTTAGTGATCTGAGGAGGGGACTTGAATAAATAAAAAAATGCCTCCATAAGATCAAGCTGTAGGGAAGCTTGTGAGAAATTTTCTTATATGTGATGATGGGGTTGAGCCCAGTCTATTATAGATGGTGCCATCTCTGGGCCAGTGGTAGCCCTGGAATCTATAAGAAATCAGGCTGAACCAACCAGGGAAAGCAAGCCAGTAAGTAGTACTCCTCCATGGCTTCTGCATCAGCTCCTGCCTACAGGTTCGTGTCCTGTTTGAGGTCATTCACTGACTTCCTTTAATAATGAACTGTGATGTGGAAGCAACGGCTGAATGAACTTTTTCCTCGTCAAGTAGCTTTTGTTGCTGTTTTATATAACAAGACTAGTAACCCTAGCTAGGACAGAAGTTGGTACCAGGATACTGGATATTTCTATTACAATATTGTTTTTAAAGGATTATGAAGAAACTTTGGAAAAAGTCTTCAGTATTGAGACTACAGTGAGTTGTTCTGTAGGAGCACAAAGATAAGAATATTGAGAATAGTGAAAATGATTAACCCTTGGCTTGTGAAGTTTTAGAGGAAAACAAAGACTAGTGGGTCATTAATGTGATGATTACGTGGTATTTCTTAGGCTGTAGCTTAAATATTGGCTGTGGTTAAGAAGATACAAGAACCACCAAGTAAAACCTTTGCTTTTACAAATAAGACTATGAAGAACATGATGGAGCAATTGACCTTGTGGTATGCTGGGGTGTCTTTTGGCTATATGCTCAAGAGTGTTATAACTGGATTGTTAGGCAGAATTAGTTCCAATTTTCAGAGGAACATTTAGATTGATTTCCAGAGTGGTTGTACCAGTTTGAAATACCACCAACAATGGAGGAATGTTCCTATTTTTCTACATTCTTGCCAGCATGTACTATCACTTGATTTTTTTTTTTTTTTATCTTCGCTAGTCTGATTCGTATGAGGTGCAATTTCAGCATCTTTTTGATTTGCCTTTCTCTAATGATTAAGGACTTTAAACATTTCTTTATGTGCTCCTCATCCATTCAAGGTTATTCTCTTGTGAAAACTCTGATTAGTTCTTTACCTCAATTTTAATTGTGTGTGTGTGTGTGTGTGCATGTAGGTTTACTTCTTGAATTATATATTTTGAACATTAGCCTTCTGTCAGATACAGCGTTAGTGAAGATTTTTTTCCAATATTTAAATTGCCACTTTGTCCTATTGACAATGTCTTTTGCCTTTCAAAAACTTTTCAGTTTCATGAGGTCACATTTATCAACTGTGGATCTTAGAGCCTGAGCCATGGGTGTTCTGTTCAGGAAATTGCCCCTGCCCCTGCCCCTGCCCCTGCCCCTGCCCCTGCCCCTGCCCCTGCCCCTGCCCCTGCCCCTGCCCCTGCCCCTGCCCCTGCCCCTGCCCCTGCCCCTGCCCCTGCCCCTGCCCCTGCCCCTGCCCCTGCCCCTGCCCCTGCCCCTGCCCCTGCCCCTGCCCCTGCCCCTGCCCCTGCCCCTGCCCCTGCCCCTGCCCCTGCCCTGCCCCTGCCCCTGCCCCTGCCCCTGCCCCTGCCCCTGCCCCTGCCCCTGCCCCTGCCCCTGCCCCTGCCCCTGCCCCTGCCCCTTCCCCTGCCCCTGCCCCTGCCCCTGCCCCTGCCCCTGCCCCTGCCCCTGCCCCTGCCCCTGCCCTGCCCCTGCCCCTGCCCCTGCCCCTGCCCCTGCCCCTGCCCCTGCCCCTGCCCCTGCCCCTGCCCCTGCCCCTGCCCCTGCCCCTGCCCCTGCCCCTGCCCCTGCCCCTGCCCCTGCCCCTGCCCCTGCCCCTGCCCCTGCCCCTGCCCCTGCCCCTGCCCCTGCCCCTGCCCCTGCCCCTGCCCCTGCCCCTGCCCCTGCCCCTGCCCCTGCCCCTGCCCCTGCCCCTGCCCCTGCCCCTGCCCCTGCCCCTGCCCCTGCCCCTGCCCCTGCCCCTGCCCCTGCCCCTGCCCCTGCCCCTGCCCCTGCCCCTGCCCCTGCCCCTGCCCCTGCCCCTGCCCCTGCCCCTGCCCCTGCCCCTGCCCCTGCCCCTGCCCCTGCCCCTGCCCCTGCCCCTGCCCCTGCCCCTGCCCCTGCCCCTGCCCCTGCCCCTGCCCCTGCCCCTGCCCCTGCCCCTGCCCCTGCCCCTGCCCCTGCCCCTGCCCCTGCCCCTGCCCCTGCCCCTGCCCCTGCCCCTGCCCCTGCCCCTGCCCCTGCCCCTGCCCCTGCCCCTGCCCCTGCCCCTGCCCCTGCCCCTGCCCCTGCCCCTGCCCCTGCCCCTGCCCCTGCCCCTGCCCCTGCCCCTGCCCCTGCCCCTGCCCCTGCCCCTGCCCCTGCCCCTGCCCCTGCCCCTGCCCCTGCCCCTGCCCCTGCCCCTGCCCCTGCCCCTGCCCCTGCCCCTGCCCCTGCCCCTGCCCCTGCCCCTGCCCCTGCCCCTGCCCCTGCCCCTGCCCCTGCCCCTGCCCCTGCCCCTGCCCCTGCCCCTGCCCCTGCCCCTGCCCCTGCCCCTGCCCCTGCCCCTGCCCCTGCCCCTGCCCCTGCCCCTGCCCCTGCCCCTGCCCCTGCCCCCGCCCCTGCCCCTGCCCCTGCCCCTGCCCCTGCCCCTGCCCCTGCCCCTGCCCCTGCCCCTGCCCCTGCCCCTGCCCCTGCCCCTGCCCCTGCCCCTGCCCCTGCCCCTGCCCCTGCCCCTGCCCTGCCCCTGCCCCTGCCCCTGCCCCTGCCCCTGCCCCTGCCCCTGCCCCTGCCCTGCCCCTGCCCCTGCCCCTGCCCCTGCCCCTGCCCCTGCCCCTGCCCCTGCCCCTGCCCCTGCCCCTGCCCCTGCCCCTGCCCCTGCCCCTGCCCCTGCCCCTGCCCCTGCCCCTGCCCCTGCCCCTGCCCCTGCCCCTGCCCCTGCCCCTGCCCCTGCCCCTGCCCCTGCCCCTGCCCCTGCCCCTGCCCCTGCCCCTATAAATTCAAGGTTCTTTCCTACTTTCACTTCTATTAAATTCAGTGTATCTGGTTTTATCTTAAGGTCCTTATTCCACTTGGACTAGAACTTTGTACAAGATGATAAATATGTATCTATTTTAATTTTTCTACATTCAGACTACCAGTTAGCCCAGCACCCTTTATTGAAGATACTTTCTTTTTTTCCACTGCAGGTTTCTGGCTTCTTTGTCAAAGATCAAATGTCTATAAGTGTGAGGTTTTATATCTGGGTCTTTGATTCTATTCCATTGAAATAACTGTCTGTCTCTGTACGAATACTGTGTGTGTATGTGTGTGTGTGTGTGTGTGTGTGTGTGTGTGTGTGTGTGTGTTTGTTTTTTTTTTTTTTATCACTACTAGCTTGTAGTATAGTTTGAGGTTAGGGACGATGATTTCCCCAGAAGTTCCTTTACTGTTGAGAATTGATTTGGCTATTCTGGATCTTTTGTTTTTCTCATGTGAAGCTCGGAATTGCTCTTTCCACATCTGTGAAGAATTGTGTTCGAGTTTTGATGGGGATTGCACTGAATCTGTAGATTGCTTTTGATAAGACAGCCATTTTCACTATGTTAATCCTACCAATTCATAATCTTTCAATGTTTTGAGGTCTGGTTTGAATTTCTTTTTCAGGGATTTAAAGTTCTTGTCACATGTATTTTTCACTTGCTTGGTAAGAGTTACACCACTATATTTTATACTACTTGTGGATATTGTGAAGAATGTTTTTTTCTATTTTTTTCTCAGCATGTTTATAATTTTTTATGATTTGTTTGACTTAATTTTATATCCTGCCACTTTCCTGAATATATTTATCAGATATAGAAGTTATCAGGTCAAATTTTGGTTGTCACTTATGTATACTATCATATCATCTGCAAATAGAAATACCTTTATTTCTTCCTTTTCATTTAGTATCCCCTTCATCTCTTTTTGTTGTTTAATTGCTCTAGCTAGAACTATGAGTACCATACTGAATAGATAGAAATAGAGAGGATTATAGTGGGATCGCTTCTAGTTTCCATCCATTTAACTTGATGTGGATTGATGGTTTGCTATATGTTCCTTTTATTATGTTTAGGTCTGTGACATGAATTCCTGATCTCTCCAAAGCTTTTAACATGTATGGAGGTTGTATTTTGTTGAAGGTTTTTTCAGCATCTAATGAGACAACCATACCTTTCTTTATGCTTCTGTATTTATGTCCCTTCTCTCTTTTTGGAGCTTCCTTTTCTGTTGTATTTATTAGCAGTTTCTATTATACTTAGATTTGATCTTTTCATTGAGTCTTGAATTCCCTGGATATTTTTGGTTATGATCTTTTTACACTTTGTATTTTCTTTGACTAATGTAGTCGATATTTTCTATGGTAACTTCTATACATGAGATTCTCACTTCTATCACTTGTATTTTGTTGGTGGTGCTTATAGCTGTTGTTCCTTTCCCCTTTTCTAAGTTTTCCATTTCAAGGGTTGCTTCACTTTATGTTTTATTTATTTTTTCTATTTCCATTTTTAGTTCTTGGGCCATTTTGTTCAAAAACTTCACCTACTTGATTGTATTGTCCTGTATTTCTTTAAGTGATTTGTTTGTTTCCTCTTCAACAGCTTCTACCTATTTCCCTGTTTTTCCTTGTTTTATTTTCCTGTTTACTCCTAGGAGCTGCTCCTAGGAGCATATAACATATAACAAGTACACATGCTCCACTATGTTCATTGCAGCCTTATTTATAGTAGCCAGAAGCTAGAAAGAATCCAGATGTTCTTCAACAGAGCAATGGATACAGAAATTATGGTACATTTACACAATGGAGTACTACTCAGTTATTAAAAGCAATAATTTTATGAAATTCTTAGGCACATGGATGGAACTAGAAAATATCCTGAGATAAGTAACTTAATCACAAAAAACACACATATGGTAAGCACTCACTGATAAGTGTATATTACCCCAAAAGTTCAGAATACCCAAAATAAAATTCGCAGACCACATGAAGTTCAAGAAGAAGGAAGGCCAACTTGTGGATGCTTTGGTCCTTCACAGAAGGGGGGGACAAAATACTTGAGGAAGAAAATCAGGGAGACAAAGTCTGGAGTGGAGACTGAAGGAAAGGCCATTCAAAGACTGCTCCACCAGCAAATCTATCCCATATACAGTCAGTAAACCCAGACATGATTGTAGATGCCAAGAAGTGCTTGCTGAATAGAGCCAGATATAGCTGTCTCCTGAGAGGCTTGACCAGAGCCTGACAAATACAGAGGTGAATTTTCTTAGCCAACCATTGGACTGAGCATAGGGTCCCCAGTGGAAGAGATAGAGAAAAAAATGCTGAATAAGTTTGCAGCCTCAAAGAAGAACAATAATATCAACCAAACAGATACTACCCCCAAAGCTCTCAGGAACCCACCAAACAAAGAGTAGACATGGAGGGATCTATGGCTCAAGTTGCATATGTAGCAGATGATGGCCTTGTTGGGCATCAATGGGAGGAGAAGCCCTTGGCCCTGTGAAGTCTAGCTGCCCCAGTGTAGGAGAATGTGAGGGTGGGGAGGTAGGAGTGGTTGAATAAGCTGAGGAGCACCCTCATAGAAGCAGAAGAGGAGAAATAGGATAGAGTGCTTTTTGGGTGGGAAGGGAAAAAGGGATAATATTTGAAATGAAAATAAAGAAAATATCTAATAAAAAAAGAATAAAAGAGTATCTTCATGAGATGGGATTTTAGGTCATTAACTTGCTTTTCAGGAATATTGGGGCATCTGGGGTTGGCTGTCTTGGAAAAACTGGGTTCTGGTTGTTCTGAATTGCACTGGCCATCTGGTTATCTCTGATGTAAACTATACTGGGTATCTCTGACTTGAGCCAGCCTCCTTGGAGACAGGTAGAGTCTCATTTCCTTGGATGCAGACAGTGCAGTTCTGGTAAATGTAGACCTCTTGTGTTTCTGGTTAGAGCAGGCCTCCCATTTCCCTGGTTACTGCAGGTCCTCTGAGGAGGCAGGCAGGCTGTGTCCTTGATTACTGCACATATCCTAGGAGGCAGTTAGACTGTAGGTGGTGGTAGAATAACAGGCCCACTGACTTGGCCTGGGTGAAGAAGCAGACCAGAAGATTGTGGAGCTCAGTCGGGTGAGTGGGTCCTGTGTCAGCTGGACTCTGTGTCTTTGATTACTTTGGACCTTCTAGGAGGCACACAGGCTGTAGAGTATGGGTGTGTATCAGGGACTATAAATTTTTCAAATTTATATTTTTAAAATGAAGTATTGGGGATGAATGAGGATATGTTGTGGCTTAACAGTTACGTGTTTGTATTTCAAGTTGCCAAGGGCCAAGTTATATTGGATAGTTTTATGTCAACTGGAAACAACATAAAATTATCTAAGGGGAAGAAACCTCATTTAAGAAAAAGTCTCCATAAAATCAGGCTATAAGGAATTTTCTTAATTAAGGATTAATAGAGGAAGGCCCATCCTATTCTGGATGGTGCTATTTCTGGGTGGTCGTCTAGGCTGAGTAAGACATAAAGAGCAGGCCAGTAATCAGAAATAATACATATCTTCAGTATAAACTCCTGTCCCCAGGTTCCTGTGCTGCTTGAATTTCTGTACTGACATATTTTCATGTTGAACTGTGATGTGAAAGCATAAAACAAACAAACCCTTTTTTCTCCAAGTTGATTTGATTATGGTGTTTTATTACAGCAACAATAAAGTATACTATGCAACATCTGTATGTCTTATTTCATTAAAAAGAACTAAGGTCAGGAAGGAAAAATAAAGTGGGATTAAAATTATTGTGTGATAAGGGTCAGTGAGATGACCTATAGGATAGAACAGGGTTTCTCAGCCTTTTTAATGCTGCATCCTTTAATACAGTTCTTTGTGTTGTTGTGATCCCCTCTACCATAAATTTGTTTTCATTGCTTCTCCATACTTACAGTTTTGCTACTGGTAGAAATCACAATGTAAATATTTTCACCAATAGAGGCTGGCCAAAGGGGTCAGAAAGTTCAGTTTGAGAGCAACTGGAAAAGATTTTGACATTTAGTTTAATTCAGAAGACACACATAGTAGGATGAGTAACTGCTCATATAAGTTAAGATACCTCCACATATGCCTTCCACTACACACACACACACACACACAGAGAGAGAGAGAGAGACAGAGAGAGAGACAGAGAGACAGAGAGACAGAGAGACAGAGACAGAGAGACAGAAAGACAGAGACAGAGAGACAGAGAGAGAGACAGACACACACAGGAAGAGATAGAGTTTTAAAAATCAAAATATGTACATTTGTGAATTTCTACAATTTATGAATAACAGGATTTGCTTCAAGACACTTAGTATTGTTGGGTTGGTTTGTCATTACCATTGCTACATATCCTTAGCACCCTTGTTGGGTTTGATTTTTTCCCCAGGAGTGGTTTTATTTATGTATCCCATTGGTGGAAAAAATCAGCAATCATCTGGCAGCTATCAAAAGAACAGCGATGCTGAACTCTCTCATGAGTAATAGAAAGCAAATAAAATTATGCTAAGGTTATGAAAAAATCAAAGCTAACCAAAGCTTCAGCAATGAAGTAAAAGTTATCACTAAGAAACAACCTTGATATAAAAAGAAGCAATGTGTTTAAATTTTAAGGAAGGACATTTACTACCCAGAATTAAATCAGTTTTATAACAGGCAAGCTGCTTTATTTTGTCACAGGGAGGAGGAGTGATGGTTATATATTATATGTAATTAAAGGAATGGGTCTTAAAAATAATTATTTGAGTTGGGCTGAACCTAAGAACAGGAAACATCCCCTTGACCCATCACATCTATTTGTAATAATATTCCAAGACAGTTCTATGGCATAATAATAAACAGTTTCTTAAGTTAACAAATTTAAAGGTGTAGATTTCCATCATCAAATCACTAACTAGCTGTTATTGAGTGCTTAGTATAAGCCCTGCCTTTAACGAATATTGATCCTGTAAAGAATTCAATTCAAATAAAAAGTCATTTCCTATAGTATATACATTTTAGCAAGTCATAAACAATACAAAGAATTTTTTTTATGTAGTCTCTTTGTATAAAACCAAAAATGAAGGAACCTGCAGGATAGCACAATAGATAAAGGTCCATACTGGAAAGACTTACAACCTAAACTCTACCTTCTCCAGTACCCACATTCTGGAAATAGATAACTGACTCCATACTCTGTTCTCTGACTTTCACAAGCAAGTTAGGGTATGGGGAACTGACTCACAAACACACACACACACACACACACAGACACACACACACACACACACAGAGAGAGAGAGAGAGAGAGAGAGAGAGAGAGAGAGAGAGAGAGAGAGAGGATGATGATGATGATGAATAAATATACAGAAGAAAGCAAAGAACTGAACTCTATTTTGATTATTACGATATAATCAGACAATAACTATTTCTTTTAAGAAATGAGAGTAACAAGTATATTACTTGGTATACCATTAAATATCAACTAAAATATATCATGGAATGGTGGGATAGAGTAATATGTATGATTCAAAAATATAAGGATAGGGAATGCATATTAGTACAAATTTTGTAAGTCATAAACCATTAAGGCTGATATAACTGAGTGAGTGACTTAAGATATGAAATTTCCTAACCCATACCACACCTCTACATTTTCAGAGATTGCACTATATCCTTGCACCTAAACCCTAGATGAATAAATTTTTTAACACTAATGCATGACTGATTCTACAAAAATATTAGCCCCAGGAAACCCTCATAGTTAGGCTTTTCTGGCCAGACCTCACCCTAAAACTATCATAAAAGTTGAGGTCAGATTTGTACATAGAAAGAACGCTCTAGCTATTCTATATGTTCTGTGATCACTGAAAATGTTTCAAATGCTTTAGTTGTTTCTTTGATCCCCAACACTTAGCATATAAAGACTGAAATAAACATACCACATGCATTTGTTGAATGTTAGGCATCAAATTCTTTGTGAAAATTTTCAACTGGTATTACCTGATGCAATGATAAAAATAAATACCCAGACCAGGTACCATTTCTATCCACATTTTACACAATTTATATAAGATTAAAAAAATTGAAGATTCAAGACAAAATTAAGCAAAGATTATAAATTATTTTAAAATTTAATTGAAGTAGTTGAATTATTGATCCTGTAATGTAAAGGCCTCTTAGAATTATAATTTATAGAATTATCTGAAATGACAGTGTCCCTAAACCTTATATTTAATTAATTAAAACACCAGGTAGATATATTATTTCTAGGTTGAAAATATATGAATGTATTATATGTATTAAATTTAATATCTTTATTATGTTGAGAATATCATCATGAGTAGTCTATTTAGATCATTTTACCCCTCTCTTTTACTGTAACTTCTCTTGTCTGCTGTGGTTCTGAAATTATGTTTACATCTACATTTGCTTTCTGTTGACCACTTATGATTGGTTAACTACAAGAAGACTCTGCCTTGTAAAGAATATTTCTTTCTCTTTTTTTGCATATTTTATGTATTTATACTTCAAATATTATCTCAATTCTATGGTTCACCTCCAGAAACCTCCTCGCCTATTCCCCTTGCTTCTATGAGGATGCTCCCTCTCCCACATACCCACTCCTACCTCACTTCCCTGGCATTCCCCTATAGTGGGGAAATTAAGCCTTCACAGGACCAAGGGCTTTTATGCCTATTGATGTCAGACAATGCCATCCTCTGCGCATATGTGTCTAGAGCCATGGGTCCTTCCATGTGTACTCTTTGGTTGGTGATTTAGTCCCTGGGAGCTGTAGGGTTTCTGGTTGATTGATATTGTTGTTCTTCCAATGGGATTGCAAACTCCTTCAGCTCCTTCAGTCCTTTATGTACCTCCTCCATTGGAGACGCTGTGCTTTCTTATGACATTCTGCCAAGAATGTCTCCTTTACCCATCTTGGAATATGCATTATCAAAAGCAATGTGCTTCTGTTTTTGGTTGGTATGAATCTATGCAGAATTGTACCCATCCTTGGTTTGCCAGCCTGTTAATTTAATAACTCTGTATGGGAGTTTAATGTCAGTTTCAAGCCAAAATATAAGAGTTTGAGTTTTTGAAATATAAAATATTTAAATCTTGACAACATACACTTTAGAAAATGGCAACTGAAAGGGAAAAGAATAAGTAAATACAATTTAATGTTGGATACATATAAACAAATTGCTACAGACCCTTTCAATAAGAATTTCATTTAATTGTGCAACTTGAAATATGAAGAGCTCTACTGGATAGTTTGCTTGGTATCTTGGTAGTACAGCGCATGGAAGAGGCTAGATTTACATGAATAAATGAATAATCCATACTTGTTGACAGTATAAAACTGGAGATATCCATAGGCAAAAAAGATAATGAGAAACTGGGATAATGAGATTTTGTTACTTTACAGCTTGTGCTGTTTAGTATTGTTTTTTATGTCATGTTTTCCAATTTGACACAAGCCAGAGTAATTTGGAAAGAATGAAAAGAATGAAAAGAAACACTGAATTCAGAAAATATCTCCAATTGATTGTCCTGTAAACAAACATATGAGGCATTTTCTTGATAGTATTGATGTATTAGGAACCACACTATGTGAAATATGACACCTCAGAACAAATTGTATATAAAAAGAAAACACGTTAAGAAAGCCATGACTTTTATAGAAGAACAGGAGAAAGGATTTGGGGCCCCAAAAGAGATATAACTCTACAAGAAGACTAACAAAGTCAACTAACCTGGACATTCAAGACTATGCTATTTCATCATCATTTTCCCAGAAATTAAAATAAAAATTCAAATTGAAATTTTAAAAAATGAGCATGTCTGTTGTCTAAAGCCTTGTTTATGCCCATGGCCTTTGATGCAACTGAGAACTCTGGTGGTATTGGTGGTCAATGTTTCAGCCAAGGGCCACATTGTGGTCCATGCTCCTGTTTTAAGCAGGAGCCATTTTGATGTGCTTGGCCCATATTTCCCGCTGAAGACCATGCAGATGTTCATGATTAGTGTTGACATGTAAAGCCATGTTAATGTCCATGAGCCAGTCTGCTGCCAGAAACTACATGGAAGTCCATAATGTGTTCTCTGCTGACTCTAAAGGGCAAGGAAGCTACTTTTGCAATGGTATTGATAACTAAAAACTCACAGTTGAGAAACCAGAGCATAGAAGGTTTTCTTGAAAACTGCTATTCCTACCTCATTCCACTCTAAACAAAATAAATAGCTTAGACAGAAAACCATAGAACAGAACCTTTACAAATTGTGATAAGGATGCATACCTCTTAAAAATATATTGCATTGGACATTTTATTTCAATATGACTTTCAAAAGGGATGTAAATAAAATCATAGCAGAAGTTAAGGCTGGAGGATTCTGGCAGGAGATGGGGTTGGTAGGGAAGGACTCAGTTTTCTTTACAGGGATTGGGGGAGTATGACAATACTCCAGTAAGTTTATGTGCAATATAAAATGGACTTGTTAAATATACTAGTTGTTATTATTATTATTATTGCTATTATTGTTCTTCTTTTGCCTATTTCCTTCTACTTCTCCTCTTTCTCCATCTGTTTCTCCTCTTATCCTCTTCCTCCTCCTACCCCCCCTCCTCTTTTTTCATGGAGGTTGTATTAGTTGTGAGGGCAGACCTGGGAAGACTCAGAAGTGAGGATAATAATCCCAAATAATCAATAAAATATTATGTTAAGAAAAATTAGAAAGTAAAAATATATGAAAAATTGACTTCTCACTTAGTAAACATGCACAGCAGAGTTCTACCAAGTGAATGAAAGTCTTATGTAACCCTCAGAAACTTCAGAGTACTCACTCAGTTTTTCAATTTGAATTAATAGCTCCAGACACAGCAAGATATCATTTTCTGTTCATGTAGCTATAATGAAGGTCCATAGACTTGGTAACGTGTAAAGATGATAAAATTCTGTTTTATAATCTGAGTACTTGGGAAGTCCAAGATGAAGGAGAAAACAGTCCACATGTTGCAATGTCTGCTGATCATATCATGGATCTTCAGAAAAATTTATCTGTGTCATTGAAAACACAAGACTAAAAGAATGCAGATTACAAAATTGAGCTTTGTGTCAACAATCTTTCCCTCTCATACATGAGAGTTATAATATCAAGACTTAATTTCAATATGACTTTTGAAATGGATGTATATAAAATGTTAGCAAAAGTTGAAGCTAGCTGTTTATGAAACAAAACTCTCAGTAAAATTACAAAAATTATATAGTTCATTTTTCTACACATTCTCAAGAGTATTTATGTCTTTTTAATGTTATAGAAAATACAATAATAAAAGCTTTCAGGGTCTTCTAGAAAAGGGCCATGAAATTAAATAAAAAACTCAAAATATCACTGTGACCCAGCATTCAGATTACTGACTCATTAAGGTCAGAGGTTCAAAAGAAGTTTATTTTGGATCTATTACAGGGAGTCCCTAGGTTCTCAGAGTTTTGGTTATTAATCACAGGATAATTATAAAGCTACTTCTTGAATTGTACAATGTACAATTGGAATTGCCATGTTTTCAGAAGACATAATCTCTACATTGTTTTTCTATCCCTGTAGAACGAGAGTTATTGAGTTGGAAAAAGCTATGTAAAAGCCAGTGAATCATTCCTCACCTTAAAGAAAAATGTTAACAGAAAGCAATTTGTAATCCCTTGAAGAATTATAAAGATTAGTACCACATTCATAGATTTGAAAACAAAGGGATTGTGGTTTTAACACATTCTAACTCATATATACTGTCTGTGAAATAATTAATTGTGAAGAAAGACAGTAGATTGTCATAAGCTTAACCAGGTGTTGATTTCAATTACAGCTGATATAAAAGATGTACTTTCATTGCTTCAGTAAATTAGCACAATCCCCAGTACCTGATGCACAGCTGTTGATGTATTAAATTTTGTTTCTTCTGAATCTTTGCTTACCTGAGAGCTGTCTGCCTTACTTTGGCAAGGCCAGTGACAAATATACTTTTACTGCACCAGCACATGGATACATCAATTAACCATTCTTATATCATAATTTACTATATAGAGTATTTGTACACTTATTTGTATGTTTTTTCAAAAGTTATTGTATTAGCTCATTATTTGAATGACATTTTGATGCAATACTACAGAAGAAATAACTTCTTTAGATTTCTTGTAAGATATTTGTGCACTAAAATGTAGAAAACAAATCAAATTGAAATGCAGAAGTGGGTGTCAAATAATAAGGTGCTATTCAGATTATTTATAAAGTGAATAAATTATTAAAATTCAGTAGCAGTACTAATAATAATCACATGACTAAACTGACAAATGATCTCAATTGCTTCTTTTTAAAATTGAGTAACATATAAAATGAATTTTCATTATTACTAATAACTAGTATTAGAAATCTCAAAATCTCACTAATTTGTTGTAAAATTTATAAAGAACTAGATAGATGCACTTCTTTGTTTCGCATATAACAAATAAAACATTTTTTAAAAAATAAAAAAATGCTAGACATCATAGTTTAATCAGTATACATTGTATAAATTTACCAATGATATACAAATACTTATACAATGTGGCATATTATTCAGTGCCACACAAATACTTATAAAAATAATTGAACAAAACAAAAAATGAACTTCAAAATATTTTAAGACTAAATTGTTGTATTGGACCCCCTTCCCCCGCACCACCTGAAGAATTATCAGCACCATTTCTCTACTTTGGAGCTTATAGATAATATGTGGGGTTTTTTTGTTTTTTGTTTTTTTGGCTACTTTAACTAAACACTCAAAATACTCTCTAGCATAGGGAAGGCACTATGAATACCGCTCTACTGTTTTGCAACAATTGATCAAATGACATTGTGGTTTTGAAGATCCAAAGAAAATAGTGGAAGGTAGCAATGCTTGGTTTTTTGTTTTTTGTTTTTTTTTAATTGTCTAATTGTTGGAATCTAAGATATATCTTCACAATTCTCAAACAAGACAATAAATAACAACTCTCTTCTTGAGGGTGGATCTCAACCTTTTCAAAGCTGTTGAAGTTATTCAGTCCTCAATTAATTAAAAGATAGCAACTTACCTGCTGATATGAGCTTCCCATCCGAATTGCTGTTATCTAGTCTAATAAGATAAAATTGGATATATTTATATACATAAAACTATTTCATTACTTGATAGAAGAAAGTAGATATATGTGATTTGAGTAAACAGTCTTTGAAGTCAGGCATATGCTACATAAAGAAGTACTCTAAATGTCTACTTTGTTGACTACTACTGTAAAGAAGTCTCCACAGTGAAATAAATATAATCTTCCTCACATGAAACTATTGAACATTTTTTTTCTTCCTTGATGCTAAAAATAAGAAAAAAAAAACTAAAGCCAATGACATTTTTTTTTCCTTCTGGTAGAGTTGAGCAAACTCTCTTTCCCCATTTTTACAATTATCAGTTGCCAACCATGTAATTTTTTTTTACACAGGTTGTATGCATATGTTTCTTGAGAAACATGGACTCTCCAAATGTTCCACCAGATGTTCAGTATCACCCAGCACTTATATTCATCAACATTTTTTATTAGGAAGCACATTGATTGTTGGAGGGACTTAAAAGGGAGAATTGTGGGTTCAACAACACAAACTCTTCATGTAAGAAAACAAATTTCATCCACCTTTATACATAATGGCAGTAATCACAGTGACAAACACATGTGTTAACTGAAGTGTGTCAGAGAACAGACTTAAAATTCAGAACACACATACTGATATTTATGTGTCCCATGTATATATTCAGTGCTTGATGCAATTTGAAATTTAAAATTTAAATATTCATCTCTACTCTTTGATTGCATGTTTTGCATTTCTGGTTAGATATAGCCCTAAATATTTATTTCCCACTGGCATAAAAATGTGAAAAAAAATCAAAGTCAGACAAAAACCAAAAGAAAATTAAATAACCTCTCTGGAATATTCTGAGTCAAGTAGAGAGTCTATAACACCAGACTTCCTCAGATAGTTCTGATATTTCCTTCAAAAGTATTTATATTCACTGAGCTAATTGATTTATGCTAAAAGTGAGATCAATGAAATTCTAAGGGCTTTTATCATAGAACAAAATGTTCCATGACCAAATTTTTCTACTTTGCTTGTAAATTTTTTCCTTCAGGATACAAAGGGCTATTTATGCCTGCACTGAGTGGTGGCTCTAGTGAAACATTCTGTTTTAATCTATAGTATATTAAATTCCTTACTATCTATTCTTATTAATAATTCAATGTACATTCCTATCTGTAAAGGTACCCTTCCAGTCTAGCCGGTATCATCCAAGTTTCTTCCAAACAATGTATCTATGAACATGTTAACTGATGCTTTCTTTTACCTACTGGATTTTGGGTACACAGACATTTTTCACTAAAAGCTTACAGAAATTTTCTCAATAAAATTTTTCAAAAATACCCAAACATTTTGGTTAATCTCCTCCTTCATCTATGTCCTTATGTGATGGCTTGAAGACCTATTTTCTCCTTCAGAAATCATACCTCATATTCATTAAAACACTTTTCACAAGTATAGATGGAAAAAAATGACTTAGAGATAATTTGCATGCTATCTATATTTAAAAACCTCATACACATTCTAATGTTATTAATATTAAAATTACTTACACATTAATTTTCATGTTAGTAATTTATGTTGTACAATACCTTGCTCACCATATTATATTTCTTCTATTAGCTATACATATGTATGAAGTTTTTTCAATTAAAAATCTAACATTCCCTTACTTTTTTTGATAATGTTTTTGATTATTTGTGAATTTTAAATTACAAATAATGAGAACAACAACAACAACAACATAAACCAACTCACTTCTTAGTCCTCTCAGGTCTGCCATTACACATGTGACAGCACATCCTAAAAGAAGAAGGAGGATGAGGAGGATTTGGAGGAGGAGGAGAGGGAGAGGGAGAGGGAGGAGAGGGAGGGGGAGGGGGAGGGGGAGGGGGAGAGGGAGAGGGAGAGGGAGAGGGGAGAGGGAGAGGGGGAGGGAGAGGGAGAGGGAGAGGGAGAGGGAGAGGGAGAGGGAGAGGGAGAGGGAGAGGGAGAGGGAGAGGGAGGAGAGGGAGAGGGAGAGGGAGAGGGAGAGGGAGAGGGAGACGGAGGAGACGTCGAAGAAGAAGAAGAAGGAGAAGAAGAAGAAGAAGAAGAAGAAGAAGAAGAAGAAGAAGAAGAAGAAGAAGAAGAAGAAGAAGAAGAAGAAGAAGAAGAAGAAGAAGACGACAAGTCCAAATACTCACCAGAGTATGGTCAAACTTCTGGCCATAGCACCATGAAAAAAAAAACCTGAGCTCTGAAATGGAAATAAAATATCCAATAAAAAAAAAGAAAAAGAAGAAAAGAGAAAAAACTGAGCTCTTTTCCACCTGTACCTCTGACAGAAGTCATGAATTTTCTTATCATAATTTGGAGCAGTGAGTTTGGACCACACCACTTTGGCTCCTGGCAGCTCTCAAGTGTACACTTGTTCAGGAACAATCTAGAATGTGTTATGAATGGAACACACACACACACACACACACACACACACACACACACACTCACACATTGGTCAATTTTAAAATGCCTTGGCTACCTCAAAGGCTGGGAATTCCTAAGTCTTCCCCTGCTAACCAGGGCTCAATTGATGAAGTAGCCAATATCCACCTACCTGAATTTTTACATGGCTGGTTGACTCTCTCTCCTGAAGCTCCTGCATCCCATCTTTCTCCCCAGAGTAATGGCCATTTTGCCTCTCTTTCAAAATTCTAAGGGTCTAGACCCATCTCCCTTTGTCTAATCAAAGGTCTAATAGTCCTTTAGTGATTGATCAAAAACCAATTGGGGACAAGGACCTTCAGCATTTCGACATGTAGATTCTTGATTAGATCAAAACATTAGAACCAATCTCCAAAATAATTTGTAAGAGTTCTCCTTTTGGCTTATGACTAGATTGTTACCTTTTATTAGGGTTGTGTGTTGAATAGGGGGTAGGATTGTCGCAGAATCCTTCTATGTCTCTCTTTCTCTAGTGTGTGTTTGCAGTCAGCAAAACTATGGCAAAAATAGTTTCATTGCTCTTTACAGTCAGCAAGAGCAAGGATCATAAAATTAAACATGATTTTTAGAGACAGCATGGAACATAGATATCTATATGGTGTGTGTGTGTGTGTGTGTGTGTGTGTGTGTGTGTGTGTGTGTGTTTATCATCAACCCATGCCAGGGACTTTAGCAGTATAGCCCACAAGAATCAACATAATCATATGCTACTGAAAAGGCCACAGACACAATCAGAGTCTTCAGCAGCAGCACAGACCTCAATATAGCAGTGCATTTGACAGATTAATGTGCCCCTTGTGGGCAGCACAGCCTAAGAACATCAACATGGATTCAGGCTACAGCATAGACTGGATATCTGAATGGCCTTTAGTATTTATATGAGCCAGAGACATCAACGCAGTCCCAAGCTGCTAGGACCATGGACCCAGACATGAAACTTGACAGCAACATGGATCATGGACATCAATCAGGATGCCCTCAGATGGCTGCACAGGGCATTCACATCAACATGGTCCCATGCAGAAGCTTCTGTAGAACCACAGATATCCATATGAACCTTGGTCTTCAAAATGGCTTGAGGAAGTGGATCACAGATATCAAAGTGACCTCCAGGGACAGCAAAGAGCATAGAGGTCTATTAGATGGTTCAATCTACATAAATACTGGTTTTGAAAAAGTGTTGAAAAGTGGTTTTGAAAAGTTTTCTCTAGTTACTTGAATGTCTTTAATGCAAATTAACATACATAAAGCATCTTGCTTGATCTGCCATAGCACTTTGCCATGAATCAACAAAGGTACATGCTTCCTTATTACATTTTTTTCTACTGGTCTCTCAAAAATCAATATTTAATTTTTATCTAATGCTAAGTGTAAAACCATTAATCTATAACTGATTCACATGCAATAACATTTTAAAATATTTTGTTCAATGACAGTGCCATTATTTATTTCTCTAGGAGAATTTAATTGCTTTCAGATTGTGAAATAATAATTTTTAACATATCCAGATAAAGAAAGATGTTACATTTAATTGTTTATGTCCAGATTTTACATCGTTGTAAAATAATCAGATTACCACACACTTGGAACTACTCCTACTAATAAGTATGAGAATACAAATAAATATACATGGCACAGATGGATAGTTGATTTCTTTTTCATTGAGCATGCAATGGGCTCCATGAATTGCAGCATCTGTGATGAAAATGGTGGATGTCCCCAATCTAGGCTTCAATCAGCTTCCAGAATTCCAACAGCCTACATTGTGGAAAACACAAAAGAAGAATTTTCAGCAATGAAACCCAGAGTCCTGCTGCAGTTTTAGGATTAGGGTTCAAATAGAAGCTTTAGAAGAAAAAAGTTGGTACTTGTATATTTCATTCTTTTTGAAAATGTTAATTTAGATTATTTGTATTTACAAAATACATAATGTTGCGGCCCGAGCTGCCCCATGTTTGGGGGCCAAAATGTCTTGGACTGTTCTGTCAGTGTTGGAACCCACACTGCCAAAAGCCTTGGGGACTAACTTGTTAGCTCACACTGCCCCAAGCAGCACCTGTCTGTGGGTCGGGGTTCAGCAAGAGAGAGAGTGAGGACAGATGCGAAGAATGGAGACCAGACAGAGTGTGATTCAATCCAGTTTATTCTTAAGTCTGTCTTCCTAGTCCAAGTCCCAACTCTTGAGTTCCTAGTCTCTACTTCCTAGTCCCTAGTGCCTCCATGTTCCAGGTTTCTTCTTCCAAGTGCTAAGTACCTTATGTCTAATAACTAACTCCAAGTTATTCTTCTAATGCCTAATTCCTACTCCCAAGTTGTACTCTAAGTTGTTCTCTTCCAAGTGTCTAATGTCTACTCCTATTCCAAGTGGTACTCTCTGAAGTGTCTGATTCTCAGTTTCTCCAAATTGTTCTGAACTCTCCTGTCTGCCTCTTGCCTTTTATATGTCTCACTTCTAAGCCACAACTCTAAGTCACGCCTTTAATCATGCCTTTAGGTCTTGTCTCTAAATCTGATCTCTAAGTCACACCCTTAAGTCACACACCTTTAAGTCTCACACACCCAAGGGAAAATCCAGGGTATCTAAAGCAAGATGTTATCAGAGTGTGCTCAGCTGTTGTAGGCTAATGTAATCAAGTCTCTTGTCAGGGTATATGGCTCAAGATGACTGCAAAAATGATAGCCACCTTCTGTTGGCTCCTCACAACATAGTATCCTAGTCCTGGATTCTTTATGAAAATAAATGTAAGATAGATTCAAGAAATGGAGGAACAGTGTGGTAAATAATTTGTTTTGGTTACTTACCACTAAAGTACTTTTTTTCATACACCAGTAAAATTATTTCATATTTGTATGACACATTTTATATCAGAAACATTTTCTTGTCAGATGGATATACAAATAAAGACATGAGTGGATGATTATTATCATATGACATCTGAGGTAACTAAGATGGAAAAAAAAGAAATTGAAGGAAACACTTGAAGTACAAACTGAACTCTGAGTTAGTTCCATTACTTACAAAATATGTATACTTTGAAATTAATTAAGTTTTTATTGAGATTCAAACTCTTCACCTAAAATCTGAATACATATAAATGGAGAAATAAGGTGCATTCCTGAAAACAAAAGACATTTTATATAAACTGGTCTTGTAAAATTTATCTGTTTTAATTATTTAAATTTTTAAGAAGCATCTAAATTGGCTTAGCTGGTAGAGATGGTTGCCATCTAGGTAGACAAATTGGATTTGATTCCCATTACCCATCATAGAAGAAGAGAAAACTACCTAGCAATTTACACACTAAACAGACCCAGAGAGAGGTTGGAAATGAGGGAAGAAGGGAGAGAGAGAGAGAGAGAGAGAGAGAGAGAGAGAGAGAGAGAGAGAGAGAAATTCTTTTTTAAAAGTATTAAAAAACTTATGCTAGATGAGACATGTTTTCACAAGAAATATGCTATGCATCTTAAAGTAAATTCTCCCTCTCCCTCTCCCCCTCTCTCCCTCCCCCTCTCCCTCTCTCCCTCTCCCTCTCCCTCCCTCTCCCTCTCCCCCTCTCCCCCTCCCCCTATCCCCCTCCCCCTCTCTCCCTCCCCCTCTTCCCCTTCCCCTCTCTCCTCCCCCTCTCACTCCCCCTCTCCCCCTCTCCCCCTCTCCCCCTCTCCCCCTCTCCCCCTCTCCTCTCCACCTCTCTCCCTCTCCCTCTCCCTCTCCCTCTCCCTCTCCCTCTCCCTCTCCCTCTCCCTCTCCCTCTCCCTCTCCCTCTCCCTCTCCCTCTCCCTCTCTCCCTCTCCCTCTCCCTCCCTCTCCCTCTCCCTCTCCCTGTCTCTCTCTCCCTCCCCTTCCTCCTCTCTTCTCTCTCTCCCTCCCCCTTCCTCCTCTCCTCTCTCCCTCCCTCCCTCCCTCCCTCTTTCTGCCTTCCTCCCTTACCCTTCTCTCTTTCTTTCTCCCTCCATCGCTCCTTAAACCTGAGCCCATCAGGTCCCAGCCTCACCCTAGTCCCATCCTCACCTTCTATTTCCCAATCTCATCCTTACAAGTCCTCAGTCCATTTGCACAATCTATTCTATTTACTCACCCCAGGGTCCCTAGGGCCCTGTTTTTTTTTTTTTTTTTGTTTGTTTGTTTGGTTTTTTGTTTGTTTGTTTGTTTGTTTTTTCTATTCTCTCTAGGTCTATGGATTGTAACTTGGCAATTATGGATTTAATGCCAAATATTTTCTTAGAAGTTAATACATGCCTTGTTTGTCTTTTTGGGTCTGGGACACCTCACTCATGAATTTTTTTTTATTTATTTTCATTTGCCTGAAACATTCATGGTATCATTGAAAAATAATAAAACAGAGGACTAATACTCCATTGTGTCAATTTACCACATTTTTGTTATCCATTCTGCTATTGAGGAACATCTAGGTTATTTGCAATTTGGGGCTATTGTGAATAAAGCTGCAATGGGCATAATTGAACAAGTGCCCCAGTGATAGAATATGCCCAGGAGTGATATCTGGGACTTGGGGTAGACTGATGAGAATCTGTCACACTGATTTCCAGAGTATCTGTACAAGTTTGCACTCATATTAACCCTGGAGGAGTGTTCCCCTTGCTCTACATCCTCACTGGCATGAGGTGTCACTTGTTTTATTGATCTTAGATATTTGAGCAGGTATAAGATGGAGACTCAAAGTAATTTTGATTAAAAATTTTCTGATTGAGAAGGATGTTGAACATGTCTTTAAATATATCTTAATCATTTGATATTCTTCTACTGAGAAGTATCTGTTTCGAGCAACATCCCATTTTTTAACTGGATCATGTTTTTTTTTTGATATCTAGTCTCTTGAGTTTGTTATACAATTTGAATATTAGATTTCAATAGAATGTGGAGTTGATAAAAAATATTTTCCTATTCATTATATTCCTACTTTGTGTGTCCTTTACCTTACAGAAGTTTATTTTTAGTTTCATGAGGTTCCTTTTATTTATTGTTGATATAAGCTCCAGCTGTAAAGCTTTTTCGTATGATTGTATGGAACCCTCATCCTTATGTTCTAGTCTCTTTGCTACAGGAAAATATTTTGTTTGTTATAAAAGAAAGCTGGACACCTAACCAGTCACACATTCTTTGACTTACAATCTATCCTGTCTGAAAGATGTACTAGGGCAATACTGGTACAGAACTTGAGGAAGCAGCCAAACAACTTCTGGTTAGCCATGCTATATGATAGAGCACATGCTCTACATTGCCTAGATGGGCAGGAACCAGAGAATAAATAGCCCATTGTCTTAAAGTAGAACCAAACATGAGTGGCCAAGAGAAAAAAAACAATGAAATGATTTCTAATATTACTAAACTATACACATAAAATGTCCAGTTGTTATTACAGTTTTAAAACATTTTAATTGTAGAATTATCCTGAAATCTAAAATAAATAAAAATTCATAGTTGGGAATACACACTCATATAAAAAATAGATTTTTGTTTGTTTGTTTGTTTATTTGAGTTAATGTCTCTCTGTGTAATCCTGGATATCTTGAAACACACTATGCAGACTATCCTAGCCTGAAATTCACAGAAATCTGAAGCCCTATTGCAGAATTTCTTTCTTGCTAATTAGAAAAAAATGTGTGTATTGCTATTTTTCTGCATGTATATTAGTACACCATATGAATGTAATGACTGTGAAGGTCAAAATAGGTTTTTAGATACCCTAAACTTGGAATTACACATGGTAGTAACCTACACTGTAAGTGCTAAAAGTTGAAACTGGCTCTTCTGAAAGCATTCAGCACTCTTAAATATCTCTATAGCTTAATATTTTGGCTTAAGATTATTTTTGAGGAACATTAGTATTTTAATAACATATTTATTTAGAAAGTTTGTGTGTATATTATTATATGACACAATAATTTGGGGATATGAATGAATATCATTTTACTTACCAAGGAACCAATAGTGGACCAAATAATATCACTGAAGTCTAACTTGGTGAATTAGTATGTATATTGGGATAACATACAGGATTAAGAGAAGAGTTACTTATACGAATATGTATAAATCTATCTAAAGCAGTATTAAAAAACAAACAAAGTTGCATTTTCTTCAAATTAAAATTATATTACCTTTTAAAACAATACTTTTCATTTTCAATTACAATGAGAACTCTTTAACTATTATGTGGACTTCATGTTTATAACAAATGTTTTACCTATAACCCCGAAGATGATCTGAGTTTAGTATCCTGTAATCATAACAAAAAACTCAAATTGTCTGTTACTCCAGTCCTATGGGTTCAATATCCTCTTTTAGCCTACACAAATACCTTCATATGCCCTACATATACAAACTATTAAAAATAAATAAATAAAATAAATAACTCATAGTTAAGAACATTGTCTGTTCTAGACAACCCTGCTTTAATTGGCAACACTCACATTGTCTCTAGCAACTCTCTTGAACTAGTCTCAAGGAATTTCATTCTTTGGCCCCTGTGGGTACCAGGCATAAATGTAGTGCAGGCACACACACACACACTCACACACACACACACACACACACACACACACACACACACACATAAACACACAAACAGATGCACACACAGATACACACACACACACACACACACACACACAAACACACAAACAGATGCACACACAGACACACACACACACACACACACACACACACACACACAATCCACTATAAACATCCTACAAAGCTATCCCTAGATTGATGTTATACAAGGAGGAACAAAAAGACCTGAGTAGAACATGTAGCTACCAAACCCCTACACTTGCTGATGCCATGAAATGCTTGCTGACCGGAACTTGATGTATATGTCTCATGAGAGACTTTGTCAGAGCCTTATGGATGCGGATGTGGATGCTTGCAGCCAAATACTGAACTGACACTGGAACCCAAATGAAGGAGTTTGGGGAAGAACTGAAGGAGATGAAGAGGTTTGCAACTCCGTGGGATGAACAATATCAACCAACCATATACCCCAGAATTTCCAGGTACTAAACTACCAAACAAAAAATACACATGGAGGGACCCATAATTTCAGTTGTATATTTGGCAAAGGATGGCCTTGTCTGGCATCATTGGGATGAAAAACTCTGAGTCCTGTGAAGTCTTGATGCCCCAGTTTAGGAGAATGATAGAGCTTGGGGCAGGAGTCAGAGGTTGGGTGGGGGAGCACTCTTGTGGAAGCAGAGGGAGAGGAGGAGTGGGAGGGCTTGGGGGGGGGGACCGGGATGGGGGATTACATTTGAAATGTAAATAAACAAAATAATCAATAAAAGAGAAAATAAAACAAGAAAAAAAAAACCTTCCTATTTTAAACTTTCACTGGTAAATTTAGAACTTTCAATTTTATTCAAACCTAGAGTATCATAAACACAAATACTGCAGTAAAGTTTGTCAACAATTCTAGTTAATGACTTACCTTCCTTTGAACTCTTGAATCTCCCTGAAAGCTAATTAAACATTTGAAAGCAAAACAAAACACTCTCCTAAGAGAGCTGCATGTTGCTTCTTTTGCAGTGTTCATATTAACAGCTATGATAGAAACAGCTGCTTTGATTGGATTCATGTATGTTTAACTCTGAAAAGTAACTCAATTTATTGGTTTCCAGGCAGCAGATTAGGCTAAGTAATCATGAAAGCAAAATAGTCCCCACCTTAGAGGCATTTCCTATGACTGCCTTCTTTCAATCATTCTGATTTTCTGCTTATTAATAGCTAGGTTTTGTGCTTATGATTATAGTTGTATTAGGGATTTTCTTTGCATGTAAAGAACCTCTAAGTTAAGATAGATATTAAGATGAATGTTTGCTGATATTTTATCATATCTCTAATGTATTAATTTGCATAGTTCATATCATATAATTTTAAATTATATTAAAATTAATTTAAATTATTTTACTATTAATATTACATTTTACAAAAATAATTTTTCTAAATACAAAGTATAATATTGTTCTGAAATAAGTTATTCTTCTGATATATGTAATATATCAATAGTCTTTCATAAAGATATATACAACTGAAGGATTTGTTTGTTTAAAAATATGTCACAATTCCTATCTCATTGAAAACCACTAAAATGCATAATATAAAAAATTAAATTATGATTTTATTTAAAGTTTAAGAAATAAACTTATCTCTATGAAATGAGAGAAACCTGAAAAGAATGATAGTGAAAGAGAGAATGTTAGGCAAATTACAATGTTATCCAAGTTTGATGCTATCAATGTATTCATCAATCTTTTAATCTTAAAGCCATGTTACAATTTCATTTAAGTGTCTACATTAAATGCTACAAGGAAACATTGCATCAAACATAAACATGGTGAATCAGAACCTCACATTTTGAACAATCCTCTAGAACACTTGATGAGAATAAGCACCAGGGGATAACTAGCAGTCTTCCAATATTTGTCTTTTGTAATCAAAATTTTAATAAGTTTACCACCTTCATTAGCAAAGAAATAAGTTAAATATTTAACATCGTATTTTCCTCACCTTAAATATATTATCCAATGTGGCTTTTGTAACAGAATGCCATTATACCATTATTCTGCTCATTCACAAAAGAGTGGTTAGAAAAATCAGTGGAAGGAAAAGGAATAAAAAACTGTAGGCTGTGGGGAAGAAGTGTATAAGACTCTGAAACTCAATGTCAAGAACTTAAAAGTAAAAAGGAATGCCACGTACCACAAATCCCAGCTACCTACCTCTTAAGAATACATACTTTTGTCTCTTTCCTTTATCACCCAAAACATTTTGAAAACTATGATCTGTCTTTCCTATCTGACTACAGCTCCAAATTTATACCTACCTTTACTATTTCTTCTACTCCTGTTTATATGCTGTTATTCATAGAGAAAATTCAATATAAAAGTCTGCATGTACATATTTCAGATCATAGTCACCTCTGAAATAATGTTTAAATTCTGAAATCGAAAAAAACATATGGTTTACCCTGAGGTCCATGATTTTTACTTGTAACAGAATAAAACATCACTGAGGAAAAACCTGTGAACCACTGTTAGAGGTAGTGATCAAATGAATTTATTTTTATATTTGTACCAAGTGATGGAATTCATTTCAAAAGATTACAAACTGCATATTTCTGATCCTGTGACATTCTGAAAAGCCTATGGGGAAAATATTCCACATTTTCTGGAAATGAGCAGCAAGAAAAAGTATGATTTAAAAGAATCATCTTATGAGCAGGCTATGTTATGGTTAATATAAATCTATGTCCAAAACTTATCATTTTTACTCATTAGGTTTAAAACAGTAATATATGGTTGCTTTACATTTAGCCTAATAAAATTTTATATTCTTGAATAAATTATTCAAATTTTCTAGCCATAGATCATTTATAAAACACTGAGAATATTATTTTGAGGGATTTTATATTGCATTTAAATATTTCAATGTTTAAGTTTCCACCTCCTTTGCTAAGTATTATTTATTTGGTAAATAAAAAAAGTTTCTTTACTTATGATCCTCAAAAGAGATTCAACTGATCAACTTGCTTTAATAGTATAGAATGTAGAATGTGTATTTGTACGTTGTTATACCAATTTTATGGTATCCTCACAATTGTTATACTGAAGGGCTGACACTTTGCAGATAATGTTTTTAATTAGAACTTAGCATAATTACTAAATCATGCTCTCATTAAAATGTAAAGACCAATCCAAATATCTTGACAGGTTTTCAATGCCATGTAAGGATATTTATATAAGTTAATTACAAAGCAAGTCACAAGAGCACTCATTCTTTTCAAGCTTCACTAAGTCATATATTACAGATTAAAGTATAATAAAATGCCATCATTTAAAAAAACAATGAACAGTACAGTCATAATGCCTCTTCAAAAAAGTGGCATTTATTTCTTCTGATGAAGTGATCAGATAAGAGCCCAACACAAGCCATATGAATTCACAAATCATTTCTCCTTCTCACTGCTTTACACTCACCATCACCTCTTCATTTTTACTACTCCTGAAATTAAAATTATATTTGTTATTCATGTTGGAAAAAAATACCATTTTCTACTACATATTTAATGTTTGACACTTGTTTCCTGTTTTATGATTTTGGAGATCATAATATAATTACACTATTATTTTCCCCTAACTTTCCACTTTCCAAGGCTTACCATGTATCACCCTCCAAGTCTTTCAGATTCATGGCCTTTTATTCTGTAATTGTTGATGTGTCTGTGTTTGTGTGTGTGTATGTTTCTGTGTTCCTAATAATATAATAACAATCTCTTCAGTCTGCACAATGTAATGTGTCTGTACGGTTTTCAGGACTTATTATTTGATCTTAAATAACCAATTATTTGTGCTACTACTACACATTTAGGGTATTGTGTCATGCTGTTTCATTGAGATTCCAATGTAGAATAATACTTATGACCTACTTAACAGATAGGAAACCATGACTAGTATTGGAAACCTAGCTAGCTATTAATTTCTAATGATGTTATGAACATTGGAAGAGAATTTACATCTATTCTTTTATCAAACCAAAATCACTATTCTCTGTGAAATGGATTGTACTACTTTGAGGCCAGTGCTCTCTCAGATTGTCTCTGCTTCTATACTGATTTAGCTTTCTGCTGGATTGCCTGTACTTCTTTCTTATCTTTCAGATCTTTCTTATCTAATGTATTTTACTAACACCCTAAACAATTTCAAATCTCTTTTCGACAAAACATCCCCAACAGAGTTACCATAAACCAAATGGTGAATTTATATATATCTAACAAGGGCAATAGAATTGCTTCAAATAAAAATATACTCACAAAAAAAGGGGACAAGCCTAGAAGAGAAACTATGCAATTACTTTCTCTTTCCTTTTTGAAAGGACAGCATCAAAACTTACTGAAATTGAGACCTAAACCTGAATCATTGGTCTTAATTTCTAATGCAGGGTAAAGGGCATCAAGTATTGGTTTTCCTGTGAGATTTTCAGTGACTAAGTTAAAAGTGGAAAGGCGTCAAGGTTATTCTTTGCCACTATTAACTTCTCTAGGTACTTGAAGCTCATTAGTCCAGAAGGAATAGTCAATCATATATCTCAGAATAAGGGACTCACAACCTGAGTTCTGAATCATAACACACATTGACAGTTTAGAGTACTTTTGACCAATATTTTAATTCCAAACTTTTTATTGTCAGCATTCTGAAGTCTCAACTGGAAGAGTGCATCTTTTTTTTTTTTTTTTTCATTATTAAATGGAAAAAACGTCATTTCTAAGTTTTTGTTCTACAAGTGTCCATGCAATGAACCTCCAATATCAGGCTCCCTCCTACTTGATATTTGTCAATTCTACAGTGTCCCCTCTGTAGTTAGATTGGTTTCAATTTATTGCTATGAAGTATTAATATTTGTTTCTTCTTCTTCTGGTTTGCTGACTTTTCAGATTCTTTTTTGTTTTGTTTTGTTTTTTATTGAATGTTTTATTTAAATTTCAGATGTTATCTCCTTATCACTTCCCTGCCCCTCCAGGGACTCCCTATCCCATTCCCCCTCCTCCTACTTCTATGAGGATGTGCCCCTACCTACTCCCCCACTCCCACATCCCCACCTTCAAATCCCCCCCCCCCCAACTGGGAGTCCAGCCTTCATGGGATCAAGGATCTCCTTTCCCATCTATGCCAACAAGGTCATCCTCCCCTACATACACAGCTAGAGCCATAGGTCCCTCTCTATGTGCTCCCAGGCTGGTGGTTTAGATCCTGGGAGCTCTGATTGGTTGGTATTGTTGCTCTTCTCATGGGGCCACAAACCCTTTCAGCTCCTTCAGTCTTCTCTCTCACTTCTCCATTGGCAACCCCTTCATCAGTTCAATGGTTAGCTATGAGCATCTGCCTCTGAATATGTCAGACTCTGGCAGACCTCTAAGAAGACAGCTATATTAGGCTCCTATCAGCATGCATTTCCTGACATTCACAGTTCATAATTTTACTAAGAAATAGCATATACTTTTGTAATATCAAGATGAATGTGAAAAGTAAAATGTTTAAAATAACAACTTTAGCTTATAGCATGCTTACATAAATATGAATACAAGTATATGTCATTTCCAATTAGGAAAATATAGGCAATAAATGTGTTTTGTGAGCTATGATTTTATGAAGCTGAAACTCATCAATTGATTCAAAGAGTTTGACCAGTGTATTCTGACATAGCACAAAATATATAGTATTGAATACTGACCACATTTTAAAAACTTGCTTCACATGTTTTTAATGCCTTAAAACATTTAAAATGTTTATCTAATAGATAAACAGAGAAGTAAAATTCAAATTTTACTATCAGAGTCTCAGTAGAAACAGTTTTAATATTTTACTTTCATAGTTGGCATATCTTAGATTATAGTTGTATTTAATTGCTTTGTAGTATACAGTCTTGCTTTTTGAGTGCAGCCTTGGCTAGCCTGAAATATTCCACTTACAACAGAGATTCCACCTCCTGCTGCTTTCTTCTGCATGCTGGGATTACAGACATGTGCCATCCTGTACTTTTAATAAATACTTTGCATTCTGTGGCCATTTTTAATTGAAAATAACATTTTACATAATAATATATTTCTGTGGGTAGAGTAATACCAATATTATATTCCATGTTTATGAAAAATGTATATTAATGACATTAACATATAAATATATGCTGAATATATTTGACTGTACTGAGTGACTTTAACATATGATTTTACATAGGGTAGCCACATAATTAGCTCATGAGTACATATTACTTCTTGATAAAACCTATATTACAAATTGAACTTTATTCACTTAATATCTGTATTTAAGTATCAGTTTCTGTATGTAGAATAAAACACCTCAATTTTAAAAGATATTTTCTAAATAGTGGGTCTTAGAAGAGGTGGAGTATGTGTGATTTAAAATGATGTATGTCACAGCAGAAACATACCTGGAGGTGGAGACATTTTTAATATCTAGCATAATTGTGTTTTTATGTCAGAGCTTATATGCTTCTACTGAACTCACATTCACTGGGAAACATAATTTTATAGTTAACATAATTAACATCCACTATTCCAATTGGCCATTAACTCAGACAATTATTCTTTCTCTTTACCATTTTTCATAAAGTCTATGCTCCTTAATATTGTGCTTTGGCTCAGTAAAGCAGTTATTGCCAAAGATTTTTCTGAAAAAAAAAATCTTTAAACAGCAGTTAAAAAGCATGTATCCTGAGGTTATGGAAAGAAAAAATGTTAGAGTGTAGGAAGGAATAAATAATATTTTATTCCAAAGAATATCTAATAGTAATCAGAATTCTCTGTTTTGCTGTCTACTATAGATAGAAAAAGTTGTATTTTAGATTTTTTTATTTTTGTTCCTTCGTGTAAGATACATAGTCTGAATGTATGTAATATTAGCCCAGTATTCACCCAATGAAGCAGACACTGAGAAATTTCACAGATTACATAGCAAATAACAGAATGAGGCTGAACAGGAGGATCAATAAGAAATAGCCTACCCTTTTTGCACCATAGAGCGCAGATCAATGACAGAGAAGCACTTCCTTTTTAAATCAGGTCTCTGTACTTAATATAACATATGTGTATTATTTCATTTTTATATTTTTATAAAACAACCCTTCATTTCTTACATCCTTTGGGAAATATTTTAAGTTACTATGTGCTGATATTATAAAGCATGAAGCATGTACTAAACATAAGTAATGAAAATGAAAATGTTGTCTAAAGCAAATAATTGTAGTTACACATTTTTCATTTGAATGTGGAACTATAATAGGATGATGCATTAATTACATGTGAACTGGCCACACTCTTATTGGTATCAGCCTTTAACATGTTCAGGTGAGATTTTTAGTGTTTGTAGGTCAACCCCTCCCCCATTTTTTTTTTTTTTTTTGCAAATTGCTAAACCTTTTAGAATTTCTATTTTTGCTCACTCTGAAAGATGTGACCCATATTCAATATACTTTGGGTGAGAAAGAACATGAGAAAAAATATCTCAGGGACCTACTAAAAATTAAAACTGTAGTGATAAAGTGAATATTTTTGGAGATACCTACAGGTATCAATGACTACCAGGTGAGACCTTACATCAAAGCAGAGACACATTCATAAAAGAAACATTATTGAAGATAAATCACACAACAAACCCCACACATTAATAATGAGAGACTTCAACACTCCATTCTCACCAAGTGACAGGTTATAGAGACGGAAAGTAAACAGATAAATAATGAAACTAACACAAGTTATACATCAAATGGATCTAACAGATATCGATGGAATGGTTCACCCAAATAAAAATAGATTATATGTCCTTCTCACACATCAAGGAACCTTCTTCAAAACTGACCATAATCTTGGTCATAAAGCAAACCTCAATAGATACAAAAAAATAAAAAAAAAATCCTGTATCCTATGAGACCACCATGAATTACAGCTGGACTTCAACAATGAAACAAAGCCTATTTATCCATGAAAACTGAACAACTCTCTTTTCACTGAACACTGAGTCAGGGAAGAAATACACTAGAAATGAAAGAATTCCTAACATTCAATGAGAATGGAGGCACAATATATACAAACTCATGGGACACAATAACAGCAGTTGTAAGAGGAAAGTTCCTAACACTAAGTGCCTTTATATAGAAGTTGGAAAGTTTTCATCATAATGCTTTAAAAGTATACCTGAAAGTTCTAAGGAAAAAGCAAATAAACAAAGTAATAAACAAAATAACCTAAAAAACAAGCAAACCAAACCCAAGAGGAGTATGATGCAAGAAATAATCAAAGTCATGGCTGAAATCAATCAATTAGAAACAAAGAGAACAATAAAAAGGATCACTGAAACCAAGAGCTTGTTCTTATAGAAAATTAATATGATACTCCATCCCTTAACCAAACTAACAAAAAGGCAGAGAGACTGTCTCCAAACTACAAATTTCCATAAAATTTATAAATATAAATGAGGTGGATGATTTTTCTCGACAGATAACCCTTACTAACATTAAATCCAGATCAGGAAGGCTGTTTAAACTGCCCTGTAACTCCTAAAGAAATAGAAGAAGCCATTAAAAGTTGCCCAATGAGATAAAGCCCAGGGTAAGATAGTTTTAGCTCAGAATGCTACCAGAATTTTAAAGAAGAGCTAACATCAATACTCTTCAAATTATTCCACAAAATAGAAACAGAAGAACAACTGATACACTCATTCTTTAAGGACATATTTATCCAGATACCTAAACCACACAAAGAGTCAACAAAGAAAGAGAATTTCAAACCATTTTATTTTATGAACATTGATGCAAAAATACTCAGTAAAATACTTGGAAACGCAATCCAACAACATCTCAGAGATATCATCAATCATAATCAAGTAGACTTCATCCAAGTGATTCAGGGTCTGTTCAATGAAAATCCATCAATGTAAATCAGTATATAAACAAATAGTAAGGTAACAGAAACACATAATTGTCTCATTAAATTCTGAATTATCTTTCACAAAATCCCATACCCCTTAATGTTAGAAGTCTTGGAGGGATCAGGGATACAAGACATATATCTAAACACAATGCAGGCAATATACAGCAAGACAATAGCCAACATCAAATTAGATAAAAAAGAAAGTTAAAGCAATTCCACTAAATCAGGGAAAAGACAAGGCTGTTCACTCTCTCCCTATCTGTTCAATATAGTAGTCAATGTCCTAGCTAGAGCAATAAGACTAGAGGAGATAAAGTGAATAAAAATTGGAAAGAAAGACATCAATAAATAGCTATTTGCAGATGACATGATAGTATACATAAGTGACTCAAAATTTCTACTAGAGAACACTGAGAGCTGATACATACCTTCAGCCAAATGCTGGATTCAAAATGAACTCAGAGAAATCAGTAGCATTCTTTTACACAAGTGATAAAGGGGCTGAGAAAGAAGTTAGAGAGATAATACCTTTCATAGTAACCACAAATATCTTGTTGTAACTAAAACCAAGCAAATGAAAGACCCATATGACAAAAACTTCAATTCATGGCCTAAAGAAATTGAATGACTGATGGACCTGAAGAGGATAGGGGCTCTACAAGGAAGACCAACAAAGTCAACTAGCCTGAAACTTTGGGGGCTCCAGGAGACTGAACCACCAACCAAAGATCACACACGTATGTAGCAGATGTGCAGCTTGGTTTTCATGAGGGTAGATGCCCCAATGACTAGAGGAGAGGCTGTCACTGATTGTTTCCTGCCTTTGGATACTGTTCCTGTTCCTCTTACTGTGCTGCCTTTTCTGGCATCATTGATAGAGCATGGGCTTAGTCCTGCAACAACATGATGTACCATGGTAGGACAATACACAGGTTTCCCCTCCCCCACTTTTTAGGAAAGAAGGGCAAGGGAGCATAAAGGAGAGGAAATGTGAAAGAGAGGAATAGGTGAGGGTCAGGCTGGAAGGAAAATACAGCTGATAAAGGGAGTGAATAAATACCAATAAAAAGTAAATAAATAAATTAATGAAAAAAATCTATTTGGTTCATTTTCCATAGGGTGTCTATTCTGGTTTCAAGATCCTGATACCAGTGCCTCACATAACTCAAAGTAGATTTTAAAGCAATATCTCATACCTGTAATTCCCATAGGTGAGCTACATGGGAAAAGGTATACAAAGACCATTTCTGTTATGAAAAATTGAAGAGATCATATCTGAAACAAATCTCAGGGTGAAAGCTTTAGTCTTAATACTGTTAGGATAATTTTCTCATTTAGATCAACACACCAGAGATGGATGGTAGTAATTTCTAGTAAACATATCATTAATCTTCTTTGTAGAATATATTTTGAATAAAAATTTTAGTCTGAGCATAGAAGGAGTACCAGCATATGACAGTCTGTGTGTTGATTGTTAGCACAATTGTGGACATTAATATGTTTATCATAGAAGAATAAGACCACAGCCTTTACTCATACTCATTATACACTCACAACTTTAATCATCAATTATTTATTGAATGCCATTAAAAAATAAGGTAGAAAAACTGAAAAATGCATGATTTCTGCCCTTGAGGATATTAACATCTACACAAAAGACTGCACTGTTAACAAATTGCAGCAGCACAAAACATGATCCAGATGAAACATGTACCTCTTTGGAGTATGGCAAGACTTCTCAAACACAAAGGTCAAATCTATTACCATAGAGTACATACATAACAAAATAAATAAACAATATGTAGGAAATTAAAAAATGCTATCAAAAAGTATAAATAAGAACATATGAAGATATTTCACTAAATGAAAGAGGAGAAATTAAAAACAGGGAAGAATTACATGTTAGCTTTAAATTAATAAAAAGAAGGAATTCAACAACAATAATATATATTGATAAGGCACTTTCAAGGCTATATAGTTGGTTGTAGAATTGGTGCATATGCCTTGAATTCAGTTAGACAAATTTTCAAAAATAAGGCAAAATAAATATATGACCTACCTTCTAGATATTCCAACTCTTAGTATGTAATATAACTTCAAAATATGCAGAATATTAGAACTACATTTTCATATCAAGAAACAATGAAAGATCAAAATACATATTACCAATATTACAATTCAATAAACTTTGTGCACTCTTCTAAATATCCATCATGAATGTATTAAATCTTTTATAAAAAGTTTACACCCAAATAACATATCCATTCACACATGTATATGTATACCTATGTGTATGCATATATATATATAATGTATACGTATATTTATATATAATGAACCTATACTTAGAATAATAATAACTTGTGTATGTATAAATATAGAATATAGGAACATATACAAAAAAGAATATTGTCATAAATTTTAAGGTGTATTGTTTCAAACTAATGTTTGCTACTTTTCGATAAAGAGTAATATAAAATATAAGAAAAAAATAAAGACATGAGTCATAAATACCAATAATAGTGTTATTGTTCCTTTAAAAAGGACATTATTTTACTTGTTTGGTAAATATTTTGTTTCATCCATTAAGTTGTAATAAGTGTCTTTTTATTTATAGCTGTTCATTGTGGTGAGCACATGGTAAGAAATCAGAAATTTGCTAGAGAAAATAAAATAATGTTTTATCTATTTGAGATTTTGTTGTACAACAGTTTTATTCACATGTCTAGTTGATTTCGGAAGAGACTTTTCAATAATATAAAAGACCTGTATAACTCCTTTTGCTTTCTCAAACCCAATCCTCTGAGTTCCATTCCCAATTCTATTGCAGAAAATCTGTTGATCCCTACCTTTCAGTTAGATCCCATTCCTAAAGGATCACAAAGGTCTTCTTGTCCAACCCTTTCTTCTCCAACTAATCCTGTCCTTATGTCTTCCATCACCAGCAAGCATTCACCAGTAACACATTAGCTGAGCAAGAAAGGGAAGCAGCTAAGCCAACTGAAGCATTTGCCTTCCCATGCTCCCCTGAGAATCCCTGAAAATGTCCTACTCTCATCACTCATGATACAATAAAAAAACAGCTGCTGCCTTTCTTTCTACTTAAACACATGGCTTGTAGATCCCACAGACTTCCCCTGTGATAGGCCATGCCTTCTGGGAGCCAGACAGTATTCTCTCTGGTTAGGGTGCCCTCCAGTGCCATCTTTGCAACTCTGCCCTGGGCAGATTGGGTGTTCCTAACCTTTTTCTACACTTCAGAACCTGTCTATTAGGATGTTTGCCACTGCAGACTGGAAGGAAGATGGCACTCCAGCACACTAGAGAGATCCCATGTATGCTGGGTTCTGTGGATGTCCCAGCTGAACCAAGGTTTGTGGCCTGTAATCCTGGTTATGGCAGAACTCCTGGGAGAGAGGCTGTCTCTGGTGTGTGGTGTAGGGATGGTAGGAGTGCTCAATCTGCCCAGGGCAGAGTTGCAGACAAGAAGTAATCACTGTTCTCTAAACTCCTTGTGTGAGAAAGTACACAGGGTATCAAAAGAGAAAAGTATACACCAACCCAGATACAAAACCTTTGATCTACTTTTCTTTCCTACAAGATATACCAGTGAAATGGTTGCATGTAACTAGTGGGAGAAGCTATCCATTGTCTTATTTGACTTAAGATCCATTCCATGGAGAAGAACCCATATTTGACACTGCTTGCAAAACCAAGAACCAGAGACTATATACCTCAAAGATGTACATTAAAAATCAAATACTACAACCTAGAAAAAAAATGTATCAATATAAGTCCTAATGATATTTTGCTGAGTAATATCAGCATCATGTTCAGTCATCACCTGAGAAGCTCCATCCTGTAATAGATAGAACCCACAGCCAGAAAAAAGCCATCTGGAGACTGTTCTACCTGGGTAACCATCCCATGTGCAATCACCAAAGATAGAAGCTGATGTGGATGTCAGGAAATGCATGCTGACAGGAGCCTGATATAGCTGTCTCCTTAGAGGTTTGCCAGAGTCTGACATATTCAGAGGCAGATGCTCACAGCTAACCATTGAACTGATGAAGGGATTGCCAATGGAGGAGTGAGAGAGAAGACTGAAGGAGCTAAAAGGGTTTGTGGCCTCATGGGGAGAGCAACAATACCAACTAACCAGAGCTCCCAGGGTGTAAACCACCAGCCTGGGAGCACATATGGAGGGACTCATGGCTCCAGCTGTATATGTAGGGGAGGATGTCCTTGTTGGACATAGGTGGGAGAGGAGATCCTTGGTCCCAAGAATGCTGGATGCACAGTGTGGGGAAATTCGAGGGTGGGGAGGTGGGAGTGGGGGAGTGAGGGTGTGAGGTAGTGGGGGGCATATCCTCATAGAAGAGGGAAGAGGGGGGATAAGATAGGGGCTTCCTGGGTGGGAGAGAAATGGGGTAAGGGGATAACATCTGAAATGTAACTAAAATATGCAAAAAATCCAAGGGGACAGATATAATTATATTATAGTCACATTAAATAAAATTATGTTGGCAGACTTGAAAAAAATTTAAAAGGCTAAAAATAAATATACAGGTAAAATTATTGTGTGGTCTAATTATAAATTAGTATAGGTTTTTAGGTTTAGTATATAAGAGAATATTATCAATTTGTTTTAGATTTTCAGATTTGTAAAGTACAATTTTTAGAATCATTTTTTCCATATCTATGAATTTTCCCTTATTATGATTTCTTATTCTCTAATTCTGTTAATTTCGATGTTCTTTCTTTGCCTTTTAGTTAATTTGGTTAAGAATTTATCAATTTTACTGATTTTTCAAAGGACCAAATTTTCTTTTATATATTCTTGTTTTAGTTTGCTTATTTATTTTTATTGATACCAACCCTGCATTTGATTACTTTTTGCCATTTACTCAATTTTTTTATCATTTATTTATTTATTTATTTATTTATACTCCAGATTTCATTCCTCTTTCCTGGTCCACCCTCTGACTGTTCCTCATCCCATATCTACTCACCAGCCCCTTGTCTCCATGAGAATGTCCCCACCCTCCCCACTCACCACCCAACCAGACCTCTAAACTTTCTGGGACCTCCAGTCTCTTGAGGGTTAGGTGTATCTTCTCTGACTGAACCCAGATCTGGCAGTCTTCTGCTATATATGTGTTGCAGGCCTCATATCAGCTGGTATATGCTGCATGGTTGGTCGTCCAGTGTTTGAGAGATCTTGAGGATCCAGGTTCATTGAGATTACTGGTCCTTTTACTGAGTCCTTTTGCCTCCTCAGCTTCTTCCAGCTTTTCCCTAATTCAACCAAGGGGTTCAGCAGCTTCTGTCCATTGCATCAGTGTAAATATCTGCATCTGAGTCTTTCAGCTGCTTGTTGGGTTTTCCAGAGAGCTGTCATGATAGGTCCCTTTTAGTGAGCACTCTATAGCCTCAGTAATAGTGTCAGGCCTTGGGACCTCATCTTGACCTGGATCCCACTTTGGGCCTGTCTCTGGACCTTCTCCTCCTTCTCCATTTCCTTCCCTGCAGTTCTTTCAAACAGAAACAAATATGGGACAGAGTTTTGACTGTAAGATGGCAACCCTATCCCTCACTTGATGCCCTGTCTTCCTGCTGGAGGTGGGTTCTCTAAGTTCCCTCTACCTACTGTTTGGCATTTCATCTAAGGTCCCTCCCTTTGAGTTCTGAAAGCCTTTCACCTCCTAGGTCTCTAGTACCTTCTGGAGTGTCCCCCAACTCCCTACCTCCCGAGGTTGCCAGGTTTTTTTTTCTGCTTGCCCTCAAGGCTTCAGTCTTTTTCCCTTACCCAATACCAGATCAGATTTCTCTCTCCCTTCCCAGTCCACTTTCATTCCCTCCCCACTTGTGATTGCTTTCTTCTCCTTCCCAAGTGGGACTGGGGAATCCTCACTTGTGCCCATCTTGTTGACAGTTTTTAAGTTCTGTTAACTGTATCTTGGGTATTCTATACATTCTCTCTCTCTCTCTCTCTCTCTCTCTCTCTCTCTCTCTCTCTCTCTCTCTCTGTCTCTGTCTCTCTCTGTCTCTCTCTCTCTCTCTCTCTCTCTCTCTCTCTCTCTCTCTCTCATATCCAATTATTAGTGAGTACACCATCCATGTCCTTTTGGGTCTAAGTTACCTCACTCAGGATGATATTTTCTAGTTTCATTTATTTGCCTGCAAAACTCAGGATGTCCTTGGTCTTATTAGCTGAGTAGTATTCCATTCTGTAGATGACCACATTTTCAGTATCCATTCTTCTGTTGTGGGACATCTGGGTTATTTTCAGCTTCTGGCTATCACAAATAAGGTCAATATGAACATAGTGTAACACATGCCCCTGTGGCATGGTGGGGCATCATTGGGTATATTCTTAAGAGTGGTATTGCTGGGTCTTCAGGTAGGTCTATTTCTAATTTTCTAAGGAACCTCCAGATTGATTTCCAGAGTGGTTGTACCAGTTTGCAATCCCACCAGAAATGGAGGAGTGTTCTTCTTTCTCTACATCCTTGCCAACATGTGTTGTCACCTAAGTTTTTGATTCTAGCCATTCTGATTGGTGTAAGGTGGGATCAAAGGGTCATTTTGATTTGCATTTCATAATTCTTGATTTTAGAGCATGAGACATTGAAGTCCTGTTTAGGAAATTTCCCCCTGTTCCAATGAGTTTAAGGCTCTTTCCCATGGTCTGTTCTATTACATTCAGTGTATCTGGTTTTATGTTGAGGTCTTTGATCCACTTGGACTTGAGCTTTTTGCAAGGTAACAAATATAAGTATATTTTAATTTTCTACATACAGACAGCTAGTTAGACCAGCACTATTTGTTGAAGATGTTTTCTTTTTTCCTTTGTATATTTTTGGTGTCTTTGTCAATGACCAAGTGTCCGTGTGTGTGTGTGTGTGTGTGTGTGTGTGTGTGTGTGTTTCTGGGTCTTCAATTCTATTCCAGTGATAAACATGTCTGTCTCTATACCAATACTGTGCAGTTTTATCACTATAGCTCTGTAGTAGAGCCTGAAGGCAGGGAGGGTGATTCCCCCAGAAGTTCTTTTATTGTTAAGTATTATTTTCGCTATTCTGGTTTTTTTTTGTTTGTTTGTTTGGTTTTTTTTTTTTTTTTTTTTTTTTTTTTTTTTTTTTTTTTTTTTTTTTGCCTTTCCAGATGAATTTGAGAATTGCTCTTTCCATGTCTTTGAAGAATTGTGTTGTGATTTTTATGGGGATTGCATTGGATCTATAGATTGCCTTTGGTAGGATAGCCATTTTTACTGTGTTAATTCTGCCAATCCATGAAATCTCTCCAGTTTTGCTTGTTGTGGTAGTCTTGGCTAGTGTCTCTAGTTTCTTGTAGTTTGCAGAACATGCATTTAGGTCCTTCTGACTGCTAAAATCACCATTGAAAAATCAGGCTTGCTCTAATGGTTCTGTCTTTAATATGTCACTTGGTCTTCTTTTCCCTTTCAACTTTTAATATTCTTTTTCGGCTTTGGTTTTTCTTTGTTTTTGGTTTTTGTTTATTTTTGCTGGTTTTGCTTTCTTTGCTTTTACATTTGTAGTTTTGATTTTTATGTGCTAAGGGGGATTTCTCTTCCAGTTCAGTGCCTTTCTTGTTCTGTATGCTTCCTGTATCTTGTTAAGCACCTCTTATGATGAGGGTTTCTTCTCTTCCTCCACTTATTAATTGTAAAGTTTTCTCTTTTCATCCTGTCTCAGATTTTCTATATGTTTTGTACCCAAATTCTTTTTTAGATTTAACATTTTCTTTCATTGATTTTTTTCTATGTTGTCTTCAGTGTCTCTCTTCTTGTCTTCAATGTTCTCTTCTTTCTCTTGTATTCTGTTGGTGAGACTTTCTTTTTCACCTGGACCAGCACTGACAGGAACTAAGCTGGGACAAAGTGTTTAACAAAGGATAAAGGCTGATAACCTCAAGCATTCAACTATTTTTTAACTGTTCTTGGGGCAGAAAGCCGATGACTTTTAGCGATTTCAGAGAGAAAAGAAAAGAAGAAAAGCTTCTTCCACCTCTCCCTCTGTCTCCCCACACCCTGTCTTCTAGACCCTACACTTAAATAAATTTTCTCACATTGTGATGACCCCAACTGTAAACATATTTTATTATTTCATAACCATACTTTTGCTACTCTTATAAATAATAATGTAAATATCTGATATGCAGAATATCTCATATGAGACCTCCAAAGTAGTCATGACCTACAGGTTTTTAGTTTTGTTCTTGGTTTTTTTCATTCTCTAATATTCAATATTTTTAATTAGATAAATATGACTCAAACTACTAAAATTCACCAGCTTTGTTGGATTTCTACTGACTTGTGTATTAATTGTATATTATCCATGCGCAGATATATAGAATAATACTAGAATGGAGTCTTTGATAAAATGGATTAACTATCCTGACACAAAGAAACTTTATTAACTATACTAATAGTATTTCTAAACCATAAATTGCAACTTATTTATTAAAAACTTATTTTAGTTCTATGTTCATGTGTAGTCAGCTTTAACTTTTTAAGGCAATAAAAATATAGCTTTTACCTATGGTGAACATTAAATGTCAAGGAAAACAGAAACAAAGTATAAATTTTATAGAGAATTATGATGAAATTTTATTTGATACATTTCATTTTACATACTAATGACATTTTTAATGTCAAATACTTTACATGAATGTCAAAATGTTTCACATTTTGGACAACATGTGATTATAGGGTACATTTTACGTTAATTTAAATTTATAGAATTTATAATGGAGTTCAAAGAGCCAATCATTTGATATCTTATATTAAGTTAAAAAAAGATATTCTGTTAATTCAGAGTAGCCAATGGTATATTCTGTAAGATTTTTTGAAATAACTGTTTTCTAATACTAGATAAAATTTCAAAGAAATGACTATTTATGGATATTTACTGTTGGCAGTAGTTGTATGCTTATTTATTAATTAAATAAAATAAAATAAATGAGGCTTTTGATCAGCTTCTGTATGAAATGAGTAATGAATCAGATAATATATGAAACATTAAATAAGTGAGTTAATATTTTGAAGCTTACAATTTTCTCCAATTATCCAAAACATTAACCTAAATTTAAATTACTCTCAATGTCCACACCCCTCAGTGTGTAGGCTTAACTTAAATCTTCAACCTTAAACCTATTGAGGGCTAATATACAAATCACTTTCTATGCCATTGGCTAACATCACATGGCTGTGAAATCATTTTTAAACATCTTGAGAATTTTTGAAAAGGAATATCTGATTTAAATATTGAACAATTAAAACAGGATTAGAAAAATGAAGCTAGTGATGTTTATAATAATTAAAAAAACCTAAATTATCGATTGATGTTTTTGTGGATTCGGTTATTTTCTTCTGTTTTGTATCGGTTCCATATCCTATATATCATTTGCTGAGAGTAAAATATCTTCTCCAAGATGATCAGAAAAGAAGATTCTGAGTTTAAATTATATTTGCTAGTGGGCTAGAGAAAATGTTAAGAGTACTTGTTCTTCTTGCAGAGGACCTGTGTTCAATTACCATCATTCACATGGCAGCTTGTAACTGCAGCCATGGGAGATCTGCTGCTCTCTTCTGACTCTCATGGTCACTAGACATGCACATTACTAACTTTCCTCATTCACAAAGAGCACAAAGATCTAAAGATTGGCAGAAATAAATACATGATGACATGTGCCATGTACTTACATGTCTTTAATATATTTGGATATTTTCCTTTCCTGAGTTTTGCATTTCTCCTACTCTGTGTCATCAAAAGATAAAGGGGGAAAAAGCCACATTTAGTAATGTAATAGCTCTAGCTCATGCATCATTTGTATTTCTTTTGTGTTGCTGTCATTGGGGGTTCCGTTAAGTAAGATGCCTTTTGAATGTTCTGTTCAATGATCCCTATTCAACAGTGTTCAGATGAGTTTACTGGAATGTTTTTTTCTCACTTGCTTCAGGAGTCAGTTCCCTTCATTCCAAGCCACCTCACTTCCAACTCCCAAAGGCAAGTAGGGTCGGGCAGGAGGTGAGCCAGGGCACAGGCAGCATTTGCCACCCAATATGGTCAATAGACTACTTCATTGTCCTTTTTTTTGTGTGTGTGTGTGTGGGGGTGCTTGTGAACCCCCTTTCCTGGGGGCTCATTTTTTTTGCCTATTGCTGCACGGACTGTTCTCACGGTTGTTTATCCCATGAAGGTGAGCACGTGGACATCATTTCTGACTTTGTCTTTGTCTGTTAGTCCTGATGGCCTTCATACTTTTACTTTCAGTTTCAGTTAGGTGAGCCTGCAACAGCCATTGTTTCTTTTTATTTTGTCTTTGTTTGCTTGCCCTAGCAACTGCCATACTTTCACTTTTGGTTTCACTTCAAGGGTGAACATGTGCTTGTTTTGTCTGCTCGTCTCTAGGAATACTTTCACTTTCAGTTTAGATTCATCCCTGAACATCACATAGGTCTGGTCTCCCAGATGGTGATACTGGCGATTGGCTCTCGAATACCTTTTCCATTCTGGGGACACATAAGGCCTTTAAGCTATCTAAGGGAGTCCTATGCTTAGTATGATACTTTTGTCGCTTGTCATATCTGTTTGTAGTTTGTCCCTTCCATAATTAAGAAACCCCAGATTTGGGCAATGAAACCGCTCTGGTTGTGCATGGTCTCAATGTTAAGACTCATGACATGGACCAATTTTGGGAGGATGTCACTATTTTGGCCCCCTGGATATCTTCAGAGAACATGTAAAACCCTCACCTCTGGATGTGTGTTCTCTTCCTCATCCCCAAGCTTGAGGTACAATCTAGGATTACTCCTCCCTTGTTCTTTGTCCCCCATCTCCCTTGTAGTCATTGCCAGTCTTAAGATTTCTTCCCCAGAGGAAGAGGTGGCCGCTCAGATAAACACTGCCAGGATCAGGCTAATATTAGCCTTTCCATTACTAACTCTGCTCCACTTTCTCTGGGCAAGCAGGATAATCTCAGCAATGAGGATGAGGGTACTTGTTCTTTGGTCCTTCAGTTGTCAGGCTCTAAGCTGTCCTCAAGCCCTGCTGTCTGAGGTCCCTCACTCACTAGCCCTTCTGCTCCTGCTCCATAGGAGATATCTCCAGTTTACACTGATGGGATTTAGGGGTACTTTTTCTTTCCAAAGTCATTTCTTCAGTGATCATTCTTGTGATGTCCATCCCTCATGCTCAACTGCATTTTCCCTGTGGCCCCGTTCCCCTCAGGTATATAATGAGGCTTTTCCTGTCAATCTTGGCCCTGATGTGGTGACTAGGCCCTGGATTCCTACTCCTCTGGCCAAATTGGCACTAATCAGAAAAGCTGCCAATGATTCTGGTCCAGATTTCCGTATTTTAAACAAGCACTGAAACAATGGGCTGTGCACTCTCACATCTATTATGATCAGTATAATCTCCTTAAGGCAGTGCTTGACCTGACCATATTTCCTAATTGGAGGTCTGCATACCATGATTTGGCTGAGAATCAGGCTAGGATTCACTTGGAGTACTTTACTTTTGACTTACTGGCTGCAGGACACATATTAACTCTGTAACTCAGGCCTCTATCAGACTGCTTACTTTAACCAGGTGGTTTATCTTGCCTTTAAGGCCCTTAAGGCCTGTACCCCTGAGAGCCCATTGTTTACTTTTACAACCTTGCCCAGCACTTTGGGGAGTCTTTCATAGGCTTCCTGTCCAGTGTGACTGAGGCAGTGGAAAGGCAGGTTGATGCTGACCCAATCAGAGACATGCTCATCCAGCAGCTTGCATGGGAGGATCTTAATGCCCCCACTCCCAATCTTTTCATAGCTGTAAGGAATGATATTCATACATGGGTTGTTGCCACACATGATTTGGACCCTGGTGCAGGGCTCATTGCATCCCTGACTGCCTCCATTGACACTTTGGTCATGAAGCATGTACAGAGAATGCACCTTCCTCCTGAAGGGCCCCTTGTTGGGGCTGTGGTAGGCCCTTCAGCCAGGCCCAAGACTAGGTGTCCTCATTGTAACAAAGACTTCAATTGGGCTAAGGATTTTTGTTCTCAAAAGTAGGAGGACAATTTAACCTTCAAAAAAATGATATCCCTTGGCCCCTCCAGTAAGAACAAACCCTGCTTGGTCAGGAGTCTTTTGATCCTTGCCTGTGTTTCCTCAATTCCCAATGATGACTGTACATTCAATATGAGTTTTGTTTTGTCCTTCATTGACTTAGTCATGGCTACACAATGATTAGAAAACATGTAACCCATGGAGGAAATTTCCTGCTTTACCACAAATATCACCTTTGTTGGCCCTTGTGTCCACCTATACAATATGACCATGAAGGACTTTCATGGCAATCTAACCTATGGCAGCATGTTAGGTATAGAACTCCATGTTCCCCTTACTGATTACAAATCTCCAAAGGTTCTCCCAAGCATATCACATCCACCTTTTCCTCCCTGTCCAAGGATCTCTCAAATGCTCACTTTCGTGGGACTTCCTATCCCTTCAGAGCACTGTCAGCCTGCACTAGGTATAAGATTCACCAGAAATGGTATTGTCATCAGACCTCACACTTGGCATGTGGAGGTTTACTCACAGGATGCTTCATTTATTACTCACTATGTAATCAGGGATCACATTCAATTCTGATATGACCCATTATGAGCAATTGTGATCTATTTGGCCCCTCTAATTGTTTCAGTTTAAGCCCCATTACTTTTCTAAAATGTGGCTGTTTCTTTAATGGGATGTATTTCCATATTAACTAGTTGGCAAAAATGTGGACTGGGGTGACACCCATGAATGTGACCATTGGCAGCCAGATTGGCTGGAAAGCCACCCCAGCCACCTCCCTTTTTCTTTCTGGTCACCAAAACCTCCATTATCAGAGACATCTTAAATGAGATAGATTTTTTTCCCTGTCTTCTCAATCATCTCCCAAGGTCTTAAAGCTGTAACACAACGTTGTGCACTTATGATATCATGAGATTGGATTTGTTTTTCTAAATTAGCATAATGCCATTCACAAAGCAGTTGTTTTAGCTGACTTTTTATGATACATTGTTCTATTTTTCATGGCTTTGTGCCTCCACCATGGTAACCATTGTAATTGTTGACCAAATTCTAGCACCACTGACACCAATCACTTCAAATCTTGGGGTATAACTTTATGCTGCATAACCCATTTGCTTAAAAATTTCATTAGTGAATGGAGAACACAAAGTCTATAATACAACTACCTCTTTAAAATTCTTTAGCTCTAGTATTTCTATTGAATACCATGTTAACTCATTATAAGCATGATTTTAAGCAGGCATGTGCTGGACAAAGACTAGGAAAACTGAAGATACCTGTGCAGTTCTAGATAAATCCTCCCATGCTATACTCCACTGAACATTAACCCTTTCTTGCTTTACTGACTTCTGCTCTTGCTGTAACTCTTGTCTCACAGAGGTGTTCAGGGTACCTGGCAGTGAAAGTACTTGAAGCAAGAGAGGATGGAAAGATTAGTTTTCTTCCCTCTTTCATCTTATGGTAAATTCCCAGTCTCAGATACTAATCCAGAGTCCTTTTCTTTTCTTGCCACTGACTCTTTTTGCTTTCCAAGCACTTCAACCTCTATTTGCAAACTTTCCAAGTGCATAGTCAAATGCAATCCTTTGAAAACAAGAAAATTAAGTGAACCTTCTGACTATACTATCTTTTTATAAATGGTATGCACAAAAACTATTTTAAAAAAACTCTGAAGCAAGGCAGGAAACCACTTAGTGGCCATAGCTGCTACTTTGCCATCCTCCTTAAATAATATTGCCAACTCAACAAAACCTGGTAATTTCTTTACTATGTTAGAAGCCATTAGACTTAGCCATTATGCCTAAGCCATGTTTGAGGCCACCTATAGGTTTAGATTTCATTCAAAACCTACTTTATTTAGGGTTCTTAAATGATTCAACGTTCCTTCTAACCCACTGACCAGAGGGGGAGAGGGTTAATAGGAAAAGGGTGTTGTAGACCTGTTTAAAAGTACTTCCTTGAGGAAATTCCCTCTTAATTGATAGGATACCAGCAGTCCAGTTCAATAGCAAGCAGCAAATACAAATCAGTACTTGTAGTACTATATAGCAGAAACAGCAAGGTTCTACTGAATCTACATGGGAAGAGAGAAGCAGCCAGAATCATGCAGAATATCACAAGAAGTTCATTGGCACATTTCTTTCCAGAGGCCAGTTAAGTGTTGCATGGCTTAAGAAAGAAAGAACCCCCTCTTACTCTTAATGGGGTTTCATTTATATTTTTTCTAGACATCATGTGCCATCTTAAGAGTCCCATTTCAGCAAAACTTCACATGCCCTCTCATAAGACAGCTCCCAGAAAAACATCATCTGACAAAATTGAGTTGTTTAAAAAAAAAAAAAAAAAAAAAAAAAACAGAAATTTTCACTTTAAAAGCCCAAGTCTATTAAAAGTGATATATCAAAATAAAGCAATATTTTGGTAGATTTTATTTCCTTTGTGGGCATAAATGTCCTCTAGGTGTCTATAGAGGCCTCAAAGTTTTCCTAGCATTAAGTATTAGGTCAAGAAGTACAAATTTACTCTCTCAGCCCACAGTATACCTCTCTTAAAGAGTGGCAGCCGCCAGAGTACTTACTTAACATTTGGTTCTGTTAATAGTACCATTAAGCAAAGATAAAGATCAAACGATGGACCATGAACTACAGTAATTATTTTATATTCATAACCAAAAAGGTAATTGTCTAATAAGTATTATCATTAGGAATCAATAAATTAATGTTATTGTAACTGTAATATAAGTTTTAACATATTAAACATCAGAGAAATATTTGAATAATAAATACAGATGTATATTAGAATATTGCATTCTATATACTTTAAAATTGGAAACTTGTAGTAAAAAAAAAGTAGTTATCTTGCTGTTATCTACCTGAAGAATAGCTTGACTAAACCACAAAAATATTTATTGTCTTGTAGTAAGAAAATGATGACATTTGTAAGATCTTTGTCTCTCTACACACCATGCAGGACCCACATGTTTGAATATGTAATTTAATCAACTCAGAAGCCAGTTAATACTATTTGTCTGATGAATATAGTCTCCTTGTCTTGCAAAAGACATAAACCATAGAAAACTATAACAAAATCATATGTTTTGGTTATTCATAGGGAAAATTAAAGGGACATTCAAAGTATATCATAGGTTATAGGGACATCTGTCCTTTTGATGATACATTAACCTATTTCAATGTATGAGATTGTTGAGATGCCATACTTGTTTTGGAAGCAAGGTAATACTTCTCTGCCTAATAAGTGCACACATTTAAATATCTTATCAAATAATATTGTTATGAATATATAGGTTTATGTATTTTTAGAATAATAGCTTTATTGGAAAGATCTACATCCACATAGCATAAGTGACATAAAGAAGAGGAACAGATACAGTGAAAGACAGACAGAAACAGAGTCACAAAGACACAGAGGGTGATAGGAACAAGTCCAGTTTTATATGACTAAATAAAATTAAGGAATATCAGAGAATATATTCAAGAATAACATATCATAAGAAAAAAGTGTTAATATTAAATCAAAATTGAAGGTTTTTCTTTTATAAGAAGCCTACACTTCAGTAAAATATGCTAAAATAGTTTCATACTATGGCAATAGAAATGAATAGTACACTTACATAAAAATGTCCATTGTGTTTTCTAGGACACATTTCTAAAACAGTCATTTCTAAGAAGTCTTTTAGTGCTATCAGAAGAGAGTTAGAATTATGCTACTACCTCAATTTTTCAAAAGCATAAATCTTTTCAAATACAAGTGATTCCTAAAACTAGTCTGTGTCCAGTAAGAATTAATCAGACTCTGTGTTATCAGTTATTTATGTACCATTTTTACAACTGAGCATCCCTACTGCCATAATGACCAAAACACATGCAGTGCTCAGTTGCTGAGGCATAGCTTACAAGCTGATTTTATTGCTTTTGACACATTGAACAACAGAAGAGCCCATCAGCACAGGCACATTAGGATTCCAGAAGTACATTCCATTCATTTGCCACACGAAATCACTCCACAGTTGAATGTATGTCAAATCTTGTCTTTCTTTTCTTTAAACAATTTTATAGCACATAATGAACTATACCATTAGTGATGAATGAGTTCTCCTAACAGAATTTAAAACACTATTTTGTTTGATACTTGAATTAATCCCCAGTAATAGTCATGTAGTTTATAGATTTTCTTCATGATAATATGTAAATTTGGACATTTCTTGAATTGCTTTTTATGAACTGTAAAAATATTCATTTCCATACTACAAAATACTTTATTTTGGGTTGTTTAGACTATTAGTATTAGAGTACTGACAGCATTAGAATTAAGTTATACTTCATTATGCCTGCTTGAAGTAAATATTCTAAATATACTGCATCAGTCTTTCATAAAGGGAAAGAGTATATGTATAAATATATACAAATATACGCAAATGCCTATTGTATATATATATTGTATATATATATATTTATATATACACAAATATATATATATGGACAATTGTATATCTTTTTCAGAAGTCAAATTATTTTTAACTTTTCTATTTAAAATAGGCTATTTTCCTTTAGAAATTTTACATGTGCTATTTTATTTTCATTACATGTCCTTATTTCCTATTGTGTTAGCTTTATTTTGTGCAAAATGTAACATATGGTCAATGTCATACAATGCAGGCTGGTTGGCAGAGTTAGAGACTATTATAAAAAATGAATCACTACAAACAATTATTTTCATGTCACATTTATTTTCTTGAAACATAAAATCAGACTGATAAAAAGGAAAATACTTATTCATTTCTGTAGACTCTTTGTAGAGAATGACACTAAAATGAAATTTTAGAGTTGTTTTAAATCAAGCCAAACATTTATTATTCTTAACTCCATGTTTGTGGCTTTAGCAAGAATAAAAGGTTCTCAAGATATTTGACTACAAAGCAAGAAAATTAAAAGCAATTTTTAAAGATGCCACTGTTATCCCATCTTTATATTATATTTCAGTAGACATAGCATCTAAATTTTTAATTCATGACACTTATCATTGTTCATAAATATTTAAGATAATGTCAAATTTGTCAATGTGACACAGTCATCACAGCGCAATTTACCAATTTAAATGGGAATTGAATGTTGTTCTTATTGTAAATATTTAACACTGCATTCAGATTAATAACTGATAAATAAATGAATAAGTTGTTCTACTCACTAAAAGACTCATTTCTGAATAAATGAATTTCAAATAAATATTAAATTGAGAATGTATATCTAGTGTGTATAACAAATTATTTTGTAAAATGGGCTGAGTTCCAAGCACTTTTACCATAGTTCATATGCTATAGAATGTGCTGTGTAAATTTTGGATGAATTGACATTAAGTAATAAAAGTTACTTGATTGACAAAAATATTACAGACGCATTTTGGAGTGCTGATTGCTTGTAGAATTTTTGACATTCCAACATCAATCTCTAATTCTTTCAGACTTCATAGAGACACATTGGCTTTGTTTTTCCGTATTTTCTATTACTTTTAGTAGACGTTGAATTGATTTCTCCATTCTTTTCTAACCATTTTTTATTTATGCAATTTATATCTCAATATCAGCAGAATCTTTCCCATTCCTCCCCCTTTCTCCTTTGAGAGGGGAACTTTCCTATAGGTATCATCCCCCCCGATACACTCCCCTTTCCCCCCCCATCCCCCCCACCCCCGACTCTGGGGACATTCTGTGGCCAGACAAGTTCATTTAAGGGAACAGGATCCACAGGCAGGCAGGCAACAGGTTCAGGGTGAGCCCCTGCTTCTGTTGTTGGATATCTGCTACATAAGTGTAGGGGCCTAGGTCCAGCCCAGGCTTGCTTTTTGGTTGGTGATTCAGTCTTTGGGAGCCCCCAAGGTTCTAGGTTAGTTGATTTTGTTTGTTGTCCTGTCGAGTTCAAGTTTTCCTTGGGTCCCTCAATCCTTTAAATCTCTCTAAGTTCCATCTAAAGTTTAGCCATGAGTCTTTGCATCTCTTTCCATTAGCTGCCATGTTAAAGTTCTCCGAGGACAGTCATGCTAGACTCCTGTCTGCAAGCATAACAGAGTATTTAGGGGTTAGTTTTTGCCTATGGGATAGGTATGAATTTGGGGCAGTCATTGGTTGGCTATTCTCTTCTGACCATTTTTATTTACAAATTCTCTTCATTTAAACAACTGAGGTTTCTCTTCAAAGTAAGCCAATGAATATCAGACTTCATTTGAAATATTGAAAGTGCATATATTTTAGGATGTGTATCTCTTCTAAATTATTTCTTAGTACTTATATGAGTACTTTTACTCTCATAAAATATAACCACTTCTAAAAGGGGCAAATATTTTTCCTATTTAAGTTTAGTAATTTTTCAATGTCTTCCATGAAAATTCTAAAAATCTATAGACAAAAAATAAATAAGCAAACTCATAGACAGTTTGCATTCACCAAGAAATGTCTCTTAAGAAATAATAAATATGGGTCAGTATCTTAGGTAAGGAGATAGCAACACCCACCCCAAACAGGGAGTAACTGGGACCCACTGAGACTCAGGAATTCACTCCTGGCCCAGAGCACTGGTTCCTTTTGTTCTAAGCCTGGGCACAGAGCAGATCCTAGGGGGCAGGTCTGGCCCCAATCTCATAAAACCCAGAGGAAGCCAACCTCCCAGGAGCTCTAACCTGGGCAGTATCTTAGGTAAGGAGACAGCAACACCTGCTCCAAACAGGGAATAACTGGGACCCACTAGGACCCAGGAATTCACTCCTGGCCCAGAGCACTGGTTCCTTCCTGTCTGCGCCTGAGCACTGAGCAAATCTTGAGCCCCAGCTCTAACCCCAGTAGTAACACCCACCCCACACAGTTCTGATAATAAGTTCTTGACAACCAAGATAATAGGGAGGACAGGCTCCAGTCAGAGATAGGGCAGGTAGCAATAAGGAGATCCAGATGGTGAAAGGCAAGCTCTAAACAGGAAGGACATCTTCATCAATCTCCTCCTTTAAAGACTCTGGGATCTAGCAGAAGCTAAAACAGAAACAGAAATGTTATAAGAGCTATATGAGGTGGATGATTCCAAGGAAACAACATCTTCCAGATAAAATAATACTAAAATTTATATGAACTCACAGATTTGGGATAGCATGTACAAGACATAAACAGGTTAAAACTGGATAAAATTTTGAACTCTGAAGAGGAAGTTGGCACAAATTCTCATTAAAAAAGAAGCTACTTTCAATTGATATCTTCTGGGAAAGGTGATTATCAATATTCTCCAATGAAGCATCACTGGGTATATTAACCAGAGTTCACTCCAGGCATCATACCAAGAGCTACTTGGTAATGCAAAGTGGACTCCATGTTTTGTGTACTTTTTGTTTATTATTTATTTTATGTTTTGTCTTATTGGGTTCTCATGGACTTTTTGATTTTCATTTTTAGTTTGTTTTTGTATTGTGTTTTATTTGCAGGTGGTAGAATATATACTTGGCAGGTAGGGGAATGAGCTGAATCTGGAAGGAGTTTGAGAAGGTGAAAAATATAATCAAAAATTTTGCATGAAAACTTTTGAACTGAAATTTAAATATTAATATTCTATAATATTTACACATTGAGCAACTTGTAGAATGTTGACATGTGAATATTCAGCAAATATAATTTATTATTTTGAAATATATTTTTAATTGGATACTCCAGAAAATTGCATTGCAAACCTAAGTGCACCAAGAGCAGGATCAGTCAGTTACATGTATGTAGATTCTGATATCAAATTAACAACATATAAGCCTACAACTCTTTAGTGTATATTTATATTTTACATCACAATCTTTAAAATTAGCAGTGTACTTAGGTAAAAACACATGAGCATGAGTAAGGCAAATTAATTTTAGAAACAATAGTTCATAAGTATGCTATATAACAAATAATTACTTGGAAATTTATATAATTAAAAAGATAGTTCACTTTTATCTCTTAAGTATACACTTTTTTAAAACCTACTTTTAATAGGAGTCTTATGTATTAATAAACATAGAAATAATCGTGTAGACATGTATACTCTTAAAGCAATCCTAAAATCCATGTAATGGCGAATTATAGTTATCAAGTAGATTTGATTTGCAATTAACTAAACAACTAGAAGTTGTAAACTCTTTGGAGGGATTTTTTATCAGATAATTTTAAGTATCAGCAAAGATAATAGAACATATAAGTAGAAGCTTTGATCTTAGATTGCTTGTCTTCACTCCTTTATCTAGTTCTATCTTGTTCTGTTGATGTGTTTATATTTATTCTGCCATATCCCTAGGCTTCTGATAAATTCTGATGACCAGCAGCTAAAGCAAACCTCTAAACCTTCAGTGTTATATTGGTACTACTGAAGCATATAGGCTCACAGACTGAGCAACTGCCAGATTCTTGGAATCTCTAGTACAAGACAGCAATAGTTAGATTACTTGAATCATATTATATAAGTTAGTAAAATAAATCCAAAGCCAACAAAAAATAAATAGAAACATAATAAATTTTGTCTGTTTTTTTTTTTTTTTTTTTTTTTTTTGAAAGCACTGACTAATATAGTCTGTTAAATGTTAAAGAGTAACTGAACTTTTTGTTTGTCTGTTAAGGCACATTCTGCTAATACTGAATAAGTAATATTAATGTCTCATTATACCACAACTTTTTTTTAGTCAAAATATTGCATCAGTTGTGATTGAAAATTTGGTCTATTTTTTGTTGTTCTTTTGTTGGGTATTTTTAAAATTTTATTTAATCAATTAAATTTAAGTAAGCTGCTCTTTGCCCCATCTACTGCGAGAATGAAGACCATTCTCAGCAATCAGACTGTTGACATTCCAGAAAATGTCGACATCACTCTGAAGGGGCGCACAGTCATTGTGAAGGGCCCCAGGGGAACTCTGCGGAGGGACTTCAATCACATCAATGTAGAGCTGAGCCTTCTCGGAAAGAAAAAGAAAAGGCTCCGGGTCGACAAATGGTGGGGTAACAGAAAGGAACTGGCCACAGTCAGAACCATCTGCAGTTATGTTCAGAACATGATCAAGGGTGTTACACTGGGCTTCCGTTACAAGATGAGGTCTGTGTATGCTCACTTCCCCATCAACGTCGTCAGTCAGGAGAATGGGTCTTTGGTTGAAATCCGAAATTTCTTGGGTGAAAAACATCCGCAGGGTTCGGATGAGGAACGGTGGTGTTGCTTGTTCTGTCTCCCAAGCCCAGAAGGATGAATTAATCCTTGAAGGAAATGATATTGAACTTGTTTCAAATTCAGCGGCTCTGATTCAGCAAGCTACAACAGTTAAAAACAAAGATATCAGAAAGTTTTTGGATGGCATCTATGTGTCTGAGAAGGGAACCGTGCAGCAGGCTGATGAGTAAGGCCTCAGATTCCTAGCTCCAGAAACAAGATCCTGATCACAACTACAATTTGGGCTCTTTGAGGGCAATAAAGGATTTATATATTGAAAAAAAATTTAAGTAAGCTAAAATCTAGCAAAAGCATCATTTCATACTCTATTTTTAAAATATATGTGCATGGCACCTTTTGGGAGAGTATGTATTCTTAGAAATCAAGTCTGAAACCTTTAAGAAAAGCTGGTTTCTTTACTTTTAATAATCAAGGAACCTAGGGAACAATTTATTTTTGGATTGTTCTGATGTTTTTTATTACTAGGAAAAATACATAATGTTTTGTCACATGATTAAAAATCAATGTACAACAGTGTGCCTGAATAAGGTTTCTATATAAAAATGTCCTGTCCTTTATTTTGATCAAGAAGACCATTGTTAAGTTTTTACATTAATATCTCTTACCATCTTAGTCATTTTCTATAGCACACTTACTATAAAGCAGACAGAAGTAATATATTCTTAGTTACTTATTCAATATGATACTGAAAACAAGAGATTTTGGTTGAAGATATCACTAAACAAAGTTTCCCAAAGTACTGAAAATGATACACTAAGACTGTCTCTTAATGTACAATGCACAAGTACATGGAAAGCTGTCATAATTAGAATTCTTGCCCACTATATAATCATTCAAAGGTTAAGGTTAATATATGTTCCTTGAAGACTTGCAAGGATTGGATTTAAGTATAATTCTAATAATTAACACTATCATTATACTTAGAGATATTGATTTAAGTAATACAATTATATCATATAAAGTAGAAGAAAGAAAAACTTAAAGACAGAAGTAACAGGACATATTGCATTTTGAAAGAATACAGCAGTCTGTAAAAGTAAGTAACCATACTCAAAAATTGACAATTGCTTGATCTGTACTATTTAACTTTTATTTCAGATGAAAGGTAAATAGTTAAGCAAATTATCCCAGTATGATATTATGTCATGTGGACAATATTTCAACTTTTTTTTATGATTTTGATACAGAACAATATATCTCAAATGGTTCATCATTGAAGGAAACATCAACTATTAATTGTATAAGCAACAGAATAATTATTATTTAAGAAAATGTAATTATTTTGTCTACAAAATTAAAGTGAATTCTTATGTGGAAATGATAAAAGAAAGAAACTTTCAGTAAAAATATAGGTGTTTTATGTATATTGTATTTTGGGTAATAGCAGGAAATAAAGATAGCACAAGCATAAAAAATACTTATCTAATGTAAATTAACTCGGTGGGTGTCAAAAAAAACCCCACAAACACAAAAACCAAATAAACAAAGAAAACAAAAAACAAAACAAACAAAAAACAAAGAAGGACAAAGAGGGAACACAAATGGAACAAATGAAAATAATAAAATAGTAGATAGAAACTCAAACACAAAAATTATAGCTATAGTGTCTCTGACACTATGCAGACATTAGAAGTGCAGGATCTATGGAAACCATATAAGATGGAAGGAGTGGTGCACTGTACCACAAATGTTGTGTAGCAGAGGTGGGGATGAGATGAGTGGATTGGATCTGTGGGGAAAGATGGTGAAGAAACTACTACATGGTTTTGTGAAATCAGATTTTCTGCTGCAGTGAAAACTCAGGGATATTGGGGATATTCGTACCATGCTGCATCTACCAAGACAAGTTGCACATACAAAACCAAGTTAGCCTAGGCAGAGAGAGAAGTAGTAGACAGAGCTAGCTAGAATACCAAACCTCTTTGCTTCCTAGAAGACTAATTACCATATTCTAGAGATTAGGTGACAGGATATATTCTCTACTGGATTTTGGTTTAATTTTTATTTAATTATCCCTTAAATTATTCATTGTCCTGGTTTTGTAATTTATAATATTAGTCTGTAGCATTATATGTTGAAAGTAAATAGATTGATTAATAATTTATAGTTAAAATCTATGGAGACTTTTAAAAACTTTGCCTTATTACATTAAAAGATAATCATGAGAACTTTTATGGTCCTAAACTTATATGTCTATGTGTCAGGCACACAATGCGAGGAGGAAAGGTTAGCATTGTCAAGATGAAACAACCTATAAATGTTTCTAATCCATTAACTTATACCCTACAGTGAGGGATGTTTGTTACATAGTTGGCCTGTGAATGGTATCATGTTAATTAAGATTGTGACAACCGTATCTACTGTGGGCAACATCATTCCTAGGCAGGAGCTCAAACTTCCTTTAAAAAAATGGAGAAATCAGGTTAAACTCATTAAATGAGCAATCAAACCTGTATCATTGATTTATTTCTACTGATCACTGTAGATATGACTTGACCAACCGGTTGAGGTTGGTACTAGCACATTTACAGAGATTTGTCAGTTCCATGTGCCAAGGAACTTATGGTTAGAAATGCTGTTGTTAAGTTGAATGAATTAAATGTGATGGGCTACTTGAGGACTTAATTAGTAAGTAGTAGCAGGCAGGTGGCAGCACTGGATAGTCACAGGCAATGTGATTATACTTATCATAATGAAAGACATAAGCAAAGCAATATCCATAATGATCTGACCCATATATCTTTTATACTATCTAATTGGTCATGGTATTTCCAGGGACAAAATAGATAATAGGCCTATTATATTCCTTTGTTGTTGTTTGTTTGTTTGTTTTGATCTGTGCAAGAAGGAGTTTTAAATAAATGAAAGAAAAGCTAAATGAGGTTTTGGCAAGAGAATATCTTAGTAATGAAAGAATTTTCAGACTTGAGCCAGTTTGCAAACCCAGAACTTCTTGAAGGAAGGGATAGCCCTTAAGAAGAACTTTGCTAAAAATATCTAAGTATTTCACTGTTATTCTTCCTGTAGTCCTTCTTACAGAGTGACTTATGGTCTTTTTACAAAGGTAACTGTACAATGGAAGAAAGTAAGTAATCAGATTTCTGAAGTCTATAGAATAGTGCTTCAGAATTGATCCTGATTCTAGGAGTCCCTTAAGAACCATTGTAGCCCCAGATTAAAGGTCAGGTAATTAGAGTAATTCTGTTGAAATTATACATCAGAGTAAGTCTTCCAAATCTCCAAACCCATCCTGCAGATATTTCTACAGTTATAGAGGCAATTGAGGTAAATATTGGATAGTTGTTAGAATATCCACCTTGGTTGCTGACCTGTGAAATGGGAGTCACAGTGGTAGTGAAGGCAAAATGGAAGCCATTGAAGTTGATTCTACTAGGGAATCAAAGACTATAACACAACCCAGGAAGAACTGTAGAAGTTAGTGCCACCATCAAGAACTTGAAAGATACAGTTATGGTCTTTCTACCACCTCTTCTTTAATGTTTCTATGTGCCAAAGTAGATGAGAGAATGGTTATTGGTGAATAACAGCTGATTATTAAAAACCTAATCACATAGGACTCTGATTGCTGCAGCTATAAAATTTGTGATTCTTTTAAGTGTATATTAACACTTTCCCTGAGATATGGTACACAGCTATTGATCTAGAAAATGGCAAATCCTTGTCCTTGTTCATAAGAACCACCAGAAGCAATTTTATTTTACTTGGCAACACCAGCATTATACTCATACAGTTTCAACTCAAAGATATATTAACATTCTATAATTTCTTGCTCTATAGTTTAGTTCAAATAATATATTGCCTTTTTATACTGCCGTTCCCTCAATACAGTAACTATTTTTTACTAGAAGTTCCTGCCACTGTTTCTCATGGTTATTTAATGTAAAGAGCAAATTTTGCCCATATCTAGTTTAAATTAAGAACTTTACATAAGATACAGTTTCTATCGAAATAGTATAAAAAGATTCAGTATTTAGGCTGATAGATTTCTGATGATATCACACATACCCAGGGATATTAGTAATTTAAAATATAAGCTTTATCTCTAAGTTATTCTGATTTTATGAGTCAACTACTTTATCTAATTTTTATTACATATTTCAATACAAAAGAATTTGGCATAATTCATATTAGAACACTCAAACAAATATCAATCACGTACTTTGGTACATTGCCATTTTATATATGTGAAATATATAAATCCATATTCCCCAATAATATTAAGTATGGATTTATTTATTTTTAATTTTGAAGCTTTTTCCACATTCTTGTGATAGATATCCTTCCAACATTTTTCAGTTCAAGTTATATGCATTCACATGCTAACTAAATCTAAACTATATATGACACATTCTTACACATAACTACTATAGATGTAGCTGTACATATATATGAATATATATGAAATATTTCTTACAATAATTTTGAAGGCTGTCAAGTTAGCTCACTGGACAAAAGCATTTGTCATACAAGCTTGACTTGAACTTGGATCCACAACATCCATTAAAAGATGCAGATATAGTAGTATCAACATGAGTCCACCTACAGAAATAATGAGGGTAGGAACAGAAGAATGACCTAAACTTACACTGGAATATATGGTGCAGCAAAATAAATGACAGACTCAGTATCAAATCAAAGATGAAAAGCAAAAGAATATATACATTTTTGCTGTTCTCTGACCTCTGCAGAGGCACTTTGATATATGCAATTTCATACTCTCACATATTTCATAGATACATACAGACATATATATGTATATATATATATTATACACATACATATGTATATACACACACATATATATATATATACACACACACATACACACACACACACACACACACACACACACACACACACACACAGAGACTAGCTTCCACAGTACTGGAATTGTTATTTACACCCTCAGGAAAGAAAATTAACAACCAGTCCTATGCATCTGTAGACACTGTAGTCTAGGGTAACACCCTATCCTGGCAAGTTATAACCACTGAGGTGATGGCCATAAAATGTGTTAGGAACCGTACCATGTATTCTACTTAGATTTAAGGCCACCAAAAATACTGAAGTCACACACAGCACTGGTAACAGAGCCAAGAAATCATGGCTAGATGGGTAATGGACCCTAAATGAGAACTTAAAACTCTGATGATGCTAAATGGACAGAGCATTAAATTGTCTTCTAATCACTTTTTGTTATATCTGTATATTTGTAAATCTCTTAGTTTTTATTAGAGAAACCTCTTTTCAAGGGAGATAGTTATTAACAGAGATAGCAGAAGTAATAATGTTGCAGAGAATAAGAGATTGGGGAGTGCTCAACCCTAAAATGGGACATCTAAATCACTCCATCTTCTCTACTAGATTCAGAGATCTTTGTAGAATAAAGGACTTGTATAGAGCAAAGGCACTGTGTGACAGAAGCTCAATAGTACTTTTCAGAAACAAAAGGATATTGTACATATAAACTGACAACAGCTGTGTCTCTATTCATAACTTCTGTTCAAGATGAAATTAGACGTTTCTATCATAGAATGGGGAGATGGTCACAAAGTTCCAGACATAGATAAAGAACTATTGGCAACTGATGCATGCTTGGAGAAAAAGAGAGAGAGAGAGAGAGAGAGAGAGAGAGAGAGAGAGAGAGAGAGAGAGAGAGAGATCAGGTGACTTTGTAGATGTAGTAATTACCCATGTACATAGTGACAGAACTAAGTAAACTCAATAGTTTATACAATTACAAGAAATTGGGAGCAATTAGTGGTTGGAGAGATAGGGAAAGAATTAGAAGTAAAGGAAGCATGGCTATACAGGATCACAACATATACATGTGTGTAAAATTCTCAATAAAGATTGAAGCCTTAGCATAATAAACATAGTTAAGTCACTCACTTTCAAAATCTGACATATTCATTTAACTTTTCTTTTTTTTTTTCAGTAACCAAAGAAACCATTGTTGACATTGAAAGGTGTGACATATTTACGTAACACAGACTGTATGGTTATTAATTACAATATCTAACTGGTATATATATATAACAATCCAGTATATTCATCTTTCATTTTGTTTGTTTAAGATACAGCTTTATGCATGGAATGATTAGTATATTCTGACTAAACCTTTGCCCTTAGAAATTAATACCTGTACTACTTAATTATACTTTCTGTAATACATATAAGACATTTTAATGCATAAGTAATTACACAGTCATACTTGAAAAGCCTATTTTGTTATTTATATTTTTACTTCTACATTTTGAGCTTTAAGTAATGATCAGTTTACAAAAGTTATCTTTGCTTAATGTCTCAATATCTTTTGCACTTAAGGATCAAAAGACAAAACTTGGTGAGATGAGATCACTCAGTGATTAATGTCTTTCCCTGTAAGTTGAGTAAAGATTTGGTTTTTCAGAACCCATAGAAATGTGGTAGGGCTTGTCAGCTTTCATTTAATTCTAGTCTCTATAGCGGGCAGCAGGGATTTTTAAGGCATAGAGGCTAGTGAGAATAGCCTATGTGAGGTAATGCAGACCAAAAAGGACATGTATGGTATGTACTCACCAATAAGTAGATATTAGCCATAAAGTACAGGATACCCATAATACAACTCCTAGACCATAAGATGCTTAACAAGAAGGAAGGCCCAGGTATGGATACCACAAATCCACTTAGAACGGGGAACAAAATAATCATGGAAGGCCAAGGGAGGGAGGAACTGGTCTGGGAGGGGGGGCGATAGGGGAGAGAGAAAAAGGGTGCCTGGATAAGGAATGGGCAGAGACAGGAGAGAAGCCCAGAGGGCCAAGAGAATGAATTGAAATATGCAGTAGTCGGGGATGGGGACTATAGAAACCTCTAGAATGTCCCAGAGACCTGCAATATGAAGGTATCCCCATTGGAACAAACAGTGTCAACTCAGAGCTCCCAGAGACTAAGCCAAAAACCAAGGAGTATGCACGGGCTGCTCCATGGCCCTGGGCACATGTAGTAGAGGAATGCTTTGTTTGGTCTCAGTGGTAGAGTGCTTAATCCTGTGGAAACAGAGAATTTCTCAGGGAATAGGAGTTCTGGAGAGGGTGAGATGGGGGTGAGTGGGCTATGGGGAGCACCTCTGTAAAAGAGTTAGGGGTAAAGAACTCAGGAAGGAGGATCAAGAAGCTGGACAACTTTTGGAATGTAAATGAATAAAATAACTTTTAAAAAATTGCATTTGACCAGAAGAACTTGTTTTAAGGAATAATAAGGGAAAACAATAGAAAATGCTTTCAGATCATAAGCTGAGGCCTCCACTTGCACATATTTACACATGTATTTCAACCTGTGACATACAAACATGTAGACACCTATGCACACACCCACAGACCTCCACCACATAAACAAATATACAGGAGTGTGCAAATAAAAAGAGAAAACAGAAACAAAAACCTTGGCCATTCCTTGAAACCTGGAGCTTGCCATTTCTCACATCCCAATGTCTGTGCTTGTGGAATCTTTACATGTTGGAAAAACTCAGTTTTCATATCAAAAAGTACATAAACTTTTATGTGAGAAGTTTTTCTTACCACAAAATAAATAAATAAATAAAATAGACTTTTACTAAAAACTAAGTAGTGGGAATGATTAGCTTGTGCATAGTCACGGGGCATGGAATCCTGTTGGGCTGTGTTGTGGCTAGGCTTGGCTAGCTTGCTTGGATCTGCAGCCCATGGCTGGAATGCAGAGAGGTCCTCCAGGCGGGAAGTTAGGCTTAGCAGCTCATCAAAAGCCTTCTCTGTGGTTCCCCCATGGTGGGCCCCAAAAGACATAAGGAAGTCTATATTTTTATAGGCTTTATTTTCATAGTGGATGGTAGTTGAATCTGGTTGTACCCTGACATAGGTCATAGAAGACCTGACTTAAATAGGGAATGGGGGAGAGGGGAGAAAAAAGGATCTGGGGAAGAATGCTTAATTGGCTACGCCCTCTGGCCTTCAGGTATCTCATTAGTATGTAAATCTCTTGAGGATGAGGGCAGTAGTCACGCCCTCCACCTGATGTACACCTCTCTTAGGAGGGGCTATATTGCCCTACATGATTGAAAACCATGGGTCAATGGAGGTCTGGTCCATGTGTCAGGAGCCTGAGGTCTGGGAGCATGGCCAAACACCTGAAGTTGTCCCACTAGGGTCTGGGATTTGAGGCCTATGCCCAAGCAGGAACCAAGCTATCTTTTCATGGTCCCACACTAAGTAGCATTCAATTTTATAAAACTACAGAAATGTTCATGGAATTAAATTACAGATTGGTTTGTACTTGCTAAAATTCTAAATTATCTTTATATGATTTGCATATATTCTATTCATTTTATAGCTTTTATGGGTTCAATTTTACTAATCTTTCTGAGAATGGTGTTAAGGTGGGGGTACACCAAGAGTAAAACAAGTGGTTCTTAATGAAGAAAGAGATCATGAACCTGATCATGACTGAAGGAGGGGAGCTACTGTGTCTCCTTTTCTTATACATTTTATGTTCTAGGCCAAGTCATAAGATAAACAAATTAGCAACAAGAGAATCATTATTGTGTATGCTACCCTTCATGAGTAGTTTGTATGATATGGTACATTATTTTATTTATGCTCAAAGAAATCACTTGTATATATAAAAATCATTTTATAAAACTCAAAATTGGATGTAACAGAATTGGAATCAAACTCGTTTTGGGATGGAAGGACCCTCTCATAGGTGTTCCATATCAGATATTCACACTACAATACAGTTATGAAGCCACAACTAAATAATTTTATTATTATGTGTCAACATAACATAATGAACTGTATTAAATGTCACAGCATTAAGAAAGCTGAGAATCACTGACCTTTATGTCATCTTTATTTCTCTTTTTAAAAATATCCACCTGAGTTTAATTAGTGTTGCCTGTATGTGCATAGGTGTGAGCCCATACAATGAAAGATATACAATTTACCAGAGGCTACCACCCCAAAGAAAAGTGAATATTCATCACACAACAGCTATTAACTGTTAGTAGCATCCCACTTAGAGATACTGACTCATGACTCCCTTAGCCATCCAAGTAGAAATTTGGCTGTATTGATCTAATGAAAGAAACCACAGCTGTTGTAACCTTTTAAGTGCAATATCATAAATGCAAAGTCTGTGTGATATTCATAAGACATTCTTTCTGAGAATACACTCTCAATTTTATGATAATGATATGCCTTCAATGTTCTATTCTGTGATATTACCTAAGCTTGTCTTTTTTTGGACTCTCACATGTATGTGTTATTTGAGGATGGGTGTTTGTTTTCAGAATGCTGACCATTTATTAGCTTCTAACAGTTGTCAAATGCAAAAAGAAGCTTCTTTGACTAAGGGTGAGTCAAATTTATTAATATAAAAATAACTACTTGGTAGGTAATTTGGCAATATATCCATTTGGCAAAACAAAAATAGCAGGTTCCTCCATAAATAAAATTTTTTGAATAGATATATGCAGTTGCATATGAATTTTCTCCTATGGAGGTTCATTCCTCCACAGCCTGTTTTGTTGTTGTTGTTTGTTTGTTTTGTTTTTTGTTTAACAGATTTACAGCACTCAGTGTACAAAGCCACAGATTCAGTTAGCAACAGTCAATAGTTGACCACCTTAAACAGTCATGACACTGTTGCAACACTGAACATATCTTGACTGGCAGGCCAGTATTATAGCATGCAGGATCTTGTACTGGGTAAAACCACTAATATTTTTCTTCATTAGTATACAAGGTGAGAAGAAATGTATTGATCATTTACAAATTGATTTCTTTATGATTTATATCATCATTTGTGCATTTTTACCCTTATGGTCTTATTTTTGAATTATAGTGAACAACCAAAAGCAATGTCAATAGTCTGTCTTTTGGGAGCCTGTCGATCCTGCATAACCAATAACTTGTAGAGAAAGATCTCATATTATAGTGCCCAGGAAATGTTAGGGATCCCCCCAAAAAGCAGACAGGAGCCAATCTGATGCAACTCACAGTTGTGTCTTTATACTATTCGAGAAAGCTTGGGCCTCCCCAATGCTCCCCTGTCAGATTGGACAGTTTTGGTGGTGGGGAAGCCCCTAATATATATTGGGGCAAGCTTTATAGTAAGCAGCAACTGGGGAATAACTGTGCAAGCATCTAATTGGAAAGTTATTGTGTCCTTTAATATAATTGGCTGGTACTGAGAGTTATATCAAACCTAATTTCTGTTCCCCTCTGCATTGGCGGTCAATAGTCAGGGGTTTTACTTGTAACCTGGGGATGCAGGTTTGTTGAGGAAAAAACTTGGAGATTCTGGTATTGTTGAGGGTATAACCTGGAAATGCTGGTCTTGTTGGGGATTAGCCTAGGGACTGGAGCTAGACTTGTGTTTTGTTGGGATACAACTTGGAAAGTAATGCTAGGTAGTAGCCTGCTCATTTCCCTTAGTTTAAACTTAGGTTAGTTTTTCTAAAATTAAGTCTGAACTTAAAAGATTTGGCCTCTCATCACCCAAACCTGAAGTTTTCATTTAGTAACTCATGTCTTTTTAGGGAAAGTATTTGCCAACTACATGAGGTATTCCCATTTTAAATTTGTATTTATTATTCCCTACATCCTTGGGATTGCTTAAATCCCTCTACCAAAGTAGTAAGTGGGAAAACACTAGAAAAACTCTCCTCTGGATTCAAGTGTGAACATGCTCACAAACATATATACATAAGTGCATACAGCACACTAACACAGTATACACACACACATACACATGCACATACACACAAGACCTTAAGTATCAACACTGGCAAATATCTGTAATTTAGCTTTGTCTTTGTCATTCCCTCCCCTCTAATATCTGTCACTCTATGTCTTCTAGATTAGTTGGGATTACATTTGCTATCATGTAACACCAGGAACAAAACAAGTTGAGGAGAAAAAGCTTTACTTGGATTATGGTTCCACATCTGTAGTCTATCACTGAAGGACATGACAGAAACTCACAGTAGGAACCTAGAGGAAGGAGACCATACAGGTTTGTTGCTTACTGGTTTGGCTCCTCTGGTCTTTTCAGTCTCCTTTCCTATATAACCCAGAATCACAAGCATAGTAATGGCACTATCCACAATGATCTGAACCCTACTGTATCAATCATTAATTAAGAAAATGCCTTAAACTTTTTATTTTGGTTTGTGATTAGTTTTTGTAAGATAGGGTCTATCTGTGTAGCCATGGTTGTCCTGGGACTGTTCTGTAAACCAAGTTGGCCTCGAAGTCACAGAAATCCATGTGCCTCTGCCTCCCAAGTGCTTAGATTAAAGTTTTGTGCCACCACAATTCTAATCTTATGTAAGCATTTTCTTCTCTTCTAAAAATAATTACATTGTTTAAAATAATTTTAAATTATATGTTGATCATATTCTTCATCTCCCATAAGTCCTTTCAGAAACGCTCTCCCTCTTCACCCAGCCAACATTAAATGGCTCTTACTATAGAGACTTTTTTAAAATTGAGTTTCACTCTTTTCAGAAGAATTTAGTTCAAGTTAACATAGAGCTCTCTCACATAGCTTCCTTTGCAATGGACTTTGATGTGCCAATTTTTTTTTAACAGCTTCTCCCCTGTCATTTTGGCCAAATCATCATCATCATACATAGTTACTATTGCTGGTAGAGTGGTCTCCTACCAGCACTTTTATTTCCGAAACAACCCTTAATAGTATTTTTATATTCTACACAGTAGCCTTTGAAATCAACTGAGTCATTGTTTTCATTTCAAAATATAAGACACACCATGTGGTGGCACATGGTATAATCAAAGAATCTGGATCTTGAGCCTAGAGTGGGCTACATAGTGAGACTCTTTTTTAAAATAAAATGTACAAAAAATGTGGAAATGTTCACTCTGGTCTTACAATGGGACAAAATACATCTGAAAAATCAATAGCTCCTCTTATTTTAATCAAACAACTGAAGTCCTCTTCAAAACACTGCTGTAAAATTTCAAAGTGGAAATCAAAGAATTAAACTGAAGTTGTTTAATGGGACCAAAGGTTAATAAAATGGCAATTTACCCAAGTTTGGCAAGCTGAGTGCTGAAATACTTGAGAAGAAGCAGTCTTTTAAGGTCATGTTCTTAGAGAAATCCATTCCCAATTCTGGGCCTTATTTTATGGAACCACACCAAGTGAGAGGAACAGCTGAAATATCCTCTTGGATTGTGCCTAGGTATCTCTTAGGAGCATAAGAATATCTATTATGTAATATCCCCAAAAGAAGCCCAAAATAAAGACTATTTCCACAGTAGAAAAATGTATCATAGTTTTCTACCATGTAGATGGACATTTTGCCTAGAAGATTAACATAGATGATGCTTAAGGATATTTAAAATAAGAAAATGTTCTATATAAGATAAACTGTCTCGTGTGTTTACATTAAAGCCTAAGGAATTACTTTAATGTATAAGATTAAAAAATATATACTTTTTGGTTCTTTCTCTATTCCCTGGGACTCTGTAGAGATTCTATAGATTTTTATTCTCATTTCCTCTCTTTGTCTCTGCTGTTAGCACTAGAGCCATTCACTGCTTGAAAACCTTCTGACCACACATCCTGTCAAAAATGTGGCACTTTAACTTCCCATCTTTCAATTCTAATTCACCAGTCTCCTTTACAGCCCTATAGCAGACTACCAGAATTAGTTGTCTTGCCTTGCCCCTCTATTCCATGGGACCTAACAGATTTTAATAATAAACCCAGATTTCTTCTTCCTGTGGACCTTCTTTGGGATTCCCACTCTGAATGTTTATGCCCAACCTCATTTATTCCTCTCATTATGTAGAAACAAATTCTATGCAGGACCCCTAGTGTCCAAACCTGGCAGATAATTAGAAGCATTTTCAATGATGAAACTCATAACATGCACACACTTCTAAGATCCTAGCAGGACACCAACAAAATAACACCACGTCCAAAAGACAAAACAAATATTAGTACCTAGATTTAAACCATCAAAAACCCAGGTTCCTACTTAATGAATGTGTAAAAGCATACTGAATATCAATTAGGATAACATATCTCTAAGAAATATAGTACAGACAAAGATGTCAAAATAGCAATTATAAATATGTTCAAGGACCTTAAAGAGAGTATGAATGAACCAGCTAGTGAAATATATAAAAGCACAAGCAAAGAGTGAAGGAAATGATACTTTATAAATTAAGACAAAAACTACAGAAGTAATAAAGTGCAAGAGATGGAATTCTGCCGCTTCCTCTCTTCCACCTCCATTTGACTCATGAACCATACAGGTAAGCTTCCCCCATCCATCTTCCCTGCTATGTGAGCCCTCTAGGCCAAGCCAAACTGCCCTGAGCAGCCTGCCATTTCAGGGGGGACCTCTGTTCTCCTGCTTTCTCTCTGCCCACCTTCATCAGACGTGAGCCTCCAGAACCATACAACCCCAGGGTAGCCATCAAACACTGCCACACCAAAACCATCGAGATTCAGCCCCTTCCAATACCTACTACAACAAGAATATCCAGGCACCAAAATCATCCAGATGGCTAAAGGCCCTCTAAAGAACACAATCAACAAGAGTAAGGGCAATATGGCACCTCCAAAACACAGCAAGCCATGGATATCTTAACACACTCAAAACACACAAAATGTCCTTAAATCCAAAGTTATAAAAGTAATAGAAGCCTTTAAAGGTGAAGTAAATAAATACCTTATAGAAATACAGGAAAATACAATAAAACATACACAGGTCTTTAAAGAGGAAACAAATAAATCCCTTAAAAACATACAGGAAAATACAATTGAACAAGTAAAGGAAATTAATCAAACTGTGAAAGACCTGAAAGTAGAAATAGAAGAAATAAAGACAACAAAAATTGGGGAAATCTGGAGATGGAAAACCTAAGAAAGAGAACAGGAACAGAACAACAGATGCAAGCATCATTGACAGACTACAGGAGATTGAAGAGAGAATTTCAGGCATAGAAGATAGAATAGATGAGATTGATACATCAGTCTAAGAAAATGTTAAAGCTATTATTTCCTGACACAAAATATTCAGGAAATATGGAATACCATGAAAAACTCTAGCCTCAGAATAGTATAGAATAGATTAGAAGAAGGTGAGGATCCTAGCTACAGGCCCCAGAAAATATTCTCAAAAAAAAAAACAATCATAGAAAAAAAAAACTTTTCCAACCTAAAGATGTCTAACAAGAAGCTTATAAATCACCAACTAGAGTGGACCGAAAAGAAAATTCTCCAGTCACATAATAAAAAAGTTTTCCAAGCAAATGGACCCAAGAAACAAGCTGGAGTAGCCATCCTAATATCTAATAAAATAGGCTTTCAACCAAAATTAATCAAAGGGACAGGGAATGACACTTCATAATCAACAAAGAAAAAAAACTTATCAAGTTGATACCTCAATTCCGAGCATTTAAGCCCTAAACACATTGGCATCCACCTTTGTAAAATATTGCTAAAGCCTAAATGTAACATAGAGTGCTACTCATTAGCAGTGGGAGACTTCATCACTCCAATCTCACCAATTGACAGGACATCTAGACAAAAACTAAGCAGAGAAACAATGTAACTAACAGACTGTTTAAATCAAATGGACCTAACAGACACCTATAGAATATTTCACCCAAATACAAAGTGATATACTATATTCTCAGCACCTCATGGGAAGAAATTAAAGACTTTCTAGAATTCACTGAAAACTGAAGGCATGGCATACCCAAATTTATGGGACACAATGAAAGCAGTGCTAAGAGGAAAGTTCATAAGACTAAGTGTCTCCATAAAGAAATTAGAAAATTCACATATCAACAATATGATAGTACATCAGAAAGCTCTAGGGATAAAAAAAGAAGCAAGCACAGCAATGAGGAGTAGAAGGCAGGAAATAATCAAAGTCAGGGCTGAAATCAATCAGTTGGAAACAAAAAAAAATTTACATTACCAATAGTCAAAAAAAACAAAAAACAAACAAAAAAAAAAACAAAAAAAAAAACAAACCAACAACAAAACCCAAGAGCTGCTTTTTTGAGAAAATCAAAAAGAGATATAAACTCTTAGGCAAACTAACCAAGAGACAGAGAGACAATATCCAAATAACCAAAATCAGAAATGTAAGGGAGACATAACAACTTACCCAGACAAAATTCAACAAATCATTAGTACTTACTTCAAAAACCTGTACTCCACAAAATTGAAAAATCTTAACAAATAGACAATTTCCTAGACCACTTATCAAAGTTAAATCAAGACCAGCTTAACTATTTAAACAGTCCAATAACCCCTGAAGAAAGAGATGTGGTCGTTAAAAGTCTCACAATCAAAAATAAATAAATAAATAAATAAATAAATAAATAAATAAATAAGGTCACAGCCAGATGGTTGTAGTGCAGAATTCTCCCAGTCAGTCTTTCAAACAAGAGCTAATTCTAATGCTACTAAAACTATTCCACAAAATAGAAATAAAAGGAACACTACCAACACACTCTATGAGGTCACCAAAGTCAACCTGATACCTAAACCACACAAAGACTCAACAAAGAAAGAGAATCTTGGACCAATTTCTCTTAAGAACATTTGTATAGGTGGGTTAGTTAAGATGCTTTGGCTCCTGGCAGGTTGCTAATGCTGTACCTGCCCAAGAGCTCTTTGGATTATCAATGAAAGACACAATAAAAGAACTTCAGGAGCAATCAACATTTCTGACCTAAAGCTGTACTACAGAGCAATAGTGATAAACTGCATGGCATTGGTACAGAAACAGACACATTGATCAATGGTATCAAATCAAAGATCCATATATAAAGCCACACACCTGTGGACACTTGATTTCTGATAAAGTAGCCAAAACTATACAATGTAAATATAAAAGCATCTTCACCAACTCTTGCTGGATTAACTGGATATCTTACATATAGAAGAATGAAAATAAATCCATATTTATCAGCCTGCAGAAAATTGAAGTTCGTTTGGAGCAAGGACCTCAACATAAAAATAAATACACCAAATCTCATAAAAGAGAAAGTGGGAAATGCTCTTGAATGTATTGGAATGTGAGACAATTTCCTGAACAGAACAGCAATGGCTCAGGCTCTAAGATCAACAATTGATAAATGAGATCCCATATACTTTGAGGATTTTGCAAGGCAAAGGACACTGTCAATAGGACAAATAGGCAGCCCACAGATTGGAAAGCATCTTCACCAATCCTACATCTCACAAAGGGTTAATATCCAAAATTTACAAAGCACTCCAGAAGTTAGGCACTGACAACCTAAATAACCCAATAAATTTAGTAGAGAAATAAAACAGAAAATTCTCAACAAAGGAATTTCAAATGGCTGAGAAGCATTACTTTAAAAACCTGAATCAAATTGAAAAATCTAAAAAATAAATGAACAGTTTTCTTGACAGATGCCATTTACAAAATTAAACAAGTACACATAAGACATATCACTTCTGGTGAAATAAAAACAGCAGTGGATTATTCTACTAAAAAAAATACTAAAGCTAGATAGAATTAGCTCAAAATTCTCCAAGATTTCTAAATGAATTAAAAACAATTCTTCTCAAAATATTATACAAAATTGTTTAGTTCTTGTTCCACATTTAACATGATACCTAAACCACATAAAGACCCAATTAAGAAAGAAAATTGCAGACCAATTTTCCTTATGAATATACATACAATAATTTTCAATAAAATACTGGGAAATGTAGTACAAGAACATATCAAAAAGATAATCCACTATTATCAAGCAGATTTTAAGTTAGAGATGCAGAAATTACTCAAAATATACAAGGTGATTGATGTAACCCATCTTATAAACAGACTGAAAATAAAAAACAGCAAAAACATCATCAATGCAGTAGATGCATACAAGACTGCCTTTGACCTAATCCAATACCCTCATGATAAATGTTCTAGAGAAATTTCAGATACAAAGTCCATGTCTCAATATAATAAAGAAAAATTACAGCAATCCTGTTGCTAACACCACTAGCATTCCACATAATCAGCAACAAGATTCTTCACACTCTCCAATATTCTCCTACTTCAATACAGCACTTGAAATCTTATCCAGAGCAATAAGACAACTGTATGGGATCAAGAGAATACAAATAAAGAAGTTGTCAAAGCATCTTTATTTACATATTAATAGTCAAGGTCGATTAAACAAATGATAGCTCAAGTTGGCTGTAGAAAGTATAGAGTAAGGGAAACACTCACCTATTCCTGATGGAAATGCAAACTCCTACAACCACTGTAGAAATCTGTGTTGGTTGATCAGAAGTTTAGAAATGATATACCCTGGGATGTAGTTATACCATTCTTGAGCATATACACAAAGAAGTCTACAGCCAAGTATAGAGGAGCCTATGGTCAGGATGTCCTCACCTATTTGTAGGGAACCACACAGCTAATAACTTATTTTAGCCACTGTCAAATTACTTGCTTAGGAAAAGCCCCATTACCCACTGCAGCTTCCAAGTACACAGCTAGGACATACAGCATCTACCTTCAAACACCATGTGTTTCAGATATTCAGGGCCACATATACATCCCATAATACTTGCATGTGGTCCTAGCCAGCTGGAATAAAAACTTTCATTTAGTTATCAATTATGTTTGAGTGGTTATCTCTGGTGGGCTTCCTGTAACAATGGTCTACTTCTTCCTTACCAAGTATTGGGGGGGGGTGCGGGACACAACTGAGGCCCTGAGCACCAGAAGAAAGACCTCCTACCTCAGGAGGTAGGAGGTTGGGGCACCCTCTAGAATGTACCAAAGACCTAGGAGGTGAGAGTCTCTCAAGTCTCAAAGGGAGGGTCCTTAGATGAAATGCTCTACAGTGGGCAGAGTGAACTTTTAGAGTCCACCTCCAATAGAATGACAGGGCATCAAGTGGAGAGATGGGGTTGCCATCTCAGAGTCAAAAACTCTGACCCAGAATTGTTCCTGTCTGAAAGAACTGCAGAGACAAAAATGGAGAAGAATCTAATGAAAAGGAGGTTCAGTGACTGGCCCAAATTGGGATACAGCTCAGAGGGAGGCCCCAAGGCCTAACACTATTACTGATGCTATGGTGTGCTTTCAAACAGGTGCCTATCATGGCTGCCCTCAGAAAGGCCCAACAAGCAGCTGAAAGAGTCAGATGCAGATATATACACCCAACCAATGGACAGAAGCTGGTAACTCCTGTGATTCAATTAGGTAAAAACTGGAAGAAACTGAAGAGGAGGATGACTTTAGAGGAAGAACAGCAGTCTCAAGTAACCTAGACTCGTGGGATTGCTCAGATACTGAGTCACCAACCAGGCAGCATACACCAGATGATATGAGGCCCCCAATACTTATACAGCAGAGGACTGCTGGATCCTGTGACTCAGTGAGATAAGATGCACCTAACCCTCAAGAGACTTGGAGCCCTAGGGAGTGGTGAGGTCTGGTGGTGGGGTGATGGTAGGGACATCCTCTTTGAAATGGGGGGAATATTTAGAGAGTAGACCAGGGGACGGATAAAGTCTGGACTGTATAAATTGATTAAAGAATAAATAAAAAATAAAAAAATAAAAAGTAAATTAAAAATTGCAGATAAATTGGTTTCCTTAAGAAAAAAAAAAAAAGTCATCCAGCATAAAGGAATTCTGAGCCCAAAGATAGTTATCATATATATTCTTTTATTTGTGTATGTTAAGCCTTCAATAGGCATGATGCTTTCTGATTAACTACAGAGGTTTGGCACTGAGGAAGGAACTAGAGAGAGGTAAGGACCTTTCAAGGAAATGCAAATAGAGTATAAACTTAGAGTGAAATAGAGGAGACTAGAATTGTAGGATTAAACAGAAAAGCAGATGGAAGGGCTGAATGATGGAGAGAATTCAAGGGAGGACAGCTAACAGTAATGGCCATTTGAGGTGCTACATGCAGTCATAATTAGGGTGACTACGGCCATAAGGATGTACCATTGCCAAAAGTAAGTTGAGGAGGAAAGGGTTTAAACTTATATTTCCACATTGTAATCAATCACTGAAGGAAGTCGACACCTGAAGTCAGGGAACGATAGAACCAATCCAAAGGTTTGGATGAATGCTGTTTATCTGCTTACTCATCATGATTTTCTCAGCCTGCTTTCTTGTATAAGCCTAGAAGAACCCACAAGAGATTATACAGACCACATATTCTACAATGTGGTGGGCCCTCCCCATATAACTTTTCAAGTAAATGCCCTACAGTCATATCTTGCGGGAACATTTTCTCAATTGAAATTCCCTCCGTTCAGATGACTAATTTATACGAAGTTGACATAAAAGTACCCAGCAGATGTGGAAACCTACTAGAATAGTAAGTTCTTAAAATTTATATATGTATGGAAAAAATATAAAGTTTCACTCAAAAATAGGGGAGACATAGTCTCAGCTAGACATGTCTTGCCACCAATTAAAACCTCCTGTACTGGAACTTAGTTAACTGTAGTTGAGGTATTGGCAAATAAAATAAAATAAAATAAAATAAACAGCGCAAGTTTCTTCTAGTCCTATCTGTTGCTCTTCACAAACTGATCATAAATGCCTATTGCTGAAAACAACTCCTGGATAACTCATTGAACACAGAGAAGTCAATGTGAAGTCTATGAAAACCTTTACTCCTACTGACTAGTGTTCATGGTAGCAGAAAACGAAGGCAAACACCAACCCAGTTACAAACCATTTCGTTTAAAATATAACACGAGGTAGGCCATGTCTCTAGAACAAAACTGAACATTATTGTTTTGCTGAAGGAACATAGCAATAAAATGACTCGTAAGGAACTTCTGCTATACCCATAGATCACTTTCTCAGTAGCCATTATCAGAGATGCTTCCTTATGAAGTAGATGGTAACCAACAACTGGACAAAAGGTGCAAAGCAAGAGAGTTTCGTTCGAAATAGGGTATCTTCATCAAATCTCTTCTCACAGGGCTGTGAGAACTATTCTGAAGAGAAGGGAAAATTCTAAGAGCCAATGATGGATTTTACTAAGTCAACAGTGTCTTCCAGACAACTATGGCTGATGCACAGGTGTACTCACAGAAACTGTGTCACCATACATAGATTATTCACAGGTCCAAATCAGATAGGTTTTCAGCACTCAGACATGAGCTCCCATACTAAACCAAGAAGTTATCTCAAATTAACCACTGCTACCAAAAGAAAAAAAAAATAGCTTCTCCACCAGAATTTCAATAGTTATATAAAATACATGTGAGGATGGGCACCATACAGAGTCGTAGATGTCTACCACAAAACAAATGCAAAGGTAATTTGGTCTGTCTCTTACTACTTTTGTTTGGGCACTTTTTACTTTAATGATCTGGTACTTACATTTTCTGATTTTCTGTTTTGATGAAATTTGTGTATGTATGCCTGGGTATGTGTTTCTCATGTTTTTTGCTCCTTTTTTTCTTGTTTTTATTGTTTTTTGTTGTTAAATTATTAATTTTGTTTTCTTCTCATTTGTTGGTATATTTGCCTGGTTCTTCATATGTTTTTCAAAGAAAGAGTTTTCAAAAAGCCATGAGAAAAAGGACTGAAGACGCTGAAGGGGTTTGCAACCCCATAGAAAGAACAACAATATCAACCAACCATAACCCCCAGAGCTCCAAAGGACTAAACCACCAACCAAGGAATACACATGGAGGGACCCATGGCACAGTTGCATATGTAGTAGAGGATGACATTGTTGGGCATCAATGGGAGAAAAGGCCCTTGGTCCTGTTAAGGCTCAAGGCCCCAGTGTAGGGGAATACGAGGACAGGGAGGCAGGAGTAGGCGTGTGGGTGAGGGGATATACTCATGGAAGCTGGGGGGTGGGGGATGGAATAGGGGGGTTCGGAGTGGGGACCGGGAAAGAAGATAACTTTTGAAATGTAAATTAAAAAATAATAATAAACATAGATTTGGAGGGGTGAGACATTGAGGAGGTGATTTGGAATATAATGAACTACAGAAAACACTTATCAGAATATATTTTATAGAAAAGCTTTATTTTAGTTTAGAAATATGAAAACAGAAAGAATATATCTGAAACGAGGATGCTGACAGCATAGTTTTTGTAGAATGTAGAAATGTCATAAACAAAGAGTTACATATTTTAATATATCACATATATATGTGTGTATAACATACATATAAATTTTATATGTTACCTCATATATACATTATATATCAAACATATAATTTCTCTATTTTATATGTGTATCATGTCTATGTGGTTTGTTGAATCCATAAATGTAAAAGATTTTCTTACAGAATTTATCAAAACTATCACTGACTTAGGAAAATTTATGAAATTAAACATTTCAACAAACTTGACTGATACCTATATTAAAAATAACATCATTAAAATATAAATTAAATTAAATCATTATTCTCTAAATTAACACCTTTAAATTGACAAATATATGTAAGAAAAATATGTCATTTATATAAGTATAAATTAATAAAACCACACATAATGATTTGATTAAAAATTATATGCGCACCTTTTATTTCCATATATCATTTCTTTATAGAATAGACTAGCATCAACAATTTTCCAACTGTTCTGTGGTATGTGGCCTTTTGATAAAAAACATTCACTATATTATTGAAAAGCAATTATACCTCAGTACATACAGCATCTATAAAATGCATTTTTCTTCATTTAGATGTTCCTAACAGAAACACTAATACTGATATACTCAGAATATTATAGTTTTAAAATCTGTTGTGATTTATATTGACTTAAATCCAAGCTTATTTTGATTAATGCCTAAAATGTCAGAAATAAAGTCCAATTTTTCCTTGATATAAATACATTACATATCTTCAAACTAGAAACTTGGTACTCATTAGACCTAAATGCTTCTAGTCACATCTTCCTAAATCATAATTATATGCAAGTAATCACTAGTTCATGAAATAATACACTTAAGGGAGCAGTTTACTCTGAAAGTAAAGTCATAGTAAGGAAAAAATAAAGCCATTGTGGCTTCACATTGTGCATTCGTTAATTTTCTATTGCTCTGACAAATATGATGTGTATGTCAATTTATACAAGTGTTTAGTTGGGCTCAGGATTTCGAAGGGTTAGATTCATGATGACTGAGCAAAGGTATGATAACAGGAACATCGGAGAGCTCACATATTTCTCTACAAGCATTGTATATTGAGAGTGAGTCTAATAAGATAACAGGACTTACTGTCAATAGTGATATATGCATGCAGTGTGCTTTAACATGAAAACCACACACCACTGAAAGCAGGATTTTCCTAACATACTGATCTTATCTAAGAAGTTGTTGCTACTTTACATTTTAAAATGTTTATATCTCTTGTATTTGAATATCTTAAAAAATTTTAAGTCAGCCAGAGATTCTGTGTTCCTGCTCAAAGATTAGTGCTATGCTTATTTGGAATTAAAGAAATATCATTTTGCACTGTTCAGTGTTGACTGGACAGATGCCACTTGTAAAAGTACTAAGGAATAAATTACTACTGAAATCCCATTCACAAATGAGTTATCTATAGATCATCTTCCAAAATGTAGGAAATAATGGGAAATGGGGAGAGAGGATGGAAGAGCTTGGTGAATTGGAAAGATTCATGATGAACCCTAAAATTCTAGGTGTGGAATGGCTATGCTACTCTTAACTTCATACAAGTTATGAATATCTGTATTAAATCTGGCCCTCAGTGGGCCCAGTAATACCCTGCTATGGATGGGAAAGAGAATTATTAAGTCCACCAGTCCCTGAGGAATTAGCCACAACTAAGATTGCTGTGAAATACAGAGATGTTGTTTTCCAGTGGTATAGGCACAGTTCAGGGTAGGCAACTTACAAATAGAAATGATTTATAAGGTGAGTGAGAATATAAGAAGATATTTGTGTATTCATCTTCACATCACAGTGCTTCATATTATTTTTACACACATTATCTCTGTAGTGTTATCATGCCATGTTGGTCATTGATGTGGTTCAAATGTAGCATAGCTATGTGGGACAATTGGAAGTTTTCATGGTACCTTCTGGTACCTTGAAATCTCATCCTCATGTAGGGGCATTCAGGTTTGTTCCAGCTCAGGAGTCCCTGGGTGCTAGTATTTCTTATTGTATGGCTACACATCTTCATTATCCATCTTTTACTTAGAGGGTATTCTGGTTGATTTCATTTCCTAGCTATTGAATCACAGCAGTAAACACTTGTAACTCCAGATCCAGGTGATCTGATGTCACCTTCTGGCCTCTAAAATCACTTGAATTCATCTCTAACAAATACAGAGACACACATAATTAAAAACAAAATTTTTGAAGGTACTAGTACTAGCAACAATGCCTGAATGTATGAAGAAAGACCATGTTGAAAATATGTAGACAAACATTATTGAGAGTTGTCTGGTGGTTAGGTTTTCTGTGTGCTCTGACAATCTTGTGGTCCTATACATGGTGTCCTCTGCAACAGGGACTCGCCTTCTACTTTTCAGGAGCAAGCAAGGGCTACATCAATAGGTTATGTGTTTTGGAGTGTCTTGGCCATCCTTGTCATCAATTCAAAAGATGGTTTCTCATGAGTAGTATTCAGGTTAATTTTAGGTTTTCTTTGGCTCTTGGAGGAAGCACTGTCTGCCAAAGTGAGAAAGGTTCATTAAAGCGATGTATTTGTGTTTATACACAGAGTTATAACTTTTCAGACATCGTTATTATTATTTTACTTCTGCCATCCTTCTGTAGATTACTTTTTCCATATACTCTAAAGTACTCTAAAGAGCTACACCTTTGCCTTTTTTTTCTATCAGATTACAAGAATCCTATTCTTTCTTTACATTCTTCCTACTTTCTGCTATCTATACCTTACTCCCCTTTCAAAGATACTTTTCTTTCCCTCTTTTCCTGACCATATCACTTACACCTTGATGTTTCCCCCTCTATTGTTCCCTAACCTCCCTACCCTGGTAATGGTTTGGTTTTATATTTCTGGTTTCGGTAGTCACTGAGGGATATGTATTCAGATCTGAAAATCTGGTGCTGGGTTCTTCCAATAAGAGAGAATATGCAATGTTTGTCTTTCTGATTTGGGTTACCTCATTCAATATACTCTTTTCTAGTTCTATTCAATTATTAACAAAGTTCATTTTTCTTTAGAGCTGAATAGTATTCTGTAGTTAATATGTATACATTTTCATTATTTCTTTTTTAGCTATAAGGAATATAAGTTGTTTCCATTTCATTACTGTTAAAAACACAGCAGCAATAAAAATGTTTGAGCCTGTAGCGGTGAAGGAAGATATTATTATTTCTAGTAGAGTATCAATGATAATTATTTCTTTTATAAATAGTACTTTTAAAATTATAGCAGAAAGAAAATATCAGAGATACATTAGTATTCACAGTTCATTCTCCTACACTGTTTCTAGGAGTTTTCTAATCTTGTATCTTAAATCCAGGTTTTTATTTCAGTTTTAGTTAAATTTTTTGAGAAATGTAAGCTGTTTGCCAAGATTCCTTTTATTTTCATGTACATATAATTCTGAGAATAGTTTTAAAAATCATGGGTTATCTCCCTTGATTTTTGTATTGGTTTATTGTTTAGGATGAGCTAACTGTATCTCTGTATCTCTTCAGAGACTATTTGCTTCCACTGAGATATGGATTTTTTTTTTTAGCAATACTTTAACTTGATTCATGTAGCTTTGGAAACTTGATCTTCACTATTATAAAGATTTCAACTGGTTCTCTCCTCCCCTTGCTCTCTCTTCCTCCATCTCCCTATCCCTCCCTTCCCACTTTCTCTCCCCCTCCCTTCCTTCATCCCTCCTTCCTTCCTCGATCTCTCTCTCTCTCTCTCTCTCTCTTTCTCTCTCTCTCTCAGAGGAAAAATTATCATTATTAATGTTTTCATATAAATTTAACTTTAATTTGACACTATAAATGAAATGCTTGCTGGGATTTGTATTATATTACATTAAATCTACAAATCATATTGAGAATAGCTGACTTAACAATTTGTGTCTGCCTATCCTTTATTAGTTTTGTAAATTTTATATGTAGGCAGAGATTTTGCCTATAGATATATGACATTATTTTGCAAATAGTGTTTTGCTTTTGATTTCATATTCTTTTCCTTAATTTCTGTCATGCATGAAGAAATTGATTTATAGACCAAGTTCTAAAAGGTGTGTGGAGATTTTCTCCATAACAGTTCTATAAGTTGTGAACAAAATGTTTAGTTATTTTGTTTTTCAGGCTATGTATCTATTTTCTCTTGTTTACCACATATTTTAGGATAGGATTGTAAAGACAGCCAAGAAAAGACATTTCTGCCTTGTTTCTGATATTGATGAAATTTTCTAAACCTGCCTACCACCTATATACCAATATCTATTCCATCTTGTTCAGCTGAAATTACCAGCTACTCTTGTTCCACGGTGTGTAACAAATACTCAGAGATTCTTGAGTGTTGTGGCTTCCCCACCAGAGAGCCCAATTCACCACACCAGTTTTTATGCATGTGTCTGCATGTGTTTGATTTTCTTCATTACCTGGCTTTCCTAATCACGTATATCCTTGGAACTTGGTGCTGGAGGCTGTAAAATGGAGCTGATCAGTGACAGAAACATGGACATTGTCTCTGAGCAAATCACATTGTTCTGGTGTTGGAATGCTCTAGAAAGAAGCATGCTAATAAAAGTAATGGAATAAAAAAAGGGGGGAATGGAAGAAACTAAACTAAAGGAAGAAATAAGGATATACAAATAGATAAAGGAATAGAGTGAAGTGCATTTAAATTTATCAGATGTAAAAACTGAGACAAGTCGAGTGTGGAAATAAGTAGTTATATGATGATACTTTTGAAAGATTTGAGGAAAGCTAGATTTAAAGTGAACTTATGCAAATTTATTCATTAGTACTTGGACTGTGTTTAGAGAAGTGTACCCTTAGTTTCCAGGAAAGGAGTGATGGATTTGGCTTCTTGAAATAACTATCTAACTTACTCACTCACTAAGTAACTAACTAACTAACTAATACAAAAAGTAATTTTTTTTTATATAGAATTGAAGGACTCAAACATGTTCCCATTATTTTTTGCTTTCAGCTTAACACCTTGTAAGTTAGATTTGGCTAAATAAACATATAGCAGGTTGAGTTCTGGAGAAGTTGGGCAGCAGTCCTGTTTATTTTGCCAGGTGTGTGGGCTACCATCAAAGGCTTGGCAACTTTCTCCTTTTTAGAGGCTTGCATTGGTGGCCAGATACTCTAGAGCCCAGGCTCATGGCTGGCCTATGCTGTCTCAGTGCCCAGGCAGCTGAAGTGCAGCTGCTGTGGTCTGCTTATAACTACAGAAAGGCAGTGTGCAAATTGAGTATGGGTGTAACCAAAGCAAAGAAAATCTTATTGATTTTAACCCCCTATACCCAGTAGATATAATTCTGATGTACCTGAAAAATACATCTACATATAGACAGGGAACAGTATTACTGTGCTTATGTGCCTTTATTCTGTTGTTGGTCCCGTACTTCTCTGGATGATTTGATTTGTTGTCATCTGTTCTGGTTAAGTTTCTTCTCAAGTTGACTTACATTGAAATAGTTACCTCAACTGAAGATTTACTTCAATCAGATTAAAATCTGTGCTGCAGTTTTAGATTGCAAATGGATGCAGGTTAGCCCAGGCCAATGTTAGTATAACTATCCCTAGGTAGTTAGGCTTTGAGTGAAAAAGAAATAACTGAACAATAGCCTGATAGCAAGACAATAAACAGCATTTTTCCATGGTCTATGCTTCAGTTCCTAGCTCAAATTCTGTCTTTGCTTTTCTAGATAATAGGATGGAAATTGTCTAAATCTTTAATGTACAAGTAGGTTTCCACCCATACTTTATCACAAAAATAGAGAAACCATTGCCAGTGAGACTATAAGTAAAATAGAGGAGGGTAGGTATCATTACTAGCATGTTAAATAAACAGAAAAAATGTCATAATGCATTAATTCCAGATAATTCATTAATGCAGCAAAAGAGAGTGAGTGTTTAAGCTACCTTTATTTTCCTGTGCACTTTCAGTGAAAGCATGTCTGTGTGATGAACAAGGATTTGTTAAGATACCATTTATTTTGAAAAAACAAAATATATTAAGAATATTAATATAATATAATATTAATATAAGAATTCATATATATATATATATATTTATATATGCGTATGTATGTGTGTCCTTACGTAAATATAAGCCATATGTGCAGTGGTGTCTGTAATGGCCAGAAGACATTATCATATTCCCATGGTTCTGAAGCTATATACAGTTGACAGTTATAAACATGGGCATTAGGAACCAAACTCCAGTCTTCAGAATATACAGAAAACCCTATTAAATGTGGAGCTTTAAAACCATTATCAATAGTTTTAGTTAAATCTAAGAATAATTGATCATTTTGCAATAGAAATGCAAACCACAAGATAATTTCCTCACTGACACTTTTACATTGCCATGATAGTTGTGCAGTACTTTCATTTCTGCTGTGAAGAATCAGACCACTCCAATTATTATGTTTTTCCATTTTCAATATAGGGTAACATGCGCAACTTTACTGATTTATTTACTAATTTTTAAGGTTGTTTTGTAGGTAATTTTGAATTATAATTGCTCATGCTTTAGTAACTAGATGATACTAATTATGTAAGAATAGCCATAATGCCACGAAGGTTATTCATGGTTTGAAAAATCTTTATCTTCTCCAAAGTTTAACTAATTTTGAAAGATCTGGAATCAATACAGCAAAGAGGAAAGGCAATTGGCTGTTTTGATATCACAACACACAGTACTGAAAGAGAAAATGAATAAAATAATTAATAGAAATGCTTCTGACAAAGTAAACATCATTACAAAGTAAAGTGTTAAAACTAGATAATGAGCATACATAGTTAAGGCAATGACATACCAAATTATATTGAAAAAGTCATTTTAGAACTCCCTTGGAGGTTACAAAAGACAATTCCACATTTTGGTAATATGAGGAAATTCATTGTTCATTGCATCTTTAATGATCTTCACCAAAGTGATTGCTAGGCTTGCATTTTAATATTAACTTTGAAGATTTTTTTGCATCAGTATTCAAGGGAGATACTAGTGCATAGTACATGAGTATCTTGTATTATTATATGTGATTTGGAATAGAGCTGTTATGGATTTTGTATGGGGTATGAAAAATACTATAATCTGGGATAATTTAAAATATAGTACCATGTACTAAGCAGGATTGGCTTCTAATTTGACCCTTACACTAATGAAGTAGTTATGCACGGAAAGCCCTTCTGTTGCACATTAGCATTTAGTTCTTCTGGACTTTTTTATATCTACAATGAAAGAACCAAGTCAAATCATCTTAGATGTTCTATAGCTCCTATGCTTTTAATTTCTTTAACCAATATGTATAATGAAATTCTTGCTGTGAAACTTAGCCTGAAAATAACAAAATACAATCTATAAACTTTGAGATATGGAGTTATGAATAATTTACCATCTGTACTGATGAAGGATAAATTTACATCTAATATACATTCAGAAATATGTTATATCTTATTTAATTTTTTTTAAAGTCTGGATATTTTAACTACCTATTTTTAGTCTATAAAATTTAATACATTTTAGGCAAATTATTTTTGTAGTTCACACAAAATATTTTGAAAGTTTCATGAATGCTGCTGAGAAATCAATTTTTCATGAAAAATACAGGCTTATCTTTGTATTTTACTGTGTTATTTCTGCTAATCAGAACATGAATGTAAATATCTGTAGTTGTACCAGTAAAATTTCCATCTCAAAGAAGTACTAAAACTGACTCTTCTCTTTGTAGTTATGAAAATGCAGATATCATCATAAATTTTAGGCAAAATTAGTCTAAATTGTCCTTCCTTTTCAAAAAGCTATACCAAGTGGTGTATGATATTACAACATTAATGTTTAAAGGTAACTAGAAACTTTTAGACACTAAACATGGGGTTACCCTCAGGTGATACTCTAGCAAACACAAATTACATGAAGTAATTTAAAATAAATACCCCACTGATTTTGTTTCAGTAGTGTATTTCAAATGTGTCTCGCTATGTTCCTCTCTCAGGCCTTTCTATTTATTTATTTATTTATTCATTTATTTCCTTATAATTTACATTTCAGATCTCCAGACTTTATCCGCATCCTGATTTACCCTCTGACTGTTCCATATCCCATATATCCTCTCTGTCACCCTGTTCCCATCCTTACACCCCCCCAGACCGCTAAGCTTTATTTATTGTGTTATTTTTCTTCCATGTTTAATCCTTGTTAAAACATACAACTTGCCAGTGAACACTGTTCAAAAACATTCTTAGGAATTAAGTCATCTATAAAGTAACTAAAGTCTGTACTTTTGGTATTTAAAAGAATTTTCTCATGAAATTTTAAGTGGCAGGGGTTATAGTGAAAACAGTATTTTACTTTACCCTCTCTTATTTGCATACTGCTTTCATTCTAGTATTTGGACATATTGTGTTTAATTTTCCTATTATTTGTATTGTTATATTTACATTTGGATTTTCCTATTATTTGTACTCTTACATTTGTATTTGTATTCTTTCTTTAACTGCTCTCAAATACTAAAACTAAATAATGTTTTTTTTACATATATTTTTCCTCATCCACTTTCTTAAATTTTCATGAAATTTTTTTTTGGGGGGGGGGTGGAAATAAAGGTTTAATCAGAGTTACTCAATACCTGGAGGATTTACTGAAAAACACAGCCAAGTTCTACCCACAGTGAGAATCTAATTAGGATGACTTCCCTTGTCTAGGCACCTATGCATGAGCACAATTTCTTTATAAGAATTTTAATATATCATCATCCATGTTAACTAGAAATATTCATAATAAGTTAATTGTTAATTTGATTACAATGCTTACTTCAATTTATAGGAATTTATTTTTTTCTCTGTGTAAGAAATGCCACATGGTTTCAGAAGAGATTGGTAAAATGGAATTTGTGAGACAGTATTAGCATAATATTCAACTTTTCAACATTAAAATTAAAAGTACAAACCTCCAAATACTTAATGTAATATAATCATTTCAATATATTCCTGGAGGAGTTAATTATTCGGTAGAATTTTCATAATGATAATGAAGCTAGATTTTTAGAACTATGTCAGAAGAATGAATTATAATTCTGATTATATATTTCAAAAGTGAAAATCAATTACCATAAAAAATTGAAATTAAAATCTTATTATGACTTGAAAGGAGAAATCATCAACTTCATATAATGCTAAACCAGTTTTACAGGAAAATTTAGATTCACTTCTGTAACAGCTAAGGATATTCACATAACTATAAGTGTGCTATATCTCACTATATAATATACTTTACTAATTGTATGATGATTTATTTTAAAAAGACAACCAAATTAATTATTTTCTTTGTAACCATTTTATAATTATCTTCACATAGAAATAAATTTAGGATATAACTCAATGTAATGAGTATTTGCCTAGCAAATATAAAGTCCTGGATTGTATCCCCAGCTCTGAACAATCTGGGTGTGATATGATGCTTGCATATTTATGGGAAAAATATTGCAAGAGTATTGATTGGAAACAAAAGTATCAATTTAAATCAAATCCCACTGAGTCCTTGAGTTGAGATAGGAGAACTTATATTATAGGTAAGAAATGAGGTGATTGTCAATGTACCTAGGACAGAAGAGTCTTGTAAAGATAATCCAGGACCTCTAAGATGAATCTACCTATAGACCTCACCAAAATAGTAATTCATAAAAATTATAACAATCAATCTTTCCAGAAGGGATTCATGCACAAGACAATCCTGTGTTTACAAAGTTTAGTTATATAGTAAGTAACCCCCTTCTAAAACTGATATTTTACTTAATTTCAGTGTTAGCAGAAAATTCAGAGAAAAATTAAACAAAAATAAAACATGTTTATAAGCACAAAGGCAATGTACCCTATCACATGCTCTTGAGATATATTTACTTACATGTATTTATATATGTGAAAATGTGGACTGAGGAGAGAGCTTATTGGAGAAAGCACTTGCTGTGTAAAACTGAGGATCTGTTTGTATCTGCAGTACCTCCATAAAAGCAGGGCAGGGTGGCATGCACTTGTAAACTAAATGTTAAGTGGGCTAAAACAAAAAGATTACTGACATTTACTAGCCAGAACATCCAGATCCTCAAGATCCAGGCTCAGGGAGAAATGCTATGTAACATTTTATGTGAGAGTAGTTGAGGATGCCCTTTCAAATACACACACACACACACACACACACACACACACACACACACACACATCCATAGAATCACATACACGTATGTACTACAGATTTATATGCATTTTGTAACAAAAAATATGATGCGATAAAATTTAATTATATAAGTATTAAAACAGATAAGGAAAGTGTATCATATTTAATCTATATTCTGCTTCTAAAATGTAATATTTATTAGCAGAAAATATGACTATAAGGTAAATGTAAGTAGAGAAATAAAATAATTCAATTCTTATTTTAGTGAATTTGTATTTTACTAAGTGTAGTTTATTTGAAATTGCAACAAGCACTCATTGGGGAATTTGTGTCCGTAACCTAAGATAATATTAAACAACATTTTTTCTGGATGTTAATATTCAAGGTATGGCATTAGAAACTGTAGTAGCAATGTATGCAACTCTTATTAAAACATCAAAAGCATAATTTAAAGTAATAGTTCTGGAACAAAATAGAAAATGTGTGAGTACACATTTAGTTTTTCTTTACTTTCTAATTTTCTGTATTAACATATCTGTAGAGATACACAGATGTTAATTCTATGTTTGTGTGGAACTCAGAAATGTCAGGGAGAAATGGAGAAAAAATATTAAAAGACCAACAAATAAATTTGGTAATCTAGGAAATACATAAAATTGTGAGTATTCAAGAGCACTGTGTTAATATGAACAGAGAGATGGAGAAGAGAAAGGAGAGAGAAAGTAAAGTTTATGGTTAGGATGAAAATGGGAAGGTCACAAAAACTGAAGGAAGAGAAAAGTAGGAAAGAAGAAAAAGAGAAGAGGTCAAAAAGGGAATGACCAGCGCTGGACATCAAGTATGACAAGAAACACTTATCAAACAAGAATAAATAATAAAGGGTATTTTTGATAAACTGAATAAGAAAAAGTACACAATAAAAAAAATAACAAAATCAGTCATGAATATGCAAGTACCGAGTAACAGAAAAACAGAAATATTTCACTCACTTAATATAAAATTTTTTGCTGAAAGATGCCAGGTTAAAGAAAGTATTAATCCAGGGGCCGTGCCTTTCTACTGGAGGTGGTCTCCACAGGTTCCATCTCCTTCTTCTCTGAGCATTACAGGGAAAGTCAGTCCCATTGAGTCCTGGGATCCTCATGTTTCTCTGGTGTCTGGGACCCTCCAATGGCTATTTCCAGTTCCTCATCCCCTCCCACCCCCTACCTATTTTGATTTCCTGACCCTCTGTACCTCTCTCACATCTCCTCCAGATTCTGGTACTGCCATCTTTATTTCTCCCTCCTCCTTTCTCCTTCCCTTGTCCCTCTCTCTTTCTGTCTCCCACATTTGTCTTGTTACCCTCTCAATGCAGGACTGAAGCATCTACCCTCTGATCTTCCTTCAACTCTCCACATGGTCTATAGGTTGTATCATAGGCATTATGAGCTTTTGGGTTAGGATCCATTTATTAGTGAGTATATACCATGTGTGTTCTTTTGTGTCTGGATTACCTCACTCAGGATGATGTTTTCTAGTTCCATATATTTGTCTGGAAATTTCATGAAGTCATTGTTTTTAATCGCTATGTAGTACTCCATTGGTTCACCTGTGGATACATTGTGTATGCAGACAACAAAGCCAACATTGTTGCCATGGTCAAGAGGCACTTGCAGACAAGAACCAAGAGTGACAGTTCCTGGGTAGGTCCAGCCAGAAACTGCCCAATGCACATGCAGATGCTTTCAGCCAACACTCAGACTGAACTCAGGGAACCTGGTAAGGAGCTTGCAGAAGGACTGGTGGAGCAGATGGGTATTGCAGCCCCATTGGCAGAACAACATAGGCAGGCCTGACCACCCACTTCTCCCAGAGACTAGACCACCAACCAAGGAGTGTACCTAGAGTGATCCATGGCTCCAGATACACTAACATAGGATGATATTTCCCGATAGCAACAGTTTGGGATGCCCTTCATCCCAGGAAGGTTTAATGCCCCAGAGTAGAAAGATACTGGAGCAGTGTGGCATGAAAGTTTGGATGGGTGGGGTTCTCTTATACAGGCTGATGTGGGATGGGAGAGGGATAGAGACATAACCAAAAAGTGGAATATCATGGGATCAGGGTTTGTTGGAGGGGGTAACAGGGAAGTGGGATATCATTTGAGATGTAAACAAATGGAATAAGAATAATAAAAAATAAAAAATAAATAAAGTAATGGTTACTTTCAAGGTAAAAAAAAAAAAAAAAAGAAAGTTTTAATCCTATTTAAATAGGAACCACCTAAATGACAATCAGAAGACATGATTGGAATATAAGGCATAAATAGCAGAATCTATTGTATAGTTTAGATGAGTAATTTTGTTTATTAGTTTCTTAAGTGCTTATAACCTAGGTCTTGTTATTTGGTATTGATCCTTAAAACATTAAAATCAACTTTAAGCTATATTCATTCAATTTGTAACTCTTGATGGAAAATAAACTAAACTCAGAATTTTAGTTGTTAAAAATCTGAATGAGAAAATTCTTAAATAAGCGTGAAGAACAATAAACAACAACAAAAAATATAACTGGGGGCTGAAGAGTACTTCCAGAGAATCTGGATCAAATTTTCAATTCACATATTTACTCACAACCATCTCTAACTCTAGTCTTAGGAGATCCAAGACTACCAAGCAAACATATGGTGGACAGAAACACATGCAGACAAAGCACTCAAATAGTTGAAAATATTTTTAAAAAGTTAAAAAATATACATAATTGTAAATCAATAGGTAATTCAAACATGTCTAAGAAGCAAGATCAGATATATAATTATTTTTATGGAAAATATTAAGTAAAATCTAGTGAATAATACTCTAGTGTTCTTTTTATTCACATTATAGTAAATCTGCATATACAAAAATGCATTCTATAAAAATTGAAAGAAAACTGAAAACCCCTGCAACAATTGAATACTCTAATATATCACTTAAGTAATTATTTTATATGCCAACATATTTTTCATTGTGTACTATTAACTTTGGTAATGTTATCATATATTCTAATTATAAATAAATAACCAGAGCACCATTTTGGGGTGTTTTATATAAAATAATGAAGGGTCCAACAGCACAAGTTAATTTACTAAGAATAGTTGTTATTATACTGGAGTTCAGTATCTGAATATAAGTCCAATCAGGTCATGAATATCTTTAATACATGCTCCTAATTAGTTAAGTTTAAGGGAAAAATAAAAGTAAACAGAAATTACATCAGTGTAGAGTTTACAGTGAATTCTCCCTGTGTACTCTCATACTAGTTTAATGAATTTTAAAATGGTCATTTAAAGCAAAACACAATAAATTATGCATTGTACTAGTTAGGCATTACACCTGAGGGTGGGCATGGATGATGAGTCATGCTCACTTCTTAAAAAAAAAAAAAAATCACTGCTTAGCCTTTGAAATTCTGTACAACTAATTTACTAGAAACCTGTGGGGCTGTGCCATGCTCACGGGTGTGGGTCCACCCCGTGAATAGGCTGAATTGTGGGTCTGCCACACCAAGCAACAGGAGCCGAAGTTCAGGGTGCAAAAGCATGGGAAGTCAACTGAGTTCACTCCACGTGAGCCAGATGGATGCTGGGCTGTGAGAAGCCCTTTGACTCTGCTCTGTGGTGGAGAGAACAGAGTCCTAGGGCTGGAGCTCTTGGGTTGAGTCGGGCCAAGGCGACTTACCAGGAACTAACTGCTGGTCTCTAAACCTTGGGCTTTCAGGAGCTGCTGAGAGGCCTTAGAAGGGTTGAGAAGGGGGCGTATGGACTGGATCAACCCTCTGCTAAGAGGGGAAAGGGGGAGAAGATGAGTTCCAGTAGCACACTGCAAGGAGGGGCTCTTGGTCAGGGTAACTCGCTTGCCTGGGTCTCAGCTGGCTCAGCTAGCTTGCTTGAGTTGGTGGGCTCTTTGATGGGATATTAGGAGGCGGCTTGGTAGTTGTAGGTCTTCTCCATGGTTCCCCATGGCAGGGCCTAAAGACGAGAGGTAGTCCATGGTTTTAAAACGTTTATTGTCATGGTGGAAAAATGGATGAAGCTGTACCCTATCCCTATGTTCTCAGAGCAGGCCTGAGGTTAAATACCTACCACTATGTTCTCAGGGCAGGCCTGAGGTTAAATACCTTTTGCACATAGGAGGATAGTCTGGGAAGAAATGTTTAATTGGCTATACCCTCTGGCCTTTAGGTATCTCATGAATATGGAGATCTCTTGAGGCTCTGCAGCCTATAGTCACACCCTCTACCTGTGCTACATGACCAATGGCCACAAACATCTCTTTGGGTGGGGGTTTGGAGGGCTGAAGCTAAGTGAGAGCAACCAGGGCCCAGAAGCAAGGCCAAACACCACTGTCCCTATAGAGTCTCTGTAGGGTCTCTGGGGTTCGAGGCTTGCACTTGACTAAGTACCCAGCTTCCTCTCACAGCCCGCTGACCCATAGAAGCCTTTACAAAGATTGTATTCTGTTTATTCCTGTTTGTGCCTTCTGTTCAACTTTTTATGATTTAATATAAAATATGCATATTTGATATATTCTTTTATCTTAAAAATAATTTAAAATATGTCTTGAATGTGTTTTCAAAAGTATTACATCCATTTGGTTTAAGATGGTACATGTATAAAACAACTACAATAATTCTTATGTTTTTCATTTCTGAATTATATTTATATGTTTTGTTATGAATAAATTTGGATGGGCTACTTGAATGACTCTAAATCAGATTGTTTGAATCTTTCAGAGAGTACCTTTCTTGACTTTCTTGACTATAGCTACACTGAAATTTAAATGACAGCTGTACTGATATTTATTTGAAGAATTATTATTAGATGGTAATTTGGTACTATATTTACACAGAGATCTAATAATAGTGGGTTTACCCAGGATCCTAGATTAATGGAGGTTTCAATCCACATTAGAGAACCATATTTGTTGAGTGAATGGAAGTTTAACGGAATGTCACAACTGGTCAGAGTGTACAGCATACATAGTTGGGTGTATTCAGTCATAAATATGACATTTGTCTCAAACTTTATTCAAGGTTCCTTATACAACATAAGGGAGGGTATAAAGATTTTAAAAGTCATATGTCTAGGAGGACTTGGGGCATTTTTAGATTTGATAGCGCCATCTATCATATGGTTGTTTTTTGTGTGTTTTGTTTGTTTGTTTGTTTGTTTTCAGAAAGACTGTAGAAGATAAAGATAAAAATTTCAGCTTGGGTTGGGAAGCAGAACAAGTTCCATACCTTGCTGAGAGCCATTAGCAACTGATTTTTGAGTCATTTTCAGATTTTAAGTCTTTTCTCTTTAGAGATGTAAACCTGACAGGTAGACGATTCTCCAGTGGATGTCTTCACTCATGCCTATTTGCGTAGCATGAATTGGACACATTGGATTATAAACCATAGAGGACATTAAGTTGGTAGCAATGGTGTGGCAAATTTATAAAAATGCAAGATTTATGTATAAAAGAATAAACCATTTGAGATCATGATGCTTCATGATTTTCAACCTTCTTCATCTTTTAATGAAGGTTATATAAATAACCATTCACTGGATTTCAGTGCCTTAACATTTTATTTAAAAGTGAACATTTTTAGAGACTATAGGCATTATCACAGTGGTTAAAGCACTGCTTCCTTTTCAGAGACCTGGAGCTCAATTCCCAGCACACACATGGCAACTGACAGCCATCTATAAGTCCAGTTACAGGGTATACTATAGGCTTTATGCCCTTTATAGGTAGCTGCTATGCATATAGTATAAAGATAGATATGCATGTAAATTACACATCCAAATAAAATAGTAAAAGAAAATTTACAAAAAAATTAATGTTACATAGTTCAGTAAATTTGGAAAAAAATCTTTCTTCTAAAGTTTTATGCCATGTATATTCACTGTAATATTGGACTTTAATTAGCATGATTAATTAAAGTTCAATGAAATTCAATTACTTTTTTATGAACTATATTGTTCATTGTATTTTTAAACATGCTATAGCCATTCCTTAGATTTCGAGTTTACATGACTTTAGTTGTTCTATTCATGCCTTTTATTTAGTATTACATTTAAATTAATTAAAATTTTTATTTAGGCATCAACGTGATGACTGAGCTGACAAAAGTGCTTGCATCTAAATCTAATGATAGAAGTTCAATCTCTAGAATCTTCATATTGGAAATAGAGAAATGACTCCTAAAATTTATCTTCTGACTTCCAAACACTGTGATATCCATTCTGCTCACATTTAAATGAAACCTAAATTATTATTAATAAAGTCATTGAAAATATAATTTACAAATTGGATAAGTTCTTTTTCATGTTATTTTAAATTTTATTTTGTGGTAAAAGATAATGTTAAAGAATTATAATTAAAATTAAACAAAAATATAGAAATGACTTCTTTGACAATACACACAGCACACTCTTAGGTTATTTATCTCTATGATAAGAATTAAAACTAAAAAATATATATTTAAAATTAGTGAGATATCTCAGTAAAAGTTCTTGCCATGTAAGCCCAATGACCTCAATTTACTGTTCATAACTTATGTAAAGATGAAGGTTAATTGACACTTGGAAGTTCTGACATCACCATACAACTGTGGTAATTATATACATGTATACACACACACACACACACACACACACACACACACACACACATATACACACACACACACAGAGAGAGAGAGAGAGAGAGAGAGAGAGAGAGAGAGAGAGAGAGAGAGAGACATAGTGACATTTTTTAAAGTTGCAGCAGGTAGCACCTGAGAAATTTCAGCCAATACTATATCTGCTTACACAAAGAGAGACACAAAATACATTTCTCTCAAACAAAATATACAGGTATGCACACACACTTAGCATGGGCATATGAGTATTAGAAAACTATTTCATATTTCTATACAATTCTTTGTTCCTCTTATTGGCTCACATGTTTCCTTTAAACTTCTGGGACATAATTTAAAGTTTCATGAAAATTTACAAAAAGACTAACATGAAACAATGAGTTATTTTTCAAGTTATGTCAAAACTGACTACAGGATTTTTGGCATGCCCAAAATTTTCATGTTGAAGTTCTACAAAGAAGAACATTCTTGCCTGTCACTGCCATAAATCTAAAGAAGAAAATTAAAGTCAATATTTTCAAACTACTACTATCTGAGTCACAAAGCCAACTGGTAATTTATCATTAGAGTGCAAAAACAAGATTCATAGACTACCCAATTCACTTTATAATCAGGCTTACATAATATCCATAAATTGGGAGGGTAGCTAGTCTATTGAGACCTCATTTGACTTTGATATTTTTTTATTAATTACAGAGCAATTGTTTTATAAAATGTGGCTTGAATTGTATTTATCAAATATTTCCTCATTATTGATAAAATATGTTTCATGTAGCATATTTTAAAACTGTAATCTCTAATCAACTGGCCAACAAGCTCCCTCTATCTCACAAGTATTAATTTGAACATTTACTTAAATATTGATGTAATCATCTGAATAAATTTGTGTTAACCATGTTTCTCTACTCTAGTTCCAACATTTCTCTTAATAATTCAAAATCTTGTGGACATCATTCTTTGACAATATCTACAGTTGTTGATATGAGTTAAAACTAATTATCATGGCTAAATTTTTAATTTTTGCATGGATTGATATGCATATATAGTATAAAAATGTTCTATTTTTTCTTTTAATGCCAAGTTTTCTTTTCTTATTTGTCATTAAAATTTTATTCTGGGATATTATTTAAGGAGTTCTTTAAATTATTTTACATTTTTTCTCTCATGACATTTTTTAGGTATTTTTCTCTGCTTTCCACCATCTTTGGTTATCACATGAGCATTCCTGAATTTTGTACAATGAAAGACACAACAAATTCCATCAAAAATGCCAATTATACTCTTAAATATTTTATTTCCCTAAAGATTTTTGTTTTGTGGAGTAAATTTATTTAATAAAAATTTTAAAATTTGACATTTTACAGAATGTTTCTTGCTTTAGCAGTGAAAGATCTTCTTATTCCCTTGAGTGACCAATCTATCAAATATTCTACATATACTTTCTCATCTTCTCTCTCTTTTTCTCTCTCTGGCTCCCTGTCTGTCTCTCTGAATTATCTCTGTACTATACATGCAGAACACAAAACTGCATTGATGTATATCTACCTTAATGTATAAATAGGCATGATATATATATATATATATATATATATATATATATACATACATATATATATATATATATCAGAGCTATATATTTGTAAATCCAAATAAATATATCTGCTTTACTCAAGTCTTGCCATATCATATTTGCTCATCTTTTCTCTAACAAAGTAGCACAATATAGTCAATAAAATTTACCTTTGTAACTAGACTATATTATCTTTTCACATTTAAAATATGTACCAAATAACCTGGATTGCTTATCAATGCTGATAGAATATGAATAATACTTGCTTTAATCCATATGGTTACCACTAATCTTCTCTATACTGTATAGGAGTCTATTGATATCTTCCATTGATAACTTGGGCATTAGGAGCCAAATTCCAGTTCTGTCAAAACCAAAAACTAAGTCAATAGTATTTGTCTGCATTTACTGACTTCTGACTGTATTTTACAGTGAAAAACCAACAACATTTGAAAGAAATGAAGAAGAAATGGAGGAGGGTGACTGACTATCCTGGTCTAAGTACAGTTTAAGATGAAATATTAAATTTATGCTGAAAAACACTTTGCATTACACAAAGCCAGCATTTTCAGAATTGCTGAAGATTATCTGTAATTTGTAATCTTTTATTTAAAAATGGAAAAAAACAGGAAAATAGCATTTTCCACACATTAATGGGATATTTCATGAATATTTTAAGTAAAATATTATTTGTGATAAAATTTAATGTAATATATTACATGGGAAATTTTGACAAAGCTATTTGCACTTTGTGAGTCTATTCAAACAACTGTAATGCTAGGATTGCAAAATGCCAATATAGGCTTCTTTTATGTAATTGTCAGTATGTTTTCTGTGAATTTCAATGATTAGTTGATGAATCTGAGAACTTTTTCATGAAATAGAGTTCAAGCAAAAGGAGGGTACTATGTGTCCAAATAAATTATGATTGTGCCCAGTTTAATTTTTCTGGGGTTACATATGAATGAGAAAATAGGACTTAGCATTTTTATGAGGTTATAAAATGGCATTTCTTGAATAAATATTCTTTTCACAGAATTTTTATCATTTTAATTTTACTTGGAAGACAGAGCTTTGGGAATCCACAAATACTTACTAGCATTCTTTCATTATTAAAAATAATTTACAGTTTATTACTTAATTGAAAATATGTATATTCATTCTTCTAATCCTAAAAATTAAATTATCTCTTTTCTACTATTTTACAATGAATATCTACAGTCCTTGTATAATAAATAAAATTCAATATGATCTACACAACAGGTAAGACAATAATATGATGGTGTTACTCTGTCATGGTTGTGTGAAGTGAATGTTGGTTTAGAATTAGAAGTCCTATGCTGAAAATGGTGTGCTTGGAAGTAGTGTCAATATGATCTGGTGGACAAACAGTTCTATGACATTAAAACAGAAAACAATCATTATTATTATTATTATTATTATTATTATTATTATTATTATCTTACATATTACATATTACATTCTGACCATGGTTTCCACTTCGTATCCTCTCATTCCCTGAAGAGGCATCTCTAATTCAGAACCAGCTGCTATGTGAAGAGTTTTAGAAAGATTCTAAAACCTAATTTTTAAATCCATACTAGTTAGAAAATAATATTTAACGTTAGAAACAAGGACAAAGCTAAAGAATGCTGTTGAAAAATGTAAAAAGTTGCAGTGTGAAATATTTCAAGTAAGTGTTACAGGAAATAGATAAATTGTCTATGTGCCTACTTTGTCAACCATTTCATGCAATTAATCTGTTCTTAATTATATTTCTTTTCTCTTAATTTTATTGAAAATAGATGCTTTTAAACAATACATTTCCATCATAGATTTCCTTATACCACCTCTTCAAAGATCCTGTGTACCTTCAATTCCATGTGAATGCACATCCCATTTATTTCTAATGGAAATAAAAATGATTTCTAAATAATAATGATGATGATGATGATGATGATGATGATGATGATGATGATGATGATAATTATAAAGGAGAAGGAGGAGGAGGAGGAGGAGGAGGAGGAGGAGGAGGAGGAGGAGGAGGAGGAGGAGGAGGAGGAGAAGAAGAAGAAGAAGAAGAAGAAGAAGAAGAAGAAGAAGAAGAAGAAGAAGAAGAAGAAGAAGAAGAAGAAGAAGAAGAAGAAGAAAAGGGAGGAGGAGGAGGAAAGGAGGAGGAGGAAGAGGACAAGAAGGAGAAAAAGAAGAGAGAAAAGAAGAAATAAGGTAAAGCAAAACCAAACAAACAAAAAATAGAACAAAAGAAATAGAAGAAAAACTACAAACCAAAAGGCAGGGAACATGGAGATACAGAGACATATTTACATATAAACACAAAAATCTAAAATATAAAACCAGAGCTGTAATATAAAAGAAAAAGTCCTATAAGTTTTTTTTTATAAAGCCCTGTCAATAACTCAGGAGAAAAAGAACGTCCAAAGATGTCAATGAGTTGCATTTGTGTTGGCTATGTCATGTGGTCTGCCTTTAAGTTTTGATTGCATCTCTAATGAGACTCCATCAGAGAGAATGAGTTTTTATTTTGAGTGGTAATCAACTGAACATATCAAGTATATTCTCTCAGTGCTGAGATTCCATTTGGTTCAGATTTCTGCAGGCCCTGTGCATACTCTTACAGTCTCTATGAGTTCATATGGTTGTCAGTCCTGCTGCATTTAGAGGGTGTTGTTTCCTAGTGTCCTCCATTCTCTCTGGCTTGTTTAATCTGTCTGCCCCTTTTTCCACAGAGTGGCCTAAACCCCTAGGAGAGGAATATGATGGGAAATATTTTATTTATGACTAAGTATTTCTTGGTCACTCACTCTCTCTACATTGTTTGGCTGTTGGTCTCTCTATTTCTTTGTATCTACTAATGGATGAAGTTTTTTTTATGATAGCTGAGCAGGAACTTATTTATGAGTATAGAAGACTGACTTTATAAATAATCATTTTATGGCTGTGTTCCTTTATCGCAATGGTATCATTTTGTTTTCCCCTAGCTCCTGTGTTATCTGAGCTCTAGTTCGTGACACTAATGTCAGAGATGGGTTAAGTCTCATGCAGTGGGCCATAAATGCAACCAGTAACTAAGCTTCTGCAGCTTAGTGCTATACAGTGCAGGTAGTCCATCATTGTAGGTTAAAGAATTTATGCCTCAGTTGATGTCCTCCTTTGATGTGATGCAGAGTACATTACAGTACCAGTTACAGAGGTCCCTAGGAATATGATCAGTGTTGACAAATTAATAAAGAAGAATGGAAAGAATCTGGACTCTGGGTTTTTTCAGGAGTACCATATGTTCTGTCATTCACGAGCCCTTAAAAATTTTTCTGATATTCCATTGTTCTGCTTTTACAGGAAGCTCCATGTCATTCCTTTTACAGATAATTATTAAAATTAATCTAGGATCTCCTGATAAACATGGAGTTAAATCTATATAGTTATTTGGATTATTTTGGTCAGTAAATTAATTTTAGTTTCTTCAGTTTGATTTTTAAGCATGATCACGATTTTTCAATTTAAAAATATTGTTATTTTTCTGTTTACTCCTATGAAGAATCCTGTTAATTTTATTCCTCAGTTAATAACCCTCATCCTTGAAGTTTTATCTTACAGTTACTACCCTTTACAAAAATTCTTAATTTTATCAACTACTGGAAAGTTACTCTTTAGTAACCTCACTGGCTTTTCCTAATTTTCTTTCTAGGCAGTGTTCCAGGGTTAATCTACTTCCACAATTTCCAATAGCATGTTCATGCATTGGTTCTGGATGGTAGCTCTTACTGGATGAATTTCAAACTTAATGCCAAGCTGGACTGCATATGCAGCCTTGAGGGCTCAGACAAGATCACATATTCAATATATACCAAATTGAATTTTAACAGCTCTCAAAAATGGAAACTTCTCCTGAATGACTTGTATTTGCTTGCTTTCTCATGCTTTTAATTTCTCTAAATAAAAGTATTCAATAATTTCAATTCATTTTGCTTCAATCAGTTCAATCAATAAACTTTATTATTTATTAGTTTTGAATTCATCTGTCTATTAATATCCAGATTGCTATTCAAGAGGCTAGAACTACTCTGATGGTAAGCCTTTACAGTATTCCGAGCAATACTGTCTAATAGGCATTAAATACTTCATGTTATAGTTTGAATATGCTCCTGAAATTTATGGTAGTGATTTAATTTGTACTGCAAGTGTGCTGAGGTAAGACATGGAACAAATAGTTAGACCTATGAAGGGAGATACTTCATGGCTGCTATCTCTAGGATTAACCAATCATAGACAGCAGATTCGGTTCTTTATTTACAGCTCTCTGCATCTCTTATTTTTGCCCACATGCTCACCCTTGTCTTTTAACTTCCCCATTGTGGTGGTTTGAATAAATATGGCTCCCAAAGACTCATATGAAGTGGCACTATTATATTAGGAAGTGTAGCCTTCTTAGGGTAGGTGTGCTTTTGTTGGAGAAAAAAATGAATCACTAGTGCACGGGCTTTGAGGTCTCAGAAACTCATGCCAGGCCTAGTAGCTCACAGTTTTCTTTCTAATGCCTGGCAGATGTAAAATTCTTAGGTCCTTCTCAAGTACCTCTGAAATGTAATCTAACCCTAATTAATGTTTTCCTTGATAAGAGTTACCATGGTTATGTTATCTCTTCACAGCAGTAACCCCCTAAAAATCTTGGGAATAATGCTACTCCTAAGATAAAAATACAAATCTTTTGATACATAATGTTTCTTTAGATTGTAAATTATTTGTATTTAGATAATAAATAAATATATTTGTAATATATTATTACAGTATCATACTAAGAAAAACACAGAGTTTGATTTTAACAATCCCTATGTCAGAATCATATACAATAATCATTTCATAGTTATAAATGAATCATCTCCATTTCCCAACATTCTATCAACTCAATACTTTTTTCCACTTCAGTACCTTTTTATATGTTTGTACCATCATCTCTTAGCCTGTATGTTTTGTTTTCCAAATCTTTCTTTTTAAATTGGTTATTTTATTTATTTACATTTCAAATATATCCCCTTTCCTTGTTTCTCTACCAGAAACCCCTTTAAACCATACCCCTACTCCCTGCTTCTATGCGGGTGCTCCCATACATACCCACCCATTCCTACCTCACTGCCTAGCATTTACCTACATTGGAGCATCAAGCCTTCACAGGGCCATGGGCCTCTCCTCTCATTGATATCAGATGAGGCCTCTGTGACACATGCAGCTAGTAGAGCCATGGGTACTGCCATGTGTATTCTTTGGTTGGTGGTTTAGTCCCTGGGAACTCTGGGGGATCTGGTTGATTAAAATTGTTGTTCTTCCTATGGGGTTACAAACCCCTTCAGCTCCTTCAGTTCTTCCCCTAACTCCTCCACTGAGGTCCCTGTGCTCAGTCTGATAGAATAGTTATGTATACTTAACATTCCAGGTTCCCATTATACAGTAGTTCTCAACCAGTGGGTTGTAACCCCTTTGAAGATTGGACAACTATTTCACGGGGGTTACCTAAGAAGAGCAGAGCAGAGATATTAAATAGTTACATTATAATTCATGACAGTGGCAAAATTATAGTTATAAAGTAACAACAAATATAATTTTGTGTTAGAGATTCAACAAAATATGTGGAAATGTATTAAATGGTCCCAGAAATAGGAAGAATGAAAATCTCTCCCATGAGCTTACTTGTGAGCACAAAATCCTGGATACTTTCTACATATGTGGATATCAGTGATAGAGGTAATTTTAAGTCAACTTGACACAAAATAGAGTTATTTTGGAAGGTGGAAACACAACTGAAAAAATGATACCAACATGTGATTTGATGACAAAGGCCTGAACCTTTGATTTAGTGTGATAATTTATGCTGGTTAACTAGATCTGAGATGTTATCTGTGGTTAAAAAGAGATCAGAATCGACAAGGTAAAATCTTCTGTGAACTGTTTCCAGGGATTCAGCCCACAGAAGCCATATCCCAAATACTGCCAATGTTGTATATACTGGCAACTAAATTTGCAATGTGAAAGAGTTTTCCAGGTGACACTGGTATTGAAAGCCTGAGGGATCGTGGAAAGCAACAGGCTTGGCCCTAGAAGAAGACATTTATAAAACTGCATCCTTAAGATCAGAGAAATCTCTAGGAGTATATGAGTCTTGGATAAAAGTTCAGGCTTGGCACTAGGCAAAATGGTTAAAACATTTAACACAGGAGAGGCTATTGATGAAAAGCCCTTTCCTCCACAAGTTGCCTTGGGTCACATTGTTTTAGCCCAGTGATGGAGACCCTAACACATCATGTACACATGAGTGTACGAACTCATGAAAGCATGAGTTACCATATTCTTTTGGAGCATTATTTACAGTCTTTAGTGAAATGTGCGGATGGGCAGTATGGAGTGAAATCAGGTAGGTCCTTTAAAAACCTATATAAGCTCTTAATCACCAGGGTATTCTTTTTGTTTCCCAAGTCATATAAAATATGTTATCAAGTCTGTACTCATATGATTTTGCCTTTTAAACATAGAGAGAATTCTCCAGGGATGCTACACTGCATTTCAGAAGGTCAAGCACAGGTAATAAAAGAGGACTTAAGGACCTAAAAGCAAGCAACTTATACATAAAACAAAATTCAACAATTTCCACCTGAATACACAAAAGAAAGTTCTAAATTTAATATTTTACATGTTGAGGTAGTAGCATAGACGTTTTTGTACTTTCAAACATGAAGCCAACAATTAATTTTCTTCTGACTCTGAAGAGGTTGAATTTTCTGAATTACCCTTACTATTTCTATTGTAAGATCTAATCAATTATCTTTCATAGTTTCACTTGTATGATATTAAATATTAATATAATTTTGATTTTATAGAACTTCAATAAGACAAAATAAATGTTTAAACTATAAAATAGTGATCTTAATAAACTATATTCAAAATAAGTGATCATATTTTGTTTCATTTTTATTTTATTAAATTATATATTTTTAATAAGACATCTTCATAAAATACATATAAAACTGTTACAACTTCAAAAATGGTGTTTATGATACACTATACACATAATGCATGATAAGTGAACATACACATCTGGAGGCACACACTCTCTGATTTACACACGAATGATAATGTCTTATAAAGTTTTATTCTGACAAATACGTGACATTAGGTAGTGAATAATTGTATACTTATTTTGTTTATCAAAAATAAATATTTGGTTATAAAATTTAAATGATATAAGAATATGTAAACTAAACATGTCTTTTAGAATGTTGTCCTTGTGAGCAATATCATTGAATTGAATTTATGGACTTACATTAAGTTCTCAATTATGTATGTCTCCTGAACACATTATGCTGATTTATCAGTCATTGGGTATGCACTTTTGTCTTTAGAAAAGCTGTCTCTATCAATCTATCAACAAAGCCCTATTTTTCAAGTTCCAAATTAATAAAATATTCATAAAACTAGGAGGCCATGCACATAATTCTCCCTCTAAATCTTATTTATTTTTCATATAAATATGTCTACCTCATCTATGTTTAATATTCTTATGAAGTGGCATAAATAGTTACATTACAGGTGCTACTGAACATGATTCAGTATGCAATGATTTGAAATATATATATATATATATATATATATATGTAAAATATCATGAAGATGTACAAAAATAGAATTAAAATGGTATTGTGTTTATGTTCTTGCTTGTTCTTTGATTATTTGCATCTATTGTATTGCTAGTACTTCAACCTAGAACTGACCTTAATACTTACATATGATTAAAATGGTATAAAAGCAAAAAGGATGAGGGGGGACAGGATAGGGGTTTTCTAGGGAGGGGGAATAGGGAAGGGGCATGACATCTGAAATGTTAATAAATAAAATATCCAATTAAAACGAATTTTCAACAATTTTTCTTCTTGCTTATAAAGTTTATATATCAGCCATTTTTTTCATTTGAATTCTAGAAATGTATCAATATTTTTCAATGTTGTGGAGGAATTAAATAAATTAGCATTGTATTTAAACAGCAGGAGGCCTAGAGATGGAGTACTAATTTTATAGCACCATAAGTAAGAGATAATATTAAAAGGAACACTCTAAAGAGTGTTGAGAGATTTTTTTCTCAATCATTGACCACACTCATTAAATGCCAGTTACTTGTATATATGTAGTTTTATCACGATATATCAATCCATCTCAGCTTTGAGTTATTGGAGTCATAGAACCAATTTTCTTGTTCTAATTTCATACTTACACAGCATTATATTGATTCCAGTTTTGTTTCTCATGTTTTATTTTTTGCCTAAAATGGAAAATGTAAGCTGGACTGACAAGCTGCTTCTAGTTCCATTAACAGCCAGGGTTTTATAGTAAATTAATCTATTTGTCTTTGTATTTATTTGAAATGAAAAGCAAGCAATTCTTGCCTATGTGTAATATGGTTTGTATTTGAAGCACACAGACCTCCTATACTTTGATAAGTTGATTCTTGCTTAGATTCACTGTCTTAGCAAAAGAAGAAACCTAGTATATGATTTAATTATTTAAGGATACTTAAATATTCTTCTTGTTATTTTTTTCTCACTCAACATAAGGGTCATGATGGAAACAGGTGCTCTAGAGAAAAGCCTTTCATGACTCTTTGTTGTGTTGTCCTATTCACTAACTCATAGTTATTCAGCCATTCATGTATCCATTAAGAATTTATTTACAAAGATCTTGCAAAAATAATAGAAAAGAAACAAAGAAAACTAATATGCCATTTGTTTCTTCAGGTTGTTACACTTTAGCAGAATGAAGGGCTAAACTAAACTGGACAGCATAAGAACACATGTATAGTATAGTAATTTAAGAGTGGAAAGTGATTGTTTATTTTGTTGAAAATAGAAAAATTTTAAATACATACTACTTATCTTTGGAAATCATGTTTAAAAAAAGTATCCAGTTTTATAAAATGCTTTGAAAAATATAGTCTTTAACAACGTCTTTTAAGATAATGTACTGTCGTTGTAATTGCTATTCCTAGTGATGTTTTAGAAATTTTAGTCTGTAAATCTAAATATGAGAATATATTAGTTTTTTTCTTAATGGATATTTTATTTATTTATATTTTAAATGTTATCCTCTTTCCAGTTTCCCCTCTGCATACTCCCTATCCCATCCCCCTTACCCTGCTTCTGTGATAGTGGTCCCCTAACCATCTACCCACTCTGCCTCACCACCCTAGAATTCCTCTACACTGGAACATCAGCATCTACCCTTCACAGGACCAAGGGCCTCCCCTCCCATTGATGCCAGATAAAGCCCCTTCATTTCCATCCCTCCTTCCCCTAACTCTTCCATTGTGGTCCTTGTGCTCATCCCAATGGTTGGCTGTGAGCATCCACATCAGGATCTGGCCAAGACTCTCAGGAGACAGCTGTATCAGGCTCCTGTCAGCATGCACGTCTTGGCATCTGAAATTGTGTCTGGGTTTGGTGTCTGTATGTGGGATGGATCTCCAGGTAGGAAAGTCTCTGAATGGCCTTTCCTTCAGTCCCTGTTCCACTCTTTTTCTCTTTATTTCCTTCAGACAGGATCAATTCTTGGTTAAAATTTTGGATATGAATGGGTGGCCCCATCCTTCAATCGGGGGGTCATGCCTAACCTCTGGATTTTTACCCATTATACATAAAATAGAGGACTAATATCCAATATATACAAATAACTCAAGAAATTTGTCTCCAGAGAACCAGATATCCGTATTAAAAAATGGGGAACAGAGCTAAACAGAGAATTCTCAACTGAGGAATATCAAATGGCCAAGAAGCACCTAAAGAAATGTTCAACATTTTTAGTCATCAGGGAAATGCAAATCAAAATGACCTTGAGATTCCACCTCACATCAGTCAGAATGGCTAAGATCCAATGCTGGAGAGGATGTGGAGAAAGAGGAACACTCAGATTGCAAGCTAGTACAACCACTCTTGAAATCAGTCTGGCAATTCCTCAGAAAACTGGACATAGTACTACCTGAGGACCCATCTATACCATTCCTGGGCATATTCCCAGAAGATGCTCCAACATGTAATAAGGACATATGCTCCACTATGTTCATAGCAGTCATATTTATACCAGCCAGAAGTTAGAAACAACATAGATGTCCCTCAACATAGAACTGATACAGAAAATGTTGTACATTTACACAGTAGAATACTACCCAGATATTAAAACCAATGACTTTATGAAATTCACAGGCAAGTGGATGGATCTAGAAAATATCATCCTGAGTGAGGTAACCCAGTCACAAAAGGACACACATTGTATGTACTCACTGATAAGTGGATATTAGGCCAAGAGCATGGAATACCCACTATAAAACTAATAGACCACATGAAGCTCAAGAGGTAGAAAGAACAAAGACTAGATTCTTCAGTCCTACTTAGAAGGGATAACAGAATGATCAAGGGAAGTAAAGGGTGGGAGGGATTGTGAGGGAGAGAAGGAGGGAAAGAGAGGGGAAAATCAGGTATGGAGGGTGATGAAGGAGATGTACACAGGGTCAGGAAATTGAACAGAGGTTTGTAGCAATGAGGTATGAAGAACTGGACGTAGTAACCAGAAAGTCCAAGATGCCAGGAAAGCAAGAGCCTCCATGGGGATGACTTTAGCTGAAATGACCCAGAAAACAGAAAAGGAAATGTTTTTTTGTTAGTTCTTTGAGAATTCTATACAAAGAGCTTTTACCACATTCCCCCTTTTCCCCAACTCCCACATTCCTACTCACAAAGCTTTGCCTTCTTTTTCCATTGACTCAATCAAGTCTAAATTGTGTTGCCCAAATTGTATTGGAATAGTTGACTTCTACCAGATCACAGTTGACCTAGCAGAAGCAATGCTATTAAAGACATTTTACTTGGTCTCTTCCAGAAATTATGAATTACTAAAGGGTCCTAGGCTAAGAGTATACAACTTTATACACATCTCTCATTTCTGTGTTTAGGTTTGGTCTGAATTTAGCTTACAGCTGACTTGAATGTCATAACATATGTGAGTGGAACTTCTAAGCTGCTCTGTTGTGTATAGAACATACTGTTTTCCTTTTTTTTTTTTTAATTTTGTGACTCTTATACTCATTCTGTTTAGCATTAGATATTAATCCCTGAGTCTTGGAAGGAGAAGTTTCAGTATAGATTAGCCACTTGGGCTCAGCATTCTGCAGAGTCTTATGCTATGCTCCTGTGGCAATTTGGAGCCCCTGCTTGGCCTTGGTGGGGACAGAGTAAGAGTGAAACTAATAAAGGTTATGAACCAAATGAATTTAATTGATATCATGAAAACATTTCACCCTAAAACAGAAGAATACACCTTCTTCTCAGCACCTGATGGTACCTTCTCTAAAACTGACCATATAATTGATCTCAAAACAAGCCTCGACCAATACAAGAAGATTGAAATAATCCCATGTATCCTATCAGATCACAATGTCCTAAAGTTTATCTTCAATAACAGCAAAAACAATAAAAACCCCACATATACATGAACACTGAGCAAATCTCTACTCAGTGATAACTTGGTCAGGGAAGAAGTAAAGACAAATATTAAAGACTTTTTAAAATTTAATGAAAATCTTGAAACATCATACCCAAACTTTTGGGAAACAATGAAAGCAGTGCTAAGAGGAAAATTCATAGCACTAAGTGCCCTGGTAAAGAAACTATAGAGATTTTTCACTGCTTGTAGATGCCCCTTTCTCAGAAGCCCTCTCCAAGCTGAGGCTGTAGTAATACGACAAATATTTATCTGATAAGGGTTTGCATATGCATTAATATATGTGTACAAAAGCAATTATTTGCAGTCAGGTTATGTATCCATTAGCATAGTAATAGTCCTCTAGCCCTAGCTCCAATAATTCCTTTAGTCAAGAATTCTTGACCCTGAACATAGATCTAATTATGAACTTCAACTAGAGGAATGGGGCATGTATCTAATCAGAAAGTCATTTGTTAGTACCATTATACTCCCACTTTTACACCAATAGATACATTGTCAGGAAAGTTATTGGTATAGATCACCAATTCACACTTGGGTCAAATTGATCTTTTTCTTCCTCTGATACTGTGTACAGCATCTTCTAGAGCTATGAAATATGACCAGTAAGGATGAAGTTTCTATGTCTTATATTAGGTCATTCAATCATCCGATCTTTTTGAGATATATATATTGAATAAATAGACCAAAATAGATGAAGAATTAATTAATATTCTCACATCTTTATTCTAACTAACACACTCAGGAATTAAAGTAAGAGAAAAGCATATCAATGTCACAGGAAAGAAAGATGGTGAGGTAATATGTTTGCTTAAGTCTCTGTCACCTGTTTTTAATTTTTTGAACCATCATATAAATATTATGAACAGATTTAGAACTGAAGGATTTCAAAATTAATAAAAAGACATATTATATCTTACAGTAAAACAAAGCACAACAAAACAAAATTGACCGTACAGAATTAGCTCATCCCTTTCCAGTTCTCAGATAATCTTTGGAAAATAGCATGATCTTATCACATCTTTATCCTATTGTAAAGATAAAAACAGAAAAAAAAACTGTGAGGCAGTAATATTTTTCTCCTGAAATAACAAAACATTTGCCACAATTCTTCTATAATTAAGTTCTAAATTTCATTGAATATTTAATAAATAACGACTAACAAGCTTGGGTGCACTGGAGATGAAACTTAACAACTTAATTATTTTAAAAAACATGCAATTAAAAATAGACTAGACTTGGTGGAATATATAGATGCATGCAGATATTATATTCACTCAGCAATAAGCTCCCAGTAAGTCACCATTGTAATTGTTATTAAAATACATTCCGAATATTTTCAATGCTTTTACTTATATAGTTTTCATTAAGAGTATATGCTCTATTCCATGCTCTTAACATGTATAAACTAAGTATATATTAGAGACATATGCTGAATTTTCATGATTACAAATCTGAAAATAAGTTTATTATCTTCTATTTCTTTCCTTTGTGTAACTACTTTTCTATTTCCAAATCCTTCAAAGCTGTTGTAGAACAGTTTCCTCTGAAACGAAGCATTTTGTCATGAAGACAAGACTGGGTCCTGAGATTTGGAAATAAACAAGCAAACTTTTCAAGAGTTAAAATTTACACAATTCATCAGTCTCCTTTTCAATGCTGAAAAAAAAAAAAACAAACCGCAAACAAACAACTATTAGCAGACAACATTCTTGGACATATGGACTTAAAGTTGTTTTGGGCAGCTTTACTGTGTTGTCACCCACACAGGCTGGGCTTTTCAGTCCTGAAGCTGCCTTTGAGTTGCCCAGGCTCTTATAATGAACCCCACTCCTTCTCTCTATAAACAACCTAAATAAATTCACAAGTTCACAAAGCTAAACTTGGTTTACAAGCATTTGTTTGGTTTGTCATCAACTCCCAATTTAGGGTGAGTAGACATTTGTTCCTGTTTTCCAAGGATATAACACACTTTAAAAAGCCCTCATTTTTAAAAAACTAGCCCAGTTACAAATAATAATTTATTAACATACTAGTTTGCTTGGCTCTCTACACTGTTAAATACTGAGTAATTCTAACTAAAACTAATGAATAACAATTCATAAAAATCATGCTTAAGTCTTCACACAAGAGAAATCTCAATCTTGCAAAATTTAATTCTGTGTCTTGTCTAGTCAACCAAGCAAAGCATTTATCATAATTTATTATTTTACATTTTTTTTATTTTAAGGTTTTTCACTTTTTATAGTTTATAACCACCCAAAACACATATTTCTTAAAACTGAGAAGACAGCATTTTTATTTTTCTCTCCAGTCTGTGTGTGAGTACTGTGTATGTGCTTGTGAATGTTCTTATGTATATACCTATGTGTTTGTGTGAGTGTGCATGCACATGTCTAGACACGCATGTGTAGACATGAGTTTGAATGTTTAATCTTCCTTTATTAATCTTTACAATATTCATTAGATCACAGTCCTCAGTTGAACTCATAGCTTACAAGTAAGGCATTTCTGGCTAGCCAGCCTTCTCCTTGGTGACTCTATCTCTGCCTTTTTAAATATTTAATTTTATTTGATACATTTTTTAAAATTTAATGGCTTGTGCTTTTCAAACATCTTTATTTCTTATATATTTAATTCATTCTCTCCTATATTACATTCTGACTACTATTTCCCCACTCTACTCCTACTTCTCTCTACCACTTCTTTCCCTCCAAATCCATTCTTCCTCCATTTCCCTTCAGAAAGGAGCAAGTACCCCAGTCATATCACACAAACACAGCATAAGTATTTACAATAAGTCTAGGCAAAAAAATCCCCCAAACCCAAAACAAAACAATCAACCCCCCCCCAAATACCAAGGCTGGATGGACCAACCCAGTACGAGAAAAATGACTAGGCAAAAGAGTCAGAAATCCCCTTCTTATCACTGGAATGTGTCCTCATGGGCTTCACTATGATCCAACACTTTAGCACATTCTGGTATGCAAACTCTGGTTTTCACACTTGTATTGGAGTCCATTTAACTTATAAATGTCTTCCTCAATCCACAAGAAAGTACTCATCTTGCTAAAATATTTTAAGACCATTTCTATCAAACAAACAAATGAATGAACTGTGCTGTGTATTCTTTTATTACTAACCATACCCACTTCCACATGTCACCACTGTAAACTCTCTGAGCCTGGTCACAGAAGTGCAGATATAGCACTGGTGCTTGGGACCACCCCACCCAACTGTCCTATGTTACCTAATGGTTCCAAGTTTATAGTCAAGCTATATCACTTTTATCCAAAGATTTTTTTTAAGCTATTGGTATAAGCTGTATGTTCTATAATTTAATACATCTGACCACAGCAGGTCATGTTTGGCAGGTTAGCCTGAAACAACTAGAAATAATACACTCAGGATCTCAGTTGTCACAGGTTCAGAAGAACAGTAATAAGTTTTTGAGAGTTGTAAAATTTCCTGATGCACATGTACATTATCCTTTCTGTATCATTATTCTAACTTAATACAATCATATTATTATGAATTGCCCAGAAAACAGTCTTTTCAAACAAAAACCACAGTCATGACATGTTATACCAGCTGATCTTGCTTTGGATGCTATCAAAGCTACGTGCCATACTCTATGGTTTAAGGCAGTTTTGTTTTTGTGAACTATACAGTGTAAGAAGCTAGAAATTCCTTCTAGGCTCTGGGTGTCTTAGCACTTTTTGTGGCAAAACCTTTAGGAGAATCATAATATGTTTCTCTTTGGTATAGACTAAATATAATACTGATGCTATATAATCCCTAAAGTGACCAATTAGGTACTCCCATTTCATTTATACCTGCCTCTATTTTGGTCAATTACTTTGACCTAATAGCTCATGTGATAGTCTGAAAAATATTTTTTTGTTCAGATCTCTTAATCATCTAAGATCAAAGAGGAGAATATTATCATACCTCTCAGTAAGTATATAAAAGTGTATTAAATATATTACTTGTTGTTGTTTTGGTGATGAAAAAATATGTAGCAGAAACAAGCCAAAAAAGAAACACTAATTTTCAATGTTGCTAGTCATTTGGTCCAGTGTGCATGAATTGAGCATAAAGTTGCAAGAGCATATAGCAATAGAGACCTGCTTCATTCATGAGGGACACGAAGAAGGCAGTGATAAGCAGAATACACATTCTGCCTCTACTTCCAAGGTCCTGTCTTTATTCTTTCAGCTATATTCCACTTCCTAAAGTTTCCTGAAACTCCCAAAATAGCACTACCAGCTGGGGTTCTAGCACTGAGCACATTACCCACTTCCCTATATAACAAAATGTTTACTGTTGGTCCTTTCAGATGACTTTGTGATATTTGCAACCCAAACAAATGCAAGTTCTTTTGGTTTTAGACAAAAATAGTAACAACACAACTCAACATGTGCATGTATGGCTGAGTTAATCTCATCTACTGATTACATTTCATTCTGGCTCTGAATCTATAAGGTGTTCCAAGAAAAAAATAGATTAAAGGTCGAAATATTTATTTTGGCACAAAATCTCAGTGCAATGTTATTTGGCCTCATTTTTTAAGGACATAACACTATTTTGGCAGTACTGTGTGTTGGCATTGGGGCTATTCACTTCATAGCGAACAGGAGAAAAGTTGCAGAATTTTCTTTCTTTTTTTTTTTTGGTGTTTTGACATAAAGGTCAGGTTGTTTTAAGGGGAGACTTATTAATTATCTAAAGATAAATAAAAAGTGTTCCATCTTCAGTCTTTTGCTAAACTCATTTGAATACTTAATGCTGACTCCATTTCCAGGGATTGGTATGCTTATATTTGCTATATCACAAGGGAGAAACAGATCTAATGAATTCACATGGTTTTCCACACTCAGGTATCTCCTACTCCGTTTAGACTTAGTAGAGAAGTGGCAAATTATGCATGTGATAAGTATTTTTTAGCATATAAAAAGTGATATGGTGATGTGGCTTCAAAAGTATTTGACTACTGGACCTGTGTTGCTTCTGGGCCAGATAGTGTTTATTACTATTCCAATCTGGCTCAGGGGTCAGAAAGAAATGGTGACTGCATGGTATCAATATTAGATCAGTTCTTCAACCGAGTGTTCTCCACTTCACCCTCTCCCATGATGCCTCTTGCATAATTATCCAAACACAATGATACTAAATCTCTTTGTGGGAAACCTGGGAAATCCTCTCTTTGTATTTGCTGAAGAGTTTCCATTTTATTCTCCTGAAATTCTGATTACTTCTCTGAGTAATCTGTATGAGTCCAGAACTGATTCAGCTCTGATTATTTCATAAGCAATTATGGCTATCTTTTGAAACATTTTCCTTGATCATTTACCCTTGATTAACTAAGTCTTGTCTTATCTGCCTTGACTATTGTGAAGTAATAGTACTTCACTAACTGTACATGCAGCTTGTTCTTAAGAAAATCATGTAATATTAACAAACTCCATAGGTTTTATTATCATACCATTTCTGGATGCCATTGTAATTTTGCATCTCATATGATAACTCAGTCTGTAAGGTTTCTGAGCACACAGACTCTATAGTTTTTTTTTTTTCAAAGTGATGCTATGTAATATCTGTTCATTTTTGGAAGTGCTATTTTAAACATAAGCAAGCCCTACCTAATAAAGCAATTAATGACCTTCTTAATAAAGTTGTCTCTTAATCATCAGCATGTATCTTTCTGATGTAAATATACATTCTCTAAATATTTCATTAAGCATGAAATTTTCACGATGAATTTTACCTTCTATAGTATATTCCTGTAAGTTATTGCTCCCAGACACTGAAGTTTTTTTCTGCCACCATCTGCTAGCAAACACTGGCACTTCTACATTATTATGTGTATTAGTTTCCTATTGTTTTTCTAGAAATTGACCTCAAATTCAGTGACTTAAGAAACAAATGTATTGCCGTAGACTTCTGTAGGCTAACAGACTAAGAAGTATCCTACAAGACAGTCACCAAAGTGGCTGCACTGTTTGTGGAAGATTTAGTGAATAATATATTTTCTTGACTCTTGTCTTCAAGAGTTTGCCTGTTTTAAGGAATAGGTACTTAAATGTCTTGGTCTGACCTTACTTCCAGAAAAAAGTAAAGCCCAAAGATCAGTATTGCTGTCATGGTAGTTTTCTCACCTTCAGTTCTAAGGTTTATTACAGTAATACTATGCTTTCTTACTTTGAAAATATTTGCAATTTAAATGTCAGCTGATTAACAAACTTCTTTTCTTTTTTATACTGAGAATTAATTTTTACACACAATATAGTCTCATTATGATTTTTTTCTTCCTTAATCTTTTCTTTAATCTTTCTCATTTCTTTTTAGAACACTTGATCACAATGGCGTCAAATCCCTCCCACCAGGACACAGGGAACCATACAAAAAAGGAGGCAGAAAGATTTTAAGTGCCAATGTGGATGGAGAATAGCAAAAAATATAAGGCCTTCTAAACAGACTGGTACCAACATATGAGCTTACAGAAACTCTTTACAGAAATAGTTTTAAATCTATCTATCTATCTATCATCTAGTGTGTGTGTGTGTGTGTGTGTGTGTATGTGTGTTGGTGTTCTTTAAGGGTCAAATAAGTTATTAGATTCATCAAAGTTTTAGAAAAGCTGCAAGCACTCTTAACTGATGTGCCATCTCACTACCCCCAAAAAGTGTCAATATTAATATGAAAAAAATTATAAAACAATAAATGCAACATAAGAAAATATATGCAACATTACAACACAATTAGTGTCTAATTGTGTTGTAGTGTTGCATGGATCAGTGCTAAACAAACTCTTAGTGATGAGAAGTAGACAAAGCCCCTATCACAAAGGCAGTTTTATTGATAACCAGTCAATAATGAAATGAAATTTCTCCAGGAGTCTCACTGCAGACATAAACCATTCTTAAGTCCAGTCTATACTCGAAGCCTACCAGTAGATAACCACCACCACCACCAACACCAACAACAACAAAACAGAGTAATTATCATTTTGTAGGGTTTTATTTTTGTTATTTGTTTTGTATCATAAGATTTGTTTTGTGGGGTTTTGTTTGTTTTGCTCTGTTCTGTTTTGTGTTTTTGTTTTTTTTTTTTTCTTTGCTTTAACTTATGGTTCCCAGTTTGGTATTTTCTTAGGATTTCTGTAACCTCAAGAGTAATGGCAATCCAGGATGACTGAGTCTATCTATAATATGATGGATTGTAACAAAAGAAGGAAAGACAGAATTGGTGTTAAGATAGTTAAACAAATTATGAGACTGATTTGCTGCCTACTGGGCTAAGGAGTAAACCATGTGATTGTATTTATGTGCTTTCTTGAGAAGAAGGAGCTCTGGTTTTTTTCTTCCCTTTTTTTCTTCCTTTTTTCTTTTTTCTCCTCCTTATTTATCTCATTCCGGTTTTCTTGTTTTTGTTTTATCTTATTTCACTTCAGTTCTTTATAAATGCTTGCTTGTATTCTAATAAAAGAGAAAAGGGTGTGAATTTTGGGCTGTGTGGTTTCCTCCTTAGCCCAGTTTCTCTGATGACTAAGGACATTGAACATTTCTTTAAGTGCTTCTCAGCCATTCAAGATGCTTCTGTCATTAATTCTTTGTTTAGCTCTGGACCCCATTTTTTAATTGGGTGTTTTGGTTTTTTAGATGTTAACTTCTTGAGTTCTTTATAAATTTTGGATTTTGGCCTCTATCAGATGTAAAGTTTCTGAAGATTAAACATTAGGGTCTGGCCCTAATAGTCCTCTGCCATTTTGTAGTAGGAAATGAGAGTTCTAATGTGCACTACCAAGTTAGTTTTGAGCCTTTGTTTTCTCCAAGGGCATTATCCATAGATCAGCCATATCAATCTGTGGCTGTAATTTCAACACACAATCAAATTCACTGGTTTTACTGGGTCTAATACTATGATTTAAATTCTCAACAGTCTGATTATAGTATACACATCATTTACTTCCACAAGTTATATCATCTCAGGTCCTCATGGATGAAAGTTATAATAATTGCCCTACCCCCTTGGAGCAACAGGTCTCTGTGTTCTATAGATTACATATTAATTAGTTATTTTCCTGTGTAATAGTAGTGTGGTACAGTCCAAAACTCTATCAGTGTATCTTTTTTCTTAGATCAATTCTTTACTAACATCGCCAAATATAAGCAGGAAATAAAATCTACAGAAAAGCTCATCTCTGAGGTGACAGAATAAATGTAAGACCCTGAGGGAATAGAGGACACCAAGGGAACAAGACACTGTAAATCATAGGTTCTCAATGTGTAGGTTTCAACAGGTCTGAGAAAAATTGTATACATGAAGTAGCAATGAAAACAATTTTATGGTTGGGGGTTATCATAACAAGAGTAATTGTATTAAAAGGTGTCAGCATCGGAAAGGTTGAGAGCCACTGGGCTAAATCAACTGAGCAAACCTCATGTAAACTCCCAGCTCTTGAAACAACAGGGCCTGCACCAGTCTGTATCAAGTCCTTTGTGGTTATATTACAGCGTTTGGTTTAGGATTTCCCTGGCACTCCAGAGTGTGTAAATAATGAGTTGCTGACTCTTGTGATTTCTTTTGAAACTTTTTTCCTTTTGCTGGTTTGCCTTGTTCAACTTTTATGAGATAGTTTTTATTTTATCTTATTATATTTTATTTTGTCCCATTTTGTTGTTGTCTCATAGAAGCTTGTTCTTTTAAGTGAGAGACAGAAAGGAATTGGATCTGTATGGGATGGGAGAGAAGGTGAAGAGAAACTAGGAGTGAAGAGAGTGGAATCTATAGTCAGATTGTATTGTATATGAAAAATCTATTTTTTAATCAAAGAGGGAAATAGATTTTTTCATATAATTAAAAATAATAATCTTGGATTGACTTTTCTGAGAAAAGAAAGGAAATTCTAAATGAATGGACAAGGAAATAAATTTAGCTAACTAAATGAGAAGAAAACACAAAAATCCATGAAGAGTTCAACAGAATCCAATGGCCTCCTTTAGCCAGATGCTATACTCTAGCTGAAACAATTCCTAAGGACATTGAAGATGAAGAGAAAATAACTAATCTTTATTCCAGGTGTTTGAAACCTCACTATCCCGAATTGATCTAGAAATAGAAAGTCATATAACTGCTATGTCTATCAAAAAAAATAGAGATCATACACACATTAATTAGCTTATCAGGAGCAAACTGGAAAATAATTGTTCTGATTGAAAACAAGGGCAAGACGAATAAAGGCAGGTTACATAAGTTAGTGTCTCAAACATGCACAGTATATGTCTTTTCAAGATAATGTCAATATGTAAAATTCCAATTCCAGCAATGCTATCTTGTCACAAAAAACACAGAGGTGAACAGCTTTCTAATACTTTCTGCCATAGCCTGCTTAGGGAGTTTTTCATTCTCACCTCACTCAGTAATATTTATATAACCATGTATTATGTGGTCTTGAGCAAGATGTTGTGTTAACACTCAAACATATAAAAACAGAAGGTCATGATTAAACAAGGTATTTTAATTAAAGAGGAAAAGTAGGCAATATACTGAGCCATGAAATTAAAGAACTTTGTTGATTATAATTACTATATTTATATATTAAAAACTATTCAAATAACTCAATTATGTGATAACATATGAGAAGATATTTTATATTAGAATTATTTAATTTTAGCCAGGTTATAAGTGATCAACAAAGTTATAATTTGTAATTGTTTGCAATGAAACTAGAGAAGAGGCTCAGGGACTAAGAGCTGTTTATGCAAAGGACCCAAGTTTGCTTTCCAGCGACCACACTGGGTAGATTGCAACCACCCATGACTCTAGCTCAATGAGTATCTGATGGCTATAACCTTTGTGGGGTCATGAATTCACATACACATACTGTTTTTGCAACACATACATATAAACAATTTTATGAAATAAAATAAATATATTTTCAATTACTCCAGGCCAAGTTTTCCGTTTAATATATAACTCTTCTTATTTATAATGTTTTATAATTCTCATATTCAGGAGGACCGTAATATGTGGTTTATAACAACTTCTAGGTTTTAGAATACTCTAATCTAAATTAGAAGATTTGCCATTATCTTTCCAGATATAGATGAATAATACAGACTACTATCAAATGTCTAAAATTTATCTTCTATTTGCACTAATAAGGAAAGCCATCTAAATGTTATTACTACTCAAATAACTATAAAATAGTAGTTATTGCCGGGTGGTAGTGGCACACACGTTTAATCCCAGCACTTGGGAGGCAGAGGCAGGTGGATTTCTGAGTTCGAGGCTAGCCTGTTCTACCGAGTGAGTTCCAGGACAGCCAAAGGCTATACAGAGAAACCCTGTCCCAAAAAACAACAACAACAACAAAAAAAAAAAATAGTAGTTATAAAAACAAGAAGTAGAAATGAAGAAAAATTAAACACAGTAGATTTTTTTTACTTTTGTCTTCATTTATGATTCTTTGTCATTTGTGCCTTCTTGTTCTATAATGACTACTCCCAAGTGACCTTGAATAAGCCTCCTAGAATATCTTCTTCCCTCTATCAGTATGCTGTAATTCTGATATGACAAAGTAGTAAAATTAAAAGCAAAAGTGTAGCCAATGGGAGTGAACTTTAAATACATAGTGAACACAAATCCCAAGATTTATAAAAAAATGTTGGTTTGTGCTGTTTTGCTCTCCTAAAGATTTTTTATCAAAAAAATCAAGGTTTATACCAGCATCTAGACTGTGATAAGGAAGGTATAATAAAATCAAAACTAAAAATACCTTATAACACAAGAAGCATGTTGATTTAATTAATATTATTACTAATTTATTAAAGTTGTGATTTTTTATTTAATAGTGCTCCCCGATCTTCTGAAGATTTCTACAAATTTGATATGTGTGTGTTTACATTGTGGGGGTTTATTTACATATTATTATTTATTATCCAACAGGTTATTTGCAATTTTAATTCAAAAGAAAAAAATTTCCTTAGAGGTTAAGCCATTACTTTAAAAAAGTGGGAAGGCACCAGAACTTTTGTAAATTATGTATTAAACACAAAGTAAGCCATGTAGGATATTAGAGACTGATGAAACATCACTCCTGGAATCATCCTAACATACCCTTTACAAACCACGGTGTGCTTGAAAAGAACTCTGTTGCAAAATGACTATGATGTGTAGCCCCTAAATCAGCTGGTCTCATCATACTATTAGATAAGATTGACACCAAAAATGCTCTGAATGTGATGACGGATCTTTCAAAGTAAGAGACAGGGAAAGTTTCTCCAATAACACCTTTGGAAAACAAACCTCTCTCTTGATCCTTTCTGGCAATACAGCATAGTTTGAAGGCCAGGCATTTGCAATATAAATGTGTGTGTGTGTGTGTGTGTGTGTGTGTGTGTGTGTGTGTGTGTGTATGTGTGTGTGTATGTATGTATGTGTGTGTGTGTGTGTGAGAGAGAGAGAGAGACAGAGAGACAGAGAGACAGAGACAGAGAGACAGAGAGACAAAGAGACAGAGAAACAGAGAGTTTATATTGTGTTTTAATGGTATTTTTATTAAAAGTAGATTTTTAATACATTATATTTTATTTTACTTTCCTTCTCTTAACTCCTTTCAGATCTTCTTCACTTCCTTTACATCCAAATTAAGACACTTTCTTTCATTAATTAGAATACAAGCAAGCATCTAAATAATAATAATTAACAATGATGATGTTGATAATGATAATAATAATTGATTAGAGCAAATAAAAACAAATGATAATAGGACAAAACAAGGAAAGAGAAGAAAAAAATAGAGAGTCAAAGGAAAAGTTAAAAAAATACATATAAAAGCAGAGACACACATATCCACACATTTTGACATTCCTTTCTGTCCCTAAGAGATGAACATCAGTGACAAGGAGCTGGGAGTTAAACTGGTAGGGCCTAATCGCTACAGGCAACTGTAGAAAAAACTTGTGACATTTTTGTATTGTCTTTGTGATAACATTGAACACAGGCTTCCTGGATGTCTGCACCCTAGCAATCAACTAAACCTGAAGCTCTTATTTTAGACAACAGAATTTCCCTAGGAAATGTTTTGTGCCTCGTTGCAAAACAAGAATCCTGCACTGTTCTCTCCTACTCTCACATCAGCTCTGCCAGCTGACAGAATTCTGGTTTTGTATATAAGAATCTGATTCATCACGAATTTGAAACACATTGCTTCAGAGTCTAAAGACACCTCTGGGTCTCTCTCAGAGCTGCCGCCTGACCTTGATATTGGTCCTTTTTAAATTTTTTAACTTTTATTTTTTTTTAATGTATTTAAATTTCAAATATTATCCCCCTTCCCAGTTTCCCCCCCACCCCCCCGCAAAACTCCTATCCCCACCACTCTCTGTGGTTCTGTGATGGTGCTCCCCCACCTGCTCCCCCACTCCTGGGTCAGCACTCTAACATTCCCCTACCCTGGGTCATCGAGCCTCTACAGCATCAATGGGTTTCCCTCCCAGTGATGTCTATTAAGGTAATCCTCTGCTACATATCCAGCTGAAGCTAAGGGTCGCCCATGTTTACTATTTGGTTGTTGGTTTAGTCCCTGGGAGCTTTGGGAGTTTTAGTTTGTTGATTTTGCTGTTCTTCCTATTGGGCTGCAAACCCCTTCAGCTCCTTCAGTCCTTGCCCTAACTTTTCCATTGGGGTCTTTTCTTCTGAGTTGTTTTCCTCTCACTCTTTCCTAAGAAGAACCATAAAAAAACAAGCAAGTAGGAAGGAAAGGGCCTGTCATTGAGAGAAGCCTAACTTCTTAACACATATTACACACAGACTTGCAGAAACACACAGGAGAATTCTGACGAATATAAACTTTTTTCTCCTCCTCCTACTCTACCTCCTCCTCCTGCATTATGTCTATCACATAAAATTCAACATTTGTTTTCTCAGCAGAGGGAGTTTGTAAGATCAGAGGGCATATATGGAAGAACTGAGAGATGGCTAATTTGGTTGCATGACATGAAATTCACAAAGAATCTATAAAAAGTTTAAACAAAAATTATACTTAAAAATAAAAAATTAAAATTACTATTTTCCCTTTTTTACTAGCTCACAGAGACATCTTTTGTGTGTTCTTAGCAAACTAAAATTACTTAAATATCTTGCAATGAGTATTTTCACCTTAAATGAACAGTGGGTCTCATTCAGAGCTCACTCCTCATAGTTGCTTTGGTTTGCTTCTGCACCTTGTTGTCAATGCTAGGTCAGTCTAATGAGCTCTTTAGAAACTATTTGCAAGCCCCCTCTGTTCTCTGAATGTTTGTTCTTTATTCTCTTATTTTAGTTTTATATCACTTAAGATCTTCATTCAGGACCTTGGGAACACAGACATGTACATTGCACAGTGTTCCTGTTCTCATGAAGATGTTTTGCTTTTACCTAAACTGGCTACACGGTAAAAGTAAGACAGCATTATTTTCTCACAAGAATTCTCATGCAAGCCAAAAGAATGTGTCCAACACCCATACACAGAAAAGTAATAAAATCTTTCAGAGGGAGACAGGCTGCAAATATAGGGGCAACTTGGGAGGAATCAGGGAAAGGAGATCGAAAAGTGTTTTTAATTTAATTTAATTTAATTTAATTTTTTATTGGATATTTTCTTTCTTTACATTTCAAATGTTATTTCCCTTTCTGGTCCTCAACGAAAAACCCCATCCCATCCAACCTCTCCTGCTTTCATGAGGATGTTCCCCCTACTCACCCACCCACTCCTGCCTCCAGGCCCTCGAATTCCCCTACACTGGGCATCAATCTGTCACAAGACTAAGGGCCTCTCCTCCCACTGATGCTCGACAAGGCCATCCTCTGCTACATATGCAGGTGTATCCATGTGTTTTTCCATGTGTAATCTTTGGTTGGTGATTTAGTTCCTAGGAGCTCTGGTGTGTGTGTGTGTGTGTGGGGGTTCTGTTTGGTTGAGGGTTGCAAACTCCTTCAGCTCCTTCAGTCCTTTCTCTAACTCCTCCATTGAAACCCCATTGGGGATCCCATGCTCAGTCCAATGGGTGGCTATATTAATTAAATTTTACGATTACATTTTAATTTAAAATATTTTAAATAAAGCAATAGTAATAAAAATAAAATCTATGTTATATAAAGACAACCTATATGACCTAATCTATCTGTACTTAAAGATCATATTATCCTGGTCATTGGTCTTTTAACAACTATAAGTTAAACATTGATTTTAGTTAAAATGACTAACTTGTATTTTAGTAGTAGTATAAAATCTGATTTGTAAAGGTTATTATTTATAATCTGGAGTAATAGTTAAACTTTAAATTGTTTATTTCTTACAATATGTATGTAGGTACTTTATGTGCATATAACAAACATATAATATAACCACGACATGTGTTGTTTGTATAATGATTTCTAAAGAAAAGTTAGACATCCTAGGGTAATAATCAACACAAGTACACCAAGAACAGCTACTCTCTTGGTTTCTTTGTAGCTATCATGCAATCAATACGGGAATATGTTTAAATCAATCTTGGTTGAGAATAAAGGAAAAGGAAGCACCAGCTTTGAAATTCTTTCACCTGGTACTCATGCCAAAATATTGCTGTGACAATTATTTGTGCAATATTTCATTTAATTTAATAAAAAATCTTAATTTTGATAAACTCCACAGTGGTAGTGTAATCATTATTCTTTGAATTTTCTTGTAAAGCAGTTAGTTTCAAGTTAAATTTTCATACAGTTTTCATTTTGATTTTGATGCTCTATCCTTACTCTTCCCATGCCCTAGTATTTTCACCTCTGTCGACTTTCCTCTCAAGTTTCCCTACATGCTCTCTTAAAGCTCCTTTTCATTTTTCAGTCATGTGGATTCCTTTCTAGCTCCCTCACCTTTATTTGTATGCTGTCCCACCCAGAAACGTATATTTAATAGAAGCTAGCATATTTAATTCTCGCTAGTAGAGAAAAGAGAATATATGCTATTTTTCTCTGTCAGTTTGCACAGAACATTATTTTAAGTCAAATAAAATTATTTTTTTACTAGATATTTTATTTACACTTCAGATGGCATCCCCTATCCCCATTCCCCCCCACCCTCCTTAGGAAACCCCTATCCCATGCCCCCTTTCCTTTTTGCATTTATACACTTTTTAAAAAAAATGTTAATCATAGGCTTTATAAGTTTGGAATTGTTCAATCAGAGGTGTAACCCACTGACCAACCTAGATATAACAACTATCTTTGACTGGTGGAGATACATGAATATCTGCCTCCCTGTCTCCCCCCTCTTTTTCTCTTTCATCACCTAGCTTCTCCTCTCCTTCTTCTTCTCCTCTTCTTACTCCTTTTCTTCCTCTCAGTACTCCTCCTACCTTAGCTCCTCCTACACATCACCCTTCCTGTTAAAATGAAACTTTTCTCTCAAAATACAATTAAAGCATAATTATGCCAATTTGTACCAGTGAGGTACAGGATAGTCCTAATACCCAGTACGTCCTTTTGTTGACTAACCAGCTCCTCTGTCATCTATTCTAACTAAAACATTTAGTTCTGAACCTGGCTTTAGGATGAATGTCAGCTGACGACTATCCACTCAAATCTTTTCTCTTAAGGTCAATAGCTATATGTTTTCAACCCCATCAGAAATCCAGAATGACTGAGTTAACTATAATTGTGGGAAGCACAAATCATAGTTTCTAAAACTTAGCCAATTTATAGAGACCTGTGAACACCTGGACACTCGCTCTACTTCAAAACTTTGGAGCATCTGTTCTTCTGCCTTCTGGCCCAGGATCATCTGACAGACCTTAGTGCTGCAGAATTATTAAGGGCTGATTACTCTGTCTAGGCAGATATAATCAGTCGACTATTCTGCAAGTGTGTCCTTTTCTGGACAGTAATTTGTCTGTAGAAGGAAAGTGGCAATTCTTGCCTAGTGGCTGTCTCACCACAACTGGAGTAACTCCAACATCCTTAGTCATCAGGGAAATGCAAATCAAAACAACACTTAGATACCACCTCACACCAGTCAGAATGGCTAAGATCAAAAACTCAGGTGATAGTAGATGCTGGCGAGGATGTGAAGAAAGAGGAACACTCCTGCATTGTTGGTGGGGTTGCAAACTGGTACAACCACTCTGGAAGTCAGTCTGGTGATTCCTCAGAAAATTGGACATAGCACTACCTGAGGACCCAGCTATACCACTCCTGGGCATATACCCAGAAAATGCCCCAGCATATAACAAAGACATATGCTCCACTATGTTCATAGCAGCCTTATTTATAATAGCCAGAAGCTGGAAAGAACTCAGATGCCCTTCAACAGAGGAATGGATACAAAAAATGTGGTACATTTACACAATGGAATATTACTCAGCTATTAAAAGTAATGAATTCGAGAAATTCTTAGGTAAATGGATGGAACTAGAAAATATCATCCTGAGTGAGGTAACCCAATCACAAAAGAACACACATGATATTTACTCACTGATAAGTGGAGATTAGCCCAAAAATTTGAAACAACAAAGATTCAACTACCAGACGACATGAAGCTCATGAAGAAGAAAGAACAAGTGAGGATGCCTAGGTCTTTCTTAGAAGGAGTAACTAAATACCCAAGGGAGCAAATATGGAGACAAAGTGTGGGACAGAATCTGAAGGGGGCATTGTAGGGAGACCATTCCATCTGGGTATTCATTCCATGGGCAGTCACCAAAAATAGACGCTGATAGGGATGTCAAGATGGGAAAGCTGACAGCAGTCTGATAAGGCTGTCTCCTTAGAGGTCTCTCAGAGTCGGACATACCCAGAGACAGATACCCACAGCTATCCATTAATCTGATCAAAGGTTCCCAACGGAGGAGTTAGAGAGTAAATTGAAGGAACCTTAAGGGCTGGTGGCCCTGTGAGGAGAGCAACAATACCAACCAGCCAGAGCTCCCCAGGGTCTAAACCACCAGCCTAGGAGCACATATGGAGAGACACATGACTCCAGCTGTATATGTAGGGGAGGATGGCCTTGTTTGGCATAGGTGGGAGACAAGGTCTTTGGTACCCTGAAGGCTGAGCATTGAGGGGGGGGAACCTGAGGGTGGGGAGGGGGGCTGGGGGTAGGTGGGTAAACACCTTCATAGAAGCAGGAGGAGGGGGGATGGGATAAGGGGTTCCTGGGTGGTGGGGGAAATATGGTAAGGGGATAAAATTTGAAATGTAAATATTATATCCAATAAAAGAGGGGGAAAAATAGAAAAGCGGTTAGAACCAACATTCTTAATAAAAGGTCAGCCCTCTTAAAAAAAAAAAAAAAAACTATGTTTTCAAAACATCAGAAATCCTTAGAATTGACATGACAAACATTTCAGTATTAATGTTCATTTTCATTAGAGACCTGTCTGCTCCGGACAGCTTCCTATATTGAATTCTAAGAAGAAATAAAATTATTTTTATTTAATGTTAGTATTAATAAAATTCAATATAAAGAAAAATCACTAAGTAAACAAGTGAATACTTACAAATACTATTAAACAGCCTGTGAGATGAATTACCAAGAAAAAGCACATGCTGTACAAATTTGATGAACTTGATGTTGGGCATGCCTTGAGAATAGAAGGAAACAACTGAATCTGCAATGTCTTCTCTCCTCCACATTTGAGTACCCAGCCCTACACATGGTTATCCATTTACAGCTCTTACAGAGGATCCAGGTTTCCTTCCCAGGACCCATGTGGCGACTCACAACTATCTGCCATTCTACTTTCTGGGACTCTAATTTGTCCCTCTTTTCCATAGGCAATAACATACACACAGTATGTTATTTTAAATTAAATGATTTTAAATTAAAAACACATATGAAATTAAGTTTGGTAGAATGACAATGTAATATTTCTAGATAGACTATATTTTACAAATAACAAGTCCAAATATATGTAACCAGTGGAAGAGCTTACAGATCCTCATGCAAAGAAAGAATGGACATAAAATAGAGGCCTCCCATGAAATATACTGCTGGGTAATAAGCAACAATATTTATACTTGTGACTCAGGTTAGGATCAAAACAAGCACAAGTAATTGATTATGGAAGTAAGAAAAATGCACATTAAAATGAATAATTCACACTGGGATCAGTTGTAAAATAAAGTAATTTTTTTTGAGACTAATACATTATTTATACTTCAAAAATGTTAGATGTTAACATTTGAAAAAGCATGTGTTCTACATTCTTGAATATATTAAGCAACCATACATTTTTGCTTCTGTCAGTGTTTCCTTGTTTCTATTTCATATTTTTCTGTACCTTATAAATTTTTACTTTTTCCTGTCTTTTTTCTTATTTTATTAATATAAAAACATACTCCACACTATGATTTTTAGAATATTAGATAAGTAGGACATTGGATCACATATTTCTTCTTGGATAACTAGTTTGTGGTGACCTTTACTTTATATAATGAATAGATAGATAGATAGATAGATAGATAGATAGATAGATAGATAGATGATAGATAAATGATAGATAGATAGATAGATAGATACATACATACATACATACATACACACACAGACAAGTGAGCAAACAAAAAAATAAATTGATATTTGTGGTGGTTTGAATAAAAGGTATCTACTATAGGCTTATGTATTAGAATATTTTGTGGTACTGTTTTAGATGGCTATAGAACTTTCAGCGAGTGTGTCTTTGCTGGTGGGGATCTGTCACTAGGGTTAGACTTACAGATTTTATAACTTTGTCCCACTTATACTTTTGATAGCTCTGCTTCCTCATTGAAATTATAACATGATCTCTGTGTTTTGTGATACTGTAGCCATCCTGATGCTTTTTGACATGCCTTCTTAGTCCTGAAACCATATATCAAAATACACTTTTTTCCTTAAGTTGCTCTGGCCATGGTATTTAATAATAGCAACAAAGGAGTGACTATTATAGACATGATAAGTTTCACAATTAAACTTGAAAAGAACTACTATCTGGTAAAGCAAGTGGAAAAGGACATTACCTAAGTGTTAATGTATTTGCTGAAGAATCTGTAACACAAAACGAAAACGTCATCACTTGCATTTACTTTCAGAAAGGTAGAGTGATATCTTAAAGTTACAGAAAATTCATTAATTCAGAAGTATCTTTGTATTTGAAAGTTTAATTCCTTACTATATTTATAGTGTTACAGTGATTTCATAGATATTGAGAGTAATACAATATAGATATGGTGACCTACCACCATTCAAATAGGGTGTTTTATATAAAGAAGTTCCTATTTAAAGAACATTGTGTGAATCTAGATAACCCAGTCTCAGATATAAACAAAACAAAAATGAACAAAGAATTCAACAAACAAAAACTAAAACAAAGTATTGTGTGTTCTCTTTCATGATGAAATAATAGCTTCTTACTGTTAAAAGTATATCTGTGGGGACTAAACACAGGTATAAAGTAAAAACATTAGAAAGAAAATGATGAGAGTAGGAAATAAAAGGAAAAAATTATCAAGCAAAATTTATATATGGAAACTCCATCTGGAAACTTATTATTTCATAAAATAATTTAAATAATAAAAATATTAATTTTAAAAAATGAAAATATTTGAGAAACATACAGATTTTCTGTTCATTTAGCCTCTGACATGTTTTCATAAAATCAACTCTTGGGCTAGTGAGAGAGCTTAACACAAAAAGATAATCACCATAGAAGCTGGCAATGTTAGCTTGAGCCATGTAATCAATGTCAAAGTAGGAGAAAAATAATTTAAGAAAATAATAATATGACTTCTGCATGTATGTCATGGCATACCATTGGTGTGCATACCAAATATATATACACACTCTCACATACATACATATGCCCCAATAAAAAGTATATATTAAATTTATAAAATATCAGAACTTTCTTGCATTAAGTATAATAGAAGATAATTTTAAAAATATAAATGTCATCTCTAAAACATAATTCTGAAAAAAATCATGTTATACTAATTAAATTAAATTAAATCTCTAAAATCTAAAATTTCTGAAAAATTCATGTTATGTTAATTATGAGACTGAAGCTAACTGATAATCATCATTATTAATGTGACACAAAACAGGGCATGATGAGTCATGTGTATAATCCTACAAAAGTAAAGCAAGAAGATTACTATAATTTCAAGGTTAACATGGACTGGGCTACATGATAAGTGCCAAGACATGAAAAAATGATTATGATGACTATACTATGTGATACATCAGTTGTTGACCTTTGTGCATTCATTTATTCCATCATTATTACCACATTCTACCTCCCAGGAAGTATTAGTGTTTTCAGTCTAGGGATTCATCTGAGGTAAAACAAGACAAAGCAAGAGAAACTATTTTGATGTGAGACATTTTCATAAGAAAAATATACTTTGATCCTACCAATGCCTGGCAATTTTTTTCTATAGAAATATGAAGAAAGTGAAGCTTTGCGGTGTGTCTAATTGCTGCTCAGGGAGTGTCCAACATAACCAACTGAGATAAATACATGAAGGTAATTTTTATTTTTATTTCTAAACTATAAGTTAAAAGTAGAATGTTTGCTGGTATTTACAATAAGTGACTCCCTGCAGCCTTCATTCAGTCCCAATGTGATATCTTACATGCCCTGTGAATTGTGTGTACCATAATGGGTTAGGCTATGATCTGAAGAAAGGGTCCACACATTCCTTCCTGCTTCAGTCCTTCATCTTACTTGGAGCTTGTTGAGGACTTTCTTTTATACTGATCGGTAGTTTGGGAAGCTACAGATTATATTCTAAACAACTTTCATGAGATAGGCATGTGGTTGTAAATGTTTCAATTAAAATAAGTATGGATCCACTTTGCCTCGAACAATTAGGATGAATAAAGAGAAAGGAGACAGTGCCCTGACTAGAGATGCCAGCAGAATATGGGCTTCAGGAACAAAACGAAGTTAAGATCTAATGATCCATTTAGGTCTGATAAGTCAGTCATGGCATTTAAATTCCATGGAAACTGTCTCTCTTGCAGATTTATAACCACTTTTGTTAAGAATGAATTTTCTGTTATTCATTATTCTTCCTCAAAATGTCCATAAATCATATTTAAAGCTCATATGCTCACAAACCACTTTTAAATTCAATTTTATCTGATTTTTTAAAAAATTCCATCTTGTACATATCATTAGCTATGAAATATATTAAATTAATAGATCCATTCATGATGTACACAGAGAATGGGACTTTAAGATTACAGTAAACTAGAAAGAACAATCGCTAAGGAATCAGAATACAAGTCTTTCCTTAAGAATTCTCCTAATAATTTAGATCCTACCTCAAATTAAAAAGCATGTTAACATAAAAAAGAATAGCTATGAGCCCCTCTTGATGACAAACTTACCAAGCTTGCATCTGTCATAAGAATAGCATTGTCGTCCACCACTGGAATCTGGTTTGTTCTGATTTTTCTCTTATAGAATGTGCTTCATGTTGTCATTTTATCCTTATCATACTTTTACAACTAAAAGTTCTGTTGGCTTTAACAGAAAATGTTTTCCAAGTGAATTCATTACATTTTAAGATGAGCAAAACATGCTGTGAAAATAGCTCAGTATACAGCTTTCATTAATTATACCTGAAGTTTGGTGTTAATGTTCCCATTCCCAACACCCACTTAAAATGCAGGCAAACATGAAAGCTTACGTGTAATTCAACCACTCCTCATAGGGAAACAAGAGAATCCCTTGAGCCAAATATTCATTTAGCCAATTGTTAGCTAGCCAAATGGACAGATTCATTATATCTGCCTAGACAGAGTAATCAGCCCTTAATAATTCTGCAGCACTAAGGTCTGTCTGATGATCCTGGGCCAGAAGGCAGAAGAACAGATGCTCCAACGTTTTGTAGTAGAGGGAGTGTCCAGGTGTTCAGAGGTCTCTATAAATTGGCTAAGATTTAGAAGCTATGCTTTGTGCTTCCCGCAATTATAGTTAACTCAGTCATTCTGGATTTCTGACGGGGTTGAAAACTTATAGCCTCATAGCCAATCCTGGCTATTTACCTTGAGAGAAAAGATTTGAGTGGATGGTCTTCAGCTGACATTCATCCTAAAGCCAGGTTCAGAACTAAATGTTTTAGTTAGGATAGATGACAGAGGTTCTGGTTAGTCAACAAAATGATGGACTGGGTATTAGGACTGTCTTGTACCTCACTGGTACAAATTGGCATAATTATGCTCTAATTGTATTTTGAGAGAAAAGTTTCATTTTAACAGGAAGGGTGATGTGTAGGAGGAGCTAAGGTAGGAGGAGTACTGAGAGGAAGAGAAGGAGTAAGAAGAGGAGGATAAGAAGGAGAGGAGAAGCTAGGTGATGAAAGAGAGAAAGAGGGGGGAGACAGGGAGGCAGATATTCATGTATCTCCACCAGTCAAAGATAGTTGATATATCTAGGTTGGGTAGTGGGTTACACCTCTGATTGAGCAATACCAAACTTATAAAGCCTATGATTAACATTTTTTAAAAAAAATGTATAAATGCAAAAAGGAAAAGGGTGCATGGGATAGGGGTTTTCTAAGGGGGTGGGATGGGGAAAGGGGATGGCATCTGAAGTGTAAATAAAATATCTAACAAATGGACAGATTCATAGAAAGACGTTACCTTTGTAAATAAAATGATCCAATAAGACATCCGAAGTCAACCTCTGGCTTACACACACACACACACACACACACACACACACACACAGACAGACACACACACAGACACACACACACAGACACACACACATACACACAAACAGACACACACACACAGACACACCCACATACACACACACAGACAAACACACACACACACATAGATAAACAGACTTGCACTTGTACATGCCACAAATATGTACATGTGAAAAGTATAAAACATACATAAGTTTTTTAGCTCGCTCTGTTTATAAGCAAGGGATATCCTGAGATGACTTTACAAATTTGGGTTTTTTGACTTACATATCTGTTAAAACAAAGCAAAATAAAACAATAAAAAAACAAACAAAAAAGCACCGGTTGCCCTGGAATATGTTTAGGAAATGCAGGAACTTGCAATCAGAGTTCCTTTGCTCACAACCTGTTTCATTCCTGTAGTGCTATAAACCCTTAGCAACTACCTTCAGCAAAGTAACTTGCTAGTGAGATGATCCTGTGACTGTTTAAGATGTGCCTTCGTTGTGCATTCCCCATGTCTTTCAACATGTTGAATGACATTTATCTCCTTTTAAAATGGAAAACAAATACTTATAATTTTAAATTTTGGGAGATATTTCTGTCAACAAAATGAACATTAGAGCATTAGGTGATTTATTTCTATTTCTGCAAAGTAAAAATAATCTCACTTGGGCTTACTATATATGTGGTTCTCAATGAAGATTAAAGATTGTTAATCAGAGTGACTTACCTCTCACTTTTTTATGTCAAAGGCTTATTCCATGTTGATTTTGTGTATCTGAGCATGGGAATGTGGAAATAAATGTAAGTGTTCATAGAAGTCAGAAGAGGGCAAGAGATCCCTAGAGCTGGGGTCACAGGCAGCTCTGTGCCAACCTACATGGCTGGGAATTAAATTCAGTTTTTTCTCACTATAGTACTTGCTTATACTCAGAGGTAAGTACTTACTTACCTCTGAGAGCCATCTCTTTAGCCCTTAATTTTTCAGTTTTAAAAACCTTGACCCCCCACAAAGAGTAATCAATTAAGATAGTATTGAGTAAGAAAACAAAATGATATCATTGGTTTTTACATTGCTATTGTTAGTCTAACTTCAAGCTTATTATGGTACTATAATTTACATCTAAAAACTTCAAAATGTTACTATTAATTGTGAATACAAATATATTATAGCTCATTAAGGTAAAAGACTAACAACACATATTTCCTGTTTGAATACCATAGCAACAGAAAGCAGTTAGAAACATAGATGAATCTGCATTGGCATCACAAAAATGCATTGCAAGAGATGGCTTGCATCTCCTCACAGAGCTGAACTATCCTCATTAATTGTAATTGCAATTTTTTCAGAAGTAATCAGTAATTTAATTGAATGGTTCAATTTTACCAAAATAATATCAGATAGAGGCACTTATTTGGTCTGGATATATATATATATATATCCATTTAATGCATATATGTATGCATTAAATATAGGAGTTAATTTATTTTGCAGCATCTAGTAGTTATTTACTTTTTATAAAAATGAAAAAATGAATGGGATGGGTATAGGTTTCTCTGAGTCAATGTAATTTTAATTTTTAAAAACTTACAAATACATATTTGAATTTGTGTTTGTGCATTATTTTGTATTTGCAGAATGATAGCTTTTTACTTAAAATCATTAAATATTATCCACTAATATCTTTTTAAAAATATCATACTCTCACAGACTGAAAGCTCAATTTTCTGAGTATACATCATGTTGGCCATGCTGATATGGAGTGAACAAATTCATAGTTTTGAAAATATGAAAATGTCCTTGACAACTTACTGGACCCTAATGTCTCAAATATTTTTGAGTTTATTTAATTTCTTTTCTTTTCTATGTGTGTATATTTTTTGTCTGTGAATATATATGTGTCGGTGAGCAGAGAACAGTATGTATCCTTAGATGTATAGGTGCACACATGCCATAGCATTTGTAAATGTCAGAATACAAGATCAGGCACCAGTGATTGCCTTCCACTGTGGTTGTGACAAGGTCTCTTTGTTTTTTCATTTTTGTGTCCAGAAAAACTGGCTCTGGTCCTCCACAGAGTCTCCCGAGTCTGCCTCTACCTACTATGAATAGACCCTGAGATTGCATATTTATAGCAATAGTACTGCATGTGTAGGTATTATGGAGTCCAACTCATGTCCTTGTACTTCTGCCAAGCCATGTCCCTAGCATCCGTAGTCAATTCTTTGTAGAATTAACAATTTCAGAAATATTCCCCTATGCTGTATCTAAAAATAGAAAAATAATTACCAAATATTCAGAAAATATAATTGCAAAAATATTTGTAACAATATCATTGTATTAAATACATCATTGGTTGAATTATTTAGCCTATCGAATCATTAGTATTTCTTTAACAATATTAACATATTCTGAAACATGTTTTAAAATTTTACGTGTTTTATGAACTATGACAATAGTTTTTTCCACCTGAGGCGATTTTTATTTTTTGTCCATATTTTTTTATTTGATTGTATTTTTTAAATCAGGATTTCTCTGTGGAGCCCTGGCTGTCCTGTATCTCACTCCATAGATCAGGCTGGCCTGGAACTCATGATGATCTACCTGCCTCTGCCTTCGGAGTACTGAAATTAAAGGCAGACACTATTACCATCTAACCCATACTATTTTACATTAAGCTTATAATGTAATTATCTATGCAGGTATGTATATACAAAATCATGCTTACTTCTGTTTTTAAAATTTTTGTTCTCTATATGTATTCATGAAATAGTCATTATCAAATTTAGTTTTCTGTAATATTTTTATTTTAACTAATTATCCAATTTTGAATAATTTGCTTATATGTGCATCCCAGTTACTTTTCTACTGCTATTATAATGCAACATGTCAACTTCAAAAATTAAGGCATTTAACTGGATTTAAGTTTCTGAGGTGAAGTTTATCATGTGTACCAGCAGCACTTTCAGATATCAAAATAATTTAGCAAAAGGCAAAGGGATGGAGTAGAGAGGAAGGATAATGAGGCCTAATACATTTGAAGGGGAATGTGAATGGATAAATGTTTGGTAGGAAGATCCTCATTCATCCAGATACCGGTATCCATAGATGTGGCTCTTTTAGAGGAATTGCTCATTCCTTCAGAGGGCTGTTTTCAAGGCATTGCCGCTTTTGATTCTTGCTTGGAATCATCCCCATTGAAGCAAGTTTTCTGGCATCAGCATGGCAAATTCTGAATGATGAATATAAGGCAGCCTATCAATTATGTAATTTAAGACCTGGGATACACATTTTCATAATCAGTACAATTCATCCTACTTCTCTATCCCATAGTTGAGAACAGCGTTTATAGTGCTATTCTCCTCTGTGGTAGAAAACTCTCAAAGAGAAGTTAATATGAAGAATTAGACCCTTTGCTGTCCAAATTAATCTTATTGTGAACATGGCAATATTTCCTCCTTGTTTTTGCTTTCCCTAATTTCTTCAGTATTACCTGGTTAGTTCTTGGTGGCCTGTCTGAAGGTGTGAAGCAAAACTTCACTCATCAGAGTCTAAACCTTGGACATGTGTATCCTCCACAGGCTTGGATGATAAGACTTGTCCATGCACATTTAACCTCTGCAAGATGACGTTTGAAAGCAACAACAACACTGACCATCTTTGTTTAAAAGGTATTATCCCTGCCCATTTACTACAAACATGTTTATCACCCAATACAAGTCAAGGAATATTACACTATGGGTATATAATATGAAATCCACAAAGAATTAGAAAAAATATAATGCTAGAAAAATAAAACATTTTAAAATAAAACAAAAAATCATCAAAACTACAAGATTCAAATCCTCAAATTTAGCATTCACATATCATCTTGGAAAGCATATTTTAAAAATGCTACTACTAAAACTGTGGTTTAAGAAAAATATAGATTAGGTTCAAGTTATACCGGGTTTTATTCATCCTACTATTCAGTTGTACTGGTGCTTTTTTTGTTTGTTTGTTTTTTAGATTTTTGTTTTTATTTTTCTTCCATGTATCCAGCCCTAGTCTTATACAGGAAAATAAAATCTCAATTGAGTAAATGGCTCCACAAGATTTCCCTATAGACAGGTCTGCAGGGCTATTTTGATGAATGATTACTATGGACGGGCCTAGCTAACTGTGGGTAGCGTCATCTTTGGGCTGTGGTACTGAACAGTATAAGTGAACAGGTTGAGCAGGTTAGGAGTTACAAGCCAGTAAGCAAAATTCTTCCATGGCCTCTACTTCTGCTTCTACCTTCTGGTTTCTGCATTGAAAGACTAATCTGCTTCTTTTGATAATGGTCTGTAATGTGGTAATATGAGCTGAAATAAAGCACCCTCCCCCAGTTTATTTTGGTCGCAGTGTTTTATAACAACTGTAGAAACTCTCACTAAGATATTAGTCTCAAAAAAATTACTGAAAAAAATGTTTTTCAAAAATATAAGAGGTTTGGAGGAGATATTGTGTGGTTAAAGAAAGTACTCACAGTACAAGTATGAGAATCTGAGCCTGATCCTCAGATCTGTGTCCCACAAAACAGCCTCATACAAAGCATGTAATATATCTCTGTTGTAATGTACTTGCTACAGAAGCATGGTGACTTGAGTTGTATTCCAGTAACTTGTAGCCAAAGAAAAAACCTGACTCCTAAAAGCTTTATGTTAATCTCCACAGGTACACCATTCCAGGTTTGTATGATCCACACAAGTGTATTACACACATACACACACACACATACACACACACACACACACACACACACACACTATTGCTACAATTGCTTATAACAATAATGCTTTAAAAGTATAGTACGTTATTGCCATTTCTGATCAGATATCAATGTGGTATAAAAATCCCCATACTTTGTACATTTTAAGATTACTTTTCTTAATTACAGGTCTATAACTGCATTCAACTACTTATGCTTTTCAGGACATCATTAGGCAAATTTATTAACAAGTAGCTTCAAGTATGTCCTTACCAGCTTTAGAAAATTTATTCACCTTTGGCCCATTCTACAAAACTGAAAGGTCAACATACATTTAATTTCAGTCTGAAGCAATATCCTGGCATCCATCCACACTTCCCTCAAGGAACACCATATTAGAATTACTTTCAAAAAGTAAAAGATAGGCTTGGTCATATTACAAGTCCCACACCATATAGATGAGAACTCCAACCCCACATGCTTGTTCCCTGAAGAATTCAAGGCTACTGAAAAGCCTCCTGACTTTAGATCATCTGAATCACATCAACTGTTTCATGAAGGGAGCTAAGGAACAACTGCAGAGATGTATAGAAACAAATCTGAGATATCACACTGAACCTAAAAAGAATACATGTTTTAAAGTCCACCAGGTACAGTACATTCCCATAATTTTAATACTGGGAAGGTTGAGATGGTAGCATCGCTGGAGTTGTGATTAGCCACTCTAGATTAATGAGTGGCACTAGGTTTATTTATAAGAGTGACATAAAAATAAAGTGGAAAGTGTTTGAGAAACTAGAGATGAAACAGCCTGTGTAAAATAGTCATAAACATAAATGTGCATGTGCACATGTATGTGCACACACACACATGTTCATGTGCATGTGCATGCATGCATGTACACATGGACATGGATGTGCATAAACATGTTCCAAAATGAATACAGAAACACATGCATCTACAACAATAAATAAATAATAAAGGTTTCAACAGGAAAAATTATGCTTTTTGTATATTTTAACTTCTCTTTTTTCCATAAAATTTGTGTATGGTTTTAATATTATAATTACTGCCAGCTTTTGGACATTTTCTATTTTTAACTAACATACATATTTCTTATGCCCCACGTTAAATGTTTCTACAAATTTAAATCTTTGGTCTCCTTAACAAACTTGTGAGGTATTAGTCTTCTACAGAATAAATTGATTAAGAGAAAAAGAATACAGAAGTAATATAGAAAAATAAGAATGAGATAAAACTACATTCATTTTCAAAATATTACCTAAAATTTGAAATGAAATCAATCTTCCACAACTGTGCCTGGTCTTAGAAGTAAATGCGAAAACAAGATTCTTTTGACCAAGTTGTAGAGACCATCACTGTTAACTTAGTTTTCTGTGTGGTCCTCTCACTCACTCCTTTGCAACCCAATTACCAAGGTATGAGTGTTCTCCTGAACCAAAGAAACTGAGCTCAGGAAGAAGAAAGCAAAACTAGCAATTGGCGAACTTTCTATGGATTCCTTACTGATTATGTACAAGAACCTGGGTTGGATACTGAATTATTTATCTCTCTACTAAAATTCTAACACTGTATAGTTTGCAAGCAGTGATATAAACCAGAATAGATTGACATTAGGAGGGATCTTTTTCAATGAAGTTAGAAAAAAAGTTGAAAAATTTTAAGCCTAATGACAGACACACTATTTAAAAAAAAAAAAAAAAAAAAAAAAAAAAAAAAAAAAAACTCTTCTGGAAGAAGCTCAGTCTAAATCTTTAAAAGAAAATCTGAAGTTTTTTTAGAGAGGGAACAGAGAGTGGAATGAGAAGGGGTGTCAGGATCAGGTGTGGGGAGAGACAAGAGACAAAGCAAGGGAACAAATGGAAATTTGCAGCTCCTGAGATGGAGGGGTTTCTGTAAGAAGTACCAGAGATCTGGGAAGAGGGAAGTTTCTAGGAGTCAATAGTAGTGACCACAGCTGAAGTGCCTAGCATTGAGATTGTGGAATCTAAAAGGGCCACATCCTTTAGTAAGGCTACTTACTTACTACTTCAAGAGGAGCAATAAGGACCCTAACCCAGTCACAAAATTTTGATCCCAAATTTGTCCTTTCTAAAAGAAATGCAGGGACAAATGCAACAAAACCAGCCCAACTTGAGAACCATCCCATGGGTAATCACCAGTCTCTGACACTATAAATGACACTCTGTTATGCTTGTAGATAGGAGCCTAGCATAACTGTCCTCTGAGAGGCTCTACCCAGCAGATGAATGATACATGCAGACACTGACAGCCAAACATTGAACAGAGGTCAATGATTCTTGTGGAAAGGCTGGAGAAAGAATTGAATGCCTTGAAGGTTTTAGGAACAGCACAGTAAGACCAAGAGAGTCAAATAACTTGGAGTCCTAGGAACTCTTGGAGACTGAGACACCAACCAAAGAGCATACATAATGCTGGACACATGTAGTAGATGTGGATCTCAGTCTCCATGTAGGTCCTCCAACAACTGGAATGGGGATTGTTCTTAAAGCTGTTCCCTTACTGTGGAACCCATTCCCCAACTGGGCTGCTTTTTCTGGCCTCAGTAGGAGAGGATGTGCCTAACACTATAAAGATTTGATGCACTAGGTTTGGAGGATAACCAAGGGGGAACCCACCCTCTCAGAAGGCAATGAGAGGATGGACCCTGTATGTGGGGTATCACAAGAGGAGGCGGAGTTTGGGACATAAATAAATAAATAAGTAAGTAAATAAAGTAATTAATGAAAAAAAATGAATACAAGAAGAGTGCACACTTTCCATTTCAAACATACAAGCTCAAATGTAGCTCAGTGAAGGATTATTTTAGTAAAAATAACGGTAGATACTACTGTTTATTCTATAAACCCCCATATTTCTAGGGAAAGATGAATTGTTCTCTTCTGGCCATGCCAAGCATCTAAATCAGTTTTAATATGTTTCTTGTGTGAGTGGAAGCAGAGACCCTGATTACTCAGTGCCACACAACAAATTTCTAATGCAATCAGTAAATGCCAAGAACTCACTTCACTGCACATGCCTTTGCAAGCCAAGCCCCTAATGTAGACTCTTTGCTTCTAAAAGACAAGCAATTAAAACCTGATTATCTGACAAATGCCATCCACTAAAGAGCAATTTCAGTCTAAAAAAAACTTATGGCAAAGTTTGTCCTAAAATATTCTACCAATCAACAGATATTATATTTTAAGAAAAGAAATTCACTATATATTCAATCAAAAATTGAACAGATTCTGTGTACTTAAAAAGCTGTTTAAGTAAATTTTCAGTTGTATTCTGTGGGTACCACCAATCACATATTTAATTTGCCTTCATCATTCTAAGGAATCTTGTGCTGTTCTAAGTAAAGTATGTTTCTAACCAATAAGAGATACTATGAATGTTTTTTAAAAAATATGTAGTATTGTAAAAACAAAATAGTTGTAGCTTTGTGGCCTAGTGTGTATGTACAATAATCTTTCTTTCTTTCTTTCTTTCTTTCTTTCTTTCTTTCTTTCTTTCTTTCTTTCTGTCTGTCTGTCTGTCTGTCTGTCTGTCTGTCTGTCTTTCTTCTTTCTTTCTTTCTTTCTTTCTTTCTTTCTTTCTTTCTTTCCTTCCTTCCTTCCTTCCTTCCTTTCCCTCCCTCCCTCCCTCCCTCCCCCCTCTCTCTCTTTCTTTCTTTCTTTCTTTCTTTCTTTCTTTCTTTCTTTCTTTCTTTCTTTCTTTCTTTCTTTCTTTCTTTCCTTGAGACAGGGGCTCACTAATTGAGACTTGTCTGGCCTTAAGCATCTCTGTGTAGAACAGGCTGTCTTTGAACTACCAGAGATCTTCTTTCCAATGCCTCCCAAATATATGTATGATTGCATACATATAGCTAGTAAATATTTTCTCAGAGTTACTAAGGGAAAAAAATTTTGTTTTTGTAAAGTGTATCAAGTTTTGAAATATGTAAGCAGGTGTAGAAAGTATGAAAACATACACAAAATGTAAGTTAGTATTTTTTATTCATCTAGAAAATTAAACAAAATTCCATATATAGTAATTTTAGCTAATATCAAAGACCACTCAAAACATATTTTTAAGGTAGTAATTAATTTGATAGTTTGATAATCATGTTAGTTATTTTGGGCTGCCAAATTTACTCAACCAAGTTGATGCTTATATAGATATAGTTTTAATACAGAAATTAAAATTGTTCAGACTCAAAGGGTAAGGCTACATTGACTTCCCAAAGTATTCACATACACACACACACACACACACACACACACACACACACACACACACATATATATATATATATATATTTAAACCACACACACATACACGTGTGTGTTCTCTTTTCCTTAGAAATGAAATATATTAAATGTGATATTTGTATTTCATATATATGGAATATTCATATCACATTATGAGATTATATTTAACTAATAAATTCCAAATTCCTTAGACAATTATTACATAATTGAACTTGAGCCGTGTCTCAGCGTTTCAGCTATACAACATATAGCTAATGTAATGTATAGTTCCATACTTTTATTGTAAAGTTTATGTTGTTCTTTATAGTAATCTCTTTTGTCTATACTTGCCAGCTCTTGTAAGTGCTTTTCATAAGTCTCCATTAATTCCTAAAAATGAGGTTAAAATAATTTTCTTCTTGAAAATATTTATAAGTGTCTCATATAATTTTATTTTTAAGAGTATATTTTAATTACAATGTTTCTACCTTCCCATTCCTCCTTCCAAACACTCCTGTATACTTCTCACTCTCCTTCAAATTCATGGTCTTTTGCTTTCATCAATTGTTATTGCATTCATATATGTATTTGTATATATGTATATGTATGTGTGCATGTATGTGTGTATTCCAAAATATAATTTTTGAGTCCATATAACATTACTTATATTTATGTTTTGAGGGCTGACAATTTGCTATGATCTTCCCTGAGGAAGGACACCTATTATGCTTCTAGATATACCCAATTTCTTCCAATTATTTGTGTAGACTAGAGACTTAATAGCTTTACCATGTGCATTTTATCATTTCATTTTCATCTACTTGTTCAGCTCACATTTGGGAGGTCATATTGGTGAGTTTTTTTAGGCTATATCTTCTAATGTTACTAACATAGTCTCACAGAAAACTCCTTTATACTCTGGATGTTATAATTTTCAACCACCTCATCTACAATGTTCCCTGAGATTTACATATGGGAGTGTTTCATAGATGTGTACACTAGGACTTGCCTTCACAGGTCTGGATAATGTTTGGTTGTGGTTTTCTATAGTGGCCTCTGTCTGTTGCAAAAAGAAGATTTGTTAATGTGGGGTGAAGGTGTCACTTATGTGAAAGTATGAAGACAAATGTCTATATATCGTATTCAGGTGTTCCGCTAGTTTAGTAAAATAGTGGTTGTAGATTCTCCTCCAATAAGCATTGAACAGCTAGCTGTATTACCAGTACTAAATATTGTGTCCTTGTTGAACAGGTCTTAAGTCCAATTAGACAGCACTAGGGACATTGTAGATATTTGTTCCATTCTCGCCCGTGTGATTATCACGCCATGGTGGTCATCGAATTAGTCTAGAGGCATTATTGCTGGGTAGGACTGTTAGTTACCTTTATCCTTTGGCAGCTCCTATGGCACCTTCTTGTATCATAAAATCTGCTTCTCTTGAAGTTTGCTTTCAGGTCAGGTTCTGTTCAAGGTTCTCTGATTCCTGTTCCTGAAACTCTTTATGACTTTCAAAATAGTAACTTACCTTCTCAGGTTTAACCAGAGTGACAGCAATAAGCCGTATGGTTAGGGAGACTCTCTAAAAAACCTGGCTATCTGGCCAACAACTCGAAAGAGGGCTATCATGTCTTCTTTTGTTGTTAGATGGTCTTTGGTGGCTCTTTTGTCTTTAGAGGGAGTGTTATCAGTCCAGATGAAAAAAGTTTACTAAAACTGTATATATACATTTATACACCAAAACGTGTATGGTAGGTTTCAATTTTTTTCCAAGATGAGTTTATATATATATATATATATATATATATATATATATATGTATATATCATTGTATGTCATTTATTTTTACTGTTATATCTAACATTTTTGATTGTAATATGTTGGTCAACTTTAATAATAAAGGCAAAAATAGTTTCTCATAATAATTAAATTTGGGAGATTTAAATTAATCTAAGTGTTTGCCACTTACTTGACCATATTTCTCTGAAAAGAAAGTTCTCACAAAAAAATAGCTTGTAGAAAATCTATTTGGAGTAAGGGGCTAAAAACATAATTACACAGAGGACATTTTAATTGTAAAGAAAGATAAGAAGTGATCCTGGAGGGAGAGGTATGAGGTACTAGTTATTAATCAGTATGATATTCTGCAGAGAAAAGTCAAAAGATGATCATTAGTTTAAATTTTAAATAACATAGATTTATTGATCAAGTGCAGAGGCAAGTTTCAACAGCTGAGATAATGAAAAAGTTTAATGAATTCTTATGTGAATATATCACATTTGCTAAGGTGCATTTTCCCCTCAGATTAAAAACTGCCCTTAATCATTCTACACTAGACTTGCAAAAGTTCTAAAAGCTGATTAAATAGTGATGGTGTGATATATCTCAAAGTACTACACCATCAAAAAATGGAAAAAAGGAAAAATGCAGGAGGAATGGCTAAAAATATATAGGTTGTGGTCACATTAATATGTCCTGATTTTTTATACAACCATAAAACTTTAGTTCTTGATAATAACATCACTAATGTCAGAACAATTATTTCTGTAATTATCTAGAGAAAATAAAATCATCTCGAGGAATAAAAATTCTGATAAATTTAAATTTTTATTATGTCTTTTGTACGTTAGATATAATTTGTCTTTTTAGAATTTATTACATTGATATATCAGTACCAAAGAATTCCTTCAGGCACTAATAAAATGTAGAATTCTAAACTTGCTGACTGAATAGGTGATTCAATACATTTGGGTTTGGGCCTGGAAATTTTCATGAGTGATTCTAATATTATATCAGAGAAATTAGGTCAGATTTCTTCTTAGAACAGACTCAGGTCAATTTTCATGTACTTCTAAGATTACTCTAGTGATTCAAATGAGGTTTAACTTGCTAATGAGCACATGGTTTGATATTGCCTATATTTTATAGTTAAACATGCTCCATTTATCATAATATTTACAAAGTTTAGAAAAATGACTCCCCAAATGTTATCTGCTTTCTTGTTCTCCCAGTGGTAACATTTTCTGGCTCCTGTTATTTAACCAGCCACAATATTTCTAGATGTTAAATCACCAGTTATAGTTAAAAGAGTGTGATTTCTAGAAGTTCACAGGTATCAACTGATACAAGATGCAAGAATTTAGAAAGAATAAAACATTTTCTAAAAACATGGTATTAAGTCTAAGATATAAACAGTTTTGAATGTGCAAGTGACTTTTCCTGTATCAAGCAGCTAATTAATTAAAGAAGAAGCTGAAGTAAAGAGAGTGTATAAATGTTTGTTTGCTAATATAACTAAAATAGAGAACACTCTCCTGGCAGTAAAGCATGTTTTACAATGACCCAATTCATTCAAACTTATTTATATTCTGAGTTTTATGAAGACAATGTTATTTCTAATGGCAAAAGTACCTTATTTATAAATTCATTATTTCTGTATAAATTGACACTAAACCCTTTACATGTAGTTTGTTCTTTCCTTATTTTGATAGATATAGATTTATCTGTAGAACACTGTGAATGAAAAGTACTTTACAGTTCCATAATTTCCTTACTGGCATTTACAAAGGTTTACACCAGCCTGGTCATTAGCAAATTCCCAAAAGGATGCCATTTTAGAGACAGAATCTTGCTCTTATAGTGTTGAGGCTGAGGCCAGTGACATAGTTCTCTTAGTTCAGTGTTGAACACTCTGCAAAGACTTACTGTGTTTTCTCAACTTCAAACTAGTATATAGGTTTGGGTAAGATGGATGTTTGATCCTTCACCAAACATCTTCCATATCAGTTGTTTAGGAGAACTAAAGGTCCAAGCTGAACTTGGCTTTAGCTATAGGACTTGCTTCTTCTAAGGGTAGGAATGTTTTTATTCCCTTACTCTAAGCTACTCAAACTACCAGAGTATTCTTTACATAGCACCTGCAAAGTGATGTGAGGGTAGGACCTGCACACAGTTTCTGAGACACATACTACTTTTATTTCTAAGTTTACAATCTTTTTTTCTCTGCACACTTGGTTCTTCTTTTACATGACTCTACTCTGACAAGCCAATCACTTATTTACTTCCTGAATAGAATTCTTATGAAGGTCAGGGACAGAGAAAATATCTGATGAAAATAAGTATCGCATCCTATCATTATTCTGTTATATCAGCTGATTATTCAGAATTAGATTAAGAATGACCTATCCAATGAAGTGCTGACCCCTAATATCTAATACTGAATCACTATAGTTTCCTAGGGAACTGAAAAATCTATTTTATTTTCCTTATTCCTGTATCATCAGTCTCTTTGATTAACTGCCTCCTATTTTAGTTCAGAGACAAAAAAGTGGAAGTTCCAAAGGATCCCTCCACCACCTTACAGTTCTGAAAATGTAACAAGTGAAGACTGACTATCTCAAAGTCTATCAGGATGATAGAGCTCTTTGCAAGCAAACTTTTCTTCTTACGTCAGTGTTTTACCACAAAGTAGAAAGAAGCAATGAAGGAGGAATAGAATAGAATAGAATAGAATAGAATAGAATGGAATGGAATGGAATGGAATGGAATGGAATGGAATTGAATGGAATGGAATGGAATAGAAATATTAGTAAATCCACTGAAATGCTAATAAAATAAACATGTGCTTAACATTTTTAGGTATCACTACTCCAGATAATTTAATTCACAAATGATGATAGTCTACATATTTCCATAATTTTTAAATTTCCTACATCTTAACAGTGATGAATGGAGAACAAACTTGTAATTCATAATGATTTGTGTAAATATTTAACATCTGAACCTAACATTTTGACAAGAATCTCAAGATCTCAATGAGTTCTAACATACAGTGGTGCTAATATGTTGAGTTAAGTCACTACAATGATGCTGTGGATATAGTACTGTTGGTAGAATGGTTACAGAACATGTATGATGCCCTGGATTCAGTACCAGGTGTCAAGTGATAAAATCCATCTCTAATTTCAGAATTTCAGAACTAGAGACAGGAGTATGAAAACCCCAATGTTATCTGAAGCAACAGAGCAAGTATGAGATTATACAGGGCTACACAGTCCACATTCTTAAAAGGACATGCGATTCAAAATACATGGCATGATATTTCCAAAGAATTAATAAACATTCTTTTTTTAAATTAAAATTTAAATGTTGATACTGACATATATAATAATATAAAATATTAATAATTTAATATTAACATATATATTTGTATATACTTACATATAAACAGTGAGAGAAGAGAGAAGAAAGAAACTGTTTCTTTATCCTTTTGACTTGTACATGAAGGATTTTTGAAAGTACAAAACTATGAAATAAAAAGACAGAAATAAGAAATATACTCACACCTGCTCTAAGCTGTCATATTTATCTAATCCTCTCATACCTTCTTTAGTGTTTCTGCTGAAACTGTCCTTGAGTGTCAAGAGGTCATCCAAGACCATTATAAAGTTCATCACTTGTTTTGCTTTCTAGTTTTTTGTTGATGTCTCCTAAGGGTATATAAATATGTTCTCACACTAGGTTCATGAGCTAGGCTTTTGAAATATTTTCAATCCTGCCTTCAAAACATCCTGGGGCAATAAAGGCTAATAACTTGTAGAATTGGCCAACAAATGACTTGTCTATTTAGAGGCTCATTCACCTTAAAAGAGAGCCTATTCCATAATCTGTGTGGATGACTAGGAACAAAACAATGGATATCCCCCAACACCCATGATTTAAAAAAAAAAAAAAGAATTTTTAATAATGTTCTTTATACTCACAGATGGGTTTCTTGCCCAATTGTCATCAGAAAGGTTTCCTAAGAAAGCTGATGGAAGAACATTCAGAGACTCACTGTCATACACTAAGGAGAGAACAAACACAAATTAGAGATCTCCACTGACTCTCATCATAGACCTCGTGGAATGACCAAGAAAAAGAATTGTAAAGACACAGAGGTCAAGAACATCAGGAGAAAATAGTCAACAGACATAAACTAAGTAAGGTGCATAGAAATCACAGAGACTGAAGCCCCATTCACAGAATATATATGGGTCCACACTTGGTCCTCTGCACAGATGTTATGGCTGTTAACCTGGTATTTTTGTGTGACTCCTAATAGTGGAAATAGAGATATCTCTAACTTTTTTTTTCTGCTCTCAAAACCTTTCCCCTCCTATTGGGTTGCCTTACCCAGCCTTTATATTATGGTTTGTGTATAGTATTATTGCATATTGTTATATTCTGTTCAGTGCATATCTCTGATAGTATTGCTCTTGTCTGATAGAAAATGTAGTGATTCTGGGTGAGAGGAGAGTTGTAAGAGGAGAGTACTAAGAACGTGGGAAAACAGGAAGAGGCAGATTGAGGGAAGGAACTGGGATGTAGGGAGAGTTGGGAGAGGGTTCAGGATCAGGTGTAAGGAACGACAGGAAAAATGGCTAGATGGCCATGAGAATGAAAAAAAATATCTGCAACTGGCTAGGGTGAGAAGGTACGGAGCATCTTCAGGATGAGACAGACAGAGACCTGGGATAAGGAAGGCACCCAAGAAACAATGAAGGTGACCTTAGCTGTGAATCACAATATTGGGGGTTTGGAGCATGAAGAAGCCAACTTCTATAGCCAGGAAGGAACCACAGTGGAGCAATATAGACACTCACAAAACTTTCAACCCAAAATTTATCCTCCCTACAATAAATGCAGGCATGGGTGATGGAACAGAGACAGAGAGAATGGCCAACCATTAAATGTCCCAACTTAAGACATAGCCAATGGGCAAATACCAATTCCTGACACTATCAATGACACTCTGTTATGCTTGCAGACAGGAGCATGTTGTCCTCTGAGAGGTTCTCCCCAGCAGTTGACTCAGACACACAACCACAGCCAAACAGTGGATAGATTTTGTGGATTCTTATGAAAAAAAATAGGAGGAAGGATCAATGGAACTCCACAGGAAGACCAACAGAGACAACTAACCTCTGTCCTTGGTGCTCTTAGAGTCTGAACTACCAACAAAAGAACATTTGTGGGCTGAACCTAGGCCTCCCCACACATATGTAGCACATGTGTAGCTTGATCTTGGTCTTTATGTTGGTCATGAACAACTGGAGCAGGAGCTTTCCCAAAAGTTATTGCTTATTTGTGGGATATGTTCTAGCTGGACTGCCTTGTCTGGCCTCAGTGGGTGTTGCGAACCACACTAGCCTCACTTTGGGACCTAGGCTGCCCCACTTTGGGCAGCCACTGTATCCCGGCCCAAGCTGCCACTCCAGGTCTGCGGGTCAGGGTTCAGCAAGAGAGAGAGTGAGGACGGACTTGAAGAATGGAGACCAGAGTGTGATTCAATCCTGTTTATTCTTCAGTCTCTCTTCCTAGTCCAAGTCCCAAGTCTTGAGTTCCTAGTTCCTAGTTCCTAGTTGTACTCCTTCTAGTTCCTAGTTGTACCCCCATTGTTCTCTTCCAAGTGTCTAATGTCTACTCCTACTCCTAGTGTCTGAATCTCTGTAACTCCAAATTGTTCTCTCTAAAGTGTCTGATTCTCCGAAGTCTCTTCTGTCTGCCTCTCGCCTTTATATGTCTCACTTCTAAGCCATGCCTTTTGGTCACGCCTTTAAGTCATGCCCTTAGGTCTTGTCTCTAAATCTGATCTCTAAGTCACACCTTTAAGTCACACACCTTTAATCTCACACACCTTTAATCTCACACACCCAAGGAAAGTCCTGGGTATCTAAAGCAAGATGTTATCTGAGTGTGCTCAGCTGTTGTAGGCTATTGTAATCCAAGTCTCATGTCAGGGTATATGGCTCAAGATGGCTGTAAAGCTGATAGCCACTTTCTGCTAAAAGTCGGCTCCCAACAAGTGGGAAAGGAACATATGGCCCTGCAACATCAAGAAAATCCAGTCGAAGGCTGCCTACCTGAGGACTGCTATAGGAGGAACATTCAGAATAGTCCCACCTTCCCAATCTACAACAATCTACACCAGAAATATCCAGGTACAATCAGAGGGCTCAAGGTCTGCTTAAGAATGCAAACTAAAGTAGCCAGGGCAACATGGTATTTTTAGCACAAAGCTATTCCACTACAGTGAATTCTGGTTATCCTAACAACTGAAGCACAAGAAAATGACCTTCAATCCAATCTTATAAAGATGATATATGCTTTTAAGAAAAAAATGAATAATTCAATAAAAGAAATACAAAATAAACAATCAAACAGGTAGAGACCTAAGAGGAAACTGATAAATCACTTAAGGAAATATAAAATATTCATTATCACAAAAATAGAAGTAACCGAGAGTAGAAAATTATTAAAACTGTTCGAGACCTGAGAATGGAAATAGAAGCAATGATGAAGACAAAATCTGAGAGAATTCTAGACATTGAAAACATAGTTAAGTGTACAGGAAGAACCAATGTAAGCATCACCAACAGAATATAAGAGATGGAAGACAGAACCTCAAAAATAGAAGATACCATAGAAGAAATTGATACATCAGTCAAAAATGTCAAACCTAAAAAGTTACTCAAAACATATAGGAAATATGGGATAGTACGAGAAACCTAACCTAAGATTAATTAGAATATAAGAAGTGAAGAGTCCTAACTCCAAGGATCAGAAACTATTTTCAGCAAAATCATAGAAGGAAATTTTCCCAATGTAAAAAAATACCTATAAGCTTAGTGAAATACAAGAAGAAATACAAGAAGTTTAGTGAAAGAGAGAAAAATCTTGCCCTCCTGCAGTCTGAGGCCTGCGGGTAAGTGCACCCAGGAGCCCTCCAGACACATTCTGGGGGATCCATAGAACCCATAGCCAGCGCTAGCACGCCCCTTTCACCGCTCGCCCCTCCTGCAGTCTGAGGCCTGTGGGTAAGTGCACCCAGGAGCCCCCCAGACACATTCTGGGGGATCCATAGAACCCATAGCCAGCGCTAGCACGCTCCTTCTGCTGCTCGCCCCCCCTCCGGTCTGAGGCCTGCAGGGTCTGAGTCCCAGACCAGACCTCTACCAGGTCTGCAGTTGTGTGGACCCCGGATTCCACCTGAGACATACTGAAAGGTCCGCTCAACCCAGAGCCACAGAGGAACAACTGAACTCAGAGTGTCAGACAACATACCCTGAGATATCCAAGAGGAGACACTGCACCCAGAACAGCAGACATCTGGCTGGACTGCTACCTTGGAGGCACCATATCCTGAGGCATCCTAGAGATACCACTGTAATCAGGGCAGCTGGAAAAAATCACAAAGACATCTGGACTCCAAGAAGACCAAACAAAAGCAAGACAACTGGAAAGACAGGCTTCAATCAGAGACACAAGTACAGGTAGCACTAGAATTGATCAGATGGCAAAAGGCAGGCGCAAGAACGTAAGCAACAAAAACCAAAGTTACATGGCATCATCAGAACCCAGTTCCCCCATCATAGCAAGCCCTGAACACCCCATCACACCAGAAAAGCAGGATTCAGAATTTAAATCACTTCTCATGATGATGATAGAGGACTTTAAGAAAGACATGAATAACACTCTCAAAGAACAGATAGAAACCCTTAGAGAGGAAACACAAAAATCCCTTAAGGAATTACAAGAAAATGCAACCAAACGAGAGAAGGAATTAAACAAAACCATGCAGGATCTAAAAACGGAAGTAGAAACAATAAAGAAATCACAAAGGGAGAACACCCTGGAGATAGAAAACTTAAAAAAACGATCAGGAGTCATAGATACAAGTATTACCAACAGAATACAAGAGATGGAAGAGAGAATCTCATGTGCAGAAGATACCATGGAAAACATTGACACAACTGTCAAAGAAAATGCAAAATACAAAAAGCTACTAACCCAAAATATACAAGAAATCCAAGACACAATGAGAAGGCCAAACCTAAGGATAATAGGAATAGATGAGGGGGAAGACTCCCAACTTAAAGGACCAGTAAATATTCTCAACAAAATTATAGAGGAAAACTTCCCTAACCTAAAGAAAGAGATGTCCATAAATATACAAGAAGCCTACAGAACTCCAAATAGTTTAGACCAGAAAAGAAATACTTCCCGCCACATAATAGTCAAAACATCAAATGTACAAAACAAAGAAAAAATACTAAAAGCAGTAAGGGAAAAAGGCAAAGTAACATATAAAGGCAGACCTATAAGAATTACACCAGACTTCTCACCAGAGACCATAAAAGCCAGAAGATCCTGGACTGATATCATACAGACCCTAAAAGAACATAAATGTCAGCCCAGACTACTATACCCAGCAAAACTGTCAATCATTATTGATGGAGAAACCAAAATATTCCATGACAAATCCAAATTTACACAGTATCTCAACACAAACCCAGCACTTCAAAGGATAATTGGTGGAAAACTCCATCACAAGGAGGGAAACTACAACCTGGAAAAAGCAGGAAAGTAATCCTCCAAAAACCGTAAAAGAAGGTAGCTACACAAACATATCTCCACTGCCAATAACAAAAATAACAGGAAACAACACTCATTTTTCCTTAATATCTCTTAATATCAATGGACTCAATTCTCCAGTAAAAAGACATAGACTATCAGACTGGATACGTAAACAGGACCCAACATTTTGCTGCATTCAGGAAACGCACCTCTGTGGAAAGGACAGAGTAAAAGGTTGGAAAACAATCTACCAAGCAAATGGTCCCAAGAAACAAGCTGGAGTAGAGATTCTAATATCAAATAAAATCAGTTTTCAACCAGAAGTAATCAAAAAAGATAAAGAAGGACACTTCATATTCATGAAAGGAAAAATGTACCAAGCGGAACTTGCAATTCTCAACATCTATGCCCCAAATGTAAGGGCACCCACATACATAAAAGACACTTTACTAAAACTTAAAGCATACATTGCACCCTACACAATAATAGTGGGAGATTTCAACACCCTACTCTCAGCTATGGACAGATCATGGAAACAGAAACTAAATCGAGAAACAATGAAACTAACAGAAGTTATGAACCAATTGGACTTAACTGACATCTATAGAACATTTCATCCTAAAACAAAAGAATACACCTTCTTCTCAGCACCTCATGGTACCTTCTCGAAAATAGACCATATAATTGGTCACAAAACAGGCCTCAACAGATACAAAAAGATTGAAATAATCCCCAGCACCTTATCAGACCACCATGGATTAAGACTTGTCTTTGACATGGACAAAAACATCAGAAAACCAACATACACTTGGCAACTGAACAATGCTCTACTCAATGATAACTTGGTCAAGGAAGAAATTAAGAAAGAAATTAAAGACTTTTTAGATTTAAATGAAAATGAGGACACATCATATCAAAACATGTGGGACTCATTGAAAGCAGTACTAAGAGGAAAAATCATAGCTCTAAGTGCTCACAAAAAGAAAGTGGAAAAAGCATACATCAACAACTTAACAGCAAACCTGAAAGCATTAGAACAAAAAGAAGTTAGTATACCCAAGAGGAGTAGACGGCAGGAAATAGTCAAACTCAGGGCTGAAATCAACCAAGTCGAAACAAAAAGAACTATACAAAATATCAACAAAACCAGGAGCTGGTTCTTTGAGAAAATCAACAAGATAGACAAACCCTTAGCCAGACTAACCAAAGGGCGCAGAGACAGCATTCAAATTAATAAAATCAGAACTGAAAAGGGAGACATAACAACAGAAACAGAGGAAATTAAAAAAATTATCAGATCCTACTACAAAGGCCTATACTCAACAAAATTGGAAAATCTGGAGGAAATGGACAATTTTCTAGATAGATACCAGGTACCAAAGTTAAACGAGGAGCAGATAAACCACCTAAACAGTCCCATAACGCCTAAAGAAATAGACACAGTCATTAAAAATCTTCCCACCAAAAAATGTCCGGGGCCAGATGGTTTCAGTGCAGAATTCTTTCAGACCTTCAAGGAAGACCAATCCTCTTCAAGTTATTCCATCGAATAGAAACAGAAGGAACACTACCCAATTCATTCTATGAAGCTACCATTACACTCATACCTAAACCACAGAAAGACCCAACAAAGAAAGAGAATTACAGACCAATCTCTCTTATGAATATTGATGCAAAAATACTCAATAAAATTCTCGCAAACCGAATCCAACAACACATCAAAACAATTATCCATCAAGATCAAGTAGGCTTTATCCCAGGAATGCAGGGATGGTTCAATATTCGGAAATCCATCAATGTAATCCACTACATAAATAAACTCAAAGAGAAAAACCACATGGTCATATCACTAGATGCTGAGAAAGCATTTGACAAAATTCAACATCCCTTCATGTTAAAAGTCTTGGAAAGATCAGGAATACAAGGCCCATATCTAAACATAGTAAAAGCAATATACAGCAAGCCAGTAGCCAACATCAAACTAAATGGAGAGAAACTTGAAGCAATCCCACTAAGATCAGGGACTAGGCAAGGTTGCCCACTCTCACCTTACCTATTCAATATAGTACTGGAAGTCTTAGCTAGAGCAATTAGACAACAAAAGGAAGTCAAAGGGATACAGATAGGAAAGGAAGAAGTCAAAATTGCACTATTTGCAGATGATATGATAGTATACTTAAGTGAACCTAAAACTTCCACCAGAGAACTCCTAAACCTGATGAACAACTTTAGCAATGTGGGTGGATATAAAATCAACTCAAACAAATCAGTAGCCTTCCTCTACTCAAAGGATAAACAGGCAGAGAAAGAAATCAGGGAAATGACACCCTTCACAATAACCACGAATAAAATAAATTATCTTGGAGTGAATCTAACAAAGCAAGTGAAAGATCTGTATGACAAGAACTTCAAGTCTCTCAAGAAAGAAATTGAAGAACATCTCAGAAGATGGAAAGATCTCCCATGCTCCTGGATTGGCAGGATTAATTTAGTAAAAATGGCTATCCTGCCAAAAGCAATCTACAGATTCAGTGCAATACCCATCAAAATTCCAAATCAATTCTTCATAGAGATAGAAAGAGCAATTTACAAATTCATTTGGAATAACAAAAAACCTAGGATAGCGAGAACTATTCTCAACAATAAAAGAACCTCTGGGGGAATCACCATTCCGGACCTCAAACTGTACTACAGAACAGTAGTGATAAAAACTGCTTGGTATTGGTACAGAGACAGAAAGGACGATCAATGGAACAGAATTGAAGACCTAGAAACGAACCCGCATACCTATGGTCACTTGATATTTGACAAGGGAGCTAAATTCATCCAGTGGAAAAAGGACAGCATTTTCAACAAGTGGTGCTGGCTCAACTGGAGGTCAACATGTAGAAGAATGCAAATTAATCCATTCTTATCTCCTTGCACAAAGCTCAACTCCAAGTGGATAAAGGACCTTCACATAAAGCCAGGTACACTGAAAATATTAGAAGAGAAGTTGGGGAAGACCCTCGAATGCCTAGGCACAGGGGAAAAGTTCCTGAACAGAACACCAATGGCTTATGCTCTAAGATCAAGAATTGACAAATGGGACCTCATCAAATTGCAAAGCTTCTGTAAGGCAAAGGACACTGTCAACAAGACAAAACGGCAACCAACAGATTGGGAAAAGATCATTACCAATCCTACATCTGATAGGGGGTTAATATCTAATATTTACAAAGAACTCAAGAAATTAGACGCCAAACAACAAAATAACCCCATTAAAAAATGGGGTACAGAGCTAAACAAAGAATTCTCAACTGAGGAAACTCGAATGGCCGAGAAGCACCTTAAGAAATGCTCAACATCCTTAGTCATCAGGGAAATGCAAATCAAAACAACACTGAGATACCACCTCACACCAGTCAGAATGGCTAAGATCAAAAACTCAGGTGATAGTAGATGCTGGCGAGGATGTGAAGAAAGAGGAACACTCCTGCATTGTTGGTGGGGGTTGCAAGCTGGTACAACCATTTTGGAAGTCAGTCTGGCGGTTTCTCAGAAAATTAGACATAGCACTACCTGAGGACCCAGCTATACCACTTCTGGGTATATACCCAGAAAATGCCTCAACAAATAACAAGGACATATGCTCCACTATGTTCATAGCAGCCCTTTTTATAATAGCCAGAAGCTGGAAAGAACCCAGATGCCCTTCAACAGAGGAATGGATACAAAAAATGTGGTACATTTACACAATGGAATATTACTCAGCTATTAAAAATAATGAATTCGAGAAATTCTTAGGTAAATGGATGGATCTAGAAAATATCATCCTGAGTGAGGTAACCCAATCACAAAAGAACACACATGGTATTTACTCACTGATAAGCGGGGATTAGCCCAAAAGTTTGAAACAACAAAGATTCAACTACCAGACAACACGAAGCTCATGAAGAAGAAAGAACAAGTGAGGATGCCTAGGTCTTTCTTAGAAGGAGTAACTAAATAACCAAGGGAACAAATATGGAGACAAAGTGTGGGTCAGAATCTGAAGGGGGGGTTGTAGGGAGACCATTGTGTCTGGGTATTCATTCCATAGGCAGTCACCAAAAATAGACACTGATAGGGATGTCAGGATGGGAAAGCTGACAGCAGCCTGATAAGGCTGTCTCCTTAGAGGTCTCTCAGAGTCGGACATACCCAGAGACAGATACCCACAGCTATCCATTAATCTGATCAAAGTTCCCACTGGAGGAGTTAGAGAGTAAATTGAAGGAACCATGAACCATAAGGGCTGGTGGCCCTGTGAGGAGAGCAAGAATACCAACCAGCCAGAGCTCCCCAGGGTCTATACCACCAGCCCAGGAGCACATAGGGAGAGACACATGACTCCAGCTGTATATGTAGGGGAGGATGGCCCTGTTGGGCATAGGTGGGAGACAAGATCATTGGTACCCTGAAGGCAGAGTACTGAGGGGGGGGAATCTGAGGGTGGGGAGGGAGGCTGGGGGTAGGTGGGTAAACACCTTCATAGAGGCAGGAGGAGGGGGGATGGGATAAGGGGTTCCTGGGTAGTGGGGGAAATATGGTAAGGGGATAAAATTTGAAATGTAAATATTATATCCAATAAAAGAGGGGAAAAATAGAAAAGCGGTTAGAACCAACATTCTTAATAAAATGTCAGCCCTCTTTAAAAAAAAAAACTATCTTGATACTAAAATTTGTTTTGAGAATTGTATATTGCAGAATGATCAGCCTTGGTGTATCTACTGAACAAGCAAGCTGGGCAGACCTGCTCAAACCTCTGAGGTCCGTGAATTCCATCTGGAGGCAGCGAAGACACAGCATCAGAGGATTGTCAACTTGCTCTACCCCCCACCACTCCTCTTCTAATATCTCAACGCCCATAATCAGCTTGAAGAAGCTAATGATGAGTCAGCGCCCCTATTCCCTGGGCATGGGGACTAAGGTGGTAAATGTTGGGCTGTCTCTCTAGGGAAAAGTAGTGGTTTTGTCGGAATAGAGAGGATTAGCTAGGGTTTATTGCATAGCCATAACCTATTAGTAGAAATCTGTATAATTAATATCAAGATGAAGATATAAATTCTTAAATGGCACCAATTTACTTTGTTTACAAATTTTAAGGTTTTCATTGGCATGAGCTTCTTAGTGATATAAGAGTGAGATGAATATTGTTACTCTCACAGGCATTGTACCAGTATAACACACTTAGTATAATACAAAGCTTAGACCCAGTCCTTCTTTAACTTTTTTAACTGATTTGAGATGGTCAGCCTGTGAGTTAAGGGACTATAGCAAATTCATGACTTGGAGTTTATTATAAGGGTGTTCTCTATGTTTTATTTAGAAATAGCTGAGTGGAGTTAACAGGCAACAGTCCAGATTACCTTACATGGATAGCTGGTTTTCAAAATATCAGACATCCTTAGAATTGACATGACAAACATTTCAGTATTAACGTTCATTTTCATTAGAGACTTGTCTGCTCCGGACAGCTTCCTATGTTAAATTCTAAGAAGAAATTGAGCATCCTTGGAGTTACTCCAGTTGTGGTGAGACAGCCACTAGGCAAGAATTGCCACTTTCCTTCTACAGACAAATTACTGTCCAGAAAAGGACACACTTGCAGAATAGTCGACTGATTATATCTGCCTAGACAGAGTAATCAGCCCTTAAAAATTCTGCAGCACTAAGGTCTGTCAGATGATCCTGGGCCAGAAGGCAGAAGAACAGATGCTCCAAAGTTTTGAAGTAGAACGAGTGTCCAGGTGTTCAGAGGTCTCTATAAATTGGCTAAGTTTTAGAAGCTATGCTTTGTGCTTCCCACAATTATAGTCAACTCAGTCTTTCTGGATTTCTGATGGGGTTGAAAACTTATAGCTATTTACTTTGAGAGAAAAGATCTGAGTGTAAGGTCATCAGCTGACATTCATCCTAAAGCCAAGGAAAAAGCCAGGTTCAGAACTAAGTGTTTTAGTTAGGATAGATGACAGAGGTGCTGGTTAGTCAACAAAAGGATGGACTGGGTATTAGGACTATCTTGTACCTCACTGGTACAAATAGGCATAATTATGTTCTAATTGTATTTTGAGAGAAAAGTTTCCTTTTAACAGGAAGGGTGATGTGTAGGAGTAGCTAAGGTGGGAGGAGTACTGAGAGGAAGAAAAGGAGTAAGAAGAGGAGAAGAAGAAGGAGAGGAGAAGCTAGGTGATGAAAGAGAGATAGAGGGGGGAGACAGGGAAGCAGATGTTCATGTATCTCCACCAGTCAAAGATAGTTGATATATCTAGGTTGGGTAGTGGGTTACACCTCTGATTGAACAATACCAAACTTATAAAGCCTATGATTAACATTTAAAAAAAAAAAGAAAAATCTTCCTGTCACATAAAAATCAAAACACAAAATCTACAGAAAAGAAAGAATATTAAATGCTACAAGGGAAAGGGGGCCAATAATATAAACAGTTATACCAACTTCTCAATAGAAACTCTAAAATCAAAAGTGCCTGGGAAGATGTCTTACAGTCTCTTAGAAACCACAGAGGCTAACCAAGATTACTATACTCAGCAAAATTCTCAATCACCATAGACAAGAAAACAAGATATTCCAAGAAAAGAAAAATTTAAACACTATCTATCTACAAGTCTAATCCATCAAAAAGTACTTTAATGATAACTCCAAACCTAGGTAATAAACTACACACATACATACACACACGCACACACATACACTATTACTAGTACCATAAAAGGAATTATCAATAATTGGTAATTAATATTTCTCAATACCAATGAACTCATTTCCTCATTAAAAAGGCTCAGGCCATACATAAAGGATGCTAAAATAGGATCCATTATTCTAATGCATTAAGGAAACATACATTGGCAACAATGATAACCATTACCCCAGAGTAAAGTACTAGAACAATGTTTTTTGAGCAAACAGACCCAAAACCAAGCTGAAGTAGCCATTCTAATAAGTAACAAAAGCCTATGCTACTAAACTTAATATGTTACTAAAGCTTAAAGCACACATTAACCCCACACAACTAGTAGTTGGAGATCTCAACACTGCAGTCTCACCAATGGACAGGTCATGTACAGAAACTAAACAGAAATATAACAAAACTAACTGAGGTTATGTATCAAATGGACCTAAGAGATGTCTACAGAGGCTTTCACTCAAACACAAATGATTATACATTTTTCTCAGCATCTCAGGGAACCCTCTCCATAACTGACCATATAATCCGTCAAAAAGCAAACCCCTTCCAATACAAAAAAAAATTGAAATAACTCCTTATGTTTTATCAGACAAGCATGGAATAAAACATAGAAACAACAACATAGAAACATCAGAAAGCCCACAAACTCATGGAAACTAAACAACTTTCTAATCAATGATCACTGAATAATGGAAGAAATTAAGAAATTAATTAGATTTCTAGCATTCAATGAAAACGAAGGCACAATATATCCAAACTTATAAAATGAAAGTGGTACCAAGAGGAAAGTGTGCTGCTTGGTTTTCATGTGGGTCCCGAACAACTGGAGCATGAACTATTCCAAAAGTGGTTGCCTGTAAGTGCAATATGTTCTGCCAGGTCTACCTTGTCTGGCCTCAATGGAAGAGAAGGCAGCTAGCCTCACAAAGACTTGAAGTGCCATGGTTGGGAGATATAAAAGGGGCCACCACTTGCCCAGAGAATAAGGGGAGAGGTAGATAGAGGGAAAATTATGATCAGGAGGGAGGCACTGAGCAGGACATAAAGTGAATAAGTTTATTCACTTTATGAATAAAGTGAATAAAATAAAGAATAAGGAAGGAAGGAAGGAAGGAAGGAAGGAAGGAAGGAAGGAAGGAAGGAAGGAAGGAAGGAAGACAGGGGAAAAAGAAGGAAGGAAGTAAAAAAGAAAGAAAAAAAGTTAAGAAGAAAAAGAGAAAGAAAGAAGAAAGAAATGTGAGAGTTCTTATGTTAAAGAATTAAAACTATACCTGAAAGCCCTAGTTAGGAGAGGGGAAACCAGCAAACAAACCCAAATGAAGCAGGCAAGAAGAAATAATCAAACTAATGGCTGAAATAAATCAAATAGTAACAAAGAGAACAATACAAAGAATCAAGTAAACAAGAGTTAGATCTTTGAGAAAATCAAGAAGATAGACAAATCTTTAGCCAAACTAACTAAAAATCGAAGAGATAATATGCAAATTTACAATATCAGAAATGAAAAAAGAAACATAACAGCGGACACTGACAAAACCTGAAAAATCATTAGGTTTTACTTCAAAAGCCTATAATTCACAAAATTAGAAAATCAAAATGAAATGGATGATATTTTATATAGACACCACTTGCCAAATTTAAATCAAGATCAGGTAAACTATTTAAACAGTCCTATAAACCCTAAGGAAATAAAAGCTGTCATTCAAAGTCTCCAAATCAAACAGAAAAATCCCAGGCACACATGATTTTGGAACAGAATTCTGCCATAATTTTCAAAGAAGAGGTAACTTCAATACTCTTCAAACTATCCCACTTAAAACAAACAGGAAGAATATTGCCAAACACATTTTATAAAACCACCGTCACCATGATATCTAAACCACACAAAGACTCAACAAAGAAAAAGAACTCCAGACAAATTTCCTACATGAATATTGATGCAAAAATATTCAATAAAATACTTGCAAACAGAATCCAAGCACACATAAAAACCTCATTCACCATGATAAAGTACACTTCATCCCAGAAGTGCAGGGATATTTCAATATATGAAAATCCATCAATATGATATGTAGTCCACCATATCAACAAACTGAAAGGAAAAAAAGTCACAGTAGCTTCACAGTAAATGCTGAAAAAGCCCTTGACAAAATGTACCAGCCCTTCATGTTAAAAGTCTTGGAAAGATCAGGGATACAAGGTGCATACCTAAAAATAAGAAAAGTGACATACAGGAAATCAATAGCCAACATTAAGTTAAGTAATAGAAACTTAAAGCAATCTCACCAAAATCAAGGACAAGGCTGCTCACTCTCTTCCTATTCAACACAGACCTTGTAATTCTAGCTAAAACAATAGGACAACTAAAGGAGATCAAAGGGATACAAATTCGAAAGGAAGAAATGAAAATATAGCTATTTATAGATATTACAGTAAACATAAGTGATTCCAAAATTCTACAAGAGAACTTCCACAATGAACACCTTCACCAAAGAGTCAGGATAAAATATCAACTCAAAATAAAATTAGTAGACCTCATTCACACAAAGGATATACATATTAAGAAAGAAATTAGAGAAATAATATCCCTTACAATAGCTAAAAATAATATAAAATGTCTTGGCATAAGTATAACCAAGAAAGTAAAAGACCTATATAACAAGAACTTCATGTCTCTGAAGAAAGAAATTGAGGAAGATATCAGAATATGGAAAGATCTACCATGCCTTTGGATTGATAGTACTAACATAGTAAAAATGTCCATTTTACCAAAAGCAAATACAGATTCACTATAGTTCCAATGAAAATTCCAATATAAGACTTTAAGGACCTTGAGAGAAAAATTCTCAACTTTATATGGAAAACAACAACAAAACAGAATAGATAAAATTATCTTGTACAATAAGATAACTTTGGAGGCATCACTATCCATGATTTGCATCTTTACAAGAGAGCAGTAGAAGTAAATTTGCATGGTATAGGCATAAAACAGACAGATTAGTCAACAGAATAGAATTTAAGACCTAGAAATGAACACTTGATAGATATATGACAAAGAAGCTAAAACCATACAATGGAAAAATGAAGCATCTTCAACAAATTTTGCTGGTATAAGTGTACGTCTACATGAAGAAGGCAAATAAACCCACATATGTCACCCTACACAAAACACAAGTCTAAGTGGAATAAAAACCTCAAGGTAAAATCAGACACACTAAACCTAATAGAAGAGAAAGTGGGGAACTACCTTGGACTCTTTTGTACAGGAAACAAATTCCTTAACAGAACACAAATAGCTCAGGCACTAAGATTAACAATTACTAAATAAGACATCATAACACTGAAAAGCTTTTGCCAGACTTAGGACACCATCAATAGGACAAAAGAGTACCCTACAGAATGGAGAATGATTTTCAGCAACCCTACATCCAACAGAGGACTAATATACAAAATATATAAAGAGCTTTAAAAATTAGACATCAACACACCAAGTAACCTAATTAAAAAATAGTGTTCAGAGCTGAAGAGAGAATTCTCAACAGAGGAATCTTGAACTGCACAGAAACACTTAAGGAAAAGTTCAATATTATTAGTCATCAAGGAAATGCAACTCAAAATGACACTGTGATTCCATCTTACACCCATCAGAATACCTACGTTACAGTACAGGCTGTCAAGGAGGTGGAGCAAAGAAACACTTCTTTATTGCTGGTGGGAGTTTAAACTCTCACTTGGGAAGTCAGGTTCATGGTTTCTCAGAAAATTGTGAATAGTTCTACCACAGGGCCTCGCTATACCATTGCTGGGTATATACTTAAAGATACTCCACTATACCACAGGGACTTTTGCTCAACTATGTTCATAGTAGCTTCCTTTGTAATAGCCAAAAACCGGAATAAAAAAAAAAACCAAGATGCTCTTCAACTCAAGAATGGATAAAGAAAATGTGCTACGTCTACATAATGGAATACTATGCAGTTATTAAAGACAAAGACATCATGAAATTTGCAGGAAGATGGTTGGAATGTGAAAACATCCTCTTAAATGAGGTATCACAAACACAGGCACTCATGTATGGCATATACTCAGTTATAATTGGACATTAGCCATAAAATCCAGGCTATAATCCACAGACCAAATGAAACTGGGTAATAAACTTTAAGGGAGGATGTGTGAATCTCACATAGAAGGGGAAACAAAATAGTCATCAGAGGCAGATGAAGAGAAGTACCTAGTAGGAAGAGAGGGTGTCTTAGTTTGAGTTTTACTCCTGTAGACAGATACCATGACCAAAGCAATTCTTACAAAAAAAAGCAACATTTAATTGAGACTGGTTTACAGGTTTAGAAGTTCAGACATTATCATCTAGGCAGGTACATGTCAGCATTCAGGAAGACATGGTGAAGCAGGAGCTGAGAATTCTACATTTTCATCCAAAGGCACACAGGAAAAACAAGCATCTAGGCAGCTAAAAAAAAAAAAAAAAAAAAAAAAAAAAGACTCTTAAAGCTCATGCCCACAGTGACATACCTACTTTCCTACTCCATGACTACATCTCCAAATAGTGCCATTTTTGGGGGGCCAAACATATTCAAACTACTGCAGAGGGTGAAAAGGGATATAGGCATGGTGATCAGGTGGAGGAGGGGACAGGAGAAGCCTCAAATTGAGAATAAAAATTAGTGGGTGACATTTCTGGGACCTGCTGGAGATCTGGGAAGGGGAGGCTACAGAGAACCTATGGGGGTGACCTTAGCTGTGATTCCCAACAGTGGAGAATATAGAGAATGAAGTGGCCACTTTCTGCAGCCAACCAGGTCTTCCAGTGGAAGAAGGGGAACTTTGACCCACCTATAAAACCCTCAACTCAAAACTTTTTCCTGTTTTCAGGATGTTCAAGGATAAAGACTGAACAGAGACTGAGGGAATGGTAAACCAATGACTGGCCCAACTTTAGCCTAAGCCCTGAAAATATTAATATACTTTTTAATGCTTGTAAAGAGAAACCTAACATAACTATGTCTCCTGAGGGGCCTCATCTAACAACAGTTGGAAACAGATGCAGAGATTCATAGTCAAACTTTAGTCAGAGATCAAGGAGTCTTGTGAAAGAAGGAGAGATAGAAGACATAAAAGATACCACACAAAAATTTATAGAGTCATCTAACCTGGGCACATGGGGCCTCACAGAGACTGAACCACCACCAAAGTGCATTCATGAGCTGGACCTGGCCCCAACGTCTACAGTGTAGCAGATGTGTAGCTTGGTCTTCATATAGATCCCCTAAAAATTGGAGCAGGATCTACCTCTGACTATTTCGTCTGCCACTGAATCCTCTTCCCTTACCTGGATTGCCTGGTTGGGCCTCAGTGGGACAGGAGATGCTTAGTACTTCTTGTACTAAATGTGGGACTTGAGTAGGGTGCTATCAAATGAGGGCTTTCTCTTCTCTGAGAAAATGAAGGGTAATAAGGGGAGGGATTTGCAAAAGTGTGACTAGGAGGAGAGAAGAGATGGGGTCTGTGATTGGGATGAATGTGAATAAAAAAGTAAATTTTAGAAAAAAAAATGTTTCCTTACAATGTGTGTTTGTGTATATGCTACAGTGTTCATATAGAAGGGAGAACAAAAGAGTGGGGAGATTTCTCACTTTGTATCTTATTTTATCCAGTGTCTCCTATTTCCCATTTTGTATGTTAGGCTAGTTAGCATGCAAATTACAGGGGACTTTACTTTCTCATCTACTATGTTATAATAGGAGTGTTGGGATTAGAAACATGCACTACCATACCCAGCTTTATGGGAATTCAGTTATTCAGAATTAGACAGCAGGCCTGGCAGTGGTGGCGCATGCCTTTAATCCCAGCACTTGGGAGGCAGAGGCAGGCAGATTTCTGAGTTCGAGGCCAGCCTGGTCTACAGAGTGGGTTTCAGGACAGCCAGGGTACACAGAGAAACCCTGTATCCAAACAAACAAACAAAACCCAAAAAACAACAACAAAAAACCCAAAGAAAATAGAATTAGATAGCAACTATTGAGACATTTTCTCTAGCCCAATAGGACATTTTTAGTAATGTTGATTAATTGCTCATTTATTGTGGGGTGGTTTTGTTGATATTGTTATTGCTTTTTAATACACTTATTAAATGCTATTTATTTGTCTTCTGTATGGGATGTATGTATATGTGTCTTCATATATGCAGGCTTTAGAAGACAAGTTAAGGAGATTTAGTCTCCTCTTCTATTATGTAGGTTTCAGGAATTTAGCTCCAGTCATGAGGATTTGTGGCAAATGACTTTCCCAAGTGAGCTCTGTCACTAGTCTAGATCACTTATTCTTATGAAAATTATTATTATTTTTTCTTTTTAATTTATTTTTATTAGATATTATATTTACATTTCAGATTTTATTCCTTTACCCCATCCCCCACCAACCCAGGAACCTCCTTGACAATTTTTATGTTCAAATTATAGTAAGTTTCTCTTTAAAGTTATATACCTGCAAATTAACTCTGAGTAACACTGTTTATTTCTGAAGATGTCAAAAAATTAGGATGAAGCACATGATAGAATAATATGTAATTGTTTTCTTCCAAGAGAAGATCTTTACTACTTTTGGTAATGTCACAGAACAAGAATGAAGGTGCTTCTCTGTGAAGCTATTCTTAGGAAAGAAGTGAAGGCAGGAGAGATATTTTCAGAACTCATTGAAGCATACCTTCCAACAATATAACTACTTGGTACCTGCTGGGAAACAAGGTCTCAGACAAACAAGCCTGGCAGGTGGTACTGAGGAGCCAAATAGTTGTTTCTGATTGTTACCTTCAAGAAGAATGCAAAAGTAGATATAGACTGTCAAACAATAATATACTTCTCAGCAAAGAGCCACTGAAACTCTTCATAGAGACACAAAGGATATAGAATTCTACTTGTCCTTTGACTATTGAAAATAAAGTTACTGAATGAAGATAGACAGATAGATTATAGATAGATAGATAGATAGATAGATAGATAGATAGATAGATAGATAGATACTCAGCTGCCATTTTATCATATTGAACAATGGTAAAGAGAGAGAGAGAGAGAGAGAGAGAGAGAGAGAGAGAGAGAGAGAGAGAGAGAGAGAGAGAGAGAGAGAGAGAAATTCACAAAGAAATTAAACCAGAAAACATTCCAGTCTCCAAGGTATGACTAGAAATTTCAAGAATATGTACTGTACAGATATGTTTTCCTTGATGAGATGTCCTCCTTTTCAGTGCTCATTTACATACTTTTCCCAGAGAGGAAGTCAGTAACTGAATCCTTTATTTACCTCCATGATCTGAAAAGTAAAACAATAACTACGTTTTATGTTTCTCAATTAGGTAGACACAGTAAAAATCAAATAAAACTAATTTATCACTAAATTAATTTTATTACTCTTAATTGTCCTCATTTTCATTAGTGGATGATAAATCCTCAGATTGTTTTCTCAACAAAGCTCATATTTGAATGAAAGCCATTTCTTCACACACATACTCTGTCCAATTTTACCTGGTTTTATTAAATGAAGTGTGTAGTTCATAACAAGATTTTTAAAGTTTGAACAAACCTGTAGTGAATATAACACTTTCAAGAGGATTCATTAAATTTACGGGAAAATGAATTTTATAAACACAGAATACAATATTTACATTGAATTAAGCAGTAGTATATTCTGGGTTTTTTTTTTTTTTCAACATCTAGGTATATTTTCTAGAACAATTTTCAGTTCTTTGAAAAGGAGAATTATTGAGAAAATCTACAAATTCTGTCACTGAAATTCATCTAGCCCTATTTCTTTCAAAGCAGAATATTCTGTAGTAATAGAGACATCAGCATTCAGAAATATTGTATCTGTAGTTTGTATTAACTCAAGAGACTAGTCATGTAACATGAAATAGTTTATCTTTTCTTTGCACATCTCTAAATAGAACATTAAAGTATTATCTGCTGAATATAAAGAAAATTAAATGTTCATTCAGTCATAAATCAGCACTGAGAAACATTTTAGAAATCACTCCTACTATGCATGTTTAATTAGAAATTTTTCATGAATATGAAAATATTAATATCAAATATAGCTTGATAACTCATATCTTCAATGCCAGTTATTAATCTCAGTTTCACTCTTATACTCTACTCCTAAACCCCATTTTCTTTAGAGTCACCTTCTGAGAATTTAGTACAATAAGCTCACCTAACTCTAAGAACACATGAGGTTACCATTCAAATGAAGAATTACTTTGATAGGAAATTTAATTTTCACAGTGTTATTTCTATTAGAAGATGAGTAGTAAAATTTACTGCTGTTATAAATGTGTTTGAAGGGGCTGGAGAGATGGCTAACTTCTCAATAGTACTGGCTAGTCTACTAAGAACCTATGTTTGATTTCCAGAACCCGCATGGCAGCTTTTAACTCCAATTCCAGCAGTTTTTTGACTTCTGTGGAGACTAGGTACACCAGTGGTGCATATGCATACATGCAGGCAAGCAAAGTCACATACATAAAATTTTTAAAAAATTTTAAAAAAACCTTCAATATTTAAAAAACTTTTATTCTTAAATTAATTATATTAGTATTTTAAATCTATATCATATTGATAGTCTTTATGAATAAATATATAAAGCTATATAAACCCACCTAAAACAAAACAATTTTATGGACATTATATAAAATGTTCTCAATGATATATAGTTATTACTAATATTATTATGAATTTGATTTTAAAATTAGTGTGATACAATTTGTTAAAGTACTTTAAGTAATTAAACAATAAGACCATTGTCATTATAATTTATATTTAATTATTATATGGTTTACAGAAGACACATTAGCTAGTCTTTCTCAAACGTTTAAATTATATATGTTTATGCCTCAAAAACTTCTCTTTGATATTTCTCAAGCAGAGGAGAAGCAAAAGCAGAACTCCAAGCCTTATTTTATATGGGAAGAGCCTTTATTTCTTAAGTAATCATTTCTAAAAGCCTTACCTCTTACACTGTATTTCCAAGACATGATTATGTTTACACTTTCAAGCTAGGTATAAAAGTGAAATAAATACCCACAGAGGCTCTTCAAAGCTGGAACAACACAGATGCAGATGTACACAGCCAAACATTGGACTGGGGGGGGGGTGTGCAGTGGAGAGGTTAGGGCAAGAACTGAAGGAGCTGAACGGTTTCCAGCCTCATAGGATGAACAACATAATCAACCAACAAGATCCCCCAAAGCTCCCAAGGACAAAACCACCAACCAAAGAATATACAAGGGGTACCCATGGCTCTAGCTGGATATGTAGCAGAGGATTGTCTTATCTGGCATCACTGGGAGAGAAGCCCTTTGGTCTTGTGGAGGCTTGATGACCCAAGATAGGAAAATGCTAGGCCGCTGAAGCAGGAGTGGGTGGGCAGGTTCGGGAAGCATCCTCATAAAGAGAGGGGGATGGGGGCTTAAGGAAGGGAAACAGGGAAGGGGAATAAAATTTGAAATGTAAATAAATAACCAATAAGAAGTGAAAATGTAAAATAAATAAGAAATACAAAATATGTGTTAAAGTGTATTTCCAGAAATCAGTTCGATCTCACTAAATCCTCTCAGAAATAGCACAGAAAGGAATATATGAATATCATTCTTTAAAGATGTTAGAGGAAGGGACTTTGAGTAGTCTATAACTTCATCCTCTACCCCATCAAATCCTACTTGAAAAAAAGAATATAGAAATAGAAGGAATTTAAACTCCTCCCTCAAAACATCTATGTTTTTTATTCTTTTTTCAAACTTAGAAATAGGAAAGCCCTTCACAGGGAGACTACAAAGAGTGTTGTTTGAACTTACACCCACACAAGGCATTATAAAAATGGTTGTGTCAGGAAAGGATTCTTTTAAAGATTTTTCAGAGCAAGGGAAGATGCTGAATTTCTATGAGCCAGAGAGCTGGGTCAGTAAGAGATACAAAAGAAAGAAAACACTCCTTAAACTGTTCTGTTCAGGTATCTGCTGGAGAGAATGATTAACCTAAGATATACATGTAGTAAAAAGATGACAAGAGAGAGAGTTATGGAGGAACTCATACTGGATGATGTAGAGTTTAATGACCATTCATAGGCCTTACAATTCAAATGTCATTGTCTATCATAAAAGTCATAGCAGGAGACTCTTCATCTCACAGCCTCAGTCTTCCCTCCACAGCACATTCCAGCTATACCTCAGACCCTTCAAGCCCTGCAGAAGGGCAAATGGTGAGTCAGCATGAGGAGGAAGCAGACTAAATCTTACGCCAGACATGGACTAATTTTTTAATCATAAAAGTGAGACAAGATTTGACATAAATAGTACAGAATAATGTTATAACTTGAAGAAATAGAGAAAATGTTTAAGATTCCTCTTAAGATTTAATTAAAAAAGAATTAAGATCTCCCACAGGAAAAAAAATAGTCTATTTCTATATATAATCATGACATTGAACATGTTTCTGACAACAGAACAACTCATGAATAACATCTATTTTTGTGTGTAAAACTGTTTTGCTGTTTGCAAAACTGATTAAACAACATAATTTTCCTAACTGCTTCTATAATAAATTTTCTATTTCAGAATAAAATTTTAAATTTGACATTGATTTAATTTTAGATGATTATATACTATGATATTTATCAAAGACAAATGGCACAGTATGATTTCTCTTTTAAAATTTATACTTTAGCACAATATATAAAAAGAATTTTTGTCTACGAATTAAGAAACCATGACAATAAGTCACCAATAACACCCATTTTTCAAGTATAAAACAGTTTTGCATGCTCTTACTGTTTAGAAAACAGATTGAACCCATGATTTCACTAAATGCTGCTATAATAAATTTTCTATTTTAGAATAAAAATTTAAAGATGACATTGATGTATTGTTTTCTTTCTCTGCAAACAATAAAACAGCTAATCTGTTTTTAATTCAGTTAACAATTTTGAAGCCTTACAAGCTTATTTGTTCATGTCTGTGTTAAAATGTTGATTTTTTTCTTTCATTCTTTAAAATGCTATCTTTCTATAAGAGAAAGAAAAACATTAAACTTGAAATTAAACTTGAATCTTGATTATGTAATTTATAAATTGTTAACTTTTAAGACTACACCTTCAAGAAACTAATATACAAATATATATGTGTACATACATATATATATATATATATATATATATATATATATATGCAGATAGTATGATTCAAATATATGTGATTAAATCAGATAATTATGAAGACTATTTTATTTGAATGTTATTTGTCGTATTTGTGGTTTTGGGTATTTGTTTTCACACATGTTTTTCATTGTAGCACAGATTGGACTAGAAAGTTTTCACAATCTTCTTGCAGCAACAAGCACCCCCAATAGTTGGAATTATAGACTTGGACCAAGAGAATACCTTAATAATGTTTTTAAGAAGTAACATATCTAAAACTAAATAAAATATTTTGCCTCACACTAACCGCTGTGGTAAGAAAAAATGATATTTAATTTATTATAGAATGTATATTTTTACAAGTGAGATAAATCCAAATTATCATCATTTTCATATAAATAATATAGAATTATCCTTTTGGAAGTTGTGATTCAATACTTGAGATGTCATGGCCTAAAATGGCAGAAATAGTTTTTAGCTGTTCAAAGTTATTTTGTAGACAATAAACTGTTTACTAATATATTTAACCTGCCCCCAATATTAAGTTATCTAACTAATTTTATAGATAATATTTGATTATATTGGAGAAATTCAAAGTTTTTAAGCAGGTTTCACCCGCAGAATATTGATATGAGATTTGGAAAAAAAAGTAACTATTCAAGATTTTTGTATTTTTCAAAAAATCTTTTTTTCAATTTTATTTTCTGATATTTGAAAGTTTTTTTAATGTTTAACTTTCATTTTCCTTTATAAACCAAGAAGATACACTTAAGGCAATCAATAATAGTAACATCTCACAATTGATTTTATTTTAACTCTTTCTGTTTATTAACTTTTACATCCTGATGGTTGTCCCCTTCGTAGTCCCTCCTTCAACGGTTCTTCCAACTCCCTTCTCCCTTTCTCCTCTGAGAGAATAGGACCCCTATACCACTGGATACATCAAGTCAGTTCAGGAATAAGCACTTCTCTCACTGAGGCCAAACAAGACAGCCAAATTAGGGGAGAGGATTCCAAAGACAGGCAACAGCTTAATGAATAGTTCCTGCTCCAGGTGTTCATATATGGGTATGGGTGTGGGGAGGTGGGTGAGATAGGTCAAGAGTCAGAATGCTCCTTGGTTGGTGGTTCAGTCTCTGAGAGCTCTGAAATGTCCAGGTTAGTTGACTCTGTTGGACATCCTGCAGAGTTCCTATTCCCTTCCAGGCCCTCAGTCTTCATCCCTACTCTTCAATAGGACTCCTCAAGTTCCATCCAGTGTTTGGCTTTGGGTCTCTGCATCTGTCTGAGTCAGCTTCTGGGTAGAGCCTTTCAGAGGACAGCCAGGCTAGGCTGCTATTTGTTGATGATATGATAATACATAATACATAAGTGACCCAAAAATTCTACCAACAAACTCCTACGGCTGATAAACACCTTCAACATAGTGGCTGGATACAAAATTAACTTTACAAAAATCAGTAAGTCCATCTTTAAAAAACTAATAAATGATAGAAAAGCCAGAGATATGTACTGGAAAAGGACAGCATCTTCAAAAATGTACTAGTCAGATTGGATAGCTTCATGGAAAAGAATCAAAGATCTGTATCTATATCTCCCTACACAAAATTCAACTTCAAATAGATGAAAGACATCAATATAAGCCACCCTGACTAACCTAACCTAGACTTAGAAATACAAATAAGGCACGTATTCCCTTGTATGTGAATATTTGTTATTAAGTCATTAATAAGTAATTTACAATTTGTATATAAGCAGAGGTTAGGCATATAAGAAGTAACCGGAGTCAAGGGTGAATCTCCCTAGGAATGAAGAAGTATAGTAGACAGTATGGACAAGTGATTGGAATCTGGAATGAAAAGACCAAATAGGAAGCAGAAGGGAAAAGGGAAAAAGAAACAGAACTGGGTAATTTAAGAAAGAACATATGGACAATTTGCCAAATTCAAGAGAGGAATGTCTTCCCTATCATTCCTATGGCCATCTTGTGACTATAAAAAGACATGAAGCAAAGGCTAGAACATGAAAAATTAAGTGTGAGAGAGATCAATGACTCTTTTCATAGACAGAAGGGAACCTGAGCACTATTCCTTGTTACAGAGTCAGATTTTTAATTGATCTGAGACCAAGTACTTTTCCCTTGGAGACATCATGCCAGAACAAGATATTTCCATTTTAAAAGAGAAAATAATTAAGTTTTGTGGGATATATGATTCCCATCCATCCTGACATTCATTTTAAGTCCCACCCATTCTTTAAAAAAAAATCATGTTCTTCTGCCAAAGAAAAAGGTGATAGTCTTATAGGAAAAAGAAAATTGAAATATGTCTTCTATTTATAATACCTTCTCCCCTACCAGGGCTACAATTTAGATTAACTATCTTAGCACCCACAGTTTTCTTTCAGATCTAGGTTCTGAAAAGGTATATTATTAATTTTGTGTAGATTTTAGTACTGCTAATTTTAGGAACACAGGCAGCACAAAGGGTTAACTTGTGGAAGTATAGTTGATTGTTTAAGTTCTTAAGAATGAACAGCAGAGCTGGGATTTTGGTTCACACCTTTAATCCCAGCACTTGAGAGGCAAATGTAGGGGTGATTTCTGTGATTTCAAGGTCAGCCTGGTCTATAAAATGAGTTCCAGGACAGTGAGGACTATTAAAAAAGAAACCCTGACTAAAAAAAAAAAAAAAAAAAAAAACAATTAAAAAATATCTCTGAAAAAAACAGATTGTTAATAAACAAAAATGTAAAACAAATTACATCTCATTTATATTATATATAAATAGGTAAACTATATGTGTTGAAGAAAATTCTCTACATCAAGCCCCAAATCTTGGTAGTAGTGGGTTGTTGTGAACACTGAAATGTAAATTTGATGTGTTACAAGTTCACATAGTGAAAAAAAGGGGTCATAGCTTCTACTACTCCTTGCGTTGTTGCAGTCTGTTAATGCTCTCTGGAAGAGAAGAAGCTATGTTTCTCAGTGGCATAACTAGTGGAAAATTGCCTTTGCCCAAGCAAATAATCTCCTAATCTCCTACTTATGACTGAATCTCCGTCCTTCCCCCCTCCTTTCTCTTTCTCTCCACTTCTACCTCTCCCTCTGTGTCTCTCTTTCTTTCTTTTCCTCTCTCTCTCTCTCTCTCTCTCTCTCTCTCTCTCTCTCTCTCTCTCTCATACCCCCTCTCTCTTTGTGTCTCATACACACACACACACACACACACACACACATATATATATAACACAATGAGACAATAAAGAAAAAGGGACATTTTGGGAAGAAGAAAGAGTTCACAGGAAATTAAAAAAGGATATAAGAAAATAATGGAAGGTAAATATGATCACAATAGTACACTCACAAATGCATACAGAGACATATATATGGGAAGCTGTGAGAAATTGTGAAAAGAATAACTTTTTAAGTGTAACATGTGGAATTAATTATCTCCATGACATTAATTCTGAGTGCAATAATTTACAGTGCTGGCCAAATTTTCCTCTTACTTTGACATTCTGTAGTAGAAGCACTACCAGTGGTCCAGGCAAATAGGGTACAGTCCTACTCTCTGCATGGATGCAGGTGAACTTTCTGTAAATATCTACTTTCCCAGTTACTACAATCTTATTCTGTTCAGGTGTTTTGTGCTTTCCCTCTGGAAGTCTCCTATATATATTCCCAGTAGACTTAGACTTATATAAGATGTAATAATGTGAAAATGAACACTTAATAAGCTTGCCCACTGTAGCACAGGTTCCTTACCACTTCCTGTGCTTTGAATGCCTTTATTTCTCATTTTCCACTTGAATTATTATTTTTTGTACTTAAATTTAGTTGAAAAAAATTACCCTTTTAATCACATTAACATAAATGTCTTTGTACAGCCACAATAACACCATCATGCTTCACTGTGTGTCCTTCTGTTTCTGACCACAATTGTTGACTCAAATACTGTCTTCTGTGTTGAAAAGGAGCTTCCTGAAGTAGAAGCCTATGTCGCAAAGGAGGCCCTAGTCCTGAACTGCATAAAAGTCTCAACATTCAATAAGATGCAATAAGATAAAGAACTTGAACAATTAAATTTTAAATTTTGTATGGGTTGCTCAAATAGTACTGTTGAGGATGAGACATTTTAAGCATTTCTGAAATGCTGTGATTGGATGAAGGCATACACTTCTCTTTGTTAAACCATGGTATAAGTCATACCAGACACTGTTTACATATTCTGAAATAGTTTGGTGGATGTAATTACGTATGGAACATGAAATATAAAAATAAACTTAAAATACTATTTTATGGAGCTTTTCTACTAGCATGAACTTGTGAAATCATTGTGCATTTCACCTCTGCCATGCAGAGCTTTTCACATAGGTCTGAGATCTAAGAATGCAGAAAGTTCAGAAGTACTTTTATATTTGTCCTAAATATTTTGAAATTTTGTAGGTTCAAGGTTTAATTTAAGCCTGATTTACATTGGCTTAATTTTATCTAATAATTTGATGAATTTTTATATAAAAAAATTGTCTTGCTTTGTACATTTCTCTGCATATAAACTATATATTATATACTGATTATTATATAAATACTTGTAAACAGGTATTGATTAGATAAATAAAAGAGTAAAATACATTTAGATTATCACAAAAAAATTCATATGTACCTCTTCAAATATGCTAATTTACTTCAATTGGTAAAGAAATATGGATTAATTGTATAAACAGAAGCAATTTAAAGCCATGTTTCAGAGTATAGAAAAGTATAGAGTAGCAACTGTAGATCCTTCCCATTTTGTTTAAACAATTTTTCTGAGTAAAAATCATTGTGCTTATGTAAGATTCATTACTAAGTCTCCAGTTCTATTTTGCTTTGTTGTGCACAGTACATGCATTGAAATTTTATTCATGTATTGTTGGAACACAGTTCCAGAATGTAGTCATCTAATAAGAATTCTGAGTGCTTATGAGAAAACTCCAAGGAAACAAGACAAAGGTCTTCTGACCTCAGTTTCTTCAGAAAGTGGAATTGTTCCTGGAATGAATTTTAATGCTTCTCCAAGGTTTAGGAGAGAGGAGTAAATTTATGTCAAGTTACTTATGATTGCTTGATGATATTATTTACATATTGCCTTTATTGAAAAACATGTTTTTCCAAATGCTGTTTAAATGTATCAATTCACTAATGATATTTCTAACTGGCCTCCAATCCTATTGATCATAATTCTCATCTCAGCAAATATTTCTTTTTTAAAAATGTGATCTTTGCGTATTACATAACTGTTATAGTCACTGTTCTATTGCTGTGAAGAGACACCACGACCAAGGCAACTATAATAAGAGAAAATATTTAATTGCAGACTCATATGTAGCTTAATAGGTTTAGTTTGTTGTCATCATGGTGGGAAGCATGGCCTCAGGCATAAGAGGTATGGTACTGAAGAAATTGTTAAGAACTACATCCTGATTCTCAGGTACATTCCCAGGGAGATACTGGGCTTGGTATGAGCTTTTGAAATCAAGAAGCCCAAACTTGGTCACATTTTCTCCAACAAGGACATACCTCTTAATCCTTTTCAAACAAAGCCACTCTGGTGACTAAGCATTCACGTATATGAGCTTATAGAAAACATTCTCATTCAAAACACCCTATTCTATTCCCTGGTCACTATAGGTGTCTCAACTTGTAAGTCAAAAATGTTTTCAGCCCAACTTCCAAAGTCCCAATAAACTAATTTATCAAAAGGATTTAAAATTTCAAAATTCTTTTCTGATTCATGACAATCTCTTTAACTGTAACCCTCTTTAAACTAAAAATACAAAGCAGATAACATAATTACAACATATAATGTGCATGAGATATACATTATCATTGGAAAAATGAAGAAAGGAGAATTGGAAATATTGAACAAAATTAGACCTAAAACAAACAAGGCAAACTTCAAACTCTGTATCTTTGTGTCGGGTACAACAATGTGCTCTTCAGGTCTCTAACTCACTTTAGTTTTATTGACTGCAACACACTTTTCTCTTTTATTATAGTTCTATGTCATGTTAGCAACTCCCCTTGGCAGGTAACCCATGATTCTAGCATCTCTTATGACTTAGGGTTTCAAGAACATGCAGGCTTTACTTCCACAGATTCATTCAATGACATTCGTGAGCCTATATACAGGGACGTACTGACAAACACCTAGCCACAGAAGTTTCTAGTCATGTAGCTAGGTAACACAGAACCTTTCTTGTATCTTTGGATCTAAAATCAGAACCACGTGGCTGAAGCTGCCAAGTTCTGCTGTTTGGTGGAGCTAAAACATCGTAAACTTGTTCATATATTTTTGCATTAGCTTTCTTTTCTGGATGTTTTCTATACTGCTCAAACTATTGTCTTTAATTTCTTTTTTAAAAGAATAAGGTCTTGCCCTGAAGTTACCATTCTCTTTACTCCATTTAGCATCAGGCTTTTCTTTAAACTTTCATTTCACTGAGCCCTTAACTTAGTTCCATTGTACTTCCTGGTACTTCTTTTCTCCTCAAACTGCACATAATGTATTTTGCTTTGTCTTTGTTGCAACCTTTCATTAGAGATCCACATAAGAGTAACCAGTAACAACCGTGCAATACTGTCAAAACAAGGCTCTCTTGAAATCTCCATCTCCCATGTCAATGCCACTAACCCAACTCTTCATTTTAGGCTTAAGCATAGTTTTTTGTACAAGACCAGAAAACAGGTATATTTTTTTCCAAAATATAATAAGAATAGTCTCTATACCAGTTAATAATTTTCTTGTCTGAAACTTATTGAGCTAATCTATTATAATCTACATTACTCTCAGGACCACTATCTTTCATGCCTTCACTAGGATGGCCCAGAAAGCTCCACTTAAAATGTCAACTACAATTCTAATCCAATTTCCAAAAGTCTTCCATATTCCACCAACAAACAGCATGGTCAAGCCTGTCAGTGCACTGCTCCCTGACACCAACTTCTGTCTTGGTTACTATTCTATTTCTCTGAAGAGAAACCACAACTGAAACAATTGTAATAACAGTATTCATGTATAATATGTGGACTGCAATTATAATGACTGTTCTGACTGAATCAAAAAAAAAAGAATTAAATTGAAAGAGCATTACTGCTTATAGATATGGTGGAGGAGAAAGTTTACTGTAGATAAAAGGAGAGCATAGTCAGAGGCAGAGACATCTGGGAGAATGTAAAGGAGACATGACCCTGTTCCTTTTGAGCAGAGAGGGAAGCAGAAAGAGAAAGAAAGAGGGATTTCAGGTACAGGATCCAAGAGGGCAAAAGGTAAGAGAGGCAGGTAAAAGTTTATATGTGAATTACATAGACAAGAGCCTGTGGGGGAAGCACAGCCCAACACTGGGCTAGAAAGTTCAGGATGAAGGGCAGTGTATGTCAGCCATGTCCTGTAACATTTAGTGACTAAGGAATGCTGGGAGAACCTGGTTGTTATGTCTGCTTTGATATAAAAAATACATTCCTCTTTAATTTGTTTTACGATTTGAGACAATAGTAATATATCTTTTATCTTTAATATCTAACTAAATCTGATATTATTTTCAGTATTTTAATGTTTTCCTCATTACTACTCTAATTTCACCATTTGTTACAAGGTTTTTGATTTCTTTTTGTCTATTAATAATACTAGATATGTAATATTACCATGTTTGAGATGTGTTTCTAAATCATTTTTATTTGCTGACAAGAGCTTTAGTATATTTTGGTTTTACACTTATGAATTGTTGGATTATAACAGGAGAGTCTTTATTCAATAACTTTGTATAATAACATGAAAAAAATACCCTGTTTTAAATTTTGTCCAGTTTGTGATGAATTATGTAATATCTCTTATTTGTTTAAAAGCAAAATATCATTCTCTGTGTTAAGCAGTGTTTCCTGTGATTCTCTCAAATGATTGTTTTAAGGCTTTGGGGGATTTCTTTCCTCTGCAGATGTATAAATTGGACTCTGTATGGCAGTCTTGTGACCTCTAGATATTTTGGTTCCATCTGATATCCACCTACTGAGATAAACTGGGGTTTCCATTCTGTAGTAGTTTTGGTTTTGTTGCTTTCAAGAAAAAAATATCTTGACAAAGCAACTTAGGAGAAAATATTACTTAAGTTCACACTTCCAGGTTGCAGTCTAGGGAACTCACTGTGTTGGGTGCTCAAGAGAGCTTCTTGTCTATTTCATATCTTTAGTCGAGAAGCAGCAAGAGAAGAATTAATAAATGATGGCTTTGCTCTACTAACTTTCCTGATCTTAGATAGTTTAATATCCTTCTTTCTTTATGAAACAATGTGTCCAATAGTGCTCAAGGTTTCCCATTTCATTTTTTCTTTATTAATTTGTTTATTAATTCACTCTACTTTAGTAGTTCTCCTCCTTCCTTTCTTCCCAGTTCCCTCGTTATAGCTAGTCCCCATTCTCCTCCCTTTTTTGCTCAAAGAAGGGGGGGATCCCAGGGGTCCCCACCCACCCTGGTATATCAAGTTACACCAAGCCTAAGTTTATAGTCTTCCAATGAGGCCACACAAGACAGTCTAGCTATCAGAAAGTGAATCAAAGTCCCACAACAGAGTCAGAAACAGCCCCTTGCTCTGATTGTAGGAAACCCATATGAACAACATGCTGCACAATTGCTAAATATGTGTCAGAGGCCTGGGTTCAGCCCATGTATACTCTTTAGTTCCTTATTCAGTCTCTGAGAGTCCTTTGAAAAACCAATCAGGCAGTTTCTCAGAAAATTGAGAATAGTTATACCTGAAGACTCAGCCATTCCACTATTGGGCATATGCCCAAAAGATGCAGCACTCTACCACAGGACACCTGCTCAACCATATCACAGCAGTTTTATTTGTAATAGACAAAAGCTGGAAACAAACTAGATGTCCCTCAACTGAAAAATAGATAAGGAAATGTAGCATTTTCTTAAGGATGAAATACAACTCAGCTCTGAAAAGAAGAATATCAAACTTGCAAGCAAATGATAGAACTAAAATATATCACCCTGGATGAGGTTACCCAGACTTAGAAAAACATGCACGGTATATACTCTCTTATAAGTGGATATTAGTCTTAAAATGATAACCAGGCTAAAATTCACAGACCAAAAGAACCTAAGTGACAAGGAGAACCCAAGGAAGAGATGCTTAAATTTCACTCACAAGGAGAAATAAAATAAACATCTCAAGTAGATGGAAGGAAAGGACACTGGAGAGGGAAACAGGCTCTAGATCATGTGTGGAGAGTGGGGAAATGTAGGGAAAAGGACACAAATCAGTATGGGGTGCATCTCTCTGATGGGGAGTCTCCTCATAATCTTTGAGGCTAACCCTTGCTGAGATTCCTAGCAGTGAGGAGGAGGTGGCTGAAGAGGTACCCATTATGGCCAGATTTCCAATAGAGGGAGAGGGACATCAACACATCCACATAACCATTGATCCAAAGTTTGTCCTACTAGCAAGAAGTACAAGGATAAAGATAGAGCAGAGATTGAAAGACTAGTCAACCCATGTCTGGCCTAACTTGAAACTCATACCATTAGAGAGAGCCAAATCCTAACACTATTAACAACATTCTGCTATGCATGCAGACAGAAGGCTAAGATAACTGTATTCACGGAGGTTACATTCAACAGCTGATGGAAACAGATGCAGAGACTCACAGCTAAACAATGTGTGGAGCTCTGGGAGTCTTGTGGAAGAGTGCATGGAAATAACAAGGGAGCCAGAGTGGTCAAGGGCAACACAAGAAGACCTAAAGAGGCTACCCATTTAAAACAAGATAATCCTGCACAGACAGGCTTAAAAGCCAGGTTGGTCTTCACTGTGTCTCAAAGAGACTCTTCACAAGAAATTTTATATTCTTTGTCAGATTGACAATTAAAACCAACCTCATACCTTCCTAATCTCACAAATGCCCTGCAGTAAATAGAGTATATTTAATAAAACACATATTGCTTCCATGGTTCAGTAGCTATACTTTTAAATATGATGTATTGAAAATCTGTTTTTGCATGTATGCTTTATATAAGAAAAAATGTTATTTATTGTTTTTAAATGGGTTTGTTTCTGATAGATTTTGGAAGGAAGTTTCTTCCTTCAAGAGAGGTTGTAACATGGAAAAGAAAGACCAATGAATATTAAGAAAAAATAAGGGTTAATAGTTTATCTCAGCATTAGAGTGCTTGCCTAGCATATACAAGGTCCTAGAGGAGACCTTAAGTATCACAAATATTTAGATAAATTATTAAACACGTGCTGTAGCATTCATTTATAATTCCAGCAAAGGAGAATGAAGTAGGACCTCTTGAGTGCAATGTGTAAGGTCAAGGGTACATAACAAGATGCTTTCACACACTCAAGACACCACAACTACAGGCTTATTAAAACTCTGCATAAATTTAAGGTGTGATTCCTTCATTGTACACAAACATTTGTCAATTTTAATTAAACAAACAGGCAAGGTAAATATATAATGTGAAAATTTGGTTGAGAATAGGGAGAAGTAAATAACATATCCAAGTTCAAGGATATATTAAGGGACTAAATAAGTATTTACTGTACATATTTCTAAATTTACTGAAATTTAGAAAACCAAATATTTAAAAGTTAAGAACATGTAGGATTAGTAGATTTTATATCTTGATATGACCCAAGTGTATCAGAGTGGCAACATTAAGGGGAGTATCCTGGAATGATTAAAAATACCTCTAGTGTAATCTGAAAAAAAATACTGTTTATGATGGAGCAGAGAATAAAATGAGTGGAGAGCTGAGACAGGAGTAAATTTCATAAGAATGATTATAAATACAAGGTAATATCAAAATCAACAGGTGGGATACATAGTAATCAAGAGATAACCAACAATGAATAATGGGGTTATGATACTCCAAGAATCTATTAGATGAGATGTAGTGAGCGGGACAAGACAAGCAAAAGATATTTACTTACCTACACTTCCTACCTCCATTTGCACCTTAGACATAAGGACCTATATGTGAGTACAGGGACGAAAACCACTTTAAACACAAAAATAAACAGTGTCTTCATAAAAAGTTAGGTTCACTGGAGGAAGAAAGCAAAACCATCTTTGGAAAATCAATTGCAAACCTGGAAGTGTTTTAGTGATAATGAGCAGAGAATGCCCAAAGGCCCAATGCACAGTTGTCAGGAGTTGGAAAGGGCTAAAACAGGGAGCAGAGGATGAAATGTGCACAGCATCTAGAAATGATCGAGTATATTGATCTTTGGTAAGCCCCACTGAAGAATCACAGTCACAGGACTGAGGCCTTATGGTCTTGGAGCAGTCATTCTTTCTACAAGTAAATCGTCTTTTACAGAAATAGTTGTCGAGTTGCTGCTAGTCCCTAGTGGAAACAAAGTGGCAATGACAGAATAGCAAATAACTAGCTTTGTTTTGTTTTGTTTTGTTTTAAGTATAATTTTAGTTTCTTGTTTAATTGTGTGTGTGTTTTGTTTTGTTTTAAGTATAATTTTAGTTTCTTGTTTAACTCTGTGTGTGTGTGTGTGTGTGTGTGTGTGTGTGTGTGTGTGTGTGTGTGTGTCTGTTTTCTAGAGGAGAAAATCAGTGCCCATTGAGCTTTAGGTCATTATGAGTCACCTAATGTACATTCTAGAAGTAAAAATGGGATCCTTTGCAAGAGAAATTCATACTCTTAACCACTGAGCCATCTTTCTAATCCCAGAAGTGACAATTTTTTAAGCATTTCAATATTATTTTATTTTTTAATTTATTTTTGAGAATTTCTTATGTGAGTACTGTATTTATAAAACCTACCCCTCATATTCTCTCCAGCTCCTTCTGTATCCCTGGTGTTTCTTCTCAGACTCCTAGCTTTTTAATTATAGTTGTACCTAATTATATGCATAAGTACATTAATTCATCAATAGAACCTACCTAGATCATTTAGTGTTGCTCATATCGTTTAGGACTGACATCTTGTGACTCTATTGAGAATGTGAGAACTCTTTCACTCTATTGTGAATCTATTGAGAGTGTGAAAACTCATTCATGGAGAAAAATGATTTTCCATTTTTTATTTGACTCACATAAACAGAAGTGCATATATTCCTAGATAAAAAAACAGCTCAGTGTAGGAAATAACCATAAAAGCTCCATTAATGAATAATGTCTAAAAAAAACTTTATATATATATATATATATATATATATATATATATATATATATATATGTGTGTGTGTGTGTGTGTGTGTGTGTGTGTGTGTGTGTGTGTGTGTATGTATTTTGACTTGGTTGAAATGTAAGTTTTCTAAGACACTGTCTTCATTAATGGCATATGAGTAAAATATGTGGGAATGAACAATGAAGTCTTTGCATCACTGCTCTCAAATCCAAACTACTGCAGGTCTTGAATGTCAAAATCTCACCATTATTGATAAATCACATGGATTTGTGATTACCCCAAGAAGACAGACAGCTAATTGGAGATGATTTCATCATTTCAGCTGGATAAAATGCCTTTTCCCAATTTGTTGTGAGCTTTGTCTTACCCTGCCAATCATTTTGATTGTCCTATTATTTTTAGACTGAATGAAGTACAGGAATTAGTGAGATTAATAAAATACATAAATTCCACAAGAAAGACCTCCAAATTTACTTTTGCATCATTACATTTGATTTATTTTTATTTTTTTGCTTTGTACAAAGTTCAGACAGCCAATGATAATTGTGTCATAAAGAATAGCTATAGGATCAACTATTCATGGATGCTTATGTTACTCTCCTAAAAACACAGTCCACAATTTATTGAGGATTAGGAAAAGGAATAAGTCTAGTATTATAAAGAATGTCAGGGACAGGTTCAGAAATGATACAAGTAAATTTTCATTATATACTATTAACTAGAAAATAAACTGATAGTTTAAACACTTAAAAAGAACCTAGGAAAATACTTTGCTTAGATTAACCAAAACATTATTATTTTATTTATGTATCTTTACAATTACTATATAAAATGATTGGTAACAGGGAAATTTACCCATGACTGTAAAAGGTACAGAATATGAGGAAGAAATATTATGGATGGATTTCTAATTCTGAGAGAATTCTGACAGAGGGAAGAAAAAAAAATCAATCTGTCACCAGCAGAAAAGATTGTTTATTTCAAACAGTCAAGGGATATCAGCATGTGGGGGTAGAGTGGGGTGAAGTGGGGTGGGGGCTGTACATAAGAAGAACAGGGAACTTGGAGTTTATATACAGAGTTTGGATAATGTGAAGTTAAAGAAAGCTGTTGACTTCCGTTGTCACTTCTCTGTGAAGTTTTTTGTCCTGATGAGGCCATTTTCTCTTTATAAAATGCCTTACCCTAGATATCAAAGTGAGGAAGGTTTAGGGTATGACTTAGGTAATGACAGTAAGGAAAAGGGGCTGAAATTTCAAACATGGTAATGGTAGATTTCAGCCAACCTGAGGGAATGGATAACTTGTTCAGGGTCTGGCAGAGCTTCTTCCAGGTTTATTTGACATATTACTACTTTGAATTTTCAGTGCCCATGAGGCCTTCCTAGTGTTGTAGGCTTAAAAGAAGATGAGTAAATTTTCAGGTCTTCAAGGTTTAATTACAATATTTTTAACTTCCAAACACATCAACCTTTGAAAATGAAAGTGTTGGAAGAAGATCATGCAAATAACTATTTAGCTAGCTAAGTTTCATTAAATTCTGGACTAAATGACATCTCATTATCTAACATCTTCAGAGAAGATATATCCATGTGAGAGTCAGAGGGAAAAGGAGTTTACACTAATAAACTTCAAAAAATATAATGCTGATTTTTTGATTGATTCTTTGATTTACTACTACTCACCAAGAATTCCAAGCTTTTAATATGGAAGTAAAGACAATAGAAAATTTACTATACCACTATGCCTTTCACTCTGATATGTAAGCAAGAAATAATGATGGTTGGAATCAAATATGTCTACAAAAAGATGAGGAGATAATGTAATGAAATTGAACCGTTAACAGATTTTCAAAGGTATATGATGATCAATGGAAGAAAACATTCAGTGTCTACCTGTGGTCTCCAAAAGCAGGACCTCTTAAAATCACTCTTCAATGTGTCTGCACAGAATTCTAGGATATAATGCCATATACTGGGATATTATCAAGCAATAAAAGTAAGTGCAGTGAAACTTGACTTTGACATACCATATGCTTGGAAGCCATCTCTAAGATTCACAGGACAAAAAGAACTGAATAAAGGAACCCAGAAAGTCTTTCAGATTTGCTTGAGAAGTAAAGCCAAAGAGAAAATGTACGTTAGACACAAGAGAAGAGAATGAAGGAATCACAGCAAATAGAGCCCAGACACAATAACTTCTCTGTAGACCATGGCTGGGTACAACACTGAATAGTGTAATTGACATGCCACTACCAGTACTAATGTGTGTGTGTGTGTGTGTGTGTGTGTGTGTGTGTGTGTGTGTGTGTGTATGTGTGGGTGATTTCCAGTTTTCAAAAGGATCAAAAACACATTTTCATTTTATCTGTAGAAATATCATAATAAAAATAAGAGAAAACACTTATTGTGCTCCTGTTTGATAGAGGGGATCAGAGCCACTTTAAAATATACTCAAATATTCTGCTCTTCTCAACAAACCTGTGTTTAAGATAATTTATTTTACCAGAGCTCAATCAATATAGGGGTGAAATGACAATACATCATCTTCCTTCTTTTTCTCTTTTATATCTGGATCATTGAAGGCCAGTAAATAATCCATTTTTTGAAGACCACAAACCATAAGCACAAGCTGATTAAGTCATCTTTCACCATGGAATCCTTTAATTCCTTCCCTGCATTCACCTCTTACCATTTTATTAAATAAAAACCTAATAAATAACCAAAGATAATAAATAAATATTAACAGGATCATTGAAACTCAAATGTAGACACAAAAAGAACTAATGCTAAGAAATTTAGGAAAGAAAAAAAGTTGGCACAATTTTAATATAGCCACATTTAGAAAAGTCACATTCAACGAACCAAACACCAGTGAAACTTGAGAAAAGCTAGAAGGGGAAAAGAACAGTGCTTTATCAACAGGAGAGTCAAAGTAAGAACTGCAGGCCCAGAAGATATCTTACTGAGTATTAAACAGGTGCTGTAAATATGCAATGACCTGAGTTCAGATTTCCAGAATCCTTGTAAAATGTCTCTTCTAGCATTCCTTGGTAATCTCACCCCTACTAGAGTTAAAGATAACACAAAGAGAGAATAGCCCAAAATCTTGGAATATACGTTATTGAGCAGTGGCAGATACCTAAAAGTAGGAACAAGGAGTTGAGGGATGAAGTCTCGTAGTAGTGGACTTTTAATCTACGCACTCTGAAGACAGAGGAAGTTTGAGGAGAATTTGGGCTACAAACTGAGTTCTAGGAAACCCAGTTCTAACACAAATAAAGCTTGTCTTAAAGAACACAAAAATTAAAAAAAACTGAACAAGTTGAAGAGTGCATTAACATAACCCCAGAGGCATCAATATGCTCACGAGATACATTTAGCTGTGGTACCTGAATAGTAGGTTGACAGCCCTTGCACTCCTGGGAGCTATACTCCATTGCACAGGGATGGGTGTCAATTCCTCTTTACTTCCCCTTAGCCCTTGCACCCAGAGGACTTGTTTCCATTGCACCTGGAAGGGTAAGAGAGAATCTTTGGGCTATAAGCTCTTGATCGCTTATTCCCCCAAGATGGAGTTTGCTTGATCGGGCTTGAGTTCGAATCTTGATTGGTGCTGCGCTTAATAGGCAAAAGGCTGTTTCATATTAATAATTTAAACAGGGAGAGATGTTGGGAGCCGCAGTGAGTATGTCAGTATGCGCCATTCCAAGATGGCGCTGGCCTCGTGTCTTCCCACTAGTAAATAAGTAACTGCGCAGCTGCAAAGGCAGAAAGCCCGCCAAAGTCACTGGCCCACTGGCCAATCCCGAGGCGTAATATTGGGTGGTGACCGAACAGCCAATCAGAAGTGAATACGTCACTCTAGGGTGTATTTAAGCTAGGCCTCTTCCTGTCTTCAGCCCTTCCTCGTTTTCCACGTTTGCTGTTACAGAGTAAAGCCTCGTTTGCAGTAACTACCCGAATACTGTCTCTCGTGTCCTTTTTTGCTGGCAAAGGGGACTTGAGAGGCACGCGCAACACCAGATCCCTCCTTGTTCTCCTCTGACCCTCAACCCCAGGAACACTTAACTCTGCCTATGTCTCTTCTGCCCAGGTATTGGCTGTGAGCATCTTTATTCAGCGATCAAAAATAACTTGGGGGCAAATTCACATAGTGTCACTTGGGTCTTAGTGTATACTCTCTCATCTTTGGCAACCAGGTCTTGAGGAACCAACCACTATACAAGCAGCATCAGGCCAACCCACTACATTCTAACAACTGATGGAAGTGGATGCAGAGACGAATAACCAAATAGGCGGAGCATGAGAAATCATGCTGTAAAGAAGGAAGAAAGATTGCAACCTGATATGTCATGATTGATTTATATCCCAGGGAGGTCTTCACATTTCTGAAGGAGGAGGAGTTAATTGGGGGAAGAGGTGAATTGTCTGAGTGTGTGTTAGTACAATTTTTTTTTTTTTTTTTTTTGCTGTGAAAAGAAACAAGAATCAAGACAACCCTTATAAAAGCAAACATTTAGTTGAGGCTGGCTTATAGTTTCAGAGATTTATTCCATTATCATCATGTTGGGAAGCATGGCATTATACAGGTAGACTTGGTACTAGAAAAGCTAAGAGTTCTATATCTTGCTAAGAACAGAGGGGACTGTCTTCTTCAAGCAACTAGGTGAAGGTTCTGGATCACACTGCACAGTCGTGAGCACATTTATGAGACCACAATGTCCCACCCCCACAGTGACACACTTCCTCTAACAAGGCTACACCTCCTCAGATAAGGTCATACTTAATAATAGTGCCAATTCCTGAGGACTAAACATATTCAAACTACCATAGGGAAGGACTTGGAGGAGAGGAAGGAGGGCAAACTATAGTTATGTTGCAATATATGAGAGAATAGGAAGAAAAAGAAAGAAAGAAAGAAAGAAAGAAAGAAAGAAAGAAAGAGAAAAAGAAAGAAAGAAAGAAAGAATGAATGAAAGAGAAAGAAAGAAAGAAAGTCTACATATCTGTGGTAGTTTTGATGAAATGTATCTCCATAGTCTTGGACATTTGCAATATTATGTAATAAAATATTATTTATCTTTATAAGTGGTCACATATTTTCAAACTAAAATCTATTTTGGGTTCACAGGTATACATTTCAAGTTGTATTCATGGACAGGGCAAAAGAAAACATATTCACCATTAAATTAATGTGTGCATTATGATGTCTTGTTAATTATCTCTCAGCCTCATTATACCATGATTCTATTTTAAATGTCAACAATATATCAAATTACTGATTAATATTGAATCCATTTAAATTAAATAAGTATAAGCATCAAACAAGGTTATATTTTAGTGGATAATATATTTAAAGGTGGGTAAAATTGGAAGAGTATTTGATCTCAGTGTTGGTAAATATTCTCATAGTTTTACACTATACAGTTAAAATTTAAAGTTTGTACTTCACATATGAAAACTGCATCTTTATTTTTTTATAATAGAACTCAGCTTTCACTATTCTTTGAAGTGATGGGAAGAAAAGCAAAAGCAAAAATCCTTGGACACTCAGTAAATGAAGGTCACTTTCAGTCAGTTCAAGACATGAGCTGAGATAAATTCATGGTTCTTCTCTAGTCATTTTGTCCATTTCTAGGTGTGAGTGGGAGGAGATGGGACTATTATTCACCTTGTCTCCAGGCCAGTGATTTCTGGGCTTGAAGTAAATAAAAGATTCTTAAGCCCGTCTGAAATATTGGGTCATTTACACTGGATTTGCTGCAATTTACTGGGCAAAATGACCTGTGATCAGTGCCCTCTCACTACTTGGAGAAACTCAGAATATACCCTGTAAGCCCTCAGCTCCATCTTTTAAACTGATGGCTTTGTGGTTTTCTGTCCTATTGTTGTCATCTGCCATGGACATAATCATTTCCATCAGCCACACACATCTTTTGTCTCCCAATTGAAGACATTTTATGGCACTGTTGGAGACAAGGATGCACTTTCCAGATCTTTGTACACTCTTAATAAAGGGACCATGGAATTATGTGGCTGGAGTGTCTGTGGGTGTAAATGCTGGATCTGTTCCCGTATCTTTTATATGTTTAGGATGACAATGGGAACCTCCCACTTGCTGAAGGTACGTTTCCTCCTTAGATGTCTAATATTCTCACTAACATGAGTAGTCATTTTTGATGTAAGTTCTTTAATATACTGGACAACTTTGTAGTAAATATCTTTTTGTTTTAATCACTTTACATTCAGATTTGAATCTAAAATAGATTCTATCAGCTCATTCAATTAAACACTTGTTTTGTAAACAGGGTGTTGTTGTCACAATTTGTAGAACTATTAAATTTGTGGCCAATCAAAACACCAATTGTTGGGGCCCAGCCATGAGATAGTAGGTGCTTAAATGGTTTGCTTCCTAATGTGTTAAGTCAAAAAAAAAAAAAAAAAAAAAAAAAAAAAGCAACAGATAGAATCTCCCACTATCACAAGTCAATTTCCTCTATAACTTTTGGAAAATAATAGTCAATGGCCATAGAAAAATATTTCCTCTGTTAAATTGCTTTTTTTCAGGTATTTGTCCCAATAATTTTTGAAAGCATTATCATTATCTAATATTATTAAAGTAAATATCGTGGTTTCTAAGAACAGTATTATTAGTTGGGCTGTGTGAGTGAATCTGCTAACAGTTTAAGCCTGTATAGAATAATTGTAATATTTATGCTTCACATTTTTATTTTATCAAGAAATGACATGAACAGGGGTATAAGTACTTATTTTGTACTAAGTTGAAGAATATTAAAGTAGGAACTGCAGATAGAGTCCTATGATAGGTCACATGTCTAAGCATTGTTTTAACCCTGGTTACAGCATTGATAAGAATAATTAAATGCTTGCTAGTAGTTACTATGGCAAGTGCCATTCATTACTAATGCATGGAAGTTAAAAAGATCACAAGAGGATTTCTAGGGTATAGATATTTCTCATTCATTTGCATATTTATGCATTAAGCTATTTAATAAGCTTTATGTTAATTTTGTAGACAGTTTCCTTGTTACATTGGGTATATTTTCTTTCAGATTGCTGATGCAGAAAAAAATTACTGAATATTATGATGACATAATGTACTACATGTAAAGAATTATAAAAGAAAAAAATCCCTGCCTTTTGTGAGTTTTAATTTCAAAAGAATTTACTAATGTTTATATTTTAATAGATGGTAAAGACTCCTTAGCTGAGGTAACATAGTCCAAAATACTTGAAAATATGTAAAATAAATATCTTATATCATTTGAAGATTTTAATAAACTTTAAGTCAAAGAATAATTTGTTGAAAAGATTTGTAATGAGTAAAATAAACTAAACAAAGATGATATGACAGTGTCAGACTGATACAAATCATGACAAATAAAACATACTTCAATGTTCCTCATTTACAATATTTTCAATATTAAACACTTTATTTATCTATATGAATTTTTTTACCAAAAGGAATAAAAAGATTATAACAATAAGGGAAAATGTTATAGAAAAATAATAAAAAATAACATTTACATTTTTTAAATGATGAGAAATTTCAAGTACAGATAGTTTTGGAAAATTCAGTAAATAAGAAAAAAAACCCAAAACACCTACCCTAGAAGATCTATATCTTTTTAATAAATCTATACAACATCTAAATTTTGTCACTTATTACAGCATTTGCTTAAATTACTTTCATAAAATTACCTTAACTGTAATACTACATTTTCATTATTATATGCTTAGAGTTTATTCATCAACATGATTTATCTTTTTATGAGATCAGACGAGATCAGGTGCATTCAGGGTGGTATAGACTGATTTATTTTTTCAAATTCCATTTTTATTATGTTTTTGCATTATGTTTACTTCACAATAGCTGGTAAGTTCTTTTCTTTTCTAATGACAACACCACAAAGTTTCTTTCTACAACTAGGTATGTCATCTGTCATCAGTTTTTAAAATATACATTTTCTTTTGTCCACATATATAATGTAAAGTTATCTCTGACATGGAGATTTCTTCTAGGATAATTTTAATTCACCCCTGAAATTTTAATTGTCAACTACTGATGTGTGTGTGTGTGTGTGTGTGTGTGTGTGTGTGTGTGTGTGTGTGTTTTCTACCACTTTACCACTCTTTGATAAATAAATGCCCTCCTGTTTTGGTTTATTTGTTTTGATTTTTTTTATAACTGTTTCATGTACTGGGTGTCTCAGTAGGGATTGCTACACTATTAAACTGCTCTTTTACATGATAAGATCCATTGTGATGAAGTGACATAGATAAAAATAGGTTTATGACTAATATTTGACTAAATTAGTGGGAGGAAAATAATGAATATTGATTCTAGGCAATGGCTTACAGACATGATGTATCCTTATAATGGTTTCCTTGTCAACTCAAATGATCAGGAACACTTTCATATAGTCTTTAGAGAGCAACATTAGCTGTCTTCCCCCAGCTAAAGGAATGGAAGTAGAATTTGGATGTGATGCTAAGAATTAACTCTATCCTTGTGACATATATCTGATATGCATATGAGGCAAATCCATCTATAGACAAAGAAACAAAAGTAGTTAAAACACGAAGATATGCACACAAATAAGTGGATAATTAATGTGATGAAATATATAATAAAATTCATAAACTATCTAGTTACTTTCCACTACATGAACTAGTATACACATACTAAAGTAATTTGAATTAAAGTTAATAATATATGCGAATACAAATTAATGAACCATTGATATGCCTGATAGTATGGTTAAATCTCCCAAACCAATGAAAATTTATTCTTTCATTACATTCCTTCCAATCATGAGTCATTCTATTTCATGGATATCTTTTATTATTCTTTAAATATTTTAAAATCTAGTCTTTATGCCCCTCCTGGTCTGTCCTCTAACTGTTCCAAATCTCATACCTCCTCCCCTTCATGTCTCCAAAAGGATGTTCTCAACTCCCCACCCCCAACCCACCAGACCTCTCCACTTTCTGGGGCCTCAATTCTCTTGAAGGTTAGGTTCATCTTCTCTCACTGAGGCCAGACAAATCAGTCTCTGCTATATTTGTGTTGGGGGCCTCATAGTAGCTGGTGTATGCTGCCTGGTGGATGGCACAGTGTCTGAGACATCACCAGAGTCCAGGTTAGTTGATGCTGCTGCCCTGCTCCTGAGCTTATTCCAGCTTTTGCTGAATTCAACCACAGGGGTCACCAGTTTCTATCCATTAGTTGGGTGTAAATATCTGCATGTATCTCAAAAGGAGCCAGAGAAAAGAAGAGGAAAATATGATCAGGTATTGGGGAGACTGAAACAGGACTAAAGTCATGAGAGCCAGCAGAAAGAATGGAAACAGGCAACCTCAGAGGTAGGAGGTAGATGGATGTATGCTCTAGAATGTACCAGAAACCTGAGAGGGAAGAGACTCTCAGAACTCAAAGGGAGGGACCACAGATGAAATGCCCTATAGTGGGGAGAAAGAACTTTTAGAATCCACCTCAAGTAGAAAGACAGGGCATCAAGTGGAGAGATGGGGTTGCCATCTCATAGTCAAAAACTCTAACACCCAATGTGGACCCCGGATTCCGCCTGAGACATTCTGGAGGCTCCACAGATCCCACAGTCAGCTTTAGGTAGGAAGACCCACATACTGCCCTAAGCCCATAGCTGGGTGCTGTGAGCTCTCAGATTTCAGCAGATACCCCCCCCCCCATGCCCCTGCGGAGTAGCACTCCCCTTCTGGCCTACTCCAGGATCTGAGGCCTGGACCAGACCTCTGCCGGATCTGCTGTTGTGTGGACCCCGGATTCCACCTGAGACATACTGGAAGGCCCACTCAAACAGAGCCAAAGAGGAACAACTGAACTTAGAGTGTTAGACAACATATCCTGAGATATCCTAGAAGAAACACTGCACCCAGAACAGCAGACACCTAGCTGAACTGCTACCTTGGAGGCACCAAATCCTGAGGCATCCTAGATGTACCACTGTAATCAGTACAGCTGGAAAAGATCACAGAGATATCTGACCCCTAGAAGATCAGACAGAAGTGAGATAACTAGAAAGGCAGGCTTCAGTCAGAGACAGCAAGTACAGGCAGCACTAGACTTAACAAGATGGCAAAAGGCAAGCACAGGAAAGAAAGAAACAGAAACCAAAGTTACATGGCATCATCAGAACCCAGTACCCCCATCATAGCAAGCCCTGAACACCCTATCACACCAGAAAAGCAGGATTCAGAATTAAAATCACTTCTCATGACGATGATAGAGGACTTTAAGAAAGACATAAATAACACTCTCAAAGAACAGATAGAAACCCTTAAAGAGGAAACACAAAAATCCCTTAAGGAATTGCAAGAAAATGCAACCAAACGGGAGAAGGAATTAAACAAAACCATGCAGGATCTAAAAATGGAAGCAGAAACAATAAAGAAATCACAAAAAGAGACTACCCTGGAGATAGAAAACCTAAAAAAAAAAAGATCAGGAGTCATAGACACAAGTATCACCAACAGAATACAAGAGATGGAAGAGAGAATCTCATGTGCAGAAGATACCATGGAAAACATTGACACAACTGTCAAAAAAATGCAAAATACAAAAAGCTACTAACCCAAAATATACAAGAAATCCAAGACACAATGAGAAGGCCAAACCTAAGGATAATAAGTATAGACGAGGGGAAAGACACCCAAGTTAAAGGACCAGTAAATATTCTCAACAAAATTAGAGAGGAAAACTTCCCTAACCTAAAGAAAGTGATATCCATAAATATACAAGAAGCCTACAGAACTCCAAATAGTTTAGACCAGAAAAGAAATACTTCCTGCCATATAATAGTCAAAACATCAAATGTACAAAACAAAGAAAAAATACTAAAAGCAGTAAGGGAAAAAGGCAAAGTAACATATAAAGGCAGACCTATAAGAATTACACCAGACTTCTCACCAGAGACCATTAAAGCCAGAAGATCCTGGACCAACATCATACAGACGCTAAGAGAACACAAATGCCAGCCCAGACTACTATACCCAGCAAAACTCTCAATCTTTATTGATGGAGAAACCAAAATATTCCATGACAAATCCAAATTTACACAGTATCTCAACACAAACCCAGCACTTCAAAGAATAATTGATGGAAAACTCCAACACAAGGAGGGAAACTACAACCTAGAAAAAGCAAGAAAGTAATCTTCCAAAAGCCATAAAAGAAGGTAGCTACACAAACATATCTCCACTGCCAATAACAAAAATAACAGGAAACAACATTCATTTCACCTTAATATCTCTTAATATCAATGGACTCAATTTTCCAATAAAAAGACATAGACTATCAGACTTCATACGTAAGCAGGACCCAACATTTTGCTGCATTCAGGAAACTCACCTTTGTGAAAAAGACAGACACTACCTCAGAGTAAAAGGTTGGAAAACAATCTTCCAAGCAAATGGTCCCAAGAAACAAGCTGAAGTAGCAATTCTAATATCAAATAAAATCATTTTTCAACCAGAAGTAATCAAAAAAGATAAAGAAGGACACTTCATATTCATCAAAGAAAAAAATGTACCAAGAGGAACTCGCAATTCTGAACATCTATGCCCCAAATGCAAGGGCACCCACATACATAAAAGAAACTTTACTAAAGCTTAAAGCATACATTGCACCCTACACAATAATAGTGGGAGATTTCAACACCCCACTCTCAGCTATGGACAGATCATGGAAACAGAAACTAAATCGAGACACAATGAAACTAACAGAAGTTATGAACCAATTGGACCTAACTGACATCTATAGAACATTTCATCCTAAAACAAAAGAATATATCTTCTTCTCAGCACCTCATGGTACCTTCTCGAAAATAGACCATATAATTGGTCACAAAACAGGCCTCAACAGATACAAAAAGATTGAAATAATCTTTAGTACCTTATTAGACCACCATGGACTAAGACTCATATTTGACATGGACAAAAACAACAGAAAACCCACATACACTTAAAAACTGAACAATGATCTACTCAATGATAACTTGGTCAAGGAAGAAATAAAGAAAGAAATTAAAGACTTCTTAGATTTAAATGAAAATGAGGACATTTCATATCAAAACTTGTGGGACTCACTGAAAGTAGTACTAAGAGGAAAAATCATAGCTCTAAGTGCTCACAAAAAGAAATTGGAAAGAGCATACATTAACAACTTGACAGCAAACCTGAAAGCGTTAGAACAAAAAGAAGCTAATATACCCAAGAGGAGTAGACGGCAGGAAATAATCAAACTCAGGGCTGCAATCAACCAAGCTGAAACAAAAGGAACTATACAAAATATCAATAAAAACAGGAGCAGGTTCTTTGAGAAAATCAACAAGATAGACAAGCCCTTAGCCAGACTAACCAAAGGGCACAGAGGCAGTATTCAAATTAATAAAATCAGGACTGAAAAGGGAGACATAACAACAGAAACAGAGGAAATTAAAAAAAATCATCAGATTCTACTACAAAGGCCTATACTCAACAAAATTGAAAAATCTGGAGGAAATGGACAATTTTCTAGATAGATACCAGGTACCAAAGTTAAACGAGGAGCAGATAAACCATCTAAACAATCACATAACTCCTAAAGAAATAGAAACAGTCATTAAAAATCTTCCCACCAAAAAATGTCCGGGGCCAGATGGTTTCAGTGCAGAATTCTTTCAGAACTTCAAGGAAGACCTAATACCAATCCTCTTCAAGTTATTCCATCGAATAGAAACAGAAGGAACACTACCCGATTCGTTCTATGGAACTATTATTACACTCATACCTAAACCACAGAAAGACCCAACAGAGAAAGAGAACTACAGACTAATCTCACTTATGAATATTGATGCAAAAATACTCAATAAAATTCTCGCAAACTGAATCCAACAACACATCAAAACAATTATACATCATGATCAAGTAGGCTTTATCCCAGGAATGTAGGGATGGTTCAATATTCGGAAATCCATCAATGTAATCCACTATATAAATAAACTTAAAGGAAAAAGCCACGTGGTCATCTCACTAGACACTGAGAAAGCATTTGACAAAATTCAACATCCCTTCATGTTAAAAGTCTTGGAAAGATCAGGAATACAAGGCCTATACCTAAACATAGTAAAAGCAATATACAGCAAGCCAGTAGCCAACATCAAACTAAATGGAGAGAAACTTGAAACAATCCCACTAAGATCAGGGACTAGACAAGGCTGTCCACTCTCACCTTACCTATTCAATATAGTACTGGAAGTCCTAGCTAGAGCAATTAGACAACAAAAGGAAGTCAAAGGGATACAGATAGGAAAGGAAGAAGTCAAAATTTTACTATTTGCAGATGATATGATAGTATACTTAGGTGACCCTAAAACTTCCACCAGAGAACTCCTAAACCTTATAAACAACTTTAGCAACGTGACTGGATATAAAATCAACTCAAACAAATCAGTAGCCTTCCTCTATTCAAAGGATAAACAGGCCGAGAAAGAAATTAGGGAAATGACACCCTTTACAATAGCCACAAATAAAATAAAATATCTTGGAATGAATCTAACCAAGCAAGTAAAAGATCTGTATGACAAGAACTTCAAGTCTCTGAAGAAAGAAATTGAAGAAGATCTCTCAGAAGATGGAAAGATCTCCCATGCTCCTGGATTGGCAGGGTTAACTTAGTAAAAATGGCCATCCTGCCAAAAGCAATCTACAGATTCAATGCAATACCCATCAAAATTCCAAATCAATTCTTCATAGAGATAGAAAGAGCAATCTACAAATTCATTCGGAATAACAAAAAACCTAGGATAGCGAGAACTATTCTCAACAATAAAAGAACCTCTGCGGGAATCACCATTCCGGACCTCAAACTGTACTACAGAGCAGTAGTGACAAAAACTGCATGGTATTGGTACAGAGACAGACAGGCAGATCAATGGAATAGAATTGAAGACCCAGATATGAACCCGCACACCTATGGTCATTTGATCTTTGACAAGGGAGCTAAAACCATCCAGTGGAAAAAGGACAGCATTTTCAAAAAGTGGCGCTGGCTCAACTGGAGGTCAACATGTAGAAGGATTCAAATTAATCCATTCTTATCCCCTTGTACAAAGCTCAACTCCAAGTGGATAAAGGACCTTCACATAAAGCCAGATACACTGAAACTAATAGAAGAGAAGTTGGGGAAGACCCTCGAATACCTAGGCACAGGGGAAAAGTTCCTGAACAGAACACCAATGGCTTATGCTCTAAGATCAAGAATCGACAAATAGGACCTCATCAAATTGCAAAGCTTCTGTAAGGCAAAGGACACTGTCAACAAGACAAACGGCAACCAACAGATTTGGAAAAGATCATTACCAATCCTACATCTGATAGAGGGCTAATATCGAATATATACAAAGAACTCGAGAAATTAGATGCCAAACAACAAAATAACCCCATTAAAAATGGGGTACAGAGCTAAACAAAGAATTCTCAACTGAGGAAACACAAATGACCAAGAAGCACCTTAAGAAATGTTCAACATCCTTAGTCATCAGGGAAATGCAAATCAAAACAACACTGAGATACCACCTGACACCAGTCAGAATAGATAAGATCAAAAATTCAGGTGATAGTAGATGCTGGAGAGGATGTGAAGAAAAGAGGAACACTCCTGCATTGTTGGTGAGGTTGCAAACTGGTACAACCACTCCGGAAGTCAGTCTGGCGGTTCCTCAGAAAATTGGACATAGCACTACCTGAGGACCCAGCTATACCACTCCTGGGCATATACCCAGAAAATGCCCCAACATATAACAAAGACATATGCTCCACTATGTTCATACCAGCCTTTTTTATAATAACCAAAAGCTGGAAAGATCAGTGACACACTTCCTCTAATAATGCCATATCTACTAGTAGTGTCATTCCCTTTGGGCCAAACATTCAAACACATGAGTTTATGGAGGCCATACTTATTCAAACCATCATAACAACTATGACCATGTTTTTGTATAGACACAAACTATTGTATACCATAGATAAATAGCTTTAAATGCAATTATAGCCATTCTGGTTATAAAGCTTACCAACTCCAAAGAAACCCCAAGGCTAAAAGAGTTAAGAAATTCATAGACAGTTAAGTCATAGTAAAATAATTAATTTTTCTAAATCAAAATTAAATAGTGTAATTTCTTAAAAGGAAATGTAGTTACATCTTGCTGTAATAAGCCTCCCAACCTTTGGAAAAGCAAAGACACCTCTTAGTTAATATTCTGAGAGTGATAGTGAGATCAGAGTCTGTCATATAAACAGAATAAAAATGATCTTGGGATAAATCTGACATGAGCAATGACAATGCCAATTTATTTTAGATGTGCTTTTGTACATAGCTTAATTTTGATGCTCAATACAAATAAATACACATGCTTCCCAATGACCTGCACCTTTTAAAGCTCAGTCTGCAGCAGATGGTTTTTTCTTTTAATAATAATTACAAATTCAGTACCACTAATTGAGATTTTATGAGTCAACTTTTAATAACCTACATTTTTACATTATTTCCTGTCTTTAACTTTATATACTTAGACTTATGTTAGAATGAGTGAACTAATAATTTGACAACTCTGACACTGGTTTTGTTATATCTGTATTAGCCAGTAGAAAACTGATAAAATTTAATAAAATCTAGCAATATGTCTTCTGTTTTCAAGTGTCCTTTATTTAAAATCTGCAAGTAGCATTTAAACTCAATAATATTCATCCAGCATCCTAGAATCAACATAATATACACCTAAAATCATTTAGTATATGAGATTTACATTGGAAACATGAAACTTCTAACTAAGTACAGTTATGAGGGTCTGGTGAGTGTTTTAGTAGCAAAGTACTTGCTCAACAATTGTGTGAAACTGAGTTTAATCCTCAGCTGCATGTATTCCAGGTACCTGTTATACTGGCACAGTTGAAATGGAGACACAAGACCTCTGAGGGCATCTAATCTTAATAAAGCAATAGGCCACAATTCAGAAGGAGATTCTATCACAACAAATAAAATGGAGATTAGAAGATACTAAATATTAATTTATGACTTCTTTATACATGTACATACAAATGTATGCATATGAACATAAAACAATGGTATGTACACAAAAGAATTCAGTTGAGAATTAATGTGACAAATATGCATATGATTTGGGGATAAAAATAGCTTGAGGTTTGGCATGGACGCATACTGATTTCTGTTTGATTAAACTCATTTAATAGTAACTGCCAGGTATTCTGTAGGAACTCACTGTAACTGAGTTTGATAGTGGATTATGTCTCTGAAAATTTCTGTTAAGAGTTAGAGACACTTGAAAGAATTTGTTTTCGATATAATAGTAAATGCTCATTATTCTCCAAATACCTTACTTTAACCTCACAATCATAACAATGTGTTTCATATAATTTATATTTATGTCTACATTCATTGATACTATATAAAACTTCTCAAGCCACTTTCTTGTTTAACTATTTAACCCACTTTGACTATTTTATTACTATTTTGTTAGAAATGACAAGACTATTTCATGTAGTGAATGCAATGGTCTTTGTAAGTACATTTATTTCATATTAATTATTATTGTATTCTAAGGTAATATAAGAATTTTTAAATTTTAATGCAGTTCTAGAAATATTATAAATATCAATGAAAGCAATATTTTAGCAGCCTTTTTTTTTTTGCTATGCCAGTATTTAGATACATGTGTAAATTACAAATCATTTAAATCAGGATAAGTTTTGTCTATAACTTCACATAACTAATGTCAAAATCTGGCATTACTGAAAAGCCCTAAGCTCTGTGAAAAATGGTAGTCTCCTTAAACCTTGTCTGGGGAGCTTGAAATCCTATACCCTCTACCTGAAGAATGCCATGTAGTCTTGGTTAGATTATAGGTTCAGTTTCTTTTTTCCCCATGAGAACCTAATCAGCAAGGACCAGAGATTTCTACAGTGTCTCCCCATATCGAGGCACCCTAGTGCCTTAGCCTTTACCAAATGATCTTTTTCCCATTCTGGATATATTTCTACCTCCTTCCCTAAAACTATATAACCCTTTTATTTCACTCTGAATAAAGTTGATCTCTCTCACCAAAGCTGACCAGGAGATACATCTATTATATCCAACTTATTCACCAGCCTACCAAAACCCTGTTCATCAGCTCTACTCTCTTTGTTTTCATGGACCAGTTACCAAAGTTACCAGGTCAAAAGGAGACCCAAACAAAACAAAACAAAACAAAACAAAACAAAACATTAAGGGTACATGATGAGAAATTTTTCAAAGGTTTGTTCCAAATTATTCATTTAAAACTAGTTACATTTTTCTGAAGAAGAACCAGCTTGATTTGTAGATTGGTTGTACCAGCTTGCAATCCCTCAAACAATGGAAGAATGTTTCTCTTTCTTCACATCCTCACCAGCATCTGTTGTTACTTGTGTTTTTGATTTTGGTTATTCTGATTGATGTGGAATCTCAAGGTCATTTTGATTTGCATTTCCCTTATGACTAAGGATGTTGAACATTTCTTTAAGTGCTTCTCACCATTCTAAATTTCTCTGTTGAGAATTCTCTATTTAGCTCTGTACCCCATATTTTAAATTGGAACATTTAGAATTTTTTGGAGTCTAATTTCTTGAGTTCCTCAAATATTTCGGATGTTAGCCCTCTACAGGTTGTAGGCTTAGTGAAGAACTTTTCCCAATCTGTACATTGCCATTTTGTCCTATTGACAGTTTCCTTTGCCATACAGAAGCTTTGAAGTTTATGAAATCTCATTTGTCAATTGTTGATCTTAGATCCTGAGCCACTGGTGTTCTATTCAGGAAAATTTCCCCTGTGCCAACATGTTCTAGGCTATTTGCCACTTTCTCTTCTATTAGATTCAATGCATCTAGTTTTATATTGAGCTCTGTGATCCACTTGGACTTAAGGATTGTACAAGGTGATAAATAGAGATCAATTTGCATTCATCTACAAGCAGATTGCCAGTTCAACAAGCATCATTTGTTGAAGATGCTTTCTTTTTTTGACTGTATAGTTTTGGCTTCTTTGTCAAAGGCCAAGTGTCCATAGGTATATGTATTTATTTCTGTGTCTTCAAATCTACCCCAGGCACATATCTAGCAGAAGACTACATATGTGGGAGTATGCCCTCAGTGGAAGAAGATGCACCTAATCCTGTAGAGACTTGTTGCCTCAGGGAAGTGGGATGGAAGCAATGTGGGAGTGAGTGGGTAGAGAAGGAAGTACATGGGGGAGCACCCTCTCAGAGGTAAAGAGGAAAAGAAACTGGGTGAAGACCTCTTGCAGGGAAGACTGGGAAGGAGGGCAATATTTGGAATGCAAATAAATAAACAATTTTTAAAAACTAGTTTTATTTTCTCTAAAGTAAACCATTCAATATTTTTTATTGACAGGCATTTCATTTCATTCACCTGAACAGTTAACTTCACATAACCAAATAGTTGCAGTGTCTAAAGTCAAGTGTCTCTTCAAAATGTATTTTATATCAATTAAGGAAGATGCTGTGTTAAAGATACATGATCACATAATTCAACTGTGTAAATAGAGTTCTCATATATAAGTTATAAATAAATAGAAAATCATTCAAATACCAGTAATGTTTATAACTATACTGGTGTATGTTAATTGATATTTTAGAAATGAAAAAAAAAACGTGTAATTCAGAGATATATTTTTCATCACTGTATCTTATAAGAATCAAGTCAAAGATTTAATTTCAGGTACAACTATCTCTAATCTATTATACATATATTTTCCATGAAATTAATAGAAATCAGATGTGAAATAATCTATTAAAGTGAATGCAGGTTTAGCCATGCTTCACTCTTCAGGGATATATATATATATATATATATATATATATATATATATATATAACATATATATAACAGTAATCATAAGGAATATCATTTATTGCTGGGCGGTGGTGGTACACACCTTTAATCCCAGCACTTGGGAGGCAGAGGCAGATGGATTTCTGAGTTCGAGGCCAGCCTGGTCTACAGAGTGAGTTCCAGGACAGACAGGGCTACACAGAGAAACCCTGTCTCGAAAAACCAAAAAAAAAAAAAAAAAAAGAAATAAATAAAAATAAAAAGGAATATCATTTATTGGTATCCAGATATGATGTAATTTAGTAGATCACAGTCTATCCTAAGTAAAAGTTCACAGAAATAGACTAACAATTACTCGTTAATGATGATTGGTGACTCCTTATCTTGTGTACCATCTGCAATGTACAGCTAAGTAGAATTCTGTCTCATATTCTTTCATATTTTCTCCAACATTTAAGTTTTCTGTCATCACTGTCTATAAGGAATACATTTGAATGCACTGAAGTGTGTTCTATCACCTTTATATGATACATCATTTTGTTTTTGTGAAAGTTGTTTCCCTTCCTTACTCACAATTCTGAAATTTATACTACTAGTGAAATCAAAGAATATAAAATATATTATGTAACTTAATTGCTTGATCTCTCAAGAAAGATTTATTGACTTGTACAATTATTGAAGCCTTGTATGAGTTTTTAATTTATTCAGACTCCTTAGCCACATGAAAACTCAAATCAATTTAATTTATTGCACTTAGGTTTTACACGACATACTTAAAGTTAGGAACAGTCTAGACTCATGTAACTTTGAGCTATCAATCTGTTTAACTGAGCTCTTAAACATTATAGTACATTTGTATAGAATAAATATTTTTTATTACATTAAACACTTTATCAATGTGCACATAATAAAGAAAACCCAGAGACTAACTATAGTTTTCAATCTATATTTCTACAATTTCCAATGGCTTTTTGGTTAGGGTGTATTACTAAAAGTAGGCATATTTTGTTCTTTATTATTTAAGATATTACAAAGTTTCAAACTATTCATTATCTTTCAAAATGAAGAGAGATAGTTTCTTTTAAAATTAAATTTTTACTAGAAGAGAGCAGATGAATATTTGCATATAATTTTAATACAAATACATTGCAAGTTCCCATGATAACAGGTTCAATATAATATTTAAAATTTCAAAAAATAGTTGCATATTTCATCATGAAATTAAATTGTGTTAATATTGTTTTAAAAATTTTAAATAAAAATCCAAAGTTTTAAAAACATTTCTCTAGAAAAAAATAACCTTATATAAAGATTTATTTGCTATTGTATATGTTACATCATCAAGCTTTATATAAATTTAGGCAAGCCAAAGATATATTTAAATAGCAAAGTAGTAACACTCACTGTTTAAATATGCAAATGATCATAAGAGATAATTATGATTTATAATAAGAAATCTTAATGATGTTACAGTTAAATTAGAATATAAAATGAGCATAAATATCCTATAACCAGACAAAGTTAAAAAAAATAATCATTAAAACCACCAGCAAACAAATGTTTAGGTTCTAACATAGGTTATCACAGATGAGACAGGTCCAAAACATATTATGAGCAAAATGATTATTATTAGAAATAATTATATAACCAGAAAAGATGAAAAATTTGTTACATAAAATACATATAGTCAAACATCAGTATTTACCTGACCCTGTTGAAATAGAAACTGTATTGAAGCACATTAAAGGAGTTACAGGGGAGACCTTTTTCAAGAGAGAACAGTAGACAGTAATGATGAAGATGAGGAGGAAGAGAAAGAAGAAGATAAAGAGGAGGAGAAGGGAAAGATTAAAGGTTCTGCTCATAGAAATCAAAAGTTTACATGTGCTGGACTGTTTACATTTTAGTCAGTGATGTATAAGATTTTTTTCCCCTACATATTCCCCAGTATTTGTGCTTCTTGTTTTCTTGATAAGAGCTATTCTAAATAGGATATTATAGAATCACAAGGAAGTTTTAATACCCATTCTACTAATGAATAAGATGTTGAAAAAATTTTGACTATCTCCTACAGTCAAAACAATGGATATTTTGATATTGAAGTCTCTAAGAGACAACACATGTCAGCCAAAATTTCTGTGCCAAGAAAAACATTCAAACACAATGGGTGGAGCAAGACATTCAAGCAGCATCTGTCTACAAATCCAGCCTTTCTGAAGATGCTAGAAAGAAAAACCCAAATTAAAAGTGTTCCTACATACCAGAAAACATAGGAAATAAATCATCTCAAAAGAGCAAATGAAAAGAGGGCACACACACACCATACTCTATACCAATAAATAGCAGAAACCAACAAATACAGATCATTGATATCTCTCAACATCAGTGTTCTCAATTATGCAATAAGATAATGCAAAGTAATAGAATAGAGGCAAAACAAGAATCATCTTTCTGCTTACACACCTTAAAGTAAAGGAAGCAAAGGATAACCATCGCCATAAAGTAAAAGGGTTGAAAAATATGTGCTAAGAAAAATTTTTTTGCAGTACCTACCAGACATTTCTCCAAAAATGAATTCATTAGCAGACTGGAAGAGAATCTCAACAGATTTGAAATGTTTACAAGAGTATTAAAAGAACACCCTGAATCATATCTGAAAACCCTGGAATAAAGATGGACATCAATGACGATGGTTGACAAACTCAAGAAAACCGAGCAGTCAACCAGTGAATGAAAAACAGGCCAAGACAGAAATTACCAAAGAAAGATTTTCTTGAATGAAATAAAAATAAAGATACAACATACACAAACCTGTAGGATACAATGAAGTTGACCCTAAGAGGCACTAATTACCTACATACTAAAATTGAAAGAGTTTATATTAACAATTTAAGAGCACATTTGAAGGCTCTACAACTCAAATCTGAATCACAACCAAAAGGAATAGACTGCAAAATTAACCAAACCTTTGTCTGTAATTAATAAAATAGAAACAAACAAAATGTTTCAGAGAAAATCCATAAAACCAAAAAGTTGGTTTTTTTTGAGAAAATCAATTATATTAAAAAAAACACTTATGCAAATTAACTAAAATGCAGACAGAATATCTAAATTAGCTAAATTTTTAGAAATGCAATGGGGAATAAAGGATAATTATGACCTATACTCCTCCAAATTAGAAAAAATATGAAAAATAAATAATTTTATCAATACATACCAATTATGAAAGAAAAACCAATTTAAACAGATCTATAATCCACCATGAAGTACAGGCAGTACTTAAAACTTTTACAAACAAAATAACTCAGAGAACACTGTTTGAGAGCAGAATTCTATTAAGACTTTCAGAGAGATAATATCAATACTTCTCAAATTATTTCATGAAGCAGAAATATAAGGAACATTGCCCAATTTAAGAGGCCACTGTTAATTTCATGTCTTAACAATATAAGACTCAGCCAAGAAAGAGAATTAAATATCAATTTCTCTTGTGAACATAGATGCAAGTATTCTCATTAAACTACTTGCAAACCAAATTCAATGACACATCAAAAAGATCATGCATGATGGTCAAATAGGTTTTATTCCAGAGATACTGTGATGGTTCAACATGTATAAAAGAATAAAGTTGATTCACCATATAAATAAAATAAAAGATGAAAAATTACATGATCATGTCATTAGATTCAGAAAACGACCTTGACAAAATCTACCATCATTTAATGATAAAAGTCCTTGAGAGATAAGGGTTCAGCAAGCATAGTTCAACATACAAAGGCAGTTTACAGCAAGCATATTGAAAACATAAACTTAGAAGAAGAGAAATTTAAAAATTCCAAGAACAAGTCAAAGTTATCCACTCTTTACATATTATTCAATACAGTAATAGAAATTAAGCTAGAGCAATGAGACAATTTAAATAGATGAAGTAAATAAAACTAGGAAAGGAACAACTCATCTATTTGCGATGATCAGATAGTGTATATAAAATATTCTATGACAGGTCCACCAGAAATCTCCCACAGCAAATAAGCCCTTTAAAGAATACAATTGAATACAAAATTAACTCACAAAAAAGCTCTTCTATATACAAATGAATAATAGACTGATAAATAAATCAAGGAAACGATGCCCTTTACAAGAACCTCAAATAATAGAAAGTATCTTGGAGTAAGTATAATAAAGCAAATGTAAACTTGTATGAGAAAAACCTAAGTCAGTAGAGAAAGAAATTGAAGATTTTTTGTTGTGATGCTAGTCCTTTAAAATAATTTAATTACTTTTACTTGTATGAATTTTTGTAACCAATAAATCCAGACTTCCATTTTACCTCTCTGTATTCCTCTCTGTATCCTTTACCTCCTATTTCCCCAATATCCACTCTTTCTCTGTTTCCCTTAAGAAAAAAGCATGTCTCCCAGATATATCCACTGAACATTGCATAGCTATAGACAATAAGATTAGGCAAAATTCCTCATGGCAACAGTGTACAATGCAACCCAGAAGAAAGAAAAAAGCAGATCAAAGAGTCAAAAAAAAAAAAAAAAAGCCCTACTTCCACTTTTTAGGAGTCCAACAAAACCATTAAGTCAATGTCCATTACATATTTACAGGGGACCTAGCATAGACCAATTGAGGCTCCATTTTCTGTGAGCCCCTATGAGCTGTACTCTGTTGTGTGGGGGCTGTGTTTTTCTGGTATCTGTCTTCTTTGCTTCCTACAATTCTTCCTTTCCCTCATTTTAAGGGTTCTCCAAGCTGCAGGAAGGATGTGATGGAGATCTCCAATTTGTATTCTCTTTCTGCCTAATGTTTAGATATGGGTCTCTCTGCATGTACTACCATCAGTAGCCTGAGGAAGCCGTGCTGATGATGATCAGACTACACATCTTTCTATGAATACATAAAAAAATCTCATTAAGAATAATATCATTGATTTTTTTTCTATCACAGGTCTCTGGGCTATTCACCCTCCGGTTTCCGGTTGTTCAGGCAGTATCTGGCATAGGCTCCCTTTTAGAAAAGTTTTCCTCAAATAGGACCAGTAATTATTTGGCCACTTTCACAAGCTCTATGTCTGTATGATAATTGTATTACTTAGCCTTTCTGGGCCTCAAGTTTGTAGCATGATTATCATTTACTCAACAGCTAATATCCATCTATAAGAAAATGTATGTCCTATTTGTCTTTCCTACTTCTGAGTTACCTCACATAGGATTTTTTTTCTACTTCTATCGATTTGCCTGCAAATTTCATGATGCAATTTTTTAAAAAGTCAAAATCAGCTAATATTACATTATTTAAATTCATAACATTTTCTAATTCATTCTTTTCCTAAGGCACAGCTAATTGTTTTCAGTTTCTGACTATTGTGAATAAGACCTTCATGAACATAGTCCAGCATAGTTACTGGTTATAATATATAAAGTCACTATGAACATATTTGAATCAACAGAGCAGGGCTGACACAGACTGAAAATGCAAGCACATCGCCAGCTAGGGTTTGCACCCGTTCTTCTGCATATATGTTTTGGCTGCTACTTAGCATTTTCGTGAGACTACTAACAGTGGCTGTGGGTATGTATCTACCTCTACTTCTACTCTAGGGACACTTTTCTGTCTATTGGGTTGCCTTGTTCAGCCTTGCTATGAGGATTTTTGCCTTTTCTTATTGTATCTTGCTTTGTTGTATTCAGTTGTTGTCTCTTGGAGGCATTCTCTTTTCTGAAAAAGATGATGGGGTGTGAATATGGGCAAGAGGTGAAAAAGTGGGGAGGAGCTGGAAGGAGTGAAGAGAGCAGAAACTGTGGTCTGGGTGTAGTATGTGGAAGAAGATTCTATTTTCAACATAAAAATACTTAGAAAAAAAAGAAAGTCAAAAAGAAAGCATACTAGGAAAGAAGGAAGCAAGCAAGAAAGGAAGGAAAGACAGAAGGAAGGAAGAAATTGAAGAAGGTATCAGAAGATAGAATGGTCTCCTATGCTTATGGTTCCATAAGACTATCATAGTATAAATGGCCATCATACCAAAATCTACAGATTCAATGCTGCCGAGGGCCAGCACAGGCTTGAGGGGGGGATGTTCTTCTTGTCAGTTCTTCTTGAGGCAGCAGAGGGGGAAGAGCATTGGTTGGAGTAAAACTTTGTCTTACAAGATCCAGGGTAAGACTTTGTCTTACAAGATATTTAGAGTTGCTGTATAATAAAAGTTTACTTATCTAAGTTACTATGCTACTGTAGCTGACCTGCCTTCTGTGATCCTCTAAGGCCAAAAATTGCAGTTTCTGGCACTTAGCACCTCATCCTAAAAACAGCAAAGGATTAAGTAAATAGCTTTTGTACTATCTTAACAAGAACTTCTGGGCTCTAACTTTCACCCTGCTAGTCAGAAGTCGTAAGAAGAAAAGACACTTACAGATGTAGTTATAGTGTTTATTACTAAGTTGTTAAAAGTTTACTATGAAAGGTATCTAAGGGGGAAAGTGGAAAATCCTAAGCAGCGAAGGGGGAAAATTCTACTTTATTTGGGGAAAGGGAAAAAAAATTCTATTTTATTTTTCTATTCTATCTGCCTTTTATCTCTTTGTCCTCAGTATTTATACGTCTTTCAGAATACACGATCACATCTTACAAAGTTTATCACAAGTTTACATCAAAAATCAAATCATAAATTGAAATAGAAGTTTACAACAGAGAATGTTTATAGTCATGTCCATTAGGATCAATTATCTGGCTAAGCATCTGTCTAGCTCCACAAGTTCACTGAAGGTTTAAAACTGTAACTAAGTTATTGGTGAAGTTTTATATAAATAAACCCAGGCAATATTTTATCTTCTATCCTAGCACCTATAATAAATTGTTAGTTCCCTTTTAATGACCATTGGTTAATTGTTTTACAACATCTTGGAATGTGCTCTGAGTAGGATAAAGTCTGGTTACTATGTAAGAGCAATTAATTGGTGACACTTGGGAGACTAGCAGAGTTCTCATCACAGTTTTAACTATCAGAAAAGGACCTAATAGCAGTCACATTATAAAAGAACTTAATGATCATTGATAGAATTTTAGGCATTCTTATAGGATCATCATTAAATCTTAAGAAGTCATCTATTATCTTTATAGCATCACTATAAGACAGTACATCTTCATGAACCTGCAGAGATCTGCTCCAAAGGGTGTGCTATTGCTTAGTGATTATTATGTATGTTTATTAATAATAGGAAAAGCATATTAATAACAGAAATCTTTTCTAAAAATGAGTCCCTTACAGCCTTGCTGATAAGGACACACCTGTCACAGATTATATAATAATCCAAGGCAGGCCTTTTCAGGACGATCACTTGCTAGTTATTAGGTTGTCCCATTATGGCTGCTGACACAATGCAAATTTTATCAAAATTCTAAGATAATTTTTCACAGACCTTGAAAGAGTTAATCTCAGTTTTGTATGCAAACAGAAAACTCAAGATAGGTTAAAAAAATTCTGAAAAGTAAAAGAAATCCTGGATCTGTTGCCATCGATATTTTTGAGTTTTACTAGGAGCTATAGTAATAAAAAACATTACAGTATTGGGACAAAAACAGACATTCTGACCAGTGGAATTAAACTGCAGTTCCAGGCATAAGTCTGCACACTATTGGATATCTGAGTACAGATGAAGAATACAGGAAAACATGCTTTAAAAACAAATTGAAAGACAGCATCTTTAATAAATGGTGCCAGTTAATGATTATGCCTGCATGTTGATGAATGCAAATAGATCCATATTTATTATCCTACAGAAAACTGAATTCCAAATGGATCAATAACCTTTATATAAAGCAAGATACACTGAAGTCGAGAGAAAGGAAAGTCTGGATTAGCACTGAACTTCTTGGAATAGAAAGACGTTTTGACCCCAAAAGATATTGAGAACAAAAATTAAGTGCAACCTCATTAAAAAAAAAAAATCTTTGTATTGAATTGAACACTATTTGCCATACAAAATTGTAGGCTACAAAATGAGAAAATATTTTTACCTGCTACACATCCAATAGAAGAATAATATCTAAAATACATAAAGAATACATTTATGGAAAAGGGTTGTTTCCTCCTATTGATAGTATTTTTGTTGTTAATCACACTGATATTTGAGAAACAATTTTAAAGCAACATATCTTCAATGCAGTTAGGTTTCTAAGTTACATATACATTGCAGCTTAGCAAGGGAAATGTCAGGAAATACATAAGTTCGAAATTATGATTATATTTTCTATGACTATGATTAGTTTCTGTACAATTTTGAAATAGAAAAATCACACAGCTAATTTTAACCTAAGCAGTGGACCATCTGTATAAGAAAGCATTCACAATTGCTTTTTCTTAAATCTTTCCCATGGGGGAAAAGTTATTGAGGAGCACAAGGATACTGCTACATTTGTCATTTGATCTTTACCAAGTTACCACTTGACCTGAAATACTCATTACCACACTGAACACTCGTCAGGCTCTGAAGAGCACATCTTCATATCAGTCTTCTGTTCTGAAGAAAATAAGATTTTGCATATCAATGATATAAAGTTGATTTCTTTTATATTGTCATAAAAACCTGTCTCTGGAAATTTAGACTGAATTACAGATTTGAGTACTAAAGATGCAGAAAATTAAGTCAGCTTCTCGAAGCCTTTTATTCAAGGATATGGTATACTGATGCAAACAATTACATCCACCAAATAATTAATAATGAATACTAATAGTAATAATAATAATTAGTAATAATAAACCATTGTTTGTTGGGAAATATTCTTTTACTGTTTTGTTTCCATTTTAATATTTACCTCAATTTTAATCCTCAAAGTATAGTTGTTATTGCTGCTTTTAATTTTATATTACTTCCAGTGAATGTGCAACTATTTTTATCAAGCTAAAGTTTTACTTCATTTTTTAGGGGAATGTGAGGGGAGGTCATGTGGTATTTATATATGTTTGAATATGACTTTAAATCCCAGAGGAAGATATTATCATTCTGCTGTACTGCCCCATAATTTTTCTATATACTCACTCCATTGAGATAATTTAATGTTAGGTTGGTGGCAATCAAACACTTATAGTCCTCATACCCCATCTCCCACCACCCCCCAGAATCAATGTTAAACCCACACATGCTGCCATATTAGGAATTCAAACTCACGTCTTCATGCTTGCACACCTATTACTATTAACCATTGAGCCATCTCTGTAATCCAATGTTTAAGATTAATTACTCTGTCTGAGAATGTATTTCAGTGACAGAATATTTTCTTAGTATATATGAAACCTGAGTTTGATCTCAAAATCTATTTAAATAAAAAACAACAGAAACCAAAGTTTCGCTGGGCAGTGGTGGCGCACGCCTTTAATCCCAGTGCTTGGGAGGCAGAGGCAGGCAGATTTCTGAGTTCGAGGCCAGCCTGGTCTACAGAGTGAGTTCCAGGACAGCCAGGGCTACACAGAGAAACCCTGTCTTGGAAAAAAAAAAAATAAGAAACCAAAGTTTCAATTAAGATCAGTGATTGGTTGATTTTTTTGTATGCTCAATGTTGTAAATTTAATTCATATCTTTCAAAGACTGAGAATTAATTGTCTTCTTTTATAACATCGAAAGAGCTTCTGTACATGTCCACTGACAATTCCCAATCCTCTGTTGTCTTACAGAAAATTAGACACACTTGATCATTCACTTTACTTGTCTCCAAATACTGTTGGTACAAGGTATATGAATTGCTTTTTCCTAAAGTGTGCTTCTGATGTAGTGTGCTCATGCTTCTAAAGTTGTCAAGGTTCAGTCACTAACTCATTTCTAGTCTTATCTCTTGGATGCACATATCAAACACTCACTGACTTTGTCCCCATTTACATTTGGATCTCCAGTTCCTTCCTTGAACTTTAGGCAATTATCCTTCGCCTTCTTTTCTGTGGTTTAAATGCATCATAATTCTGAAATGCTCAAAAAGTGCATTAATTTCTTCTAGTCCCTTAACCTGTACATGTGACAGGCATTTTCAGTCTGTATGTGACAAGGTTACTTCAATCCAATTTCAAGGCTGATAACCTTGAAGTTTCTCACTCACTTACACTTAGCATTTATAGATTTTACTGTCATGTACACCTCAAATCCAAACTCTTCCTGATTAGCTCTATGCCAGGTACCCTTATACATTATCTGGAATAAAATTCTGATAAGTTTATTATCAGCCTCCATATTTATTGCTTTACACAGCAATCACATATTGCTGTGAGACAGTAGTCTAACCATGCTATGGTAGTCAAACTTTGATAATTTACTTATTACAATATCTCCCATGTAAGAAAGTATTAAGCAGGAGGGTCTAGTTGCATTGTTTTCTGATCTTAACCATAGCATGTTTCTACTCTTGAGTTCTTGAAAGAAAGGAATTCATATATGGACATGTGTAAGAAAGATAAATGAATCATGGAGTGCAAATTTCTGATTTTGTTGGAGACTCAATTCTGTCATGTGATGTTTTTCTAGAAACTGGCTTAAGAAAGGGTATTGTTGCTGAAGCAAACATATGGGAGGATGAATGTTTTGCTGAGAATAAATACATGTTTTTTTTCTTGAAGTTGCTTGGAAAAGGGACATGTGATGTTTTGCAACAGCCAATATTTGATAGAACATGTGATGTGAAATATAACCCAAATATAACCCAACAGACAGTAAATACTCTTGTGTGGTATTGGTTTGACTTCCCACTCTGCTGGTCTTAATGGGGCTTTGGTGACTCTGGACTTTGGTGACAGTGTTCAATGACAACACTGTGGGGCATTGGATTGCCTCAACATTCTTTGCTGGTCATCATTTGTTGTGACTTCATGGAGAAAAACACATCAAAAAACTTCTAGTGGGTTTTCTGTCAGTTTCTTGCTACTCCGTGGACTCAGGCCAATTGTCAGTGCCCTGTAGTCTCTTCTGGATCAAACTCCCTTTGCTGATTACTGATTGGTATAAGCAAGTGGATTGAGATACCACTGCTGATTTGTATGAACTGAATTGCTGATATCCTGACAAAACAAATTGGATTTGCCACAAAGAACTATTTCTAAATAGGTCAACATCCTCTTTTGTCCTATTAACATTTCCTTTGTACTACCTCTGGTGGGTAGTAGGCTAGAAGTATTTAAGTACACATACTAAAGTAGGTTCTAAAAATAGAACCCTATGTAAGTACATAGTCTAGAAGATGGACAGTACATAACAGGAGTAAAGTGCTATCTCTAGAATCTGGACTACTTCACCACTCCTTTTACCATTCCCACACTCCATTCAGTCCCACTGTATAATAAGCTGGTTTCATTCATAAAAAAATAATGGATGCTTTCCCAGAAGTTTACACACAATTCAGTCAGTTTCATGCATTTTGTATAGATATAGATGTTATAGATATAGACATAGATATATAAAAATGTGATGCATTCTGAATATCTGGAAAAAAAGTGTGTGAGTTCTGTGTGTGTGTGTGTACTTTATGCATTCTGGGAACCTACAAAATCCTGCTGATACTGGCTTTTTATCTTTCCTGGCTTTCTTCTTATCTGTCTTATTGGGAGTCTCATATCTAGGTACAATTCCTGTTTTTTATCTTCTTCATTTTGCATCTGAATACTCCTTTTATACCACGCCCAAAACTGTAAGGTTCATGATTTCTTACTCTTCATCTAGTTCTTCATACTAATATTCTTTCATTAAAGCTATTAAATTAAGAAAGAAAAGCAAAGTATGGATGCTTCAGTCCTACTTAGAAGGGGGAACAAAATGATCATGGGAGGTAGAGGGTGGGAGGGACTTGTGAGGAAGAGAGGTGGAGAGAGGAAAAAAGGGGGGTTAGATCAGGTATGGAAAGAGACAGGGAAGAAGGTCAGGAAATTGAACAGAGATATGTAGCAATGGGGAATGGGAAACTGGGGGTAGCCAACAGAAAGTCCCAAAGGTCAGGAAAGCAAGAGGCTCCCAGGACCCAACAGGGATGAGATTAGCTGAAATAACTAACAAAGGGGAGAAAGAACCTGTAGAGACCATATCCAGAGCTTAGGCATAGCCCCTTGTTGAGGGATGGAGCCACCCACTCTTCTCAAAATTTTAACCCAGAATTGCTCCTGTCTAAAGGAAATACAAGGACAAAGAGTGAGCAGAGACTGAAGGAAAGGCCATCCAGAGACTGCCCCACAGGGGATCCATCCCATATGTAGTGTCCAAAGGATAGTATTTCTGATGCCAAGAAGTGCTTGCTTTCAGTAACCTGATATAGCCGTCTCCTGAGAGGCTCTGCCAGAATCTGACAAATTCAAATGCAGATGCTTGCAGTCAACCATTGGACTGATCAGGGGACCTGAATGAAGAAATTAGAGAAAGGACTGAAGAAGCTGAAGGGATTTGCAACCCCATAGGAAGAACAACAATGTGGACCAACCAGACCTCCCAGAGTTTCCAAGGACTAAATCATCAATCCATGAATACACATGGAGGGACCTATAGCACCAGCTGCAAATATAGCAGAAGATGGCCTTATCTGGTATCCATGGGAGGAAAGGCCCTTGATCCTGTAAAGACTTGATGCCCAGGTGCAAGGGAATATTAGGGCAGTAAGTCAGGAGAGTGTGAGTAGAGGAGCTTCCTTATAAAAACAGCAGGGGTGTGTGTGCAATGGGAGGTTTTCATAGGGAAAACCAGGAAAGTGGAAAACAATTAAAATGTAGATAAATAAAAGAACCAATAAAAAGCTACTAGATTATTTTAATATTTGAAAGTATAAATTGTTTAACATATATTATAAAATACTCTATATATGGAAATTATATTTGTATAATAATCAAGCATACATATATACCTGTAGGACAATTTGTAATATTGTTTTATCTGTTTATGCATTCCTTTCTCATGTTGTTTCCTTAATTTATCTTATTATTTGAATCTATATTTGTTTGGGGGTTATTATAAATTTGGTTTTTGATTATTTTCTGTAAATACTCATAGCAAATTAAAATTAAAATTCAGGAATTACTGGTTTACTCTACATTAAAAATCATCCATGTATTTTTATATAAATCTGAATGATTCATTTTTGCTCAAAATAATAGTCCATATGCTACAATGCAGGTTTCTATTTTTTTGTCATTCAATACTTCAGTTTTATTCATTTTTTTCTATTGCAAACAATATGGCAGAAAATTCATTCATGAATATTTAGGCATGCTTGTAAATAATTGTTACAGAGTTTGGGGAATATATTGTTAAATACAGAATTAGTGAGAGTTCTAGTATATACATATATACATATACATCATATACATATGTATACACATATACATGATATACATACTCATACACATACACTAAAATTCAAGATTGGATATGAAACCCAAAGTCACTGAGAGTGCAGTGTTTTTGCTGTCATCATGCTCCCTATTGTTCTGCATTTTATATGAATACAAACCTTTGTCATGCCATTGTTTTTTAAAATAAAAATAACAAAATTTAAAATTGCAAAATATCAACTCATCTTTTTCCCATCTAATACCTAATGAAATTAAACACTCACCTATGTAACATATTTGTATCTCCATCCTAAAGAGCCAGAGTGAAGAGGTTCTATGAAAATATTAATGGAGAGGAAAAGGGAAATTAAAGGATGATATTTTAATTAAATTATAAATAATTGGGTGCTTCTGAGTAAAAACTGCATTAAATGTATAGATAACTCAGAAACAATGATGTAGACATTCTAATATCTAACAAAATAGACTTCTAATCAAACTCATTTAAAACAGATAAGGTAGGATACTTCATATACTCCAAAGAAAAAAATCTACCAAGATAACACCTCAGTTCTAAATATCTATGCTCCAAATGCAAGGATACCCACATTTGCAAACAAAACATTATTAAAGCTTAAGTCATACATTGATATCCATACAGTAAGACTAGGAAACTTAAATACTTTACTCTTACCAATGGAAGGTCATCAAGACAAAATAAAAGGTTAATAATGGTGATAACACAAATTATGACTTAAATATAGATATTTACAGAACTTTTCAAAAAAACACAAAACAGACTAAACCTTCTTCTCAGCACTTCATGGAATAATATCCAAAATTGACCATATACTTAGTCACAAAACAACTCTGAACGGGTATAAGAAAATTGGAATAACCCCCTGTATTCTATCAGAGCATCACAGATTCAAGCTGGACTTCAACAACAGAAAAGACAGAAAGCCTAGAAACTCACAGAATCTGAACAAATCTCTACTGAATGACTACTGGGTCAAGGAAGAAATAAAGATATTAAGACTTCACAGAATTCAGTAAAAATGTATGTACAATCTACCAAAATTTATGGGATTCCTTGTATCCTCTTTTTCTTTATTATTATTATTATTATTATTATTATTATTATTATTAGATATTTTATTTACATTTCGGATGCCAACCCCTTTCCCCATTTCCCCTCCCTAGAAAAACCCTATCCCATGCCCCCTTTTCCTTTTTGCTTTTATACAATTTTTTAAAAATGTTAATCAAAGGCTTTATAAGTTTGGGTATGGGGTTCAAGGAAGAAAGGTGAATGGAGAAAAAATAAAAAAGGTGAATGCAAAATATAGTACTAAAATGATGTGATTACATTACAATAAAAAAATTAAAATGTAAAAAAAAAGATTTAAAAAAAAGAAAATTAGAAACAAAAAGAGGACATGACAGCAGACATCTAGAAAACCCAAAGAAACATTACGTTATATTTTAAAAATCTGTATTCCACAAAATTGAAAAAATCGAAAAGAAATGGATATTTTTCTTGGTAGAAATAAATTTACCCCTTCTGCCGCTCGCCCCTCCTCCAGTCTGAGGCCTGCGGGTAAGTGCACCCAGGAACCCCCCAGACACATTCTGGGGGATCCATAGAACCCATAGCCAGCGATAGCACGCCCCGTCCACTGCTCGCCCCTCCTGCAGTCTGAGGCCTGTGAGTGAGTGCACCTAGGAGCCCCCCAGACACATTCTGGGGGATCCATAGAACCCATAGCCAGCGCTAGCACGCCCTGTCCACCGCTCACCCCTCCTGCAGTCTGAGGCCTGCGGGTAAGTGCACCCAGGAGCCCCCCAGACACATTCTGGGGGATCCATAGAACACATAGCCAGCGCTAGCACGCCCCTTCCCCTGCTCGCCCCTCTTGCAGTCTGAGGCCTGCGGATAAGTGCACCCAGGAGTCCCCCAGACACATTCTGGGGGATCCATAGAACCCATAGCCAGCACTAGCACGCTCCTTCTGCTGCTCGCCCCCCCTCCGGTCTGAGGCCTGCAGGGTCTGAGTCCCAGACCAGACCTCTACCAGGTCTGCAGTTGTGTGGACCCCGGATTCCACCTGAGACATACTGGAAGGTCCGCTCAACCCAGAGCCACAGAGGAACAACTGAACTCAGAGTGTCAGACAACATACCCTAAGATATCCAAGAGGAGACACTGCACCCAGAAGAGCAGACATCTAGCTGGACTGCTACCTTGGAGGCACCATATCCTGAGGCATCCTAGAGATACCACTGTAATCAGGGCAGCTGGAAAAAAACCACAAAGACATCTGGACTCCTAGAAGACCAAACAAAAGCGAGACAACTAGAAATACAGGCTTCAATCAGAGACAGAAGTACAGGTAGCACTAGAATTAACCAGATGGCAAAAGGCAGGCGCAAGAACGTAAGCAACAGAAACCAAAGTTACATGGCATCATCAGAACCCAGTTCCCCCATCATAGCAAGCCCTGAACACCCCATCACACCAGAAAAGCAGGATTCAGAATTTAAATCACTTCTCATGATGATGATAGAGGACTTTAAGAAAGACATAAATAACACTCTCAAAGAACAGATAGAAACCCTTAGAGAGGAAACACAAAAATCCCTTAAGGAATTACAAGAAAATGCAACCAAACAGGAGAAGGAATTAAACAAAACCATGCAGGATCTAAAAACGGAAGTAGAAACAATAAAGAAATCACAAAGGGAGAACACCCTGGAGATAGAAAACTTAAAAAAACGATCAGGAGTCATAGATACAAGTATTACCAACAGAATACAAGAGATGGAAGAGAGAATCTCATGTGCAGAAGATACCATAGAAAACATAGACACAACTGTCAAAGAAAATGCAAAATACAAAAAGCTACTAACCCAAAATATACAAGAAATCCAAGACACAATGAGAAGGCCAAACCTAAGGATAATAGGAATAGATGAGGGGGAAGACTCCCAACTTAAAGGACCAGTAAATATTCTCAACAAAATTATGGAGGAAAACTTTCCTAACCTAAAGAAAGAGATGTCCATAAATATACAAGAAGCCTACAGAACTCCAAATAGTTTAGACCAGAAAAGAAATACTTCCCGCAACATAATAGTCAAAACATCAAATATACAAAACAAAGAAAAAATACTAAAAGCAGTAAGGGAAAAAGGCAAAATAACATATAAAGGCAGACCTATAAGAATTACACCAGACTTCTCACCAGAGACCATAAAAGCCAGAAGATCCTGGACTGATATCATACAGACCCTAAAAGAACATAAATGTCAGCCCAGACTACTATACCCAGCAAAACTGTCAATCATTATTGATGGAGAAACCAAAATATTCCATGACAAATCCAAATTTACACAGTATCTCAACACAAACCCAGCACTTCAAAGGATAATTGGTGGAAAACTCCATCACAAGGAGGGAAACTACAACCTAGAAAAAGCAGGAAAGTAATCTTCCAAAATCCGTAAAAGAAGGTAGCTACACAAACATATCTCCACTGCCAATAGCAAAAATAACAGGAAACAACACTCATTTTTCCTTAATATCTCTTAATATCAATGGACTCAATTCTCCAGTAAAAAGACATAGACTATCAGACTGGATACGTAAACAGGACCCAACATTTTGCTGCACTCAGGAAACGCACCTCTGTGGAAAGGACAGACACTACCTCAGAGTAAAAGAATAGAAAACAATCTTCCAAGCAAATGGTCCCAAGAAACAAGCTGGAGTAGCGATTCTAATATCAAATAAAATCAGTTTTCAACCAGAAGTAATCAAAAAAGATAAAGAAGAACACTTCATATTCATGAAAGGAAAAATGTACCAAGAGGAACTTGCAATTCTCAACATCTATGCCCCAAATGTAAGGGCACCCACATACATAAAAGACACTTTACTAAAACTTAAAGCATACATTGCACCCTACACAATAATAGTGGGAGATTTCAACACCCCACTCTCAGCTATGAACAGATCACGGAAACAGAAACTAAATCGAGACACAATGAAACTAACAGAAGTTATGAACCAATTGGACTTAACTGACATCTATAGAACATTTCACCCTAAAACAAAAGAATACACCTTCTTCTCAGCACCTCATGGTACCTTCTCGAAAATAGACCATATAATTGGTCACAAAACAGGCCTCAACAGATACAAAAAGATTGAAATAATCCCCAGCACCTTATCAGACCACCATGGATTAAGACTTGTCTTTGACATGGACAAAAACATCAGAAAACCGACATACACTTGGCAACTGAACAATGCTCTACTCAATGACAACTTGGTCAAGGAAGAAATTAAAGACTTTTTAGATTTAAATGAAAATGAGGACACATCATATCAAAACATGTGGGACTCATTGAAAGCAGTACTAAGAGGAAAAATCATAGCTCTAAGTGCTCACAAAAAGAAAGTGGAAAAAGCATACATCAACAACTTGACAGCAAACCTGAAAGCATTAGAACAAAAAGAAGCTAGTATACCCAAGAGGAGTAGACTGCAGGAAATAATCAAACTCAGGGCTGAAATCAACCAAGTCGAAACAAAAAGAACTATACAAAATATCAACAAAACCAGGAGCTGGTTCTTTGAGAAAATCAACAAGATAGACAAACCCTTAGCCAGACTAACCAAAGGGCGCAGAGACAGCATTCAAATTAATAAAATCAGAACTGAAAAGGGAGACATAACAACAGAAACAGAGGAAATTAAAAAAAAAATTATCAGATCCTACTACAAAGGCCTATACTCAACAAAATTGGAAAATCTGGAGGAAGTGGACAATTTTCTAGATAGATACCAGGTACCAAAGTTAAACGAGGAGCAGATAAACCACCTAAACAGTCCCATAACGCCTAAAGAAATAGACACAGTCATTAAAAATCTTCCCACCAAAAAATGTCCGGGGCCAGATGGTTTCAGTGCAGAATTCTTTCAGACCTTCAAGGAAGACCTAATACCAATCCTCTTCAAGTTATTCCATCGAATAGAAACAGAAGGAACACTACCCAATTCATTCTATGAAGTTACCATTGCACTCATACCTAAACCACAGAAAGACCCAACAAAGAAAGAGAACTACAGATCAATCTCTCTTATGAATATTGATGCAAAAATACTCAATAAAATTCTTGCAAACCGAATCCAACAACACATCAAAACAATTATCCATCAAGATCAAGTAGGCTTTATCCCAGGAATGCAGGGATGGTTCAATATTCGGAAATCCATCAATGTAATCCACTACATAAATAAACTCAAAGAGAAAAACCACATGGTCATATCACTAGATGCTGAGAAAGCATTTGACAAAATTCAACATCCCTTCACGTTAAAAGTCTTGGAAAGATCAGGAATACAAGGCCCATATCTAAACATAGTAAAAGCAATATACAGCAAGCCAGTAGCCAACATCAAACTAAATGGAGAGAAACTGGAAGCAATCCCACTAAGATCAGGGACTAGGCAAGGTTGCCCACTCTCACCTTACCTATTCAATATAGTACTGGAAGTCTTAGCTAGAGCAATTAGACAACAAAAGGAAGTCAAAGGGATACAAATAGGAAAGGAAAAAGTCAAAATTTCACTATTTGCGGATGATATGATAGTATACTTAAGTGAACCTAAAACTTCCACCAGAGAACTCCTAAACCTGATAAACAATTTTAGCAATGTGGCTGGATATAAAATCAACTCAAACAAATCAGTAGCCTTCCTCTACTCAAAGGATAAACAGGCAGAGAAAGAAATCAGGGAAATGACACCCTTCACAATAACCACGAATAAAATAAATTATCTTGGAGTGAATCTAACAAAGCAAGTGAAAGATCTGTATGACAAGAACTTCAAGTCTCTCAAGAAAGAAATTGAAGAACATCTCAGAAGATGGAAAGATCTCCCATGCTCCTGGATTGGCAGGATTAATTTAGTAAAAATGGCTATTCTGCCAAAAGCAATCTACAGATTCAATGCAATACCCATCAAAATTCCAAATCAATTCTTCATAGAGATAGAAAAAGCAATTTACAAATTCATTTGGAATAACAAAAAACCTAGGATAGCGAGAACTATTCTCAACAATAAAAGAACCTCTGGGGGAATCACCATTCCGGACCTCAAACTGTACTACAGAGCAGTAGTGATAAAAACTGCTTGGTATTGGTACAGAGACAGAAAGGATGATCAATGGAACAGAATTGAAGACCCAGAAATGAACCCGCATACCTATGGTCACTTGATATTTGACAAGGGAGCTAAATTCATCCAGTGGAAAAAGGACAGCATTTTCAACAAGTGGTGCTGGCTCAACTGGAGGTCAACATGTAGAAGAATGCAAATTAATCCATTCTTATCTCCTTGCACAAAGCTCAACTCCAAGTGGATAAAGGACCTTCACATAAAGCCAGGTACACTGAAAATATTAGAAGAGAAGTTGGGGAAGACCCTCGAATACCTAGGCACATGGGAAAAGTTCCTGAACAGAACACCAATGGCTTATGCTCTAAGATCAAGAATCAACAAATGGGACCTCATCAAATTGCAAAGCTTCTGTAAGGCAAAGGACACTGTCAACAAGACAAAACGGCAACCAACAGATTGGGAAAAGATCATTACCAATCCTACATCTGATAGGGGGCTAATATCTAATATTTACAAAGAACTCAAGAAATTAGACGCCAAACAACAAAATAACCCCATTAAAAAATGGGGTACAGAGCTAAACAAAGAATTCTCAACTGAGGAAACTCAAATGGCCGAGAAGCACCTTAAGAAATGCTCAACATCCTTAGTCATCAGGGAAATGCAAATGAAAACAACACTGAGATACCACCTCACACCAGTCAGAATGGCTAAGATCAAAAACTCAGGTGATAGTAGATGCTGGCGAGGATGTGAAGAAAGAGGAACACTCCTGCATTGTTGGTGGGGTTGCAAGCTGGTACAACCACTTTGGAAGTCAGTCTGGCGGTTCCTCAGAAAATTGGACATAGCACTACCTGAGGACCCAGCTATACCACTTCTGGGTATATACCCAGAAAATGCCTCAACAAATAACAAAGACATATGCTCCACTATGTTCATAGCAGCCCTATTTATAGTAGCCAGAAGCTGGAAAGAACCCAGATGCCCTTCAACAGAGGAATGGATACAAAAAATGTGGTACATTTACACAATGGAATATTACTCAGCTATTAAAAATAATGAATTCGAGAAATTCTTAGGTAAATGGATGGATCTAGAAAATATCATCCTGAGTGAGGTAACCCAATCACAAAAGAACACACATGGTATTTACTCACTGATAAGCGGAGATTAGCCCAAAAGTTTGAAACAACAAAGATTCAACTACCAGAAGACACGAAGCTCATGAAGAAGAAAGAACAAGTGAGGATGCCTAGGTCTTTCTTAGAAGGAGTAACTAAATAACCAAGGGAGCAAATATGGAGACACAGTGTGGGTCAGAATCATAAGGGGGGGTTGTAGGGAGACCATTGTGTCTGGGTATTCATTCCATAGGCAGTCACCAAAAATAGACGCTGATAGGGATGTCAGGATGGGAAAGCTGACAGCAGCCTGATAAGGCTGTCTCCTTAGAGGTCTCTCAGAGTCGGACATACCCAGAGACAGATACCCACAGCTATCCATTAATCTGATCAAAGTTCCCACTGGAGGAGTTAGAGAGGAAATTGAGGGAACTGTGAACCATACGGGCTGGTGGCCCTGTGAGGAGAGCAAGAATACCAACCAGCCAGAGCTCCCCAGGGTCTAAACCACCAGCCCAGGTGCACATAGGGAGAGACACATGACTCCAGCTGTATATGTAGGGGAGGATGGCCCTGTTGGGCATAGGTGGGAGACAAGATCATTGGTACCCTGAAGGCTGAGCACTGAGGGGGGGGGAATCTGAGGGTGGGGAGGGAGGCTGGGGGTAGGTGGGTAACACTTTCATAGAGGCAGGAGGAGGGGGGATGGGATAAGGGGTTCCTGGGTGGTGGGGGAAATATGGTAAGGGGATAAAATTTGAAATGTAAATATTATATCCAATAAAAGAGGGGAAAAATAGAAAAGCGGTTAGAACCAACATTCTTAATAAAATGTCAGCCCTCTTTAAAAAAAAAAAACTATCTTGATACTAAAATTTGTTTTGAGAATTGTATATTGCAGAATGATCAGCCTTGGTGTATCTACTCAACAAGCAAGCTGGACAGACCTGCTCAAACCTCTGAGGTCCGTGAATTCCATCTGGAGGCAGCGAAGACACAGCATCAGAGGATTGTCAACTTGCTCTCCCCCCCACCACTCCTCTTCTAATATCTCAACGCCCATAATCAGCTTGAAGAAGCTAATGATGAGTCAGCGCCCCAATTCCCTGGGCTTGGGGACTAAGGTGGTAAATGTTGGGCTATCTCCCTAGGGAAAAGTAGTGGTTTTGTCGGAATAGAGAGGATTAGCTAGGGTTTATTGCATAGCCATAACCTATTAGTAGAAATCTGTATAATTAATATCAAGATGAAGATATAAATTCTTAAATGGCACCAATTTACTTTGTTTACAAATTTTAAGGTTTTCATTGGCATGAGCTTCTTAGTGATATAAGAGTGAGATGAATATTGTTACTCTCATAGGCATTGTACCAGTATAACACACTTAGGAATACAAAGCTTAGACCCAGTCCTTCTTTAACTTTTTTAACTAATTTGAGATGGTCAGCCTGTGAGTTAAGGGACTATAGCAAATTCAGGACTTGGAGTTTATTATAAGGGTGTTCTCTATGTTTTATTTAGAAATAGCTGAGTGGAGTTAACAGGCAACAGTCCAGATTACCTTACATGGATAGCTGGCTTTCAAAACATCAGAAATCCTTAGAATTGACATGACAAACATTTCAGTATTAATGTTCATTTTCATGAGAGACCTGTCTGCTCCGGACAGCTTCCTATGTTAAATTCTAAGAAGAAATTGAGCATCCTTGGAGTTACTCCAGTTGTGGTGAGACAGCCACTAGGCAAGAATTGCCACTTTCCTTCTACAGACAAATTACTGTCCAGAAAAGGACACACTTGCAGAATAGTCGACTGATTATATCTGCCTAGACAGAGTAATCAGCCCTTAATAATTCTGCAGCACTAAGGTCTGTCAGATGATCCTGGGCCAGAAGGCAGAAGAACAGATGCTCCAACGTTTTGAAGTAGAGCGAGTGTCCAGGTGTTCAGAGGTCTCTATAAATTGGCTAAGTTTTAGAAGCTATGCTTTGTGCTTCCCACAATTATAGTCAACTCAGTCATTCTGGATTTCTGATGGGGTTGAAAACTTATAGCTATTTACTTTGAGAGAAAAGATCTGAGTGTATGGTCATCAGCTGACATTCATCCTAAAGCCAAGGAAAAAGCCAGGTTCAGAACTAAGTGTTTTAGTTAGGATAGATGACAGAGGTGCTGGTTAGTCAACAAAAGGATGGACTGGGTATTAGGACTATCTTGTACCTCACTGGTACAAATAGGCATAATTATGCTCTAATTGTATTTTGAGAGAAAAGTTTCCTTTTAACAGGAAGGGTGATGTGTAGGAGGAGCTAAGGTGGGAGGAGTACTGAGAGGAAGAAAAGGAGTAAGAAGAGGAGAAGAAGGAGAGGAGAAGCTAGGTGATGAAAGAGAGATAGAGGGGGGAGACAGGGAAGCAGATGTTCATGTATCTCCACCAGTCAAAGATAGTTGATATATCTAGGTTGGGTAGTGGGTTACACCTCTGATTGAACAATACCAAACTTATAAAGCCTATGATTAACATTTCTTAAAAAAATGTATAAATGCAAAATGAAAAGGGGGCATGGGATAGGGGTTTTCTAAGGGGGGGGGAAATGGGGAAACAGGATGGTATCTGAAGTGTAAATGAAAGATCTAATAAAAAAAATTAAAAAAAAATAAATAAATAAAATAAAAATAAATAAATAAAAATTCACAATTTGGAAAAAAAAGAGAGATGGAATATAATACAGAAAATTGAAATGTAGATGACTTACTAATGAGTTTCTACAATAAAAATTAAGTCAAATTGAAAAAAAAAAGAAATAAATTTACAAAGCTAAACCAAGATCAGATAAGCAATAGCAATCATTCAATCAACCCCAAGAATAGAAAAGCAAACATTAAAAGTTTCTTCAAACACCCACCTGCCCAAAGAAATACCCTTGGGTCAGTGATCATAGCACAGACTTCTGTCAAACTTTCAAAGGGCTAATATCAATATTCTTAAAATTATTCCACAAATAGAAACAGAAAGAACATTGCCAAAGTCATTTTATGACCCATACAAAAACAAAGAGAAGTACAGAACAATTAGAACAATTTCCCTTATGAATCCAAAAAAAAAAAAAGGCACTAAAATATTTGCAAACTGAATGCAAGGACTCCTTTAAAAGATCATCTACCATGATCATGTAGGCTTCATTGAAAAGATGCAGATCGAGATCCTCTCTTCTCCCCGGGCTCTGTACAAGGTCATTATTCAGACAAGGCTAGCTACCTGTCTTTGGAGACAAACTCCAGACAAAGACAGGCATATGCAGGGAAGCTGCATAGAGAAAGTGAGTCCTCCATTTTGTACTGATCTCAAAAAGCCATCTGATCATGGAGTACTGTAACCCTAATAGTTCTCCAACAGCACTGATAATTCACCAATCCAAAATCAGTCAATTTAGCCCACTATATAAACAAACTGAAAAAAATAACCACATGTTTACCTCATTAACTGCTGAAAAATGCTTTGAAAAAATCCAATAACCATTCATAATAAAAATCTTAGAGAGATGAGAAACACAAGACACATAAATCATCATTATAAGAATTTTACAGCAAGCCTATAACCAACATCAAATTTAATTGAGAAAAACTCAAAGAAATTCAATGAAAATAAGGAACAAGACAAGAATGTCCACTCTCACAAATTAAAAAAGAAAAAGTTAAAGTATTTTTATCAGTGGATGATATGATAATATAATAAGCAACCCAAAAAATTCTACCAGAGAACTCCTATAGTTGATAATCATCTTCACCAAAGTGGCTGGATAAAATATTCACTAAAAAAGAAATCAGCCCTCCTATATACAAAATATAAATTGGTTGGGAAAAAAATAAAAAATCACCCTTCATGATAGCAACAAATAATATAAAATTTCATGAAGTAACTTTAATAAAGCAAGTGAAAGACCTGTATGACAAGATTTTCAAGTCTTTGAAGAAATAATTAAAATTCATATTAGAAGACATAAGAAGATGCTCATGGATTAGTAAGATTGAAACCTTAAAAATGACTATCCTCTTATCAGGCATCAATGGAAGGGGAGGCCCTTGTTACTGTGGAGGCTTGATGCCCCAGGGTTAGGGGATCCTAGAGCAGTGAGGCAGGTGTGGATGAGTGAGTGGAGGAGTACCCTCATAGAGGCAATGGAAAGTGGGGAGAGAGGGATGGGATTGGGGATTTGTGGAGGGGAAACAAGCAAATATAAATATAATGAAATATAAATAAATAAAATTATTAGTAAAAAAATGACCATACTCCAAAAGAACAATCTACAGATTCAATGTATTCCTCATCACTGTTCCAAAAGAATTCTTTACAGGCCTTGAAAGAATACTCAACTTCTTATGGGAAAACAAAAAACCCAGGATAGCTAAAGTAGTTCTATATAACAAAAGAAATTTCAGAAATATTACCATTTCTATAATTCTACTACAGAGGTATGATATTGGCATAAAAACAGACAGGTTGATCAATGGAATCAAATCAAAAACTCAGATATAAGTCCACATAAGTATTGACCTCTGATTATTGATAAAGAACCAAAAATGGTACAATAGAAAAAGAGAGTGGCTTTAATAACTACTGCTAGACTAACTGAATTCTACAGGGAGAAGAATGCAGATAGATCCATATCCATCACGCTGGATAAAACTCAATTCCAGGTGGATCAAAGACAGCAACAAAAACCTAGATATGCTAAATCTCATAAAAAACAAACTGAGAATTAGCTGTGAGCCAATCAGCACAGGAGCTTCTGTAAGGCAAAGAACACCATCTGTAGGACATAACAGTGGACTATAGAATGAGAGAAGGTTTTCACTAATCCTACATTGTACAAAGGGCTAATTTCCAATGTGCCTATTACAACTGCATCCTATAGAGGTATTTTTTTTTAATTCATTTGTGGTTGCCACCTTCTAGATAAGTCTAGCTTTTGTCAAATTGGCATAACACTAACTAGCACACTAATGTTCAACCAGGAATCCTGTGGCAATGGAGTGTACCTAGCCCAAGGAAAAGAATCTCAGTCCATTAGAACAGTTGCAATGACAAGATTATGCAAGCCATTGGAGGTTTTATAATAATGATATGTTTTATGAAAACTTGCAATTGGAGATAATTTTTATTAATTTTTATTGTGACATACAAGAGCACATTTTCTACAATAAAATGCTTAGTAAATGTTATAAGTTTAAGTAAAAGAACTGTATAAAATATGTTTAAATACTTATTTTGAAAATAGTACCTTGCTAAAATTAGGGTAAAATATATTTTATTTTGCTTTTACTGAAAATAAATTTTATACAATATTTTCTTATTAAGGAGTCCCCTGTCCAAACTCCTCCCAGATCCTTCCCACCTTCCTATTCACCAAAATCCACACTCTTCCTCAGTAGAAAATAAACAAGCATTTAAATTAATAATAGTAGTAGTAGTAACATAAAATAAAAACAAGTGAACCTTAATAGAATAAAACAACCATGTAGACTAGAGGAATTTTATTCCAGCATCATGGCTGCTCTGGCAAGGTATCACAGTCAAATATCCTCTAGGTCAGTATGATCCAGAAGAAATACAAACATTTATCCATACCTGTCTGTTCTATAAAATGTATTGTAAAGCCTTATTTTCTACATAAGAAATATATTTTAACATATTAAAATTTAAAAATAATTTAGTTGTCTTGTATAACACAGAATTAATTAAAAATAAAACCTCACAAAAGGGTAATGATAGCCCTTTCTCAGAAACTGAGCTGATACTGAAATAGAATTAAATCCCATTATGAGGTTTTCTTAAGTAATATTTTAACTGTTAAAATTCTAAATAAGCAGAAACTACCTTAAAATTAGCTCTGAGTCTTTTAGTAGCATTTATTAGATCCAAGTAGCAAGAAAAGCTAACTAGTTATTTTTTTTAAAAAAAAAAGAAATAGTAAAACATTATTTGCATTTAGCTTAGGAACAAGGACAAGGCACTAAAACAAGGCTTTGTATTCTATTATACCTTTGTTTTTATTTTATACACATAAATAGCACTTAAAATTAAATTTACATGCTCATGACATACTATAAGCCTGTAGTCTTTACTGATTATAGGAAAGACACAGACTTCATAAAATGAAAAATAAAACACTAATAATTCATGTAGATGCCTAGTGTTTCTGTGTTGACACAATACTGTTTCATTAGACAGAACTATTATCTGCTCTGGCCTTTCCCTGACCCTCAACTTTATCTCAATTTGTTTTAGATTTTGACACAGAGAAATGCAAATACTGCAGTGTTGAAAGACCAGGCTGTGGAGAGGACATTTCTATTTGCTTTCAATCTTCTGTCTATGAAGCTTTGCGGGCCAGCCTGGGTGTCAACTTGTCACTATGCTGAACTCCCAAGGCACTTGAGATCTTTTGTGAATCATCCTGTCAGTAATTTGCTATTTGTTTTATGTTATTTTACTCATTCTAATTCACCTGATTGTTTCCACATGAAATCATCTGGGTCTTTCTAGTAGTTCAGGAAGGTTAGAGAAAGTAAGTGTGATTAACTACAGTGTAAGGTAGAGAACATAGGTCATTGCTCAAAGTCAATGATCACTTAAAATTACCAAGAGGAATCTAAAATAAAGAATTCGTTTTCATAGAGTGGTCTAGTTATGGTTTCTATTGCTACTGGAATGAAACACTGTGGCCAAAAGCAACATATGGAGAATGAGGTTTTATTAGGCTTAACTTCCATGGCATGGTTCATCATCACAGAAAATCAGGTCTTGAATTCAAACAGGGCAGGAACCTGGAAGCAGGAGGTAGTACAGTGGACAAGGGGTAGTTCTGCTTACTGGCTTGCTTTTCATGGCTTTCTCATCCTGATTTCTTACAGAACTCAGGACCATGTGCGCCTGCTCACAGAATGCACCATCCAAAATGTGTTGGTACTTGCCCCATCCAACACTAATTTAAAAGTACACTACAGGCTTGCCTACAGCCTTATCTTACGGAGATATATTTTTTTATTTTTTTTTTTAAATTTTTATACTTTAATCCTTTTTTACAGTTCAGACTGCATCCCCCTCTCTGTCTGCCCCCTCAACATTCTCCATCCCATCCCTCCTCCCCATCAGTCTCCAAAGGATGTTCCCATTCCCCTAAACCCTGCCTCATCAGGCCTTCCCACTCCCTGGGGCGTCAAGTCTCTTGAGGGTTAGGTGCATCTACTATCATTGAGGCCTCCTCTGCTGTATATGTGTCAGGGGCCTTATATCAGCTGGTGTATGCTGACTGGTTGGTGGCTCAGCCTCTGAGATATCTCAGGGATCCAGGTCAATTGAGATTTCTGGTCTTCCCATGGGGCCACCCTCTTCCTCAGCTTCTTCCAGTTTTTTCCTCAATTCAGCCATAGGGGTCCCCAGCTTCTGTCCATTGGTTGGATGCTCGTATCTACATCTGAGTCTTTCAGCTGCTTGTTGGGTCTCTCACAGGGCAGCCATGTTTGTAAGCTCCTTGTTTGTAAGCACAACAAAGTATCAGTAATAGTGTCAGGAACCTGGGCCTCCCCCTTGAGCTAGATCCCAATTTGGGCTTCTCATTGGATCTCTTTTCTTGCAAGCTCTTCTCCATTTTGTTACTTCAGACAGGAACAATTCTGGGTCAGAGATTTTGACTGTGACATGACAATCACATCCTTCCACTTGATATCCAGTCCCTTGACTAGATGTGGATTCTACAAGATTCCCCTCCCCATTATAGAGCACTTCATCCAAAGTCCTTCCTTTGAGTCCTAAGAGTCTCTCATCTCCCAGGTTTCTGGAGCCTTCTGGAGGATCCCCCCTACCTCCTACCTCCTGATGTTGCCTGTTTCTATTCTTTCTGCTGGCCCTCAAATTTTCAGTCCTGTTCCCCCAATATCTGATTATGTTCCCCCTTCTCCTCCTTGTCCCCTTTTCCACCCAGTCCCTCCTTCCCTCTGCCCCTGTGACTGCCTTCTTCTCCTTTGTAAGAAGCATTGAGGCATTCTCATTTTGGTCCTTCAGCTTGTTAACCTTCTTGAGTCCTGTGAGATGTGTCCTGGATATTCTGTACTAATTTGGCTAATATTCACATATTCATGAGTACATACCATGCATGTCATTTTGGGTCTGAGTTACCTCACTCAGGGTGATATTTTCTAGTTTCATCCATTTTCCTGCAAAACTCATGATGTCCTAATTCTTAATGGCTGAGTAGTATTTCATTTTGTAAATGAACCACATTTTTCTGTGTCCATTCATCTGGGCTGTGTCCAGTTTCTGTCTATCACAAATAAGGCCACTATGAACATATTGGAACTTGGAATGTGTGCCCTTCTGGCATGGTGGGGCATCTTCTGGGTATATCCCCAAGAGTGGGTCTTCAAGTAGATCTATTTCCAGTTTTCTAAGGAACCTCCAGATTGATTTCCAAGGTGGTTGGACCAGTATGCAATCCCACCCGCAATGGAGGAGTGATCCTCTTTTTTCACATACTTTCCAGCACATGCTGTAACCTGAGGTTTTGATCTTAGCAATTCTGATTGGTGTACCATGCTCTCTGAGGGTCATTTGCATTTGCATTTCCCTGATTACTATGGACTTTGAACATTTCTTTAAGTGCTTCTCAGCCATTCGAGATTCCTCTGTTATGAATTTTCAGTTTAGTTTTATACACCATTTTTTGATTGGGTTGTTTGGAGTTTTTTTTGGTGGTTAACTCCTTGAATTCTTTATATATGCTGTATTATTAACCCTCTATCAGATGTGGTGTTAGTGAAGTTTTTTTTTTTTTTTCAATCTGTAGGTGGCTGGTTTGTCCTATTGACTATGTCTTTTGCCTTACACTAGCATTCCAGTTTCATGACATCCCATTTATCAATTCTTGATCTTAGAGCCTGAGCCATTACAGTTTTGTTTAGGAAATTTCCCACCTGTTCCAATGAGTTTGAGGCTCTTTCCTACTTTCTCTTCTATTATGTTCAGTGTATCTGGTTTTATATTGAGTTCCTTGATCCACTTGGAATTGCGCTTTGTGTAAGGTAACAAATATGTATCTATTTTCATGTTTTCTAGATACAGACTGTCAGTTAGACAAGCACCATTTATTAAAGATGCTTCTATAATTCCCTTGTATATTTTTGGCTTCTTTTACAAAGATCAAGTGTCCATAATAAGTGTGCGGTTTTATTTTTGATTCTTCAATCCTATCCCATTGATCAACCTGTCTGTCTGACTACCAATACCATACAGTTTTTATCACTATTGCTCTGTAATGTAGTTTGAGGTCAGCGATGGTGATTCCCCCAGAAGTCCTTTTATTGTTAAGGATTATTTTCACTATTTGGGGTTTTTTTTATTTTTTTTTCCAGATGAATTTGAGAATTGTTCATTCCATATCTTTGAAGAATTGTGTTGGGATTTTAATAGGTATTGCAATGAAACTCTACATTTCCTTTGGTAGGATGGCCATTCCTTAATGGATGTTTCTTCTCCTCAGATATCACTCTTGTATTAAGTTGGCATAAGACTATCAAGTACAGTGTGTGACAAAAAACTTGAAAGATTCATAACTCTTAAATTCAAGTTCAAGCTGTAAATTCCAATTTAAATATACTATTTTGTAAATTTAATTATTAAGTTTCTAATTTTGTTTAATCATGTCCAAACCACCTTAAATTATATTTTTGGACTGTCATTTCTAGACTATAGTTTCAGAAGCTGAAGCTTAGAGAGAGTTACATGCTAGTCTTCAAGATGATAGTTTCAAAACTACAAACTCATTAATAAAATTTGATATATGAAAATTTTCAACAACTTCAAAACATACATACATATATGAAAATGTGAATTATACATAGCATTCTGATGTGTTTTTTTAAAAAACATGGAATATGATTATATTAATGTATTATCAAGTATGATCCCTTATCAGGTATGTATGCTTTGATTATTATGGCTTCATACTCTCGTTGTTAATGATATAAAAACAAGTTTTCTAGTACAGAGAGGTTATTATTCATCAGTATAATTCTATTCTGCATATCGTATATACTCTAGTCACAAAACTAGTAGCTATAGCATTTTAAGGATGCAAAACCTATTGTTCATGTTACTATTAAAATATTTCAAGCACAAAATCAGGACTGACTGTAAACTGACATATAATAAACTACCTAAAAACTCCTTCTTGTGTTCTTTACATAATAAATCATTTATATGGCTTCATATACCTGTAACTGTTTTATCAAAAAGTTTTCTCCGTCATATAATACATAAAACATTTATACAAATACCTAGGAAATTTAAGCGCACTACCCACTTTCTCTTCTAAAGTACCCAGAAAAAACATGCAAGCACTACCAATGTGTGAAGAATAACAACCACTTGAAAAGAAAAATCTAGATTCACCAAGGCAAATTACTTCCAAACATTTTATATATATATGTGTGTGTGTGTGTGTGTATATATATATATATATATATATATATATATATATATATACATATATACATATATATGTTACGATTATATACGATATATACATATATATTTACAATTATACACAATAATATTCAATTACATACAATTTATATTATACACAATATATTATATATCATATATATAATATATATAATAATATATAAAAGGTTTTGCATCCTTCTATATACAATATAATATATTATATTGTATATTATTGTGTATAATTGTAAATATATATAAATTGTAACTATATATGTAATATATATATATATATATATATATATATGTTATATATATATATATATATATATATATATATAACATTGTAACTATATATGTAATATATATATATATATATATATATATGTATATATATATATATATATATATATATATGATTGATGTAGCCATTGGACTTTGAAGGTAAGCACATATTGCTGAAGACACCAAACACTTAGGACATAAAAGTCAGATGATTCAAGCAGTATATAAAGTGGATCCTCTATGATACCAGAAAATATTATGCAATTTCCCAAGAGAAGGAAGTAATTAACTGTTGTATTCAACAGAATACTTACAAACCACAACTACCAGCATGGTAAGGCATCCCTAAAGGTGAGATAATAGTGTTCATATGTCAGTGGCAACCAAGAGGACTACTGAAACCCCAGCTAGTTTCCCAGGGTTGTTGTGGTGGCTTGAATGATGCTGTACCAATAGGTTCTCACATTTGAGTGCTTGATCACCAGTGAGTAGCTCCACTGGGTTTGGGTTTCTAGGTTTTCAAAAGATTCCCAGTGATTTGCTTATTTTGATACCTGCAGATCCAGTTGTAGAACTCTCCACTACTTCTCCAGCATCATGTCTGCCTCCATGCCATCATATTCCCCAGCATGATGATAATGTACTCAAACTCTAAAGCTGTAATCAAGCCCCAAGTGAATGCTTTCCTTTATAAGACTTGGCATGATGGCTTTTTACAGCAATCATAACCCTAATTAGTACATTTAGACACTCCAGGAACTTTAGAGACAAATCTATTATTACTACATTGCTAGAATAGCAGAATTTCTTACTACATTCTAATTTTTATCTTTATACCAACAAATTATTGTAGCTACCATTCCTTATAAAAGAAGCTCATCTTTTCATTTGCATTTTTATTCACTGTATATCCCAATCACTGTCTCCCTTCTAGGTTCCCCACTTTGACAATCCTTCCCCTCCTCCCTCACCTTCTCTGAGAGAATGAAGAAACCCCTGGATATCTCCCCTTCCTGGCACATCAAGTCTCTGCAGGTCTAGGTGGTTTTTCTCCCACTGAGGCCAGACAAGACAGCTGAGTTAGAGGAATAGACTCTACAGACAGGAAACAGCTTTAGGGATAGCTCCCTATCCAATTGTTCAAGATCCACATAAAGACCAAGCTTCAAATCTGTTACATATGTTTAGGGATGGGGGATGGGAGTGGGAACTAGGTTCAGTCCTTGTATACTCTTTGATTGCTGGTTCAGTCTCTGAGATGCCACAAGGGTCCAGGTTAGATGACTCTGTTAGTCTTCCTGTGGAGTTCCTCTTGGGACCTCTATTCTCTCCCTAACTCTTCCATAAGAGTTTTCCAGCTCCATCCAATGTTTGGATGTGGGTCTCTGCATCTGTTTGAGCCTTTCAGAGGACAACCATGCTAGGCTCCTGTCTTTTCTGCAAGTATAACAAAGTATCATTAGTAATGTCAAGTATTGCTTCTTGTCCAGGAGATGAGTCTCTGGTTGGCCTGGTTATTGCTTGGTTATTCCCTCAACCTGTGCTCTATCTCTTGTATATCCTTTTCTTGGAAGCAGGACAAATTTTGGAATGAAAATTTTGCAGGTAGGTGGGACCAAAACGTACATGTATGGTATGAATTCACTTGTAAGTAGATATTAGCCAAAAATATAGGATATCCATGCTGTACTCTACAGACACAAAGTAGCTAAACAAGAAAAAAGGCCCAAGAGAGGATTCTTGAATCTCACTCAGAAGGGAGAATAAAATAGTTGTAGGAGGCCATTGGTGCAAGGGAACTACGTTGGAGAAAAAAGGGTGAGCAAGGAAATTTGGAGGGGTTAGAATCAGGTGTGGAGATATATAAGTAAGATGGCCAAATGGGCTGCCCTTGTGGGGGTGCACATCTTGAGAATGTGCCAGAGACCTGGGATAAAAAAGGATCCCAAGAATCAATGAGGGTGATTTTCACTGAGACTCAAAGCATCGGGATATAGAAACTGAAGAAGCCACCTCCTGTAGTCAGACTGGAACCCCAGTGCAGCAATAGAAACACCAAGCCACCCATAAAATTCTAGACCCAAAGAAGCTCCTCTTTACAACAAATGAGACTATCACAGAAAGTCAGAACTGGACAAAATGCAGAGATCAATAAATCATGAAGATATCAGCTGTAATGGATACATTTACATGAAAGGTCTTCAGTCTATATCTCAAGGAGCATAATTGAAGGGAAGAGGAATTGTAATACCAGGACAACTACTGTGAAACCACCTCCTAGAAATGGCTACCTAAGCAAGAGTAGAACAATGACAGTATTAACAGATACATAAATGTGATATAAAGGGAGATGTGGGGGGAAGGAGCCCCACTGCTAGAAAAAGTACTATGTCAAGTAATGACTGAAGAAAGTTGACATCTTCCAATGATAAGTCCTCTTAGTAGTGATTCAATGTATACTTGTCAGTCCTGTGGGAACAGACACACACACACACACACACATACACACACACACACACACACACACACAGAGAGAGAGAGAGAGAGAGAGAGAGAGAGAGAGAGAGAGAGGAACAAAGTACTTAGCAGATTATAATTATATATCTGTACATCCATGTACATACATATACACTATGCTAGTGTATGAGTGTGTGCATGTGTGTATGTGTGTGAAGCAAAAATAGTCAAAGAAGGAAGGGGCAGTAGCTTGTGAGTTGGAAGCATAGAAGGCATTGAGGAACAGTATGAATAGGTGTCTAGAGTGAGGAAAGAAAAGAGTAAATGATACAATACTATTACATACACACACACACACACACACACATCAAATCCAAAAATAAAAGAAAAAAATAAAAATAAGAAAACAAATTTGGAAAGAAACAAAAAAATTAAAACTTACATACTAAGAGCTATAATCTAGAGAATACAAAATATGTAAATTATAAAATATTGAATTATAAAAATGAAAAGACTGACAGTTTTAAAGGGTCAAATGTATTCTGTATATTTTATATTTCTTGCATAGGCTGTGATAGAAAAAAAACTACTTAAAATTAAAGCAATAACATGTGAATTAGAGGGAAATAATGTAAGAGTCAAACAGAGAATTGTGATTCATATGATCAACATGAACTACAAAAATTCCTGGAGAAAGTGTCCATAGAATAAATTATAAGAGGAACACTAATGCAGGTATGTGAGAAACAACCATGACAAGAAAATAGCTAATTAATTTAACACTTGAAACATCTCTTAAAATTTCAGTTATAAATTTGATGAACTTTAATTCTATTATAAACAACCAAAATAATAGTTCAGAAACTTTGAAGATTGTGGAGAGCCGACAGAAGGCAGCTATCATCCTTGCAGCCATCTTGAGCCATTTACTCTGGCAAGAGACTTTATTACAATAGCAGCTGAGTACACTCTGATAACATCTTGCTTTAGATACTCAGGATCTTCCCTTTGGTGTGTGAGACTTAAAGGTGTGATTTAGGGCCTAGACTTAAGGGCATGTCTTAGAGATCAGATTTAGAGATAAGACCTAAGGGCGTGACTTAAGGGCATGACTTAAGGGTGTGGCTTAGAAGTGAGACATATAAGGCAGACAGAAGAGATGAGTGCAACCTGGAGTTAGTTATTAGGCATGAGGTAGAAGACACTTGGACTAGAGAACTCAGAAGAATGATTATTTTTAGGTATTAGGCACTAGGCACTTGGAGGAAGAACTTGGAATTAGATATTAGGCACTTAACACTTGGAAGAAGTAACTTGGAACTTGGAGGCACTAGGGACTAGGAACTAGAGACTAAGAACTCAAGACTTGCGACTTGGAGAGAAGAAGAGAGACGGAAGAATAAACGGGATTGAATCACGCTGTCTGGTCTCCATTCTTTGAGTCTATCCTCACTCTCTCTCTTGCTGAACCCCGACCTGCAGACCGGAGCTGCTTGGGGCAGTGCGGGCTCTAACAACTTAGCCCCCAAGGCTTTTGTCAGTGAGGGTTCCAACACTGATAGAGCGGTCACGACATTTTTACCCCCAAATGTGGGGCAGCTCGGTCAGCAACAGTTTTGGCGCCTAATGTGGGGCAGCTCAGGCTGCAACAGAAGATGATGAACACAATTTGCCTATAAAAGTCCTTGACTATTTGCATCTATTGTATTGCTATACCCTCAACCTAAATGACCTTAATACATGCATGTAATTAAAATGGTATAAAAGTATAAAGGAGGAGGCGGAATGGTATAGGGGGTTCTAGAGAGGAGAAATGGGGAAAGGGAATCTGTATTGTAAATAAATACAATATCCATTTTTTAAAAAGTCAAAGAATTGAGCCTATGTGGAAAGTTTTGAATTGGTCAATTCAAGCAGGAAAGATGCTTGAATTGGTAAAGTGCTTGAAACACAGACACAATCACCAGAATTCAATCTCCAGAACTCATGTAAAAAGTGAGGCAAGGTGGCATGAAATTATACTCACCACAATAGAGATGTCATAAAAGCCATATCTCTAGGACTTACAGTCCAGTCAACATAGACTAGTCTGACTTCCAAAGAAGTGAATGATCCCACCTCAAAAGCAAAACAAAACAAAGCAAAACAGAAAAACAAAAAGAAACAAACAAACAAAAGCATAGATGACATAACCTGCCCAAAGCTCTCATTTGAAAAGAAATAAAAAATTAAAACTTCTGTAATTACAGATAAGCAGATATAATCCAGAGGTTATAAAATATTTATAAAAAAATGAGTTATAAAAATGACTCACATATATTCACATACATTATCTTATATAAAAATAAATAACTTAATGTAACATGGACAAATAACAAAAATAAAATGATGATTATTAATAGAAAACATACCTCTAGAAAATAAGCAAATCAAGTTTTTTTTTCTGTTAAATTTTCTCTCATTGGCCTACAACATTCACTTTATTACCTTCTTCACCATCTTGTTGCCTATGAATGCAAGGACCATAAAAACAGTGTATTTTGTTGTACAAGAAAAACTATCACTTGTTGTATGGAATTTGAAAATGTCACATAAATGCAAAGTTGGACAAGTAAATGATTGGTAGAGGGTTTCTTCATACTATCCATTTGTCAACCTTATATCAAATATGAAGTACAATAAAATTAAGCAAGTTTCTACTTTCAAATAAATTAGAGGAACTGGTTCAACATTTATGATTAAGATCACCCATAAAGCCTTCTCCTCACTTCCAATTCTAATCATATGTTCTTATTTCCAGTTCTATATCACACTACAAAATAGATCTCCTCTTCCTCCCTGTATGCATTTTTAGGGGTCAAAAGAGATCCTGATGACACACCCAGCTTTCCTCCCTCCTGTGAACCCTCTGTGCTTCCCCATTTTACTTCATCCCCATTTCTTTGTGTCTGTTTCAATACCTAGGAACATGTCCTGCTTGGGATCTTCACTTGGATTCTTCACTGGCCACACCTGGCAGAATCTAAGATTTCCCACAAGGCAACCCACAGCCACCTCAGTCTTCTAAGGTCCAGAGAAAGTGACAAAAAAATCAAGAAAAGGAACACCAACTAGAAAAACATAATCCCAGATATCTGAATCAACAGTCATAATCATCACAAATCTGGATGCCTAGATGCTAGTGTATACACATAATTGATAACAACAAAGAAAATATATTTCTACTACAGCCCATCAACCGTACTATATAGTAAGTTCTATAGAGTAAGCTCTACAAACACTTTGATCTACAATTAAGGACCTTTGAGATGTGCTAACTTAACAGTGGCACAAAGACCTGATTAAAGGGCTTTGCTCTATCATCACGAGAGAAGCTTCCTTCTATAGTAGATAGGAAGACATACAAAGATCCACAGATGAACAACATGAGAAACCTTTGAGCCCTCAATCCAAAGTGGGATATTTGAACCACTCTCTTTTCTCAGAGCTCACAGAACCCTGTGGAAGTGGAGGCAGGAAGACTGAAGAGCCTACAGAAATGGAGAAGACGAGAAAACAAGAACCTCTCACAATAGGAGGAACAACACTGATAAGAATTCACATAGACTGTGGAAGCATTACACTTCTGTGGCACATGAGGTCTCAGTGCTGAGAGGAAAAGCAGACACAAGCCCACCTCCATAATCCAGAAGCTGTGAAAAATTAGTTCTCTTCAACATAGTCTTCCTGAGGATATAAATCATTCCTGAGGACAGGTTCCATGCCCAGCAGTAGATGGACATGATGACGTTTTCTAAATGGAGTCCTTAGAAGTTCTTTGACTTCTAATGTTTTGTCCAGGATGTGTATTTGCTTGTTTACCTTATAAATCCTTTGCATATGTAGTATGCCTTCCAGTTTTGTGCTTTTATGGGATTACTATATGTATGAGTGTGTGTGTTTCTGAGTCAATACAGGTTGATCTCATTTTTTGTTTGGCTCTTTTTCTTCTGCTTGTTTGATTTTGTTTTTTTATGTTGGTTTGTTCAGCTTGGTATCTATTTTATTTTATTCTTTAGATGACTCTGTTTTCTATGAAGAAAAAGAAGGTTGTGGACTCAGGTGGTAAGGGAGATGGTAAGCATCTCAGGAGAGTTTGAGTAGAGGTAACCATATCAGACTATAGTATGTGAAAGAAAACTATTTTCAATGAAAGTAGAACAAAAAAAAAAAAAGCAAAAAAGATATTATACAGAAAATTAAAATTTGTGTGAGTGTGTTATTTGTAAATGCACACAAAAAGACTCTGAATAAAATTGTTGAAGAAATTCATTAATAAACAAAGCACAGGTATATCACTAGTTAACAAATTTTAGCCAATCACTGCAAAATCAAATCTATATTTGTATATGAAATGGTGGTATATGCTGTTTTTAAAGATGAAACTACAAAAATTGATTTTTCACTCTCATAGCTCGTGAAAAGGAGACGAGACTATACACCATCAATTCCCAATTCATTAAGAGAACTTTCATCAAAGTAAGAATAGAATGACACACTCTTAATTTCATCCAAAGCATCTATTAAAACCTAACATTATACATCATCTTTAAGTGGGAAACTCTAGACAGTTCCATTAAAAAGCCATAATCACTGGTTTCAATAGAGGCTTAGTAGAGAACATACTCTGTAATATGCAGCTTAAAAAGAACTATGCTCTGAATTAGATATCACTAGTTTTCACTCACACCTACTTGTATTTACATTATTGTGACGTTACTAAGCTATACATATGTGCATTTAACACAACAATAAAAAGTAAATAGGTATAAATAAAGTCTTGTCATGGTGCACGAGATAACAATCTCAATATTTTGTAAAACAGGGGCTGTTTTTATTTCAGTGACAATATGCATTGCGGTAGATTGAAATTCTATTTAAATAAACTTTTTATTGACCTCACATGTAGCACTGGGATCTAGTCCTACTTACCAACTTGTCAAGCTTATTGTATAGTTTAGCACCATACCTCCAATTCTAAACAACAAATTATCATATGTGGTTTATTTTTACTTGAAAAGCCTCCTTAGAAGATTTATATGTTCATGAATATCAGATAAGTTTCTGTTGTAAATTAGAATTCAGGCTAGCTAGTTAATATCCAAAAAAGGGTTAGTATCAGTGTAACAACACAGTCTAATGAGAGAATAATCAGATAAAATGAAATAAGCTAATAGGGTAGATATGAAAATAAGGCTATAGAAATACCCAGGAAATTAGAAATTGTTATTTATATGTTTTGTAAAAACTCACACACCATTAGGTAGTCATTTTAAGGACCTGGCTGCTCTTTTGCTCTTACTCAACTCATATCAAGATTTTAATCTTCCTAAGTTTATTTAGTACATGGCTTTAAATTGATATAAAAACTTTTGGAAGGCCCAAACTGTTTCTTTTCTTCTTCTTCTTTTTTATTTTTAATCTTTACTTTTTCCTGTCTCCGTAAAGGACAAAACAACAAGACATCATTCATGATTTACTCATTCAGAAGTGATTAGAAAAGAATTACTTTTTCTTCATTCCATCTGCTGAGGGACTGAGCATTAGATTAGTTGATAACATGGTTGCCATGCAAACAAGAGGATTGAGTCTGTTCCATAGCATCCATATAGCCTGGGTTAGAGACATATTATTCTAAATTCAGCACTGAGGTGACAGAAGTAGGGTTCTCTCAGTAAACTTAACTAATTTAGAAGTTCTAGATCCAAGTGAAATATCTTATTTAAAAAAATAATAAAAGGAAATATCTGAAGACTGCCACCTCTGATTTACACACATGTGTACCACCATGTATATTTCACTGCGTATAGATCCTAACATACCCATCCACATAAATAATTGAATATACAGAGAAAGAGAAAGAAAAAAGAAAGAAGAAAAGAAGGAAAGAAAGAAAATCTATTGTAATTGCTTCCCTACTTAGCATCCCTCTTTTCCAAGTCATTATCATATTCAATCTCTACCATGCCATACCTGACCACCTTATTTACTTATTTTCACTTTTAAAATACAGCTATGGCACAAAGCTAAAATCAAATAGCAAAAGAGGTCACCTTACAACATTTCCAGGATAAAACAATTCAACTATTTCCTACCACATTTTATAACAAAAAAAAAAATCATCAGAGAATAAACAGCAATGTATGAATAAATACAAAATTATGAAATAAATATGGGGTAATTTCTTAAATTTGAAAATCTTTCTCTCTGAAGTCTTGTATGATTTTGTTTTCTTTTCGTCAGTCAGGCATTAGTCACTCTACTTCTCCCTTGAGGATTTTTCACATTGTACTACTTTAGACCTCATTAGCCAACATTAATTTTTCTGTAACATTTTTCAGGATCTAAAGGGACATTATTTTTTTTTCTTTTTTTTTATTAGATATTTTATTTACACTTCAGATGCCATCCCCTATCCCCATTCCCCCCCCCCTTAGAAAACCCCTATCCCATGCCCCCTTTTTCTTTTTGCATTTATACATTTTTTTAAAATAATGTTAATCATAAGCGTTATAAGTTTGGAATTGTTCAATCAGAGGTGTAACCCACTGACCAACCTAGATATAACAACTATCTTTGACTGGTGGAGATACATGAATATCTGCCTCCCTGTCTCCCCCCTCTTACTCTCTTTCATCACCTAGCTTCTCCTATCCTTCTCCTCCTCTTCTTACTCCTTTTCTTCCTCTCAGTACTCCTCCTACCTTAGCTCCTCCTACACATCACCCTTCCTGTTAAAATGAAACTTTTCTCTCAAAATACAATTAGAGCATAATTATGCCAATTTGTACCAGTGAGGTACAAAGATAGTCCTAATACCCAGTCCATCATTTTGTTGACTAACCAGCACCTCTGTCATCTATCCTAACTAAAACATTTAGTTCTGAACCTGGCTTTAGAATGAATGTCAGCTGACAACCATCCACTCAAATCTTTTCTCTTACAGTAAATAGTAGTGTTCAACCCCGTCAGAAATCCAGAATGACTGAGTTAACTATAATTGTGGGAAGCACAAAGCATAGCTTCTAAAACTTAGCCAATTTATAGAGACCTCTGAACACCTGAAAAGCCCCTATACTACCGAACGTTGGAGCATCAAATCTTCAGCCTTCTGGCCCAGAATCATCTGACAGACCTTGGTGATGCAGGATTATTAAGGACTGATTACTCTGTCTGGGCAGATATAATCAGTCGACTATTCTGCATGTGTGTCCTTTTCTGGACAGTAATTTGTCTGTAGATGGAGAGAGGCAATTCTTGCCTAGTGGCTGTTACCGCACAACTGGAGTAACTCCAAGGATGCTCATTTTCTTCATAGAATCCATGACAGGAAGCTGTCAGTAGCAGACAGGTCTCTAATCAATATGAACATTAATATATAAATATTTGTAGCATCAGTTCTATGGACTTCTGATGTTTTGAAAACCAACTATCCATGTAAGGTAACCTGGACTGTTTTCTGTTAACTCCTCTCATCTATTTCTAAGTAAAATATGGAAAGCACCCTAACAATAAACTCAAAAATATGAATTTGCTATAGTCCCTTAACTCATACGTTAATTGTCCCAAATCAGTTAAAAAGGGGCTGGGTCTAGGCATTGTATTCCTAAATGTGTTATACAGGCACAATGCCCATGAGTTTATCAATATTCATCTCATTTTTATATTAATAAGAGGCTTGTACCAATGAAAACCTTAAATTTGAGATCAAAGTAAATTTTGTACCATTTAAGAAATTATAACTTCATCTTGATAATAATTATACAGATTTCTACCAGTAGGTTATGGCTATGCAGTAAGTCCTAGCTAATTCCCCCTGTTCCAACAAAACCACTACTTGTCCCTAGAAAGACAGACCATTATTAACCACATTAGTCCCCAAGCTCAGGGAATAGGGGCGCTGACTCTTCTTTAACTTCTTCAAGCTGGTTAAGGGCGTTGAGATTTTAGAAGAGGGGTGGGGAGGAGAGTAAGTTGATAAGCCTCTGGTGCTGTGTCTTCACTGAATCCAGATGGAATTCCAGGACATCAGAGGTTTGGGCAGGTCTGCTCAGTATGCTTGATGAGTAGATACACCAAGGCTGTGTATTCTGCAATATACAATTCTCAGAACAAGTTTTAGTATCAAGAAAAAAAAAAAAATTTCCACCCCCAGGGGGCTGACATTTTTTTTAAAGATGTTGGTTCTGAAGACTTTTTTTTTTCCCACTTCTTAAAATTGGTTGTAGTATTTACGTTTCAGATTTTATCCCCTTAGCCTACTTCCTCCCACCACCCAGAAACCTATCTCATCCCCCTCCTCATGCTTCTATGAGGCAGTGACCACACCTACCCCCCTCACTATCCCCTTCCACGCCCTCACATCCCCCCCCCCACTGTGTGTTCATTCATTCATTTATCATTCATTTTTTTTATGGGACCAAGAAACTCCTCTCCCACCTATGTCTGACAGGGCCATCCTCCCCTACATATACATCTGGAGTCTTGGGTCCCTCCCTATGTGTTCCCAGGCTGGTGGTTTAGACCCTGGGGGGCTCTGGTTGTTTGGTATTGTTGCTTTCCACCTGGGGTCAATAACCCTTTCTGTTCCTTCAGTCCTCTCACTAAGTTCTCCATTGGGAAACCCCTGATCATATCAGTGGTTAATTGTGAACATTGTCCTCTGAGTGTTTTAGTCTTTGGCTGACCTCTAAGGAGACAGCTATATCATGTTCCTCACATTATGCACTTCCAGCCATCCACAACAGTGTTTAGATTAGGTGGCTGTACATGGGGTGAATACCCAGGTGGAATGGTCTCCTGATGGCCCCTCCTTCAGTTTCTGTTCCATGTTTTGTTTCCCTATTTGCTCCCTTGAGCATTTTTATTTATGATGTTGGGGGCAGAGCTGCCTCACAAGATCTGCTCAGTGCTCTGGCCCAGACCAGAAGGAACCAGTGTTCCAGGCCGGGAGTGACTTCCTGGGTCCTTTTGGTTCCCAGTTACTCCCTGTTTAGGGCGGGCCCTGCTGTCTGCTTACCTAAGATACTGCCTGAGTTCGAGCGCCTGGGATCCCTGCTTCCTCTGGGTTCTTGGATGTTGGGGGCAGAGCTGCCACCCAAGATCTGCTCAGTGCTCTGGCCCAGACTGGAAGGAACCAGTGTTCCAAGCCAGGAGTGACTTCCTGGGTCCTTTTGGTTCCCAGTTACTCCCTGTTGAGGGCGGGCCCTGCTGTCTGCTTACCTAAGATACTGCCTGAGTTCAAGTGCCTGGGATCCCTGCTTCCTCTGGGTTCTTGGATGTTGGGGGCAGAGCTGCCACCCAAGATCTGCTCAGTGTTCTGGCCCAGACTGGAAGGAACCAGTGTCGGGACATTATTTTTTATAGTTGTTTCATCTTATTTGCTATCTGTCATACTTAGCCTTTGATTAACAATGAACAGATTGTTATATGTCTATTCTTTTCACTTAGTACTTCAAAATTACATTTTACTAAGATCGAATGTGGAATTCTTTATTTGAATAAGTGTGAAAACATGCCACAAATCCACCAGCTTACTTTCTCCACTACACAAGAGTTAAGATAGTAACTACCTGAGAAAAGGTGCTACATTAAGAAGAGAAATTGAGGTTCTACGTTCTCACGGTTAAACATCGAGGCTAGCGTCAAATGCATCTGGGAGCCTCCCCATCACAAGTCTCTGGGACTTCCTAGAGAATTACCCAGGCCCCCAGCCTGACAGCTGCAGATTTCGATTCATCTTCTTTGCCCTCTGAGCCTCTTTCCTATGTATCCCTCTCCACAGCTGATCCTGCCATCAGATTTCCCTCTCCCTGCCTTCTCCAATCCAGAGCCCTCCATCCCTCTGTTTCACAGGACTAATTTGTTCCTCTTTCTAAGTGAGATTCAAGCATTCTCACTTGGGTCTTCCTTCTTGTTTAACTTCTTTGGGTCTGTGGTATCATGAGTATTCTTTACTTTTTGGCTAATATTCACTCATGAGTGAGAAAAAAATGCATGTTCTTTTGAGTCTGGGTGACCTCACTCAGGATGATATTTTCTAGTTCCATCTCTTTATTTATGATATCCTTGTTTTTAATAGCTGAATAGTATTCTATTTTGTAAATGAACCACATTTTCTGTATCGACTTTTTGGTTGTGAGACACTTGGTTTGTTTCTAGTTTCTGGCTATTACAAATAAAGCTACTATGAATATAATGGAGTAAGTATCCTTGTGGTAAGGTGGAGCATCTTTTGCGTATAAGCCCAGAATCTGTTTAGCTTGATCTTCAGATAGAACTATTTTCATTTTTCTGAGAAACAGCCAGATTAATTTCTAGAATGTTTGTACAAGTGTTCAGTCCACCATCAATGGAGCAATGTTCCCATTTCTTTACATTCTTGCCAGCATACACTGTTGCTTAAGTTTTTGACCTGAGTCATACTGATTGGTGTAAAGTGGAATTTTTTCATTGTTTTGATTTACACTTCCCTGATGACTAAAGATGTTGAACATTGCTATAAATGCTTCTCAGTCATTTGAGATCCCTCTGTTGAGAATTCTGTTTAGTTCTGTACCCCATTTTTTTTATTTATTCCTTAAACTTATTTTACACTATTGACTTTATTTCCCTGCTGGTCCACGTCTGACTATTCCACATCCCATACCTCCTCCCCCCATCTCCAAGAGGGTGTCCTCAACCCCACCCCTACCACATCAGAACTGTCCACTCCCTGGGGCTTTAAGTCGCTTAAGGGTTAGGTGCATCGTTTCTGACTGAGTCCAGACCCTGCAGTCCTCTGCAGTATATGTGTTTGGGGCCTCATATCAGTAGTGTATGCTACCTGGTTAATGGCTCAGTGTCTGAGGGATCTTGGAGACCAGGTTAGTTGAGACTGCTGGTCTTCCTATTGGGTTGCCTTCCTCCTCACCTTCCAGACTTTCCCTAATTCAATCACAAGGTTATTAGCTTCTGTCTATTGGTAAGTTCTTTCTCTCCACTCTCTCCATTCTTCTCTCTCTTCATTTCATCTAAGGTCCCTCCCTTTGAGTCCTGAGAGCCTCTCACATTCCAGGTCTCTGGTATGTTCTTAAGGATCCCTCTACCTCCTACCTCCAGAGGCAGCCTATTTCCACTCTTTCTGCTGGCCCTCAGGGCTTCAATCCTGTTCCTCCTTCCCAATATCTGATCATGTTGCTCTCTTCCCCTTTCTAACACTGGAGCCTCCCTCACTACTCCTTCCTGGATTTTTGTTCTTCTCCTTCCCAAATGGAATTGAGGTGTCCTCACTTGGACCCTTCAGCTTGTTAATAAGTTCTGTAGATTTTATCCTGGGTATTCTGTAATTTTTTTGGCTAATATCCACTTCTTAGTGAGTACATACTACACATGTAATTTTGGGTCTGAGTTGCCTCACTCAGGATTGTATTTTCTAGTTCCATAAATTTGCCTGCAAAACTCATGATATCTTCATTCTTAATAGTGGTTCAGTGTTCCATCTACCCCATTTTTAAATTGGGTTATTTGGTTTGGTAGAGTCTAACCTCTTGAGAGATTTATATGTTTTAGATATTAGCCCTCTATCAGATGTAGGGTTAATGAAGAGCTTTGTACAGTTGGTAGGCAGTGGTTTTGTAGTATTGACAGTATCCTTTGCCTTACAGAATCTTTTTAATTTCATGATGTCATATTTGTCAATTGCTGATCATAGAGCCTAAGTCATTGTCTACCACCCATACTGAAGGCAAAAGGACAACAATCTACCCACAAAACTTTCAACCCAAAATTTGTCCTGTCTAAAAGGGACAAAGATGGAGAAGAGACTGATCAGTCACAGTCACTCTTCAGACCATGACCTGAACACCTCACTAGTCCCTTATTTCTGGTACTTTGTGGTAGGTAAATCTGTATTCAGTATTGAAAACTATTTTATTACAGAAATACAGAATTTAGTAGACTTTGAAAATTATATATAAGAATTACAATATAAACTTCCAAGTAGCAAATTCGGTTTGGACATAAAATGAAATATTCTATACAAGGGGCTTCTTTTCCTGTACTATTATCATCATATTCCATACTAATAATTATTAAGAGAGCATAGTTTTCCTGTAATTACAGAAAGCATTAAGAATAAAGCAGAGTGGGTAATCACAATAATAAACTAAGTTTTACTAGGAAACTTAAGAGACATGAAATTCTATATTATTTCAATTGAAATTATTAACCCCCCTGTGAATTTGAATAATTATAGTGTTACTAACAATTTACCTACAATAGAGGACAATTTCTTAGCTGGAAATATTATCATTGATTATTGCAGTATTAAGAGGTCAGTGCTAATTCAAGCACATGGGCAGAAAGTGGCCTAACTTCCGAACACATTTAAAGATGACTTATGTATACATGACCAGTGATTTTAGTTTAATTTAATTTTTTTGTACAGACTTTGGAATTGTGTTTAGGATCTCTCCTCTGATAGACTTCCCAAAGGCCCCCTTTTATCCTATAAATATGACATTAAATACTCTTCCAAATGTTATTGTTCCATTGTAGTTCAAATAAATTGAGATTCTTCATTATAGATTTGGCAGTTACATATATGTATCTTTAATGCATAAAAGTGATACGTTTTCATTATTTCTTGTTCCCAGGAGTGAAATGCTAAGCAACAGGGGATACGTATTTTTAATTTTATATGATGCATGGAAATTAAATACAGAATGCTATATCAAATTGAACCAGCAATGACTGACAATATTTTTTTCATATCTTCATTTTCTTTAACTGATATCATTAGGATTTTAAATTTTTATTAGTATAATACAAAAGTGATGGTAAGCTGAAATTAAAATTTTCCATAAACCTAAGTTTCCATGTTAACTCCTTGAACTATTGTTGTAGTGCATTTAATGTGGAAGAATTTTTCACTTCATAAGGGATTATTTCCCCATCTTAGATTGTAGAAATGCTATGTTTTCACTTGCTGTAAAACCATAAGAAGAGTAGTATATGTCCCCCAAAACCACACAAAAGCTTCATATTTAGTAAAGTCTAGCAAGTTAGAGAAGATAGAATTCTCAAACACTGCGTTCACCATGAAACCCATAAGAACAATGAAGAAAGAGAGCTGACTTATGAGCTTTACCTCTATTAACACCAGTGCATGTACATCCACAGAAACCTGAGTCCAATCACACATGAGCCAACATAACATATGTATATCATATACATTGAAAAAATAAAATAATCACTCTAAAGATATTATTTCTTTTGTCATATAATACCATTTGCCTTAATCACTGTTCTATTGTTGTGAAAATATATATGAATATTCTTCTGCTCTAATTGCTCTACTTCACTCTAGATGTGCATAAGATGAAAAATTAATATACACATGATATAATCAATACAGGTCTGTCTTGAAATTTTTTGTAGAAACCCCATTAATCCAAAACTCTTCAAGCTAGTTTCTGACTACATTTTAGAACAAGGTCAGAAAGCAGCCACATTCTTCACCGAAATATCACAAGAATGGGCTATACATAAATTACTACTATTCTTTCCCTCTTAAACCTCTTAAACTGGAACTTCACAAACGAAATCACCCACAGACCTACTGGCCATGATCTTACTGGCGTAGCACATTAGCTTCACTTAAGGAGTTCAATTGCATTCCTAATCCAAAGTCTTATAGTCTGTATTCTACCAACAAGCAACATTGCAAGATTGTTGAGAGCAGTACCCCTGTTTTGGTACCAACTTCTGTCTAAGTCAGTTTTCTGTTTCTGTAATAGACCATCACACTGAAGATAAATTTTATAAAAAAGAAAGTATTTAATTGAGGATATATTTACAGCTTCAGATGGCTAATTTTTTTTTATATCTTCATGATATGGAGCATGACAGCTTCAAGGCATGGTTCTAGAGAAGTAGTTGAGAATTGCATCCTGAACCTACAAGAAGAAAGGCATAGGTGAAGCTGGGTCTACCTTGGGCTTTTGAAATCATCAAGTCTACCTCAGTGACATACTTCTTCCAACAAGCTTCTAATCCTATTCAAAAACTGCCAGTCCTTGATTATGTGACTAAGCATTCAAATATATGAAATTACAACAGGCCATTATTATTCCAAGTATGCAGATTATTATAAATTTTTTACTCCTTTCATCTTGTTGCATGTCTTGTATTTCCATGAGCCTTGTAACTGTTCATATTTGTCAGTTTTATCTGTTTTCAATTGGTTGTAACTCTTGATTGAATATAATTCCATTTAATAATAATATCTGTGCTGTAAATATATTTTTCATTAATTTTATATCTTTATTTACACCATTACTCTTTGTATTAAATGCTTTTGGTATATTGAATATGGTTTTTCACACTTTTAATTTCTTTTACCTTATTTTAAAGACATTGGCATATTTTACTTTGCTTTTTCCTTCAAGTGTTTGTAGATATATTTTATCTGAGTGTTTTGCCTCCATTTACAATGACATATATGGGTCCCATGAAGGTCAGATGAGGGGTCTGATTCACTGACACCTGGATCAGTGTATGTAAGCTATCATGTATAGGCTAAATGCTGAAGGTTGGCTCTGCAAGAGCAACTAGCATTCTTACCCACTGAGTTGTCTCTCTAGCATCTTGGGCATTTCATGTAAAGGTCTATAAGCAAAAGAAGTTGTGAGTGATTGGACAAAGTTCTTCAGTTTAAATTGTGAAAAAATATTGCTTTCAAACTAATCAAAGAAACTATAATTACAGTGTGAATGTGTTACCATTTCATTTTTTCATCCCTGCTGTTTCAACAAAGTATCTATAGTGTAAAATTAAATATATTTTAAAAGTAACCAAAGACAGCAAATATATTAAGATAAAAATATGAAAAGTTACCATAGAAGTTCTTCAAGTGTTTCTCTATCATACTAATCAACTCAGACTGCTCAAAAATTATCAGATTCTGGATAATGTATGTGGTTGAATTCGTTTTATTGAGATTATAATTTAATTTTAAAAATTCCCTCTTTCTCCCTTTCAAATGATTCCTGTTCTATTTCAAATTTAAAGTATTTTTTCATTAATTGTTTTTATCATGTTTCCATTATTTGCTCAGTGGGTATGAACTCCCATTCTAAGCTAAGGATGTATTGACAATTCATAGATTCTGGGAGAGAGAGAGTCAGATTCTTTGTGGGTACATCCCCTGATATTTTCACAGTCCTTCAATGAAGGTCACACTTCTGAGAATATACAGGGATCATAAGATAACCTGAATAATTTATGTTTCAAAATATAGACAGAATCGGTAGACCTGGTTATGGGTATATAGGTGGGAAGCATTGAGAGTTGAAAATTCTCAAGATAAATTGTATGAAATTTTAAGGTACTGATACAAAAGGGGGAGGGGGAGTTAGAAACAACAAACCTGATACTTCAAGAAGATATTTTATTGATTATAAATGACAAATTATTGCTAACTATAAAAAGACCTTGTAAAAATCACATAAAATAAAGAAATGATTTAAAAAGAAGTTGAAAGAGGCAAATACATGATTATAGAATGTATAGATGACATTTAAAACATAAAACAAAATACTGAACATATTGCACCAAAAAGGTGTAAATCTTAATAAAAATGTGATGATCATATAGAGGGAGATATATTATATTTTGAGAAATATACAACATTGGCAAACTGAGTCCTGAATACTTGAAGCAAGAGAGCCTAGTTAAATGCTATGGGAATAAACAATACTAGAGTTCATTTGCAAGAAACAAACAAAAAAGATAACCCTAAACCTATACATTTCTTATCATTTAATAATCATGGGTTTGGTATTCATTATACTTGTTCAAAAATATATTCCCCAAATCACAATAACAAGGCATATTTATAAGACATTTATTTATAATTGCTAAGGTACTGGAAGTAAACAAGGTATTATTTAGTAAGAAACAGGAAGACTGGATTGAAAAAGAACTCATATTTGTTTACTTGTTTGTTTTCATTATTTTATTTATTTACATTTCAGCTGTTACCTCCTCCTTCCTGGTTACCCTCTCACTGTTTCTCAACCCAGCTCTACTCCGCCTTGCTTCCTACAGGGTCCTCTTGAAAGGCCCCAAAGGGAGACCCCCACTCTAGACTTGAGACGACATGCAGCCAAAGAATCACGAGAGACCGGCTTGCTGCAAGCACATGAGGTAGTTTAATACCAGAGCTCTGGGTCAGCACATATCTCACATAGGAGACAGAGGAACTGACTCAGAAGCTCAAAGGTTTGTGGATTTTATAGACAAAGGATGGGGGAAGCAGGAAATCTTCACGTGGTTACACACTATTGGTTGCTATATATATATATTAAAAAAAATTAGCAGGCTGTGTAAGCGTGTGCTTATCTAAGTCAGCAGGACAATAAACTGATTAAATTTATGATTTCCTGGAATTCCGAGCAGACCCAGAGGGGGAGGTTGGAGAATACCAGGTGACCCATTACTCATTTGGACATGCTCAAGGTTTATCTCTGTACTTTCAAGGGTGTCTTTGTATACATTTTATCTTTCATGGCCAACCAGTTCCTGGGATGATTCAATAGGCCTTTGTCCAGTAACTCCACATCCTCTGTGGCTGATTAACTGGACTCTAGCCTAACAGACCTGCAGAGTGGGCCTATTTTAAAGTTTTTCTTTTACTCTCTCTCTCCTTTACCTGACATCCCCTTCCCTAGGTCCTCAAGCACATCTTCTCCTACTGAGGCCAGCCAACGTAGGTGGCAGGGGTGGGGGCAGCTCAGACCAGTCTGTCTTTATTTGCTACCTGGCTTGTGGCTCAATCTATGGGATTTCCCATGGTTCCAGATATGTTGAGACAGCTGGACTTCCTAAGGGGTCACCCACCCTTTAAGCTTCAATCCTTCCCCTAATTCCTCCATATGGTGCCGACTTCAGTTGAATGGTTGAGTATCTGCATCTATCTTAGCTGCTGATAGGGCCTCTTAGAGGACAACCTTGCTAGGCTCCTGTCTGTAAGCATGCCATTGCTTTAGCAATAGTGTCAGGCCTTGGTGCCCCCTACTCCCCATGAGATAGATTCCTAGTTAAACTGGTCACTGGACCTCCTTTCCTTCAGTCTCTTCTCCATTTTTGTCCATGCAGTTTTTTAGACAGGCAATTCTGGGTCAGAAATTTTGACTGTGGGTTGGTAACACAATTGCTCCACTTGAGGCTCTGTCTATTTTCTCGAGGTAGAATCAGCAAGTTTCTTCTCATTGTTGGGCATTTTGTCTAAGGTCACTCCCATTGAGTCCTGATTGTCTTTCACATCCTTGGCCTCTGGTACTTTCTAGAGAGTCCTCACCTCCCACTCCCAGAGGCTGCATATGTTCATTAATTCTCCTGGCCCTCTGAATTTTTCTCCTGCCCCACCCCACATGCTCCTGTTCCCCTTTTTCATTCCCCCTCCCATCTCCCATCCAGGTCCCAAGAACACATGTTTTTGTGTAGTTAATCCACAAGATGAAAAAGTACTCAGCAATTAAGTTTAAAAGCCAAGGATACACTTTGGTCTTCTTTCTTTTGGGGTTTCATATGGTTTATGAGTTGTATCATGGGCATTCTGAGCTTTATTGGACTAATATTCACTTATCAGTGAGTACATACCATGTGTGTTCTTTTGTGACTAGTGTACTTCACTCCGGATGATATTTCCATTCATTTGCCTTCAAATTTCATGAAGTCATTGTTTTTAATGGTAAGTTGCACTCCATTATGTAAATGTACCACATTTTATGTATCCATTCCTCTGTTGAAGGACATCTAGATTCTTTCCAGCTTCTGACTATTATAAATAAGGCTTCTATAAACATAGTGGAGTAGGTGTCCTTGTTATATGTTGGAGTATCTATTAGGTATATGCCCAAGAATGGTATAGCTGGGTCCTCAGGTAGACTATTTCCAAGTTTCTGAGAAACCACCAGACTGATTTCCAATGTGGTTGTACCAGTTTGCAATCCCACCAGCAATGGAGGAGTGTTCATCTTTTTCCACATCCTTGCCAATATCTGCTGTCACCTGGATTTTTGATCTTGGCCATCTGACTGGTGTGAGGTAGAATCCCAGGGTTGTTTTGATTTGCATTTCCCTAATGACTAAGGAAGTTGAACATTTTATTAAGTGATTCTCAGCCATTTGTAATTCCTCAGCTGAGATCTTTGTTTAGCTCTGGATGTTTCAGTTCTACTTAGAAGAGGAAAGAAAATCACGGCAGGTAGAAGGAGGGAGAAATGTTGGAGGGATAGGGGAGGGAAGGTTAAAAGGGGGCAGGACCAGGGGTGGGAGGAGACAGGGAACAAGTACAGAGGGTCAGAAATTTGAATGGAAGTATGTAGAAGTTGGGGACACGGAACAGGGAGTGGCTACTAGTATGTTCCAGCTGCCAGAGATGCAAGAGGTTCTCAGGACCCAGTAGGGATGACATTAGCTGAAATCCCCAAAAAAGGGAAGATAAAACTCATAGAGACCATATCCAGTTGATAGGCATGGCCCTCAGTTGAGGAATGGGGCCACTCACCCATCTCAAAAATATTAAGCCAAAATTTCTCCTTTCAAAATGAAATGCAGGGACGTAGAGTGGAGCAGAGACTGGAGAAAAGGCCATCCAGAGACTGCACCACTAGGAATTCATCCAATCTACGGACACCAAACCCAGACACTATTGGTGATGCCAAGGGACACTTGATGACAGGAACCTAGTATAGTTGTCCCATGAGAGGTTGTGCCAGAGCCTGACCAATACAGATGTGGATGTATACAGTCTTCCATTAGACTGAGCTTGGGGATCCCAGTGAAGGAGTTCAGGGAAAGACTGAAGGAGCTGAAGGGGTTTGCAACCCCATAGAAAGAACAACAGTATCAACCAACCAAACTTCCCAAAGCTCCCAGGGACTAAACCATTAACCAAAGAGTACACATGGAGGGGTCCATGGCACCAGCTTTATATGTAGCAGAGAATTGCCTTATCTGGCATCAACAGGATTCCCCTTGGTTTTGTGGCGGCTGCATGACACAGTGTAGGGGAATGCTTGGCTGCTGAAGCAGCAACCTCATAGAAGCAGGGGTTAGGGGTAGGAAATAGGGGTTTTGTAGAGTGGAAACTGGGAGAGGGATAACGTTCTGAATGTAAATAAGTAAAATTACCAATAAAAAAGTAAAAACAACAACAACAAAAAACCCCAACAATCATACAGACAAACAAAAATACAACACAGGGACATTCATGAAGAAAATGATAAAGTCATATAACTAAGTGAATCGGATTGAACTATACACAGAATAGACTGTGATGTTGTTCAGTATGATAATGCATAAAAGCCAAAACATTCAAAACAATAACAAATCATTGGCTACCAAAGGAAAGCAAACTAAGGAGAGAGCATGGAAGACTTTCCTAGTGCTTGAGTATGTGACACAGAAGACTAGTAGTGAATTTAATGAAAAATGAAAGATATGTGACTGCAGTTTATAAACTATTCTGATACAAGATTTTGGTACTGGGAACTAGGATAGATTTTTGAGGACAAGGAATATATGGGAAATATACAGTTTTTTTTTTCTAAATTATCTGCAAGCTTACAATATCCTTAACATTGAAGTATAATTTTAAAATATATATTTTTCAATAGTTGGAATAAATACAAGATGTAAATAATTCTAATTACTTAACAATCAAAATAAATACAATGGAGACTCTGTAGGCTTGAGAAACAGTTAGGCCATCTTGACTCTCTTCATGTCCTTTATTGCAATTTTTCCAGTTCCATAGCAGACAGCTTAGAGGGACCAGTCTTCTTACTTGGCTTTCATTTCATAGAAACTCCACAGAAACTTGGAATGAACCATTGTTAAGAGTCAGATGACACAATCTTTTCTTTTTTTAATCTAGTTAAACATTTTTAAATTTTATTTATTTCTATATTGTTCTTCATGATGGTTTCCTCTTCTCTAATCATCTCCTGAGCTAGTGATCAACTTTTTTTAAAACGTGTTCATCCTGTATTATCATATGTTTCACATGTCTTAATTTATTTCTATTGTTTCATGGTATGGTTTCAGGAAGATCTGATGATATATCTATAACATATACCTCTGTCATGATTATAAAATGAGCTGCAAATTCCACTTTGTAATCACTTGCTCACTTGCTATATAGTGTCTCCCTTGCCATTAGTCTGTGCTGCTTCATTCTTTGCATTTAAAACAACTGTGACTTTGGCCTGGCCATAAAATTATTATTATTTTTTTTTTACCTTGCAACATTTCAGTGTTAGCTCCTGGTTTTTGACACCATAACACCTCAGCTTCTAGATTCCTTTGGACCCACTCACCACCTACCCCCTTGTAGCCCATTACCATTTCTTTGCATCAATTGCTGATACATAGAAATGCTCTCTACCTGGAAATTCAGTGTCCTTACCAGTCTGGGAAGCAGGAATACCAGGCCACCTTCATATTTCTTTCTATCCTATGTTACAATTCTTCCCCAGCTCTATAACAAGGCAGTTGCAGAGCTCTCATCCTTCTATTCTACCTCCATGCCCTGGAGACCTTCTGAACTTTGCTGCAGACCCAGATTTCTGTGACCCATATCTCTGTGTCAGCTGCCAATAACTAGAGAAACATCCTATTTAGGAACCTACTGACTTCTCAACTTGAGAAGCAGATATCTCATCTTCAATCACATTGGGAACAATATAGTAATTACTACTGGAGTCCCATCCCTAGCCATGTAACAAATCAGATAGGCAATATAAACTGATATTTAATACTTACTGAAATAGAAGACTTGGTTAAACGTCTTCCAATGTTTAGGGCCAGATGGATTCTGCACAAATATCTACTACACTTTCAAAGAAGAAATAATACTAACACACTTCAAAATTTTTCCACAAACAGAAGCAGAAGAAATACTGCCTAATTTTTTTAAGAGCCCAAAATTAGTCTGATACTAAAATCACATAAAGTTTCTATAAAGAAAAATAAGTTTATACCAGTTTCTTATGATAACTGTGGTAGTTTGAAGAATTATGGCCCCTTAGGCTCATAAATTTGAATACTTAGGCACCAGTGGGTGGACTGAAGTCAGGAACAAATGCTTGTTGATTCCTAACTTAACCTCCAGCTAAAACTGAGGTAAGCCTATTCCCAGGCATTCATAGTACTTACTGAAACAATAACTCCATTGTCATTTTTCTGCTTCTGTAACTGCAAGGCTGGCAGCTACCCATCCTAATCAAACAGTGAGACTGATAACTTATCCATCCCCCAATTTTGTAACAGTTAGTATACTGTCATGCTTGCCATCAGCAACATCTGCATGAACAGAATGCCAGCTTGTGTCTTTTGCCTTTATAAACCCTGTTTTATAGACTCAGGTCAGCCTCTTTAGACTTAGAGTCACAAGAGTGCATGCTACTGGCTGAGTATATATCACTCAATAAAAACTTGATATTCATAAAGAGCTCATCCAGTGTACCTTCTGACAAGTCTCTCATTACAACAAAACTTTTTGGAAGGATCGGAAAGTGTGGCATTGTTGGAAGAAGTATGCACCTGGAGGTGGACTTTGAGGTTTCAAAAGCCCATGCAAACCCCAATGTTTTCTCTCTGCCTCAGATCAAAATGTAGCCCCCAATGACTTCATTAGCACTATGTGTGCTGTATGCCTAAATGCTTGCTGTTATGATGATAATGGAATTAACTTCTGAATGTAAGCTATGAGTTAAAGCTTTCTATTATGAGGTGCTCTTCACAGCAAGCAAAAAAAAAAAAAAAAAAATGGTATCAACAGTGGGATATTTTTGTGATAATCCAGACCATGTTGCTTGTTGGTGGGATATGGACATTGGGCCTTTGGATTAAAAATGTAATTGAACATTTTAGTTAGGGCTTATTGGTCCATCTTAGCAGGAGCATGACAAACAATGGTGAGAACAATTTAGATTGAAATGGTCCTCCTCTAGAGGTTTCAGAAGGGAAGAATGTTAATACATGGCCTGCAGACCATTATTGTGATATTGTGGCAAAGAATGTGGCTGTTTTGCATTTGTCTAAAATGTCTACTTGAGGTTAAATTGAAGAGTTTTTATAAATGGCATTGGCAGAGGAGATTTTAAGACAGAAAAGCATCATGGTTACAATTTGAGGAGAAAAGAGAAACAGACCTATAGGAACTATAATAAATTCATGTCTAGCCCTAAAGGGTCTAAAAAGTGGGTTCTTTTCTGTTTTTTCTTGTTTTGTTGTTGTTGGTTGTTCTGTTTAGTTGCTTTTGTTTGTTTGGTTGGTTGTTTTGTATTTTTTTTAATTTAAATCATGACATTAAACCTAATACAGGGAATGGTGACCTCAGGGAAAGGCCCTACAGAACTAAGCTTCCAAGTTGTAAAAAGGAATTAAAGGAAAGCTTACTCACTGAAGAAAACAATCAAACCCAGAAAATCGATGTGAATGTAGTATAAGAAGGGAGCCATGTCCCACCTATAACAAGAAGCATCACTTCGGTAACTTTGATACTTGGATTCTGGCTTTAGAGTCAAGGACACAAGAAAGGGGTTATAGAATTTTTCTCCGTAGCTTAGGAAAACTGCTGAGATCAGGGGTGGGTCAGAGGTGTCCCTTCATGGGGATGCAGTGAAGCTATAGCATGAAACTATGTTGGAGGCCCCAATATATTAGAGATGGTAGAGACATGTATTATCTTCCAAAGAAAGCTACAAACTAGGTATAGAACAAGACTAAGAGAGAAAACTATGTTGCCGTCAACAAAGATGAACAAATTGAATATGACAATCGTACTTTGATATTGTACATGGAGATACAGAATTTGGAGTTGGCACTGCTATGTGTAGCTTGTGCTCTGTCCCAATTTTTTCTAACTATGGTCCTTTTCTTCCTTTTTGGTAATGTGCTATCTGTGCCTTTGTAATGTTGGAAGTATGTGATCTCCATTTTGTATTTTAATTTTGCAGGGAATTATAGTTAAAAGAATCCCATGAGTCCCAAAGACTTTGAAAACTGTTGTGACTATAATAGCGGATGAGGAATTCTGAAGTTAGACTAAATGCATTTTTGCATTCTAATATGGCTAAAAGCTTATGGGAACTCAGAAATAAAATATGGTGCTTTCGAACAAGAGTGGCTCCCATAGGCTCAAAGATTTCATTACTTAGTCAACTGGCAGTGGCACAATTTTGAAGGATCAGGAAGCACTAGAAAGATGTGCCACAGGGGGAGGGCTTTGAAGTTTAGAAAAAAAAAATCAAAATATGCTAAGCCTGGAAACTCCCTCTGCTTGCAGATCAGGATGCAAAGCTCCACTACTTCTGAGGACAATGCCTCCTGCCAGGCTTCCTACTTTGATGATAATACATTAAAACTTAGAAACTGTAAGCAGGTCCAAATTAAAGGCTTTCTTTTCTAAGAGTTGCTTTGGTTGTGGTGTCTCTTTATAGCAATAGAGCAATGACGAAGACAAACATAGATGTAAAAATTCTTAATGAAATATTTGCAAACTGAATCCATAATATCAGAAAAGTCATCCACAGTGATTAGGCTACATCCTGATGTTTTAGAGATATTCAACAGACATTAACTGATAAATATAATTCACAATAGAAACAGATTAGAGGACAAAATCCTACATTATTGCATTACAGAAAAAGCCTTTGACAAAGTCCAACACAGCTTCATGATAAATGTTCTGGAGAGATTAGAGATATGACAGACATACCTCAACATACTACAGACAATTTCCAACAGTTCCACAGCCAACATTAACCTAAACAAAAAGAAACTTAAAAAAAAAAAATCCCACTGAAATCAGAAGCATGACAAAGTTGTCCACTTCCTCCAAACTTTTTCAATACAGTATTTGAAGTTTATTAGCTAGAGCAATAAGACATGAAAGAACTCAAGAAGATACAAGCAGGATAAGAAGTCAACATATCAAAAAAAAAAAAAGAAGTCAAAATATCATTTTTTATTTTTCTTTTCATTTTTATTATTTTCTTTTTTTTCTTTTTCTGTTTCTTTCTTTTCTTTTTTTTTTTTTTTTCAGATGATATGACAGTATACATAAGTGATTCTAAGACCTCCTCAAGGAAAGTTCGACATTAGGTAAACTCACAAAAGAGTAGTCTCAAATAGTTGCTAAATGCTCAGCCTCCTTAGTCATCATGAAAATGAAAAACCTGCTTTTAGTTTTATCTTACACCATTCAGTCTGGCTAAGATAAATAAAACAAGTGATAGCTCATGCTGCCAAGGATCTGGAGTAAAGGCAACACTCATTTATTGCTAGTAGAAGAGGAAACTCAAGCCACTATGGAAATCAGTATGATAGTCCCTCAGGAGGCTGGGAATAGATCTACATGAATGTTTAGATATACCACTGTTGGAAACATACCCAAGGATGCCTTATTCTACCTGAGAGACACTTGCTCAACCATATTCGTTGCTGCTCTATTCTTAATAGCCAGTAATTTGAAAGTACCCAAATGTCCCTTGAAAGCTTAATTGATAAATAAAATGTGATGTATTTATACAATGAAATATTAACCATCTTTTTTAAAAATAAAATTATAAAATTCTAATTTAAATGTATTGAAATAGAAAAAAATATGAGATTACTCATTCATAGTAATCCAGTCCCAGAAAGAATATTATATAAATTCACTTATATGTAGAAATTAGCTCTTAAGTCACTGATTTAAAAAAGATAAATCCATTTAACCACATAGCTTACATATAGAATACGAGAATATTAGGGATAGATACATCTCCTAGGAGAAGGGAAGTAGAGTAGTTACTTATGCATGAACAGTTATGTATGCACTAGAATAGTAGGATCAAGTAGGGACAGAGGAAAAGGAGGTTAAAGAAAGGACTATGGGGAGAAACAGCTAAAAGTAAAAGCCATCTGAGGACTAGTAGAGCAATCTAATAAGCCAGAAGCCTTCTAAAATATATACATATATAAAAACAATTTAAGTGACACCACTGAACAACAGAAAGACAGAGCACTGACTAGATACCTTTTATCACACGTGAAGCTTCCAGTACCAAGAATTGATACATATAATTCAGTTTGGGGACAAGATAGTCTTTTGGTAACCACTAAGCAATCCAGAATATGTCCAATGCTATGTTGCTCTCCACAAATTGAGGACCGTGTTCTGTTTCTCAATACCATATCTAGACAACTCATTAAATATGGAAAAGATGAGCTCCTGCCTACCTAGAGCCTTTAATACTATTGACTAGTGTTCTTGGCAGTTTACAGATATACTGCATGGTACAAAGAAGAAATGTAAATATTCTATCATTCCTAAAAACCTTCCATCTACAATGCAAGATATGCTAGTTCAATAATAGCATAAAGCATGTGGTAGTAACCATCCAGTATATGACTTGATATTTAAGGACCACAAGAGGAGAAGGAACCCATACCTTATAATGTGGCAAAAAATAAAAAATAAAAAAAATAAAAACAACAACAACAAAAATAAAGAAGAAAATCAACTGAGATTACATATGCCATGGACCTGGGGAAAAACAAAAATAATACAGTCCTGGTAAAGAAATGTAGCAAGAAATGGACTCTTAATGACCTTCTCCTATAATAATAGATAAGTGCCTTGTTTAGCCACAATCAGAGAAGCTTCCTGCAAAAGATAGAAACAAGCACAGAGAATCAAAGCCAAATAATATGCAGAGAATGACCGACCTTGGAATATTCAACTTTAAAAAAGGATACTTCCATCAAATCCCTCTTCTCAAGGCTCAGGAAACGCCAAGGAAGACAAGGTAGAAATAGCATGTTAACCAAAGGGTATGGAAGACAATAAGGAGACAGCATATGTGAACTCACGAAGACTGTGGCACCATACACAGGGCCCACATGGATTTGCATCGAATAGGATCCTAGAGCTGAAGGGGAAGTGGACATATGAACCCATCCATACCACAGGAGTTAGCCCCACGTGATAACCATTTGCAAATCAAAATTTAAGATGTTTTTTCTTTTTCTTTTTCTTTCTTTTTTTTATGCAAGAGAGTCTCAATGGGAAATGAAACTACTCTTAAGGGTAGGTTGGTGTCTTTTCTTGTCATAATGTTGTGGTAAGGCTTTTATTTTAGTTTTTAAATTTTATCTCTTATTTTCTGTTTTCTTTCTCTTTCATTCATTTTTTCTTTTTCCTCTCCTTCTCTCTCTCTTCCTCCTCTCTTCTTCCTTCTCTCCCTTTCTCTTTCCCTCCCTTCCTCCCTCCCACCATTCCTCCCTCCTTCTAACCTTCATGAACTTTACATATATGGCTTCTGGTTTTATGTTTTAATTTGATTCCTAAATATATAAATGATTATGTCTCTGTTTCTTTATTTGTTTCTCGTGTCTTTTCTTGAACTCTTTTCTTCTGATGTTATTTACATTTTATTTTATTACCTTAGAACCCTGTTTGTTTATTTGTTTTCCTAACGAGAAAGAGGGTGTTTCTGGATGGGAGTATGTATGGTGAGAAACAGATAAAGTAGACTAAGGGATAAATCATATATGCATGTATTACATTGAAAAATGTAATAGCCAGAAGCTGAAAACAACCCAGATATCCCTCAACAGAGGAATGGATACAGAAAATGTGGTACATTTACACAATAAAATACTACTCAGCTATTAAAAACAATGACTTCATAAAATTTGCAGGCAAATGATGGAAATAGAAAATATCAACCTGAGTGAGGTAACCCAGTCACAAAAGAACACACATGGTGTGTACTCACTGATAAGTGGATATTAGAAAAAAAGCTTGGAATACCCACGATACAACTCACAGACCATATGAAGCTCAAGAAGAAGGAAAACCATAGTATGGATGGTTCAGTCAAACTTAAAAGGTGTAACAAAATACTCACAGGAGGTAGAGGGTGGGAGGGACTTGGGAGGAAGCGAAGGAGAGGGGGAAAAGTTGGGGCAGGATCAGAAATGGGAGGAGACTTGGATAATATACAAAGGGTCAGGAAATTGAACAGAAGTGCGTCACAATGGAGGATGAGGAACTAGGGCTAGCCACGAGAATGTCCCAAATGGCAGGAAAGCAAGAGGCTTCCAGGACCCAATAGCAATGACATTAGTTGAAATGCCCAACAAAGAGAAGGAAGACCCTGTAGAGACTATATCCAGAGGTTAGGCAAGGCCCCATTTCCACACTCATTTCTAAATTTTTAACCTAGAATTGCTCCTGTCTAAAGGAAATACAAGGACAAAGTGTGGAGCAGAGATTGAAGTAAAGGCTGCCCCACCTGTATATCCATTCTATATACAGACACCAAATATTACTGCTGATGTCCAGAAGTGCTTGCTATCAGTAACCTGGTATAGCTGTCTCCTGAGAGGCTCTGCCAGAATCTGACAAATACAAATGCAGATGCTTGCAGCCAACCATTGGACTGAGCAGGGGACCTGAATGAAGGAATTAGAGAAAGGACTGAAGGAGCTGAAAGGGTTTGCAACCGCATAGGAAGAACAACGTTATCAAACAACCAGAGTTCCCAGGGACTAAACTACCAAGCAAAGAGTACACATGGAAAAAAGGAGAGAGGAGAGAGAGAGAGAGAGAGAGAGAGAGAGAGAGAGAGAGAGAGAGAGAGAGAGAGAGAAGAGTACACACGGAGAAGCCCATGGGTCCAGCTGCAGCATATGTAGCAGAAGATTGCCTTATCTGCCATCACTGGGCAGGGGAGGCCCTTGGTCCTGTGAAGGCTCTATGCCAATGCCCCAGTGTAGATGCTAGGGCAGTGAGGTGGGAGTTGGTGGGTGGGTTCAGGACACCCTCATAGAAGCAATGGGAGGGCGGCTGTGATAGGAGGGTTGTAGAAGGGAAACTGGGGAAAGGGATAACATTTGAAATGTAAATGAATAAAATAGCCAATAAAAATATATGGGAATAAGTAAAAAATAAACAAAAAATAAAACAGGAAATAATAATACTAACAACAAAAACAAAAAAAAATATCTATTTTCAATTAAAAATCCTACTCTGAATGGCTCTAAGGCCCAAGCATGGCAAACATGGCACTGTCAGGTCTGCCTCTACTCTCTTTCCTTCTCCCTTGCTAAAACTTTAGATTTTTCTATTTATAGGAACTTCCACATTCCTATGGGTAGCCACAGTCTGTTCCTTTATTTGACTGCTGTCTTATGCCTGACTCATTTCTGAGGCTGACCATCAATATCCAACTATGGAATTGTTCAGCAATCTAAATCCCCATTTGACTACCCTGACTAATATGTCCAGTCAGAACTTACCAACTTGTGCTAGCTCATTCTAACACCGCTGTCCATGTTTTTCCTCTTAAAGTTTCTCCTGCAAAGCTATTTGTTGATGTTTCTGCCTGATTCAGTTTCAACAATCTGTTTTTTCTTTTTCTTTTTTTCTTTTTTTTTTTGCCTTGCTTAATAAAAGATCTCTTTGTAGTGGTAATTGGTGTCTCCCTTCACATATAAAAATAAAATCAGTCTTTCATGTATCAGCAGATACATTAAAATTTAAAAAGTTTTGTGCAGACAAGAAAATTCAGTATAAAGCTAGCCTTTCATAGAAACTCAGGAAGAGTGTGCACATGTAGCAACATTTCTTCCCTTGATATATCATGATATATTCGTGAATTCATATAAGTACTGGGCTTTGTTTCCAAGTAGCATAGAAGGGCTAACTATTTCCCTCTCCAAGAAATGTAGGACTCAGTCCACATAATATTTCAGACCTTCAATGTATTGTACAAAATGCAAGACGATGCAAACCACATAGGTAGATACAGTAGCAGCCTAAGTTCCTATTGCATAGTAGAATAGAAAATAGCTTCAAGTGTTCCTGCTGCTTTTCATTTGACTTTTGCATTTCCTGCTGTTTAAAATTCAATACGTTTCACCAAAGGGAAAAATGTTTCAAAATATATCATTAATTTGAACTTTAGTAATCAGAAAAACTGTTTCTGTATTTCAAAGCTAATTGTACTGTAATTCAAGTAGTATTTATATATAACTTATATAAATACTCTCATGACCTTAGTGTGCAACAGACAACCATTAATAAAAGTTAAGTTGGCCAATTCAAAAAAGCGATATGTGAAATAAACTGGAGTAAAAAAAAAAATAGAAATGTTGTTAAAGGGTAAATAAGTCATGGAGAAGTTAATATCATATCGGTAGTAAGTGCTAAAGCTAATTGGCCTACAACATGTTTTTCTCACAAATGTATTGTCCCATCATATAAATATTTATCATAAGAAAGATAACTTTGAATTTTGTAGTCAAAATTACCTCAGGATGTCTTGAGTGTTTCATTTGAGTACTTGCACTTATTTGTCTGTTGTGTCAGAGAAGGGAGCCAATACTTATAAACAAATTGTTTCATGAGATATATGTAACTGAACTTAACTGTAAGATATCTATTCAATGTAACTGTAGGAAATATTTCAACAGTGTTTCTAGAAGTATTTGTAAAGATTTTATATGAATCCTTGTTTACTCATTTAAGTTTTAAGACACAATTGTATTGTAAAACAAGGTGCCTTGACCTTGAAGTATAGCAAGCATATTTCATTGGGAATGCAATATTAATAATAATGGAGAACATGATAATGCTTTTGAGATCTTGCTGTCAATTAGACCCTATGGGAAATCCTATTGAAACATTTTATGAATTGGAGTAACAATGCCCTTTTAAAAGTGGGAACACTGCATAACATTTCTGTGAACCAGTAATATTGTAGATAATTATTTCCCACTGATTATGCTGAATGTCAATATTTAAATACTGTACTTCTACAATTTTAAAGTTTAAAATTGATATTATATTTCATAAAATTGCTACTTTCAATCTCAGCACTTGTTTTCACATTGCTAAACATTATATATTTTGGCATTAGTTTTTTTTGATAATTTATTAAATATTTGAATTTTCATAGAGTTTTTGTCAGTGAAAAAATTTACAGGGCCTGTCTTATTTATAGTCATGCCTAGTATATGAGAAAGTGCTAGGGATATGATTGATATTTATATATGGCAGTTGATTTATTGGACTGTGTGATTTATGTATGTATGTATCTAAAGCTTAGGAAAAAAGCCTGCTTATTTAGTTGTTGTTACCTCTGTAAAAATACCTTCCCTTCTCCCATGTTTCTTTCAATGCTGTTAAGGCTGGACAACAAACAAACCACAGAAACAACAAACAAACAAACAAAGCCTTGGAGTTCCTTAATTAGATTGATTTTCTCAGGGTATTTCTTGTTCTAGTGGACACTCCATCAGATCATAGGTTGCAAATGCTCATTTTCCTCATTGAAGATATGGCACTTTTCCAAGAGCCTTCACCTCCTCTTATTCTCATCTAAGGTCTATTAACACTTGTCCTTTAGGTCTAGCATGACAGCTGATATTGGTTACTTTTTAGTCTCTGAAAGCTTTTACCTGCTGTAGTAATTACCTTTAGCTCTGTCAATACCTCCATAATTATTGAAGCCTTGATCGAAACGAGACTGAAGGGGAATGGTCATTTCATAATATTTTAAGGGAGCTAGTAGGAATTTTCATTTACTTTGAAGACAAAATGAGAAAATACTTGCTGCTGGATTAGATTTGAAATGTTAAATTGAAAAGTAGAAGTTTAGTTTTAAAAATGTTTTTGAGGGGGATGGGATGGGATGGGGGTTTTCTGAGGGGAAACCGGGAAAGTGGTTCTCCTGAGTTACAGTGGATTAGAGATGCTATGTAGCAATATGATGAAAATGTAATTGAACTTATGCAGAAAATATTCAAGATTCTGTCTTGAACACTTTGTTCTTAAATAATCTTATAAAATATATACTGATCATGTAATTGTGTCTTTTTCTATCTCTCTTTTTTATTAGATATTTTATTTATTTATATTTCAAATGTTATCCCCTTTCTTGGTTGGTTTCCCCTCCACAAACCCCTTATTCTATTCCTCCTCCCCCTGCTTCTATGAGGGTGTTCCCCTACCCACCCACTAACTTCAACCTCACCGCCCTGGCATTCCTCTCTCTACACAGGTGCATTTAGCCTTCACAGGACAAAGGGCCTTTTCTTCCACTCAGGCCAGATAAGGCCATCCTCTGCTACATATAAGCTGGATCCATGGCTCCTTCCATGTGTACTCTTTTTTTAGTGGTTTAGTCCCTAGGAGCTCTAGGGAGTCTGGCTGGTTGATACTTTAATTCTTTCTATAGTGTTGCAAACCCCTTCAACTCCTCCATTCAGGTCCCTGTGCTCAGTCCAATGTTTAGCTACAAGCATCTGCATCTGTATTTGTCACAGTCTGTCAGAACCTATCAAAGCCTGACAGCTATATCAGGCTCTTGTTAGCATGCACTTCCTGGCATCCACGATAGTGTCTGAGTTTGGTGTCTGAATGTGGGATGGATTCCCAGGTGGGGCAGTCTCTGAATGTCCTTTCCTTGTGTCTTTTTAAATATTGAGCTTAAAAAAAAGGACTATACTCCTGAAAAATATGTAACTTGTAGAATAAGAACTACAAAAAAACAGTGGCTAAGGACAGGATTCTTATGCAATCATTTATAAAAATGTAGATTAGGCTTTAAATATAAACACAATAATATCTAGTTGAAATTTATTAGCATAAAATTAATACTTTTAATTAAGATTATTTAAATATGCATGGAGGACCTCAAGGACATATCTAACTTTTTTGGCAATGAAAGAAGAAAATCTGACAATCACTAGAGGACATACCTGCTAAACCATTCTTTGCTCTTGTAAACATAATCTCTAGAGAAGACTCATTCTCTTCCCTTTGTCTCATTCTCTCCATCTTTCTGCAGCCATTTATTGATTATAGGTATTCATCTAAAGGTAAGGTTGTTTGAGTAATTTTTCCTATCCATGTTTACATGTCAGTTGGCATTGCATGTCTTATTTAGGCAGTGTCATATTTTTGAGAATGCATGGTTTAAGTTTCCATGTCTCTCATGGAAGATACTGTATAGCATTAGATGCTATGATTCTCTAGTTCTTATAATCACTCAACCATCTCCTCTGAAATGTTACTTGAGCCTTGTCAATAGAGATTGTGTTGTGGATGCATCAGTTGGTATGGGGTGCCTTTGAGTCAGCTGTTCTCTTTCTTTGACCAGTTTCTTGATTTTTACTAAGTTCTCTGTTTGCTGAAAAAGAATCATCCTTGATTAAGGAGGGAGATCCACATTTACTTATGGGTACAAATAAGTATTTATAATGCAGTTAGAAATTACACTGATTCAGGAAAGTGCTAGCAATGAACTATCATCTAGGGTCTATGTACCATATATGAATTCCTTCTTCCTGAGTGGACCTTCAGTCAAGCGTGGTATTTGCCTTCAAGATAAAAGGAACACTCTTGCATCCTACAGGGTACTTTAAACCAGAATTAAGTTTCATTTCTCCAATTTCAAATATCTAACTTGTCTACTTAAAAGGCATGATTCCTTTGTTTAGTACCTTAGTACTTATTTTTCATAGCCATACAAAATCACCTAGTTACAATGAATTTTCATAAAGGATGATGGAAATGCAAGAGATCTACAGTAGTAAATTATATAGTCTGTATATTTTTGAAGTCATGTTTGAATGCTGACATGCTGTGAATATTAAATTTAGATTATACTGAGGTTTTGAAACTGCTTAAAACAATATTTTTCTAGACATTATAATATATAAACATAAGTCCAATAAGGTAAATAAAATATATACCTAGACAAAATATTATTGGACCAAAAAAAGAATGTGTACAAATACCACTAAGGTTGTTTTTATTAACAGTTTACTGTTAAGTATCTCTCTTAAGTGTGGTTTGTATTCTCAGTGAGAGGCCATTTGAGAAAACTAAATTTTTCTTTCCAAGCTGTTGTTAGTTGAACAAGACTTTCTTGTTGGGGATGGGATATTGTGTTCATTTCTTACTCTTTTTGCTGGGACCCCATATTGTTGCACCTGTGAAGATCTCTGAGTTCACATGTGCCTGAGTCCTGTTGTGTTGGATGTTGCTGTTCTGTTGATGTTTTCTATCCCCACTGACTTCTACAATGTCTCTGCTCCTCTTCCATAGAGTTCCCTGAACACTGAAGGAAGGAATTTGATGTAAACATCTTATTTTCAACTGGGTGTTTCAAGGTCTCTCACTTTCTGTACATTGTGTAGCTGTGGGTCTTTATTTGTTGTAGTATACTGCAGGCTTAATCTTTTCTAATGATGGCTGGCCCAGACTCCAACCTATGGCTGTAGCATAATATCATTAGAAAGAATTTTCCTGTGCCAATGATTCAAGGCCACGTGCTACTTACTTATTATTACTTACTTATTATTATTATAATAATAAGTATTATTATTATACTTACTTATTATTTATTATTACTTATTATTATATATCTTGTTGTATGTTGAAGTCTTTGGCCCATTTATAGATTAGTTTTGGGCAGAATGATAAATATGTGTCAATTTCTTTCCTCTACTTGCAACAATCAAGTTTGACCAGCACCATTTATTGAAGATGTACACCCCTCCCCAACCCCCAGTGTGTATTTCTGGCTTTTTTTTTTTAACCAAAATAAAGGTGTCCCCATGTACATGGTCTTATTCCTGGATCTTCAATTTAACTTCAATGTCTATTTTTTATGTCAATGCCATAATCATTTTATTTCTGTACCAGTGCAATATAATTTAATATTGGAGATGGTAACTAAGCAGTTATTTTACTATTCAGGATTATTTTAATTATCCTGTTTTCTGTTTGTTGGGGTCTCTCTCTCTCTCTCTCTCTCTCTCTCTCTCTTTCTCTCTCTTTCTCTCTGTGTATGTGTGCGTGTGTGTGTGTGTGTGTCTATTTGTCTATCTATCTATCTGTGTTTGTGTTTGTACACTACTGTATGAATCTGAACATTGTCATTTTGAATTCTTGAAGAATTGTGTATAAATTTTCTTGGGATTATGTTGAATCTGTAGATTACTTTTGGTAGAAACACCATTTTCACTATATTATTCCTACCAATCCTTGAGCATAAGAGATCTTTTGATCCTCTAATATGGTTGTCAACTTTTTTCTTCATTGTCTGAAAGTTTGTATTATACAAGGTTTAACTTGCTTTGGTAAAGTTATCCTAAGATATTATATACTTTTTATAATAATATACAAGGAGCTTTATTTTCTTTTTCTCTATCTTTCTTTTTATTTTTTGTTATTTGGGGAAGGGGATTTGTTTTTATGTTTGTTTGATTATCTTGCTTCATTTTCTTTGTTTCTTGAGACAGGAGGTCTCAGTGTAGCTGGCCATCCTGGAAATCTGTCAGTATACAAAGGTGCACTCAAACTCAGACAATTGCCTTCCTCTTTCTCCTGAGCGCTGGGATTAAAAGCTTGTGCCAGCACCACCCAATTCCAGTGTGTTTTTCCTTGATTTCTTTTTCGATGCATTTGTAATTTGTTTATTGGAATCCTACTGATTTTTATATAACAATTTTCTATTCTGTTACTTTGTTAAAAAGTATTTATCAACTTGAGGACTTTTACTATAGAATTTTTAATGTCACTTAGGTATACTATTTTATCATAGCTAATAAAGATTATTTGATTCTGTGATTTCCAATTTCCAATCCTCTTGATATCCTGAGTTGTCTTATTGCTGTATCTAAGACTTTAAATATTATATAGGATAAGTATGAAAAGAGTGTTTAACCTGCCTTATTCCCGATTTTAATGGAATTGATTAGAATTTCTCTCCATTTAAGTTGATGATGGATATGGATTTGCTACAAACTGTCTTTATTATGTTGTGGTATGTCTATTGTATCCCTAATTTCTCCAGGACTTTGCCATAAATATATTAAAGTTTGTAAAAAGTCTTTTCTGCATCTAGTGAAATGAAGATTTTGTTTTGTTTGTTGTTGTTTTTATTTTTTTTGTTTTGTTTTTGCTTTTCATGTTGTTTATATTGTGGGTTATGTTTCTTTCTTTCTTTTTTATAATTTATTTATTTTTTATTGGATATTTTATGTATTTACGTTTCAAAGGTTATCTCCTTTCTGAGTCTCCCCTCCAGAACCCCCCCTATCCGATCTCACATCCCACTAATTCTATGATTGTGCTCCCCCTCCAACCTACCCACTCCCACCTCACTGCCCTGCCCTTTCATTTCCCTACACTAGGGCATCAAGTCTTCACAGGACCAAAGGACTCTCCTCCTATTGATGCCAGACAATACCATCCTCTGCTACATATGAAGCTGGAGCCATAGACCCCTCCATGTGTACTCTTTGGTTAGTGTTTTAGTCCCTGGGAGCTCTGGGTGATCTGGTGGATTGATATTGTTGTTCTTCCTGTAGAGTTGAAAACCCTCTCAGTTCATTCAGTCTTACTCTAGCACCTCCGTTGGGTTCTCCATGCTCAGTCCAATGTTTGGCTGTGAGCATCAGCCTTTGTTTTTGTCAGGCTCTGGCAAAGCCTCTCAGAAGACAGCTATAATAGGCTCCTGTCAGCAAGCACTTCTTGGCATTCACAACAGTGCCTTGATTTGGTGTCTGTGTATGGGATAGATCCCCAGTTGGGGCAGAATCTTGATGGCCTTTCATTCAGTCTCTGCTCCACACTTTGCCCCCATATTTCCTTTAGACAGGAACCATTCTGGGTTAAAAATTTGGAGATAAGTGGGTGGCCTTATCTTAACCTCTGGATATGGTCTCTACAAGTTCTCCCTCCCCTTTGTTGGGCATTTCAGTTATATTAAAGTCTGAGGGTATGCTAAGTTCCTGAGACCTATTATTTACAACAAGTTCATGAGACACAATGAAGAAAGTTCTAGATGGTAATTTAATAGCACTAAGTGCCTATATTTTTTTAAAAAGCAATGAAAACAACAATGACAATAACCACCACCACCAAAGTCTAGAGGGATCATATACTAATAGCAGCACACATGAAAACTATGAAAAGAAAAGAAGAAATCATACTGGAAAGGAGAAGACTGGGAGTAAAAATCAAACTCAAGGCTGAAATAATAAATAAATAAAATAAATCAACCATCAAAAATTAATAAATTCAATGAAACACAGAGTTAGTGTTTTGGAAAATCAGTATTATTAACAATTAATTAGCCAAATTAGTTTAAAGTAATGTAGAAAAGAGCCAGGTTAATAAAATATTGTTAAGAGTGATTTTACTTAAACATTAACTCTTTTGTCAGCCATATGTGCTTACTGGAACAAAGTCTTGGCATCTGTGGGAAAGTACTAACCCAGTTAAGAACAACTAGCTATAGATCTTGTGGAGAGGTAACCTTGATAGAAAAGTACTAGCTTAGTTAACAACAAATGACTATAGATCTTATGGACAGGTACCTAGCAACCTGTTCTGTCTGCTCTGATCCTCCTGCTGAACTTTTCACCCAACCAATATCCTGTTCTTGAGAATACTTGCACTCCTCCCTGAGAACCCCTATGCTCCCCAGAAACAAAGAGACCCTACATCACCCCTCTACCCTATATTCTGCTTCTATGTGTATATAACCTGGTGTAGGAACAATACAAATTTGACAACTTGATCAGACTTTTTGACTTACTGTTCATTTCTCATGCCCCCTGTCTCCCTGTTCTCTCTTTAAGATTATCCCCCAGTCCCAGTTCACTACCCCACTGGCCAGGGCAATATGTGAGATAAATTGAGCTATAACTACATACAAATATAGCTAATTATAATCATAAGAAATATTTTAAAAATAAGTAGTACACAAAATTGGAAAATGTAAAATAAGTTGACAGTTTTCTTGGTACATACCACCCACCAAATTAAATCAAGATCAGATATTCAATTTAAATAGAACCTATTACCCCACGGAAATAGAAGCATTAGTTAAAATTTTCCCAAGCCAAAGGAAGTTCAAAATTCTACCAAGTTTGAAAGAAGCGTTAATGCTTATTTTCCTCAATTTATTTCCACAAAATAGAAACAGAAGGAACACTGCCCAGTTCCTTGTGTGAAATCAGTTATCATGATACTTAAACTATATATAAACACAAGCAAACAAAAGAATTAGAGACCAATTTCCTTTATGAACATATTAGCAAAATTTCTCAATAAAATACTTGCAAAATTAATTGAACAATATGTCAAAAAAATCATCAACCATGATCAAGCAGACATCATCCCAGAGATGCAGGGATGGATAAACATACGTAAGCCAATAAACATAGTCTAGGACTTTCTGGCTTTTAGGGTTTTCATTGAGAAGTCAGTTGTTATTCTTATAGGTTAGCCTTTATCTCTTACTTGGGCTTTTACTTCATAGCTTTTAACATTTTTCTTTTGTTCTGTATGATTAATGTTTAGACTATTATGTGCCCAGGGGACTTTCTTTACTGATCAAGTCTCTTTGGAGTTTTGTATGCTTTTTATAACTCTTACTTTATGTTAGAGAAATTTTGTTCTAAGATTTAGTTGAAAATATTTTGTGTGCCTTTGATGTGGAGTTTTCCTTCCTCTAGTCTTACTACTCATAGATTTTTGTCTTTTTGTAGAGCCCTAAGACTGCTGCATGTGCCCAGAGCATTTTAGATTTAACACACTTTCCTTGATTAAGATATCCATTCATTCTATCTTGTCTTTAATGCCTGAGATCCTCTCTTCCTTCTCTTGTACTTGTATATGAGGCTTACTTCTGAGTTTTCTGTTCAAGTTTTATCTATTTCATTTTCAGATTTTCCTCCATTTGCATTTACTTTATTGATCTATTTTCACTGTTTTATTCTTTCTCTTTCAATGATTGCTTGGTTTTCATAGATATATTTAAGAGTTATTAATTTTTCTCTTTAAGGATTTCTATCATATTAATAAAGGCTATTTTCAGGTTTTTGCCATGTCCTTAAACTATTCTATATTTCTCAGAGCCTGCTGTGATAGGGTTACTGAGATTTTGTGGAGACATATTTTCCTGGCTGTTATTAATTGTAGCATTTATGCATGTGTGTTTGAGAAGATTGTAATTCTAGGTACTGATATCTGGTCTTATCTTTACTGGGTGTATGTTTTGTTCCTTGGTTTCTTTTGCCCTCTTTAGTTCTTAAAAGTGTGGGGTATCTTATAAAGAATTCTTCTGAGATTCTGATGAGTTTGGACACTGAGGGTTCCATGTAATATATATTTCTAAATATTGGGACCTAACACCTAAGAATGAGCTAAAAGTTAGATGTTGAGCTTGGTGAGGCCCTGAGGAGATTCACAAAAGAGATGAAATTGGGGTGTTGTTCCAGAATATAATTAATCCCTACTTGAATGAGGGTATAGAGTTATAGATCTAGGATAAAATTGGTGGATTGAATTGGGAAGAATAGAGGAAAAATGGAGATCTGCACCTCAACTACCAGCTTCTGTGGCATTCTTAGTTTCTGTGTTACCAAGGAATGCTTTTTGGAGTTGGGGACTGGGATAATGAGATGAATAGGGAGGAGAGTTGAAGATCTGCAGGATCTGCTGGAGAAGGTGGGTACCACAGCAACCTGTCTGTTGTGGAGATGTGTTGGGGGCCGACTTTTAGCAGAAAGCGGCTATCAGCTTTGCAGCCATCTTGAGCCATATACCCTGACATGAGACTTGGATTACAATAGCCTACAACAGCTGAGCACACTCCAATAATCTTGGTTTAGATACTTTGAGATTAAAGGTGCGTGAGATTAAAGGTGTGTGAGATTAAAGGTGTGTGAGGTTAAAGGTGTGTGACTTAAGAGTATGACTTAGAAGTATAGAGATCAGAGTTAGAGACAAGACCTAAGGGCATGATTAAAGGTGTAACTTAGAGGCGTGGCCTAGAAGTAAGACATATAAAAGGCAGAGACAGAACAGATCAGAATCAGACTGAGATCAGAGAATCAGACACACCAGACATTAGGTAGAAGACACTTGGCTCTAGAGAGAATCAGACACATCAGACATTAGGGAGACACAGAGGAGAGGACCAGACACATCAGACATTAGGGAGACACAGAAGAGAGAAGAAGACACTTCAGAGAGTACAACTTGGAGTACAACTTGGAGTTAGTTATTAGACATTAGGCACTTGGAAGAGAACTTGGAAGAAGTAACTTGGAACTTGGAGGCACTAGGGACTAGGAACTAGGGACTAGGAACTCAAGACTTAGGACTTAGACTAAGAAGAAACTGAAGAATAAACGGGATTGAAACGCACACTGTCTGGTCTCCATTCTTCCAGTCCGACCTCACTCTCTCTCTCTTGCTGAACCCGGACCCACTGACCGGAGCAACAGCTTGGGCTGGGATACAGTGGCCGCCCAAACATGGGTCGGCCCAGGCCTCAACATTTTGCTTGGGCCGAGACATTTTTTGGCCGCCCCAACATGGGGCTAGTGTGGACCCCAACATTTTTTGGCCGCCCCAACATGGGGCTAGTGTGGACCCCAACATTATTTTGGCGCCTAACGTGGGGCTAGTGTGGACCCCAACAGAGATGGGGGTAAAACTGCTTCCCTGGAGACCATGCCTTCAGGTTCAAGGGAATTCCTACAGGAGTTGGGAGCTGAGATACAATAATCTTTGAGAAGGAAATTTGTAGAAGAATGTCTGAGTGATCCACTGGAGATGAAAGAGAAGGCCAAAATTGACTTCTTAACTGTTCTTTGTGGAGTAACAGGAGAAATCTTCCAGAGAAATTAAAGAGTGAGTACATGATTTTGATTCTAGCAAAGTAGAAACAATATTTGTCATTATTTAATTTTTGTAAACATTTGTAAGCATAATACTTCAAATTTATATATTTTTAAATATGATAAAATATACATTGAAATTTTTTTCTTTAGCTGATAGAAAATGGTGAGACATACTTTGAAACTAATCACTTTTACAGAATATATTTAAAATTTATTTCACATCTCTAAAAAGCTCTTTCTAAATTAACTTGTAGATTGTACATTTGCATATAAAGTTGTAGTTTCACAAAGTAACTTCTAAAAATTACTTATTGATTTATGTCTCCTGAGTTTGCTCAAATTGCATTTCTTTTCAATTGTGCTGATTGTTTTTTGTTTAGTTCACTTATGCACTTTTCATTTAGTATTGATAAGCAATTTTTATATTTCCTGTTAGTTTTTCAAGTATTTTAAACTTTTAATTGTTGTCAGAGAAAAAACTATTACTAAAAGAACAATTAGAAAGTACCATATGTTTAGAGAATCTCTAGGAATTAAGTAAATTTGAACATATAATAGAAATATAATTAAGACAAGAGAAGAAACACTGTAATGTTTTTAGTTCAGTTGTTGTCCCCAATGCTGCTCATTTATTCCAGATCATATAGCCTCAAATCTTCTTAACTATATCTACTTGAAAGTTTCATAAGTATTTCAAAAAACCTTGATAATCTGGAAATAAAGATATGAAATGATATTTCAAACTGACACTCCAATGATAGAAACAAAGTTAATGTAAGTCAGTTGCACTAGATGCAGAAATAACATCAGTAGGAATACTTGTTGCATTTCTATTTTTATGCAATGCATCAGTTCAGGTTCAAAAACTAGCTTTGAAAAATGTGAAAATGTATAAAGCGCTTCTCAACTAAAATATGAGGATCTGTTCATATTGATAGTACATAGAGAACAATTATAAAATAATGCAAGCTAAGCCTTGGTAGATGTGAAGTAGAGACAAGAGAGAAGATGAGGTTGTAAATCATTGTGCATTTGAGATATTATGTAAAAAATGTAATCTATTAATTTCTAAAAATTCAGAGTCAAAAATTAAAAGAAGAGTTTGTGGTTAAAATACTCAAAGATGAAATTCATATCCAGAATGAAAAAGGCTGTAAGTAGGATTTTGATTACATGAAAAAAAAAAATAACACACACACCCATACACACACACACAAGAGAGAGAGAGAGAGAGAGAGAGAGAGAGAGAGAGAGACAGAGAGACAGAGAGACAGAGAGACAGAGAAAAAGACAGAGAGATAGATTTAAATTTATATGTAATTCAAGGCTTTAACAAACACACCTTTCATGTATGCATATGTGTGTTAGTGTAAATGTTTGTGTTTGTCCACTTCAATGGGTACATTTAAAATAATGTGTCTGAACATGTAGATAACAGAGGTTGCAGTCTGGTATTTTTTTAATCTTTATTTTCATTTTATTTTCCAACTAAGGGTCTCTTACTGAACCCTGGCTGATAAATTCACTTAGTCTACCTAACTATCTTGACCAAAGGATCCTGCGATTATGCTTCCCGAACTTTTGGAAATTTTTATTGGACATTTTATTTATTTACAATACGGATGTCATCCCCTTTTCACATTTTCTCTCCCCAGAACCCCCTATCCTATACCCCCTCTTCCTTTATGCTTTTATACCATTTTTATTACATGCCTGTATTAAGGTCAGTTGTAGGTTAGTATTTCCATTTTGGTCAAACCTCAGAAATGGCATATATAGCTTGACCAGGCTAGCCCTTCTTATCCTGGGAATACTTTTATTCCTTCCCACTGTGTTAATGCTTATCTTTAACAACATCAACATGTTGGAAGTCAAAATACATGACTTAAACCTGAAAATGGACCCCCAGACAGAGTTATTAAATTAACAGGCTGGCAAGCCAAGGACAGGTAAGATTTTTCACAGAGCCTTACCAACCTAAGACAGAACTGCATTGCCTTTGATAATGCATATTCCCTGACAAGTAAGGAAGGCATTCTTGTCAGAATAACCTAAGACAGTCTCAGTCTTGTTAACAAAGTAAAAAGGGGAAGAGGTGGAGAGCCTTTGGGGATGCTTGGCAAGAAGCTGACATGGGTCAAGGACAAGAAAATGGGCTTCTTGGCAGAAATATGATGTTGGCCAAGGACAAGGAAATAGGATTCAAGCAGAAATTTGACATTAGACTATAACAAAGAAGTAATTTCAGGTAGGAATCTAAATATTAGGCCTTTTGAATTTTTTATTTTAATTTGTTTGTTTTTGTTTTGTATTATGTGGCTGCTATAGACCTGGTCTCTGTTCCTCATACTTGCACACCTTATCCACTGATCTATAACCCCACACCATAATATAATTCTGAATGTATAGGGAGCCATGCAATAAAGCAAAAAAATAAATAAGTAAATAAATAATTAAAAAATAAATAAAATAAAATAAAATAAATAAATGTATGCAGTAGAAATGAATAGTCTCTAAAGATGGTCCTTGAGAAATCCTTTTGATAATCCCACAGTCAGAGCCAAAAAAAAAAAATCTTTACCAAAATCCTGTAGAGAAAATCGTTTAGCAGTGTTGCATTCATTTCTAAAAGCAACATTGTCTTACACAAGTGTACTTTTCTTACATCTGAGAACATGGATTTGACTAAATATCTCTACACAACAGTTGTAGAATTTTTGGAAAATGTGGTTTTGCATCATAGCCTGAGAAAAGAAATCAAAATGAAGATGGCATAATGTGCTAGATATTTCTATGTCAACTGGTCACAAGCTGAAGACATCTGAGAGGAGGGAATCTCAATTAAGAAAAAGTACACATAAGATTAGACTGTAGGCAAACCTGTAAGGCATTTTCTTAATTAGTAGTTAGTTGAGGAGGGATTGGTCTCATTGTAGGTGGTGGAATGGAATCCCTGAGTTGGTGGTTCTGAGAAAAAATAAAAAAAAAAAAAAAAAAAAAAAACAGACCAAGAAAGTCATACAGAGCAAGTCAGTAGCAGCATCCCACTCATGTCCTCTGCATCAGCTCCTATCTCCAAGATCCTTCCCTGTTTTAGTTTCTGTTCTGATGGCCTTACATAATAAATGGTATTATGGAAGTGTAAGCCAAAAAAACCATTTCTTCTCCAAGTTGCCTTTTTGGTCACAATGTTTCATCTTGGCAATAGAATCCCTAAGACTCATAATCTTTTCTTTTTTTCTTTCCTTTCTTTCTTTTTTTGCTTTTCTTTTCCTTTTCTTTTCTTCTCCTTTCTTTTGTTTTTTCTTTCCTTTCTTTTCTTCTTTCTTTCTTTCTTTCTTTCTTTCTTTCTTTCTTTCTTTCTTCCTTCCTTCCTTCCTTTCTTCCTTTCTTCCTTTCTTCCTTTCTGCCTCAGGAGACTCTGACAAATATGTACTCATTCCAGGTAGGTCATGGGTCAAAGAATCTTACCGAAGTGTAGCTTGGTGAACCAGTGAGCTTTATTGGGGCTATTTACAGCTGTGTGGGAAGTTCATTGAGGGCTTCAGTACTAAGAAAAAATTCCTTTGTCTCTATAACCGTATAGACGAATGTCTACATATCTTGAGGGAAAGATAGTCCCCTGAGCCATTTTCCCTAACAATCCCCAACTAAAAAGGCAATATAGACACCATTTGTCTCCATTTAAGAAGACAAAAAAAAAAAAAAAAAAAAAAAAAAAAAGAAAGAAAGAAAGAAAGAAAGAAAAGATAAAAGAAAAAAAAAAAAAAAAGAAAGACCTGCACGAAATTCCTTGCTTTAGTTAGTAATAGACCTTAAGTTCCAGAAACTAAGTCATAAGACTCTAGCTCTAGGAACAAGACAAGAAAATCCCCAAATTTCTCACCTGAGGAACAGCCTGAAGCCAGAAGTTGCAGTTTCTGATGCTTAGCACCATACGGGGATTAATTATAACATCACCTAGAAATACTGAGTGTGAGAACTCGTGTTTAAATCTGACTGAAATGTTCGATTATTTATAATAATAAATATGAGCTGGGTTTCAGTTCTCAAAAAAAAAAAATATGTAAAGGAGCCTTTGCTCTCTCCCTCTGCAGGAACTGTGCAACTTTAACATTCAGCCTGCTAGTTGAAGTTTCTGGAAAAAATGGGACACGTTGGAAAGTGATTTTAGCCTTTATTTTTAAGTTATAAAATGTTCACCACAAGTTTACACATAAATACATACAATAAATTAAATAAGAGGTTTACATCTGAGAATATTTACATGTGTATCCACTGAGAGTAATTATCTGGCTAAACATTCATCATCTGTCACTAGTGCTACAGGTTCCTGGAGAGCTGAAGACCATAACTAAGTTATTTTTAAATTTTGTATAAATAAACCCAGCCAATATTTTATCTTCTGTCGTGTTCCACCTATAGTAAATCCTTAGTTCCCTTTTTATGAACTTTGGTTATTTTAAAACCTCTTGAAATGTGCTCTAAATTGTAGATGTCTGCTTGCTGTCTCAGAAGCAATTAGCTGGTGATACTTGAGGAATTGTAGAGTTCTCATTACAGTTTTTACATCTGAGGATACATAATAGTAGTCCTATTATAAAAGGAACGTTTTTTTTTGGTCTGTGTTGCCATTTTGAAACAAGCTGGTTGTTTCTGAAGAGTAAATGCTCTTTATTTCTTGCATACTATTTGAGTCTGAGGTCTTCCTTCAGCTATTCTTGAACCCTAAGACAATTATTCTTAAATAATTAAATAAATTAATTTCATTGTGGAGGGGCAGATCTTTTTTTTCAGACACTCTAAAATGAGTCCAATCTTGTTCATATTTACTTCTGGTATTCATAGCTGATGACTGTTCAAGACAATGAACATATATCTACAAGATGGTAATCAACAACCAATTCAAGGAAAAAAGGGAATACATAACAGTAATGTTAATATAAATATATGTAAATGTATGCAGTAAATTAATACAGTGGCTGCTTTTCTTTATCCTAGATAGTTCTATAATAAGAGCACATACAGACCAAGATTTATTTAATCATCTTTTACCCCAGAATTCTTGGGGAGTCATGGATCTTCTTTAATCCTCTACACTAATCTGGATACCTCTCAGCCAAAATCCTCAAGATACTTGCATTTTAGTATTAGTCTTATTCTATGGGCTTCAGATGTATTTTCCCATGATGCTTTCTCTTGCCCTCCTTGGGGCTGAATATGTCTTACTTATCTTTCACTCCCTGACCTCTGGCTGGCATATGTCTTACTCTGTTCTCTTTTTCTGCCCAGTCATTGGATTATCAGATTTTATTGGCAAGGCAGAGAATAAATTGTAAGCATTGTTTACACAAAATTGTGACAGGAGTTTCTTGACATAAGAAATACAATGCCATGTACAGACTGAAACAAAATATGAAGACATAGAAATCAGCATTAAAATAAATCAAGAAAATTTTTATACAGTGCACAAAAACATTACTTCCACAGGCATATTTATAATAATTTTATTAGCAGTGATTTTATTTGTGAGAAGTGCAGTATTCATGACACACTAAAATTACAAAAACTTGCACTCCTCTCTTTCACGGAAGAAATAAACAAAAACATGAAAAATTTACAAGCAAAAATTTCACATTTGAGGCCAAAAATCATATATATATTTGTATAGTATAAAGTGAAAGCAAATTGAGATAGGACTATTTATTCAGTAATTCAAATATTAAAAATATTTACACCACCAATTTTAATGGATAATCATGTATGAAACTGATCCAGGTTTGGTAGTGCATGCCTATAATCCCAGCACTAAAAAGACTGAGGAAGGAGCATCACATGTCATATTGGACTGCTAAACACAATGCATTTCAACACAATGAATCAAGATAACTAACCAAATATATGTAGGAGAGTTAATAAATATATTTATTAGAAATTTACAAGCATAGATTCTCACAAACAAAAACAAAAAATATAAGAAATTATTTTTATCTGAATTATCAAGCCTATAGTCTCTTTACAATTAGGAAATACTAAAACTGGTTTATTTTAAGATATAGAAATGGATTTCATTGAGAAAAAATTTACTGGATTTAGTAATAACTATGTTGACATATCTTTACTACCAATTCTTTGTTTTTCTTTAATTTATATAAAAACTTCATATAGGAGCAAATTATACTTTCATTGTCCTCGCCTTACTTAAACTACTTTGTCCTAGTTTTGTCAGGGCTTGTCCTGAGGAATGTTGGCTTTCTCTCCATTAGCAGCTGTGATCACCTACAGATCTATTAAGTGTGTAGCCTTGTGAAAGTTTCATCTATATATCTTGGGATATATAGTAGAATTCTCTCTGAAAGTCTTGTGCAGGTAACCATATAAGTGATAGTTTATAAGTGCAACATCTCTGACCTATTCAGAAATTACTATTTTGTAGCACTTGTTCCAGTCTGGGTTCTTCCAACTTTCTGCCACTCTCTTCTCTGAAGTTTCCTGAGCTTTAGGTGCAAGAGTTGTGTTATAGATGTTCTATCTGGAGTTGTAAACCCACAGTAACTAATTCTCTGCATTTTGACAAGTTGTCGATCTTTATAGTAGCCTCAGTCTTACACACACACACACACACACACACACACACACACACAGCTTCTTTGATGAGGGATTAGAATTATACTTTTCTGTTTTATATTGCTTTTAGAATCACATTTACTCCAATGACCAACAACTCAAAGGGAATTTTCCTATGCTTTGCACTGGAGTTTTTCAAAAGATAGTCTGTGGTTCCTCCATGATTATTATCTTATCATGTTGTTTAACTCCTCTGTGTGTGTGTGTGTGTGTATGTGTGCACATAAGTAAACTTATAGAGTTTCAAAGGTTTTAAAAACCACATAATCACAAGCAAAGAACAGATATAGAAAATGTGTTTTATTTGCACAATGGAATACTATTTATCTATTAAAAACAAGAACATCATAAATTTTGCAGGCAAATTGATGGAACTAGAAAATATCATCTTGAATGAGGTAACCTAGACCCAAAAGGACATGCATGGTATGTATTCACTAATAAGTGGACAGTATCCCAAAAGTACATAATACCTAATATACAATTCACATACAGTCCATAATAAGTTTAACAATAAAGAAGGGACACTTAGAAGGGAGAACAAAATAATCATAAGAGGCAGAGGAGTGAGGGATCTGTTTGAGAGAGGGGATAGGGGAAGATGGGGAGGATCAGGTATGTGAAAAACATAAGAGAAGTCCAGAGGGCCAGAAAAATTAATGGAAATATGGAGCTGCTGTGGGTAGGGTGTTGCAGGGGGAACCTCTAGAAATCCCAGAGACCTGGGATAAGAGAGGCTTCCAGAGTTCAAGGGGTGGGAGACTGACCTTAGCCAAAGTACCCAACAGTGGAGAGACAAAACCTGAAGAAACTACCTCCAGTATATTGGCAGGGCCCACAGTGGAGGGATGAGGTCACTAACCCACTTTCAACAATTTTGACCCAGAATTGTTCCTACCTAAAAGAAATGGAGGAACAAATATGGAGCAAAGACTTAAGTAAAAGCCATTCAGTGACCAGCCAAAATTCGCATCTATCACATGAGCAGACACCAAAACCTGACACAATTATTGATGCATTGTTGTGCTTCCAGACAGGCTAGCATGGCTGTCCTCTGAGAGGCTCTACCAGCAGCTAACAAAGACAGATGCAGATACTTATAGGCAACCACTGGACTGATGTCAGAGACCTCTATGGAAGAGTTAGGGGAAGTGTTGAAGGAGTTGAAGGGGATGGTAATGCAATGGGAAGACCAACAGTGTCAAATAATCCAGATCCCTGGGAGCTCCCAGAGACTAAGGTACCAACCAAAGAGCAAACATGGGCTTGCCTGTGGCCTTTGGCACATATATAGCAGATGACAGCGTTGTCTGGTCTCAGTGGGAAAGGATGTAAATAATCCTGTAGAGACTTGATGCTCCAGGAAAGAGGCAGAGGAGGAGGGGGGAGCACCCTCTTAGAGGCCAAAGGGAAGCATGATGAAGTGAAGAGGAAGGGAGACTGGAAGGGGCAAACTTTGGAATGTAATAAATAAAATAATTAAAATTACAGGTTCATACAGAATACATATTCTTATGGTAAGGAGACTCCGAAATGGAGTATAAGATATGATTAAAAATAGATCATGAGGACATGACATGTAACTAAGCATGAATAGATGTGTATGATTTTTTTTAAGTAAAACATTTAATGATTATAGAAAATTATGTGATAGGTCAAATAGTTAAACTGACCAAAACAAAAAATTTCTAATAGAAAGATCTAGCATTTTAAAATTCTATTCATAGAAGTATACTTTTGATAACCAACATTCTTTTCAAATTAAAATATAAATAACTGTTTATATCATTGAATAACAATTAACAATGAGCAAAGCTGCCCTAATTATACTTAATAAATCAGTTTACTCAATGTATACAAAAAATGATTTTGGTGAAGTTTACTAATTGCTCAAATTACTGAATCATGAACTATTCTAATTATTTGGACTACTAAATGATTTTATATCTATATTCAATTAGATTTTGAAAACACATGTAGTTTGGTATCTATAGTGTATGTTAAATTTCATATAACATATATTTTCCATATTGTACACACTATGGAATATTTATATTATACACCAGCCAATATAATATATGATATAATACTTGAGTATATATAATATAATATAATTAATATATACTTAGTTAAAATTTTAATCCTTTGACTTTTTTTTTGATTTTTCAGATTGCCATATTAGTGAAGTTAAAGAAAAACAATGGCAATTAACCATTTGTAGGAAGAATTTTTTCTAGAGTCCTATCATTGAAGACTTATTTAACTTCTGTGTGATCCTTTTCGTAGAATTCTTACAGATGAGATTTTTCATAGCTGAATATATTCTTGAGTGAATAACAGGACTAAGTATGATGACAGGTGACAGTATAGAAGATTTGAAATGACTCAATATGTGTTGTGAAATTGTGATTTCTCTTGTCAAAACTGTATTTCTTAAAGCAATACTAAGTTTTCATAATTCTAAAATACATCTTTAAACTTATTCAACACACACACAAACACACACACACACACACACACACACACACACACACACACATATATATATATATATATATATATATATATATATACATATATATATTAAATTTAAGTGAAATAATTCTGACTTGGGCTTTATTGCTGCAGGTTAAAATAACATGGATGAATATTTAATGTACTGTGACCTTCAGTCCTTTTGCATATTAAACACAGTTTGAATCAAGTTCAGATAAGATAGTAGTTTACAATATTTAGGCTACCCATAATAGTATAATATTTTTATGGTACTTGTATGACAGCCTGAGCAAGATAATCCATACTATATATTAATACATACTACATAGCATATAATAATACATGTCCTCTCTTGGTAATTTAATTCATTTTCATAAAATCATAATTATGAATAATTTTGTATGAATTAAAATATGTTCTTTATATATATCAATATGGTCAAACATTAATAGTTTTTTTTTAATTTTCTTAAACCATAAGCATACTATTTATTCTTATTCTTATTGTTTGTATTGAACTATATAAATAGGCACTCATCGGAGTAAATATTTTATTCTTACTACTTTTTAATTTGTAAATAAAGCTGTTAAAATTTATATACTCTTCTGTTAATTATAAAGTTTTGTTCGTTTTCTGCTACTAAAGATTATGTTAAGTAAATTTTAAACATATGTCTGCAGGTGTATCTACACAATATATTTCTGAAAGACAAATTGCTGTGAAGAAATCCAAATGTTCATGTTTTTATCATTTTGTATAGATCATATTAATGTTTTCTCCAGGAAAATACAAGAATTCCTGTTAGCTTACATCATCACACACATTAACATGCTAAATACTGGATCTTGAAATATATTATATACATATATTACAAAATTCAGGGAGGCTTTATTTATGTTTTATTACTTTAAGAGATTATGAATATTTATTTCATGTTAAAAGAAGAGATATAAAATTATTTGCTCACCTTTTCCCCTTGCATATTTTAATATGATTTTAATTCTTCTCTGCACAATATATTGTCAACATGATTGATGACAACCTTTTCTTTTCCTTTACAGTAAATTGATGCTATTTTTTTCTTGCTTGGCTTCTGTTTCTAGCAATTGTACTAAAACTTGTTTCAATATGTTTCTAATAATTTTACCTTTCTAAGTATAAAGAATGCCCTTTCAATAGAAATGTCCAAATGCTTATAATTATTATTTTAGACATGTTATATTCCAATAATTTCATACTTGTATACAATTTCAGGGGACTCCATTTACATTCTGCTATTGCTTCCATCCCCCTTACAGACTTGTCAGCTTGTTTCAGAATCTTGAGTCCACTTCCTATCCTAATATAACTCTTTTACTTCTTCCTTTCCTCCCTTCTAGCATTTCTTTCATTGCTCTCCTTTTCTTCCTCTGCCTTTCCTTTCTCTTTTTTCTTTCTTTGTTTCATTGTTTCTTTGTTTCTTGTTTCTTTCTTTCTTTCCTTCCTTCCTTCCTTCTTTCCTTCCTTCCTTCCTTCCTTCCTTCCTTCCTTCCTTCCTTCCTTCCTTCTGTCCTTCTTTCCTTCCTTTCTTCCAGTGCATTTCTTGTACAGGTGGACACAATTGATGTGTGTTCATTAAGGCAATCAGCAGGTCATATCAAAAAGACAATCTTTTGCAGCAGTTCTCTGAATGGTGTACCTCCCAGAGTCCTTTATACAATCTATGATATTTCTTTATCAATGGAGTAGGTGACATCAATATTTATATTGAAGTCAGGCATCTACCTGTTATTTATTCTCACCCTTTGATCAGTTATAAAATTCTTACTTTGATCATCATTCACTGCCAAAATATTTCTCTGACCCAAATTGAGAGCTACACTAGTCTACGAGCATCAACATAAATGTTGAAAACACACTTAAAACTAAATATCCTCCAAGCAAGTCAGTAAAATCCCCATGGGGCCTTTGATCTGTTTCTCAATTGACTTTTGACAAGATACAGAATATTAGAATTTATTCCATCCCACAGAGCAAGATTCAAATATAATCTAAGTAACAACAACAATAATAATAGCAATAATAACAACAATAAAACCAAAAACCCACCCACCCAAACCAAAAAAAAAAAAAATCTACCACTCCTAAAATAAACATTACCTTCATTATCTTCATTGTCTTCAAACAGGAATGCTAAAATTGCACCAGTACACATATTTACCAGATAGTTCATGTTGCAGTTCATTGAGTACACTGGTAGGTGAAGTCACTGATATTTTTTTTTCACCCATCAGAGACTGTATGGCACTTTCTGTTGAGACCGGGAGCCAGCATGGAAGAAGCTCTAAGTTCAGAGTCAAATCAATTACTTGTGTCTAACATCAAAGTGTGCCATATCTTATGCAATTGTTTCTTACTAGCTGGTTCTGGTAGGAAATCAAAGAGTTATGGCAGTTTGGGAATTTGGGGGACATCCCTGGCCCATAAGTGACTGTGAGCTATCCTATATTTCACACATAAAATTTGGTATGTATGATCTTTGAACACATTAATCTTTCATGTATGCAGGAATCTTGAATAAATATTTTTGTTTGTTCTTAATGATATTTCTATAAGCTAATAAAGTAGTAGGTTTCTACTTTGCTTTTTAATACTCTTAGTTTCTGTTAACCTTAAATACCACCCTCACGTTCTCCCTCACCACCCTCTACCATTCCAATTTAAACCTTTCTTTCTCTATACTTCAATTTTCAACTTTTATATAACAAATATTTTACTATTCTTACATTTTCAGAAGTCCTTTTGATCTTCATATATATATATATACATATATATGTATATATATACACATATATACACATATATATGTATATATACACACACATATATATGTATATGTATATATACACACATATAAATGTATATATATATATATATATATATATATATATATATATATATATATAATGTTAGATATTTTATTTACATTTCTGATGTTATGCTCTTTCCCCATCTTCCCACCCAGGAACCCCCTATCCTATTCCCCCTTCTACTTCTTGTATGAGGATGTACCCCCACCCACCAATCCACTCCCACTTCCCCACCCTTGAATTCTCCCACACTGGGGCATCCAGCCTTCATTGGGTCAAGAACCTCCTCTCCCACTTATGCCCGACAAGGCCATTCTCCCCTACATATACATCTGGAGCCATAGATCCCTCCCTATGTGCTTCTAGGCTGGTGGTTTAGACCCTGGGAGCTCTGGTTGGTTGATATTGTTGCTCTTCCCATGGGGCAGCAAACCCTCTCAGCTCCTTCAGTTTTCTTTCTAACTCCTCCATAGGGAACTCCACAAACAGTTTAATGGTTAGCTGTGAACATCTGCCTCAGTATATGTCAGGATCAGGCAGACCTCTAAGGAGACAGCTATATCAGGCTCCTGTCAGTATGCACTTCCTGGCATTCGTATCAGTGTCTACCTTTGGTGCTTGCACATGGGATGGAAACCCAGGTATCTTTTAAAATCTCTCTGGCCTTCCTTCTTGCACCCTTGCCTCTCCAGATATTTCTAGCTACTTAAACAGAGGATTTTAAAAGACTAAGAACATTTTATTTCAGTGTAGCTTTAATATTCACATTCCTTATGGTTCATTATTTATAATGGGAACTGAAGTACGTACTAGAATTAGAGAACTCTTGAGAAAGTCTTTGCTTTTTAATTTATTCTTCTGTCTAAAGATGGTTTCTTCTATATTTTTAGTACTTTCTGAATTCTTGTATATATTTTCTGGATATTCATATTTCTAATATAAATTTATTTTAGATCTTTATAATTTTCTCTCAGTTATATGTGGTCATGAATTTTTGACACATTTCCATTGTTTTTAAGGGTGTGTTCCTTTCTTGTTATTTCCTCTTTATTTTAATTAAAATGTATTTTATTGGCAGTCATAACACAAATGTTTTAATTTTTAATTTTAATCAACCTGGTTTATCAAGTTTCAGTAAAAGCTGGCACCTCTCCTCATATTATGCCTGTCAATTAGGAAAAAAGCAACTCAGTAGGAAAATGCAGCTACCAAATGCAGGCAAAAGCATTAAAAACATATCCCAATCACTCTTTTAGGAGTTCCACAAAACCCACCAAGCTACACAACTGTAACATTTATGCTGAGAGCCTAGGTTAGACACATGAGACTGATCATCTGTTCAGTCTCAGTGAACCCTTGTGAATTCAGATTAGTTGATTCTGTGGGTTTTCTTATGGTGTCCTTGACACTACTGGATCCTAAAATCCTTCTTCCTTTTCAAAAATATTACCTGAACTCTGGCTAAGGATTGGCTGTGTGTCTCTGCATCTGTTTTCAGCAGTTGTTATATGAAGCCTATCTTATGATAATTAGGTTAGGCACCTATTTAGGAAAAAAGAAAAATATCATTAAGCATCATTTTATTGACTTTTTTTTTCTTTTGCCAGTGGTGTTTGGTGTCTGGACCATATGGTCTCTGGTTTCTAGTCTTCCAAGCAGTGGATAGAACTTGTGAGTGAGGCAACCCAGATTCAGAAAGATAAATATTTTTATGTGGCAATTTAAAAATGGATATTTACTATAAAGTAAAGAATAATTATGCTACAATCCATAGACACAGAAAGGCTTATTTACAAGGAAGGCTCAAGTGGGGATGAATGGATTTCTCTGGAAAGAGGAAACAGGATAGATATTGTGGGTAAATTGGGGTTGGTGGGGACAGGAAGAGAAAGAATCTGTTGGAGGACAGAGATTACTGGGCAAGACAAGTGAAATTGGGGGACAATTTTAGGAAAGGTAGAAATGTAGTACAGTGGAGCCTCCCAGGAATCCAGGGTGATCCTAGCTAAGACCTTTGCTAATAATGGAGGATATAGAACCTGAACTGGACATCACCTGTTTCCAGGCAAGATTTCCAGTGGATGTACTGGGGTACCAACCCAGCCACAAAACCTTTGCCCTATAATTATTCCTGCCAGCATGTTATGCTGAAGTAAAGATGGCACAGGTACTGTGGAACTGGATAAGCAATTAGTCAAGTATTTTCTAGTGTACATTGTGAGGGTAGGTTTATTTTCCTGGCCCTATAAAATAAAATGAATCACTCACAGAATCTGTTATTTCTTATTAATTTCTGATAATTTTCTGCAACAGTTAAAAAAATCTGTGTCCTTTAAGTGATCTCTTTCCAGTGTTACCCACTTGAATCTACATTGCTTGGGTAGAAAAATATCTCCAGCCACTCTTCCTTACAGTAGGTCCTTTCTTATATCAATAGATAATGTTTCAGTATAAACAAATCAAAAGATTTTAAGGCTCTAGATGTTTAGAGATAGCAGGCATTTGTCACAATTTTATTAAGTAGTCTTCTAGAGACTCTTTTTTTTTGTTCAGTTTGACCGTGTGTAGTCATCTCAGTGTGTGTATGTGTGTGTGTGTGTGTGTGTGTGTGTGTGTGTGTGTGTATAGCAAGACATACATATGGAAATTAAATATCATTTCTTAGAGTCTTCTTACATGGTGAAATCTGGAAACTCAACTCAGAGCACCAGATATGGGAAGAAAATGTCTTTACCCTCTGAACCACGCTTCCAGCGCTCTTGCCATTTTTGTGAGGTGTCATGTGATCTCAGTATTACCTTATTACCTCTGTCATTGTTTTGTTTTCCAATCTCTCACATTTCTGTCCAGTGGCCTTGTTTCTCAGCTAGATTTTTTTGTCTTGATTTTCACGTTTTCCATAGTAAAATTTTTATAGTGAACATTCTCTGTTACTTTATTTTCCTTTTGCTCTTATGTTTGTAGATCCACACCTAACCTTACTTTTCAAGAAAGATTCTGACTCCTTTTAGGGACATGTCATCACAGTAGAAATCTGGCTACTGGGTTTCTTCTCTCTGTAACAAAGGTTGGCTTTGTAAAAGGAAAGAACTCTTTTATTAAACTCGCATTTGCTGGCCCTGCTTATAAAGCTTCATTAAATTTAGAGACAATGGCAGTATGCCGTGTTTATACTTCCTTCTATTTTTATTTTTCATTGGTCTCCAAAGGTTAGACTAGAGCACAAAAAGATAGCTGAGCTGTGGAGAGACATGGTAATTGGAATACCTCGCTCACAAAATACTGTAGCCATTCTCCTTGTCCCCAGGAGATCCATTGCAAGTCATTCAATAGATGCTTTCTCAGCAAATAGTACCAAACCATTCATATACCACATTTTATATATGCACACATTCATAATAAAATTCAATTCATAAACGATGCATAATGAGAAAAAAGAAAACCTAATAAAACAGAACTACAACAATATAAGACAATAAAATTGATTTAAACTTATGGATTGTTTATTTTTAGAGTTTCTATTTAGTATGTTTAAGCCTCAGTACATCATGAGTAAATGAAACTGCATAGAAGAAAAATATTGTCAATGGGAGAAGACCATAAGATAAATTTGGGAGGGTCTGTGGCAGTCAAAATGATACTCATTGAGAACTTTGTGATTGTGCCTAGATGTGTATACAAGAGTACAACTGAATAACATACTAAATAGTACCATGTATTGTATTACTGTAGAAATTTATGTTACAAGAAGAAAACAGATTAAACACTAAACAGATAACATAATTGCACTTTAGGGAGAGGCAAGATACATTACAAATCAGATATTGTAAGGCTTATAAGAGCCTAACAGTTGAGAAAGTATTTCTTGTTTATAAATGGTGTCAGGTTAACCCTCTGATTAAAAATTCAACAAAACAAAAACCGCAACAAAAATAAAAAGAGATTAGAAGGAGAACTAACTGATCTGGAGGAATAGCTGTGGAAAACCCTTAGTCTAGGAAGTGGAACACATTTGGAACTAGAGAGATTCATGCTATTTTTCTATCAAGGCTTATTTACTGGAACAGTCCCCATCATTTTAATAATTGAGAGGTTTCCATAGAATGTATCTTGATCATATTCACTACCTCATTGCTTCACCTCTCACAGATCCAGATCTCCACCCTTGAGACCACTCCCCCTGAGACCAATTTGTAGTTCATATATATATATATATATATATATATATATATATATATATATATGGAGAGACTATCTGACAGTAGCTGTCTTGCTCCTTAAACACTTAGAATCTTTTTGTACTTGCTTGAATAATATTCCTGAGCCTTAAATATAGGAGGTATTTTGTAACTGTTTTAATTCAGGTCAGGCACCCCACAAATGATCCATCTCCATGTTTGACCAGTTGTGTCTTTTTGTTGTCATCATTTATAGTTTTAACTTAATTGACTTTTATCTAATTAGCATTATTATTTATCAACCTTTAAATAATTTACTGTATAACTTGGTTGCTTCATTTGCAATGGCATCTCTGCTTATCAAAGAGGTTTTTTTTTAAACAAAGAGTAATTAACATAATTTTAAGAATTCTAATTTTTTGCACTATTTACATTTGCCATGTTTGTTCTATGACAATGTAAACTAGCTTTGCCTCAAACTTATAATCTTCCTACCTTATTTTCTCCAGTGTTGCAATTACAGGTTTTTGAAACAATGATCATCTTAATTATTACATATTATTTACTCAGGTTAATGTAGGTTGAATTATGTCTCTTCAAAGGACACATTGACCTGCTCATCGCTGGCATTTATGTGATCATAGTTGAAAAAAAATGTTAGGTCTTATAATTAGCTGAGTCTATTGACTGGTACCTATAAACAAGGTGAATGTTTTCTTTGACATGAGGATAAATACAGAGAAGGGTATGCACAGAGGTATAACTTTCAGTATCACAGAAGGAGAAGGTACTCAGGAAACTCAACAATGTAATCTATAAGATGAAAATCAGTAGTTGCCAGGAAGCTAGAACAGTGAGATGATTCTATTCTGAGTTCTTAAGGGAGAATATGACTTGCATCATCTTGTAATTCTGAAGTTCTATCCCCCATGACTTTCAGAAAGAAATTGTTATATTAATTCATCCAGGTTTCAAGTCTCTCTCTTTTTTTTTAACCTGAATTTTTTCTTTTTTTATTGGTTATTTTATTTATTTACACTTCAACTGTTATCTCGCTTCCAGATTTCATCTCTGAAAACCTACTATCCATTCCCCCTCACCTCTATTCTATGAGGGTGCTCGCCCATCCACTCCTGCCTCACCATTATAGCTTTCCCCTATGTTGGGGCATCGAGCCTTCAAAGGACCAAGGGTCTCCTCTCTCATGGATGCCAGATAAGGCAGTTCTTTGCTACATACGCAGCTGGAGCCATAGGTCCCTCCATGTGTATTCTATATTGGTGGTTTAATCACTGGGAGCTCTAAGAGATTTCAATTCTTATTTTAGCTCTGGGAAGTTAACATACTTTACAAAATGTATTTTGAATTCTGAATCTACTTTCCTTATTGAGTTGTGACAAAAAATGTAGAATGGTATGTGGTTGCTTTTTTATCTGGACATCCTGTAAAATATCTGATTTTCTTATTGTACCAATTTTTGATTTTGGAAATTTCTGCATCCTGGCAACATCCTTGTGTAAATGACATGAGAAGGTAATAAGGTAGATAGCCCATCCTCTTCAGGAACCCCCTATACTCTGTGGCTAATACTTCTTGTTAATACACACTGAGGTACTTTTTTGTCTTTATTCTGGAACAGAAATTTAAAGACGTTTTCCATTTTAGCCCATTTTAATTGAAACAATTTTATGTGAGCCTAGATATGCAAATATACAAAATAAGTACTCAAAGTAGATATTTCATAATAATGAACCATAAAGAACTTTATTTCAAAACAATTCTGTAGTATACATAAATACATGCATGCATATATAATTTTGACACTGATAAATGAAAGCAAATTAACAAAGAGCAAGATTGACTCACTTATATAAAAAATTATATCTTAGCTCTTATTTTACAGTTCAGCATCTTAGACTCCTTAGTGTTTTTAAGTCATCAATGCTGAGATTGTAACTTCATGTCAAACAGTGTAGCACAAAGTGGCCGAATTATTTTAATGGCCATCTTGAAAATTGTTGGAATTTCTGTCTAATTTTAAAATATTTTTGTTTTGTTTGCTGATAAGTGTCATAATGAGATGTGCCATTTCAGCAAACTCTGGGATCAATTGAGACATAGTGAATTAACATGAGTAGGAAGCATAGAGAAAGATTCCTAATGTTAACTATAGGCATCTACATGTACAAACATACATACGAACCACATACACACAACACCACACACATACACACACACACACACACACACACATTCACACATTCACACATTCACACATTCACACATTCACACATTCACACATTCACATATTCACACACACACACAATTAAAAAATCCTTTTTAATGATTTTTGTGACTTCTCTGCTGAGTCATATGGTACCTTATGATTTCTAGTCCCACAATTAAAGCAGGTGAGCTCTAAAATTTACCTTCATTAATAAATATTTGAGTCATCTGAAAATATTTTTAAGTTGCAAATTCTTCCTGAGTATGCTAATTCAATATTCCACATTTCTAATTAGCAATTTAATAATACTTTTGTTAGAAACAGCAAACAAAAAGTGTTCATACTTTACAATATAAACCAGTAAACTTGACTCAGTAACATATATTGGAAAATTACATATTATTATTAATATTAATCCTTACGACTGAGCATCATGGCCATGAATGTTGAGAGAAAAACATAATTCTCTAGGTATTAGAACTTTTCAAAAGCCCTTTAATTGGTGTAAGGATTAATAATAGATTTCCCAGTGAATAGGTGTTTTTGGAAACAACACATTCTTTGAAGATATATAGAATTTTATTAAGTCTTAAATATTCAGACATTAAATTGCCTTTCAGCTTGTTCTCTCTGTGAACACTGCCTTTAAGTGGCACAAACTTCATAGTTTGTTTTCTCTACCTTCTCCCCTTTGTTTCATCAGCAGCAATCATATCTGGAAATCATGTAACCACTTTTATCAAGCTGAGAATCTTCTATCCTCAGGGTATACACTGACCACAGAAGAATTTGCACAAATCAAATTTAAAGTTTTCTCCTGAGATTGGATATCTTAGTTACTTTTTAGTTGCAATGATACCATGAACAAGGCAACTATGGAAGGAGTTTATTGGGGATGATGGTTCCAGAGTATTAGAGTGTTACTTCTTTCTTCTAAATTATGATATGTAAAAAGAGAGCTTACTGAAAATGAAGCAGCTTTTGAAACTTCAAAGCCACCTACAAGGACATACCTCCTAATCCTTCCCAAACAGTTCCACTAACTGAAGACCAAACATTCAAATATATAAGATGATGGGAGTTCTTCTCATTCAAATCACAACACTGGGCGCATGGAACATGTAGATTTAAAATGTTGAATCTACAAAATATGTGTGTTGAATTCATATATTGGTGGAACCCAATGGAGGTCTAATGTGGTTGTTGTCCACTCATATCAGGCAAATAATGCCTGATACTGAAAAATCTAGCCAGCTTCCCAAGACTTGAGATGTAATGACCTTAGAAAAGAACGTACTATTGCCATTTTGTTAGAGCATCATAATTCCTTAATATATCATAAGTTGTATTCTTGTATATACTGGTAAGTATGGCCATTAACCCTCATCAAAAAGGCTTCTCTTTAGACTTTCTAATAAAAATTACAACTGGACATAATGTAGTGATCAACAGATCATGAAAATCACAATCCCAGAGGATATACTTCACATCACTGCAAGACTGTTAGAAGCAGAATACATATCTGTCTACTATAAAAGTGTCTACTATAAAACAGTCTTAAACATATGGTTGCACAAACAAAATTTGAACAGTGACAATCTCAATAGATATGTTAATGTGAAAGTGTGATAATTTCATGGGGCCCTATTTATAGACATAGACATAGAACTATAAGTAAGTGATAATTATTGAGAAAAGAAGAGTTAGACATTTCCAGGGATTAGATTCCTAATTGTTTTCCAATACTATGTGGTCATATCTAAAATAATATATACAAAACAGTGGCAAAAAGATCAAGCATGTTGCACTAATATATTTGTAGACATGTATGTAGCAATAGCACTTGAGGAAGAAACATTATTAATTTGAAGGTGAAGTGGGAAACTTGGAAAATGTTGGAGGAAAGAGGAGAAAGGACTTGTAGGAAGAAAATGGAAAAACAGCAAGCAGATAATTATGTTTGAATTTACAAATATCTAAAATCAAAGAGGAAAGTAAAATAATGATTTAAAAACCTTGATGCTCAGAGAACTTAATTTTAACATTTAAGGGACTTATCAAAGACTTTCAGAGATCATACACAATTTTCAAAGAAAACAAGCTAAAATATTAGCTACCACACTGTTCAAGAGGTTTTGAGGTTCATTCAAATTGATGGTTCTTTTTATTTCCAGCCACATAATAAGAACTCATTGCTTAACTCACTGTCTCATAGACACAGCTATGGACTAGGTTCTACCTCATGTGTAATGTGTTTTTAGAACCTTGACTCCCTATGCGTCTTATATTCTTGAGACCTTTCTTTGGAAAGTACCTATACATGGCCTATCAAGATAATCATGTCCAGCATTTAAATTCAGGGTGTCCTGCAGATTTTTCTTGAAGAATTATGTAACAGAAGTAATGCCCTCTGACTTCTGAGGTATGCTCCCTACAACAAGCATGGTATTTTTTTTGTTACCTCTTTTCATCTTTAAGAAACAGTTCCCTGTGTTCTTCATTCTTCAAAAAGCCTGCAGTGAGAGTCTATTTAAAAATAAGTCAGGCTTATTCAGCTGAGCTCAGTTCCAGCTTATCATTTACTAAAATAAAGCCACAAAAATAGGCCACAGTGATGCTGGTAACATACTTTCAGAATAAAGTAACTTCCTTCCAAGCCTGAATACTCAAGTTCAATTCCTTTGGCCCACATTTTAGCTGGAGACCATGAACCACTCCCAGTCATTGTCTAACCCCCATACATTCACCAGTGGCTCATCCACAACTTTAAATATACAATAAAAATTGAAGATGATTATTTGAAAGAAAAAGCCATAACAAGACCATATTTTTAAGATATGATCAATCACGCCATGATATTGTGAAAAAAATTTTACTTTCTGTCAGAAAGGTTTATGATGACTTTTTAATGAATATAAATAGACCTAAGAAACACTTTCACCATCCTGAATATACTAGTTTTAGAGATGTTTCTTAGTATCCTGGGAGTATTTTTTCATAAATTATAGTAAGATCACAGATGCTATTATTGAAGATTACAAACCCCAGAGCCAAATTCTTAAATGACTATTTATCAGTGCAGAACTATGAGTAAGTATAAACTTTAAAATATTTCAGTCATTTTGTTATGTTTGTTGTTTTGAAACAGGGTCCATGAAGCCCACATAGTCCTTGAACACCAGGTTTTCCTGCTTCCAAGTCCTGGATACTTAAAATAATATAAAGATAATAATGTCTTTATAATTAGCCTTCCCGTCTCTCACCTAATTACCATTTTGGAAGTATTTAATTAAAAACAATATTTTTATCTGAAAAAAGTTGAATGATTTTTACTTATATATGTTTGAGGTATAAGTTATTTTCTTAGTAAAAAGTAAAGTTTTCTTAGAAATAATTCAAGGCAAGAAAACAAGACATAATCTCAACATTAGAATTTTGAAGTCTTTCATGGATAATATATATATACACTCTTAGCCTAATTTATGTAGTTACTGCAACCTGTATTTTAGGGTCAGTGCCATTTCTGAACATATCTAGATTCTCTAAAATGGTTGTATCATACTCCATCTAGTGGGCACAGAATTACTGCTGTCAATAGATACATTCTAAATGTCAACATGCTGAATTCTATAAGGATTATTTCTGCAAACATCCATCTTTCCATTTTTCAATAATAAATGTTAATTCAATTTCTACCATAATTTACTAAAATTCACTACTGTTATGATTAGTTATTAAGATTGTTTGTGACAGCAAGTCTGTGAAGTCTCTTGATTTAGATTTATGCTATATTCTCTTAAAAGACAATGATATTCATGCAGCATTAGTCCTCTGTATCAAACACTTCAGTTTTCTTCAATTATTAAGCTTGATGAGTAAGTTAGGACATTATGATGGTTATCACTTACTCTATATTGTTTAAGTTACTTAACATACACTGCTAACCCTTTCTGTATAGTTTGTTCCTTTATTAATAATTACACTAATCTTCCAAATATATTTCATATTAGCATATCATGTTCTCAATAGTAAGGTCTTACTTACAAGGACAAATATTTATTGTAACACAGGATTAGATTTCAACATATTATTAATTATTTTGTCCCCCATGTGATCATGTGTTTCTAAAGTATTTTGACCTGATGATATCTTCCATGACAACTCTTATTCACTCCATAGGGGGCATACAGGTGATTTTCATAGCATAAATTCAAGTATTATCTAATGGATTTGTTTTGAACATTAAAAGACATTACTATCAACCAGAAGTTTGTGAATATGTTTGGCAATAAAGACAAACAAATTTAATTAAACAACAACATTTAATAGAACACCATTTTATGCCTATACATTGGCGTAATTAACATATATAATAGAATATCAGCACATATATGATAGAATATTAATGAGTATACATACATACGTATGTATGTATAGATAGCTCCATTGTTTAAACACTATAAACATTTTGTGGAAGTATATTTCCTTGAATAATAGTTTTCAATTCTTTTGAACATATACGTAGTAGTAGGGTGGAATTATCAAAAGATATATTTTGATTTAACATTATATGAAAACATCAACAGTCTTTCTCTATGGTTCATGAACCAATATTTCTCATTCCCGTTAGCATTCTGTCTGTGTTATAATTTATCTACATACTACCAATGTTTAAAATTTTCCTTATTAGTACTATAGCCACCCTAGCAGAGGCAATATCTTACTGAGGATTAATTTCTCCAGCACAGTGATGATATTTTGCAAGACTATAATGAATATATTTGTCTTTCAAAACATAATTTTTATGAAATGTAAGCATTTTTAGTAATCTTTGACATTTCAAATTATAGTAAAATAAAACATGCTAATTTTCTAGGTATTATTCTCAAAATAAATGATTTCTTCTGTATTGGAATTCCATTACTGTGGATAATATATGACAGAATTATATACTCCAATCTTTGCACTAAATCAATAGTGATAGAATAAGATTCATGTGTATTATTTCCAAATTTGTTCATAAATCTAAGGCTTTGTCCCATTATGTATCTTTCAGATGTCTCTTAATACCCATTATTATAATAACTTTGCTATCCACTGAATTCTAAAAACTATTGAAGACCAAATATTTGAAGCCTTCCACACTCTGTTTTCCTTTTTTTATGCCACATTTTTTTGAGTCAGAATCTATCTTTGGTTCTTTAGCTACTTTTGTGTTGCTATGTAAAATATTTTGACCAAGGTACAGTATAGAAAAAAAGGTTTATTGGTCCAATAGGCCTAGACTCAATGATGCAAGAGAAAAGCAATGGTGGCAAGAACAGGAAGCTGAGGACTTGCTTGTTGAATCACAATCAGTAAAGAAAGTGAACTGACAGATGGCTTTAAGACATTAAAGCTTGCATCCAGTGACATACTTCCTCTATGAAGGCCATATTTTCCAAACTTACTCAAATAATGCTACCAGCTGAGTTAAAAATACCTGAGCCTATGGGGAATATTTTTATTCTAGCCACCACACGTTAGGAAATTTTCTTTAGCCTCAGGAAATAGCCTTTGATACAGCTTCCACTTTGGCCAATGCTGCCAACCAAGTTACAATTTCAGTAAGGACCAAAAGAATAACAAGCTATTTTATCATTCACATAAAGCTTTTAATATAAAATTTCCAATGACAAAAAACAAGTCTGGGGGTTATATTTTCAAGTAAAGATACACAATCTCCATGATACATTAGTTAACAAAATAAACAAAGAATATCTAAGTTTAAAAAAATATAAGTGATTTAATGAAGCCAATCATGATGATAAGATTATTTTACCCAATTTTAGCAAGTAGGATTCTCAGCCTCTGCTCGAAAACCTCCAGAACTAAGTAATTCAGTTTTAATGTGCTGAAGAACACAGAACCATTTATTAACTTAAGTTGGCACTAATAATAGATGCTTTCTCAATATAGTCTTTAAAGCTTCTTATCCTCATTAGGGGAAGAAATTCATAATACAGGAGTAGTTAAGACCATATAAACTGACTTTCCATGCCACCAAATAGATTTGATAACAACAACAGCTATAGTAAAGAATAATGACTGTGTTCTATCTTCTTTATTGGGGAATACTCCTATTAGCTATCATTATCAGCTAAACTCTATTTACAACTGTGAAAAATAAATGCCTATAGTGGTCATTATCAATATGCAGAGCCTTCCAAAGTAAATATCTGATAAGTTTAACAGCCTGTTCAGCTCCCACAGGCTGTGACCAATTGCTAATTGCTCAGTAAACCTCTCCCCCTTAATAATAAATAAAATAATAAAAATGTTGGACTTCTATTCCTTGGAACTTAGTTTACAGTGTACTGCTTGGATACAAGGATAAATGTTAGCAGTCAAAACACAAGTAGGGATTTATTAAAAATGTAACTCTGGCTTAAAATGCATGCATGCATTCAGTAAAATGTGTAAATAAACCCACTAGCTGACAGCATGAGAGAATGGATAAAATGGATATGTGGACTCAAAAATAGACGTTGGGTTCTGTTTTCTCCACTTAATTCCCAATGAAGAAAATTACATAACATTCTGAGACTGTTATTTTCGTTCATAAACATTAGTACTACTTGGTAGAATTGTGACTAGTACCAAATAAAGTAACAGATATGTAAACATTCTTTCAGCATATTTCATTAGGAAAACTTGCATTGAATGTAAGCTCTAGAGACCCATGTTTATCGACTACCGTCATATGGAGAAACTGGGCTATGACTGTAGTTTAGTGATTGAGCATGTGGGAGTCATGTGCAAGGTCATAGGTTCAATCTTGGGCATGGCAAAAAGAAAGTGAAGGCAAGATACCCTAATATGTGTATGTGTATATGTATATATACATATGTGTGTGTATGTGTGTGTATATTCCATCAAAACTATGACCCTATGCAATCAATCTTATATTACCTTCCTTTGACTCAACCTCAGTTTACTGTGGGGACCTTTCAGTGTTTTATCTTTCATGTATTGTTCTTTATCTGAGCATATACATACTAACTCTCATTGCAAAAGCAAACAGAAAGGTTTACACTGCCTCATCTGCACATTCATGTGATTTATTATAAAGGAATAAATAAATACCATATTTTAGTTTTTACATCTTACCATATATCATAATAATTTATTTTGTTTAAAGATCTATAGAATGCTTATTAAAGAGGGAGAGTGGTCATACTTTTCAGTGCCATGAACACAAACGGGAAAATGTTTCAGTTATAAATGTGTACTTCTTTACTAACAGTCATTTTAGAGACCAAAATGGAGATCATTCAGCATAAGACTAGGAAAAAAAAAAATTAGCTCCTAGTTTCACAAGCAGGAAGGCCCAAGGGATGATGCTTCAATTCCAATTAGAAGGAAGAACAATATAATCACTGGAGACAGAGGAAGGGATGAACTTGGGTGGGAAAGAGGAGGAAGAAGTGGGGGGAAAGAACAGGATCAGGCCAGGGGGCAGGAGAGAAACCCAGAGGGCCAGTAGAATGAATGGAAATATGCAGATCCTTTGAGTGATGAGGGGATACTCTAGAATGTACCAAAGACCAGGGAGGTGAGACTGTCAGGAAACCATGATGGTGACCTTAGCCAAGATGCCCAACAGTGGGGAAACTCAGAGTCTACCTCCAGTAGATAGATAGGGCCTCATGTGTAGGGAAAGTGTTACCAACTCACAGTAAAAATTTCTAACCCAGAATTGTTCCTGTCTAAAAAATAATAAGAGTCCAAAAAATGGAAAAGAGACGGAAGAAAAGGCAGTCCAGTGACTGGCCCAACTTAAAATCCATCTCATGGGGGAAGCATCAAGGCTTGACACTATTACTGATGCTACAATGTGTTTATAAGTAGGAGCCTATCTTGGTGATCCTCGGAGAGTCCCTACCAGCAGTTGACCGAGACAGATGCAGATATATACACCCAATCATTGGACTGAAGTCCAGGAACTCTATGGTTAATTTAGGGGAAGGATTAAAGAAACTGTAGGGGAGGGCAACCCAGAAGAAGACCATCAGTCTCAGCTAACCCAGACCCCTGTGAGCTCCCAGTGACTGAGTCACCAACCGGGCAGCATATGTGGGCTAGTCCAAGGTCCCTGACACATCTTGAGCAGAAGATTGCCTGGTCTGACGTAAGTGAGAGAATATGCCCCTAATCCTGGGGAGACCTGTGTCTCCAGGGAATGTGAATGTATGGTGGGGGCCAGCACCATCTTGGATGCAAGAGGGAGGAGGAATAAGATGAAGAACTGTGGGAGAGGGGACCAGGAGTGGGAACAATAGCTGAAATATAAATAAATAAAATATTTTAAAGTAATCTTTAAATTTTTAATAAACTACTTTTTGTCTAGGAATTTGGGTAATTCAATGAGCTTATTGTGGTTGCTTGCATGAGAGTGAGTGATGGTTTATTCAGACAAGTCATCGCATGGCTCAAAGGAAATGCCTTTTCCCCCCATGTCATCTATTAGGTAAGGTGTATATGTCCATTCAAAACAAAATATTGTCTCACTCAGTTGTGTGTTTATTTTGCTTAGGCATCTCAGTTGCTACAATTTTGAGCATGTAATAGCCATATCATGCCCAGAAATCTGTGTACATCTAGCCTTTTATTATGACTCTTACAGTTTTTCAATCCTTCTTCACTAGTTTCCCCCAAGTTTTGAGGAAATGATATGGATAACCTATCTGTGTCTGACTTCAACAATCACAGTATTTCAGTATTTTGAACAGTTATGCCTCTTTGTATTTATTTTTGAAAGCTGCAAAATAAAAGTTCTTTAAACATAGCTGACAGCAACAGTAATCTCTTGGTAAAAACAGTTATGTGAAGTAAGTTTTATAAGTACATCAGATGCATTTGGTAAAATGTCCAATCAACAAGGAGTATGGTAACTCCAGCAATAGGGACTTACTATTGAACTCTGGTGGGCAAACAACACTGCAAGTAATCATCTGATGCATTTTGGAGGGAAGGGGCACTCAGAAAGATCTCTGACTTCCAATTCCTAGAGGGGTAGCCCAAGGCAGCTAGCTGAGGTTTTTAACTAATAACTTATAACTTGTAGGAGCAGCTTTATGTACCTGGGTGTACTCATGCAGTTTATCCTCCATTCAAACTAGTTTCCTTCCCTCTTTCCCTCCCTCCCTCCCTCCCTTCCTTCCTTCCTTCCTTCCTTCCTTCCTTCCTTCCTTCCTTCCTTCCTTCCTCCCTCCCTCCCTCCCTCCCTTCTTTCTTTCTTTTTTCTTTTCTTTCTTTCTTTTTTTCCCTTTTTTTTTTGCTAACCAACCATTTTGGAAATGTTGGCATATGGGAGAATGAGACATGAAATATTTTTAGAACATGCATGATTATATTTGTGAAGACAAATTTTACATAGTGAGAATATTGCTTCATTTAACTTTTAAAAATAAATATTATGTATGAATTATCATTTACTACTTTAAACTTTGTTGAGCTGCCTAAGTTTTAATTGACATAACTTCCTAACTGATGTCCTCCTCCCCTCCCCTCTCCTCCCCTCCCCTCTCCTCCCCTCCCCTGCCCTCCCCTCCCCTCCCCTCCCCTCTCCTCTCCTCCCCTCCCCTCCCCTCCTCTCCTCTTCTTTCCTAAAGTAGCTTCTTTTTTTCATGTCCTTATATGAATTTATTGTATCCTATCTCTTACTTATTCTGTCAAATAATTCTCTGAATCATCACTTTATCTAGCTCTCAATTAGGCATCATTGTTTGAGGTTAAAGGTGTATACTAAAGGTTTGTGTCTATTTTAGCAAGAGGCATTAACAGTGTTTTTCTGTATCTCAGTGGGATCACACTGACCTAGAAGGTCTTTGACTGTGATCTCTTGTCCAAGCAGCCATGCTTCTTGAACAAACTCCTCTATTGCCAAAAATGCTCTTATGTTTTACATTATGAGACAAAAAACCCTTCAACTCTAAAATTTAAAAACAACATTTTCTTCTTAAGTTGTGTGTTTGTCCAATGTTTATGTCTACTGTACATGTGCTTGTTGCATGGATGTCATATCATGTATATGAAGATAAGGGGAAAAGCTTTTATTCTTCAATTCTTTTTTGTCCATCTTTGTAGGAATTTGAAAGACAGAATTTTCAATCATCAGGCTTAGGAAAAAAATATACCTTAGATACTAAGCCATCTTCTAATGCCCAGATAAAAGTGGTTATTTTATTAAATTGTTTAGACTATTCACATTTTCAATGACAAATATACAATGATGCAGAAATACCTGTTTTAAATGCATTGTAGTGCTCCATAAAATTAAATATAAAAAGGAGAAAATCCATTAAATTCCATTCTTTCTTAAATTAAAAAATTAGGCAATAGAGAAATCATGTTTTACCATTGTCACCAGTTTCTACATTCATTTTAAGAAAGTAAAATAATATTTTTGAAAACTATAAACTTCTTATTTCTTTTTTTAGAATGATATAATAAAGTTTTTATTGTGCTGAAAGCACCTATTATAAAAATTCACTTTGTCTGTAGATTGATTTCCAGAGTGGTTGTACCACCTTGCAATCTCACAGAAAATGGAGGACAGTTCCTCTTTCTCCACATCCTTGCCAGTTATCCGTTGTCACCTGAATTTTTTGATCTTAGTCATTCTGATTGGTGTAAGGTAGAATCTCAGGGTTGTTTTTATTTGCATTTCCCTGATGACTAAGGAGTTTGAACATTTCTTTAAATGCTACTCAGCCACTCAAAATTCTTTTTAAAACTAATGGGTTATTAGTTTACAACACTGAGCTAGTATTTGCATATTCTTCCTTAAAATAAACTGAAAACCTATTGTCATAGTATTCAAGAGAATTCCTAGCTTTAGAGATATAAGAACAATATCTCTTTTCCAAGATTTATTTATAATTTTTATTGATGTGTATATATGTATGACTGCATTAATCAATGAATACCACCATGAGAGAAGAGGCTGCAGGTGACCAAATAAATTAGATCTCTGGTACTTATAGGTGACTGTGGGTTATCTGATGTGGGTTCTTGCTACAATCCCAGAGTCTGTGCAAGAACCATTAAATGCGATTTGCTAATCTCTAGCTCCAGCTCTACAGGAATACATCCAGAGTTCTATGTGAGCAGGTTCTATGCCAGGGTAATGTTCTGATAAATAAGGAACAAATATTAGCAAATATAGTAATTAGTCATGTTTACAGTTCTGTCACCTGGTATAATATGTTTGTTTGAGCTAAAGCCTCCTACTTATTGGAGTCATTAATGAATGTCTATAGCAGACAGTATTCTCACAATTCACCAATATTTGAGAAATGCAGAGTGAAAATATTTCCTAGATGAGTGTAGTCTCCTTCATATTTATTGGAAAGCAACCAAACCACCTGCAGAACTCACAGGAAGTCCAGGTTTAGATACTGATCTTACTATTCTCCCTCCAACTTTCCAAAATCTTTGAAACAAACAATAGATTGTGTTGTAAATATGTGTCTCCATCCCTGCATTCCTCAAATAAGGTACATTTTACTTATTATCATGAACAGCCTGATTTGCAGAGCGGAAACCTGGAATATAAACCAATATTTTAGTAGCCCTTTCACTTACCTCTTTGCATTAATGTTAAATGTGTTCTTTTTTGAGCATATATATATATATATATATATATATATATATATAGTTTCACACCAACTCATCTATAACAATATTTATCATAAATCTCACTATGTTGAAATAAGAAAATTGTGTCCATAAACTAGAATGTTCCTAAGATCAAACAAAATACAAAATTATCATCTTATTTTAAAGCAATAAAATAAAATTATGTATTTATTCACTTACCACTTATGTATGGAATCATGTAATAAATAAACCATAATTGTGAGGTGGTGATTCCAAATATTATTTTGAAAGCATAAACTGTCATCACAAAAATTAAAGTAAATAATAAAGAATTAACTCATTTCTACTTAGAACTAGAAGCAAAAATACTCAAGGGAGCAAATATGTAAACAAAACATGGGACAGAAGCTGAAGGAGGGTCCATCTGGAGACCATTCCACCTGGGTATCCATCCCATGTACAGTCACCTAAGGTAGACACTGATGTGGATGGCTGGAAGTGCATGCTGTCAAGAACATGATATAGCTGTCTCCTTAGAGGTCTGTCAGAGACTGACACATTTAGAGGACGATGCTCACAGCTAATCACTGATATGATCAAGGGTTTCCCAATGGAGAAGTTAGAGAGAAGACTGAAGGAGCAGAAAGGTTTTGTGACCCGAGGAGGAAAGCAACAATACCAACCAACCAGAGCCCCCCAGGGTCTAAACCACTAGCCTGAAAGCACATAGGAAGGGACCCATGAATCCAGCAGTATATGAAGGTGAGGATGGCCTTGTTGGGCATAGGTGGGAGAGGAGATTCTTGGTCCCATGAAAAATGAACAGAGTGTGTGGGGGGGGATGTGAGGGTTGGGAGGGGTAGTGTGGGCGGAGGGTAGGTGGGGGCAGAGCTTCATAGAAGCATGAGGAGGGGGGAGGGGATAGGAGGTTTCTGGGTGGTGGGAGGAAGTGGGGTAAGGGGATAAAATCTGAAATGTAAATATAATACCCAATTTTAAAAAAAACGATGAAAAAGCCGGGCGGTGGTGGCAGACTCCTTTAATCCCAGCACTTGGGAGGCAGAGGCAGGCGGATTTCTGAGTTCGAGGCCAGCCTGGTCTACAGAGTGATTTCCAGGACAGCCAGGGCTACACAGATAAACCTTGTCTTGAAAAACAAAACAAAACAAAACAAAACAAAACAAAACAAAACAAAACAGAAAGAAAGAAAAGGAAAAAAAAAAGGAAAAAGGTGATTTAATAAAACAAAGGGAAGAATTTAGAAATTTAGGAGAGAGTTTATGTTAACAGAAACAGCATCATAGAAACAGGAAAATCACACCCTCATAGAAGCAAAAGAAGGGGGGATGGGATAAGAGTTCCTGGGTGGTGGGGGGAATGGGGTAAGGGGATAAAATTTGAAATGTAAATGTTATAACCAATTTTTAAAAGGGGGGAAAAGAGAAAAGTTATTAGAATGAACATCTTTTAAAAAAGGTCAGCCCTCTAAAAAAATTATCTTGATACTAAAGCTTGTTTTGAGAATTGTATATTGCAGAATACACAGTCTTGGTGTATTTACTCATCAAGCAAGCTGAGCAGACCTGCTTGAACCTCTGATGTCCTGGAATTCCATCTGGATGCAGTGAAGACACAGTGCCAGAGGCTTATCAATTTACTCTTCCCCCCACCCCTCTTCTAATATCTCAACGCCCATAATCAGCTTGAAGAAGTTAATGAAGAGTCAGCGCCCCTATTCCCTGGGCTTGGGGACTAAGGTGGTTAATATTGGGCTGTCTTTCTAGGGAAATGTAGTGGTTTTGTTGGAACAGGGAAGATTAGCTAGGATTTATTACATAGCCATAACCTATTGGTAGAAATCTGTATAATTATTATCAAGATGAAGTTATAATTTCTTAAATAGTACAAAATTTACTTTGATTTCAAATTTAAGGTTTTCATTGGTACGAGCTTCTTATTTATATAAAAGGGAGATGAATATTGATACTCTCATGGGCATTGTGCCTGTATAACACATTTAGGAATACAAGGCTTAGACCCAGTCCTTCTTTAAATTTTTTAACTGATTTGAGATGGTTAGCCTGTGAGTTAATGGACTATAGCAAATTCATGGCTTTGAGTTTATTGTTAGGGTGTTTTCTATATTTTATTTAGATATAGCTGAGAGGAGTTAACAGACAACAGTCCAGATTACCTTACCTGGATAGTTGGTTTTCAAAACGTTAGAAGTCCACAGGATTGACGTTACAAACATTTCTATATTAATGTTCATATTGATTAGAGACCTGTTTGCCCTGACAGCTTCCTGTCATGGATTCTAAGAAGAAATTGAGCATCCTTGGAGTTACTCCATTTGTGTGGTGACAGCCACTAGGCAAGAATTGCCTCTTTCCATCTACAGACAAATTACTGTCCAGAAAAGGACACACATGCAGAATAGTCGACTGATTATATTTGCCTAGACAGAGTAATCATCCCTTAATAATTCTGCATCACTAATGTCTGTCAGATGATTCTTGGCCAGAAGGCTGAAGATTTGATGCTCCAACGTTCTGTAGTATAGGGACTGTCCAGTTGTTCAGTGGTCTCTATAAATTAGCTAAGTTTTAGAATCTATGCTTTGTGCTTCCCATAATTTTGTTAACTCAGTCATTCTGGATTTCTGACAGGGTTGAAAACCTATAGTCTCATATCCAATCCTGGCTTTTCACTTTGAGAGAAAAGATCTGAGTGGATGGTTTTCAGCTGACATTCATTCTAAAGCCAAGAAAAAAGCCAGGTTCAAAACTAAAAGTTTTAATAAGGAGAGATGACAGAGGTTCTGGTTAGTCAACAAAATGATGGACTGGGTATTAAGACTATCTCGTACCTCACTGATACAAATAGGCATAATTATGCTCTAACTGTATTTTGAGAGAAAAGTTTTATTTTAACAGGAAGTGTGATATGTAGGAAGAGCCAAGTGGGAAGGAGTACCAAGAGGAAGAGAAGGAGTAAGAAGAGGAGAAGAAGAAGGAGAGGAGACGCTACATGATGAGAGAGAGAAAGAGAGAGAAAGAGGAGGGGGTATGGAGGCAGATGTTCACGTGTCTCCACCAGTCAAAGTTAGTTGATATATCTAGGTTGGGTATTGGTATACACTTCTGACTGAGCAATACCAAACTTATAAAGCCTTTGATTAACATTTTTAAAAAATTGTATAAAAGCAAAAAGGAAAAGGGGGCATGAGATAGGGGTTTTCTAGGGAGGGGAAATGGGGACAGGGGATGGCATATGAAATGTAAATAAAATATCCAATAAAAATAAATAAAAAGATTTAAATATAAAAATAAAAGCATTAGAAGAAAAAAAGAATTAACTAATTAAATCTTATATTTATTATATAATAAATACAATTTTTAGTTCACAATAAAATGAATGGTTTACATCTTTTCAGTGGCCTAGAAGGGTATTTCATGAAGATTTTTCTGTATATATATATGTCTTTGCAGCTTTTATTTTTGACAATTTCACACATATATACAATCCATTTTGATTACATTCACCACAGTTGCTCAGTAATCACCTCTCCTCATGCACTTCTTCCCTCTTAGTTCTATTATGACTTTGTTGTTTTGTTTATATGCTGTGTCTTCATGAACACTCTATTCATTTCCTAAATCATTTTGGCAAGCATAATTTGTTCCAGTCTTTTTCATTGAGACTCTTCAGATATATATAATGTCCTTCTTCCATTCTATGTTCTGTCTTTGAATATGTACCTGTCAGTTGGGTTAAAATTTGTCACACTTTAAAATTTACTTCTTAATTATTAAAATTATATATTTTTGACACGTGTTTAATAACATGTCTACACTATTAGGGTAGGTTTCTTGTGTGAGCAGAGATAGGGACTACTTATTAGGGAATGAACAGTGCAATGACTACAACATTGAAGAAAATGACGTTTTTAAAAAAGAAAATATTGCTATATTACAAAATTAATATCTATGTAACTACATCCAACAACTTATATAATTAAGTAAGCTATTAAGAACATTAGATTAAACAACAATGAGATTCTATATATACTTATTTGAATGCATGAAATGTAAACACTGCACAGTTCTGAACTACAATATGAATGACAATTGAAACATATTATTCATTCTGAAAGGAGTTTAAAATGGTACATTCAACTTATGAAATCATTCAGTGAATTATTATAAAAATGGTCAACCTTACTATATAATACAGTAATCATGTTACTATGTACTAACAGATCTAAGTTACAAACATATGATCATCTTTCTTTTGTGTGTATATGTTTAAAATAAGTTTTTAATAACTTAAGTTAACCAGGCTGTTCTTAAAAATGTAAATAATGAGTGATATACACATGTATTGATGTTTATTTTTCTAGCAAAAAAGATATTGGTAAGTTTTAAATTTACTTTACTGAATGATAGAAGACCCTCTTTAAATTCTACAGACTAGGTGTTCATAATCACATGAGATTTTGTAAAAACAAAACTTTAGACAAATATGTACAGGAAAATGTGTCAGTGTTCTCAGAGGTTTCAAGGGCAGGCATTAAGTGAAGGTTAGGAAATATTGCAACAAATGGCAGCATTCTGACACACAGTATAATAGTGACTATGTCACTAAGAATATATCATCAACTCACATAGAAATGCATAGCATAAAAAATAAACTTTAAAGCATGAAAAATCTGATCACATTCAAGGACAGAATGCTGAATATTAAAAAGAACATTTTATGTATTCAAACAGTTTTAGTAAGAAAGACATGAGTAAACATTGCTTGCTTACAAGGTTTAGAAAGTGAGTGGCATGTATGTGATAGCACAGTAAGCATATAATATTTTACTTTAGTTAATAGAATCATTTATGATTAAACACATATAGTGGTTTCATTAATTAAGTAATAAATGTGATTGAGTGGGAGTCAAGTTTATCTGTGATGCAGGGGGAATTTATGAAGTATTGCAGGAATTAAAATTTTCACAGAGCAATAGATTGAGGCTAGATGTATTGAAACAATAAATTAAAACTGGACACACACACATCCAGGAGAGAGAGAGAGGGGGAGGGTGGGAGGGAGGGAGAGAGAGAGAGAGAGATCGAGAGAGAGAGAGAGTGAGAGAGAGAGAGAGAATGAATTTCTTAGGACCAGAAGTGGTTCAGATTTCAAAATTTTTATTTGTTTCCTGAATATTACATCTATATAATGAGACTGCTGGAAAATAACACTCAAATTTAAACAATAAGTTTATTTGTGGTTTATATGCATCTTATACACATAACCTGAATGTAATTTTATATAATATTTTTAGTTCACCTACCTGTTGGCTTCAATCTGCCACAGCTCCTAGGCAGAATTTTCCACAGATGACATAAAGTTATTGTTTCAAAAGCAACCAGTTGTGTAGAATCTGTTATTTGAATTTGCAGATTAAGTTGTATACCCAGAAATTATTTGTATAAGTACATGTTATATGCTAAAGTTTATACACAAGATGTGCTTAGGCTTCCTTAATTTTCAGGGCTTCAAAGCAAACATATCCCAGTGGCAACAAGATTATTCAATGTCAAATTGGTTTCCATAGCATTCTCCTAAAAACTCATTGAGGTCCCCTGGAATACATAGCTGACATATATTAGATAGATACATAGATAGATAGATAGATAGATAGATAGATAGATAGAGATTAGAAATTAGAAAGTATATATATATATATATATATATATATATATATATATATTAGAAATAATTGAATCTAAGAATATAAGGGGAACTATGAATATAGCTAAAAGATGTCCTTAGCATGCCTTGAATTCAGGCACAGTGTCTCCAATATGATATATAAAGAAATATTCAGTCTTGAACAATATGAGTAACAAAAGCAGCAGTAATCTTAAATAATGAATACTAATATAAAATGAGTTTTTTTCTAATTCAATATTCTCATGAGGAAATAATTCAATATGAAAACATACATGGAACCAATTACCTATGTAGATATTTTTGATAACTCAATAATATTGCATACTTTATATACATTATTGAAATACATGAATTATGTTTTCCAATTTGTACACATAATCTGTGCTTTAAAATTCATAAACTGTAGAGTGTGGGGAAAATAGACACAAAAGTAAACTTTGAATGGAAAAAAATTCTTACAAATACTACATGACATCACTCATTCAAGGCCCTCAACATTTGTGATAGTATGTAACTTGTTTAATGGGACAAAATATGACATTTTCATTCCATGATCTTCCTGCATAAAAATAACTACCTCCTAATGAAAAATAAATCATCATTCATTTCAAGATAGTAAAATCTTAAGACATGGTTGATTGGTAACACCCATAAATTACAAAGATTACTCAAAAGAGAAATTTCAGAAAGTGAAACAAACATGCAAACAAGAGGAAAACATTTGGACATAACAAATGTACCAGAATATTCTCCATCAAAAGTGGATATTATGGAAATGCTGAATTTGGGCTGGAAAGATGGCTCAACAGTTAAGAGCACTGACTGCTCTTTCAGAGGTCCTCAGTTCAATTTTCAGCAACCACATTGTGGCTCACAACCATCTGTATTGGGCATCTTATGCCCTCTGCTGTTGTGTCTGAAGACAGTGACAGTATATCCACTTACATGAAATAAATAAATCTATAAAAAACATAAAAAATAAAAAATAGTTTGAGATTTTTTCAGCTATATTGTATATCTTAGGGTCCATTGCACTGAGATCTCTGGGTTTCAGTGGAGGCACATTTTCCTGGGTGTTAATAACAGCATTTTTATGCTGGTGTCAGAGCATATGAGTTTAGGACAATTATGATTCTAGGTGTTGAGATATATATATATATATATATATATATATATATATATATATATATATATATATATAGTGTGTGTGTGTGTGTGTGTGTGTGTGTGTGTGTGTGTGTGTGTATTCCAAAATTTGTGTTGTCTCTTCTAGATCTTAGGAACACATTGCAGCTATGGGTTGCCTCGAAGAGAGTGCTTTTTATTCCCTACTTGGACTTGTCACTCAGATTCCTACATATTTACACACACAGGGCAGGCATAAACTATTATGCAATCAGAATAAGAATAATTCTGATCGCATACGATGGACTCATACTCATATCTCTTTATATTCAGGTCCATGTACTATCATCATTCATATGTAAATATAAATAAAGTCTATATACTTAGAAAAAATATTTTTCTTGACATGAGTTTGAACCTGAGTCTTTACACATACTATGCAAACACTATCCAGTAATCTGTAATCTTAATTTCATTTATACATTTTGGTTTTAAATAATCTTACTTAGTTGCCCTGTAAGGTTTTCTTGTCTTGTGAACTTGCTTAACCCCATGTGTAGCTCAGTTTACATGACTTCATATATTCCTAGAATCAGCTTTCATAAACCAATGTAATTGCTACATCAAGCAACTTTGATTTTATACTAGAGTCACACCTAAAATTAAATTTAGTAGAGTACTGATATGTACATGAAAATTGTACAGTACTATTTTATCTATCTGGAGAGTTTGTGCTATTACCTTAACAATATCAAAGTACCCAAATACATGATATTATTAACTATTTAGCAGTAAAAAGTGTTAAAGTAAATTTCTTCTTGATTATGTGGGCATTCTACAGTAAATTTGTTTACATTTCAAAATTTTTAGCAGGTATTAATGTCTCTGTGAATTTAAGTAAACATGTTAAAGGAAGAACATTATTTTAATCATAATATTTTTATTGAATATTACATTTATATTTCGGATTTTATCCACTTCCACATTCCCACCACCACCCAGGAAACCCCTATCCTATCCCCCTTTTCCGGCTTCTATGAGGATGTACCCCCACCTACACCTCCATTCCTACCTCCCCACCCTCGAATTCCCCCCTACTCAGGGATTAGCCTTCATGGAACCAAGGATCTCCTTTTCCACCTATGCCCAACAAGGCCATTCTCCCCTAGATATACAGATGGAGTCATGGGTCCCTCCCTATGTCCTCCCAGGCCGGTGGTTTAGACCTTGGGGAGCTCTGGTTATTTGGTATTGTTGCTCTCCTCATGAGGCCACAAACCCTCTCAGCTCCTTCAGTCTTCTCTCCAACTTCTCCATTGGGAACCTCTTGATCAGATGAATGGTTAGCTGTGAGCATCTGCATCTGAATATGTCAGAATCTGGTAGACCTCTAAGGACACAACTATATCAGGCTTCTATCTGCATGCTCTTCCTGACATCCACAACAGCATCTACCTTTGGATGTCAGGAAGAGCATGTGGATAGGAGCCTGATTTAGCTGTCTCCCTAGAGGTCTACCAGATTCTGACATATTCAGATGTAGATGTTCACAATATTTTTCATATAAAATATTAAGTTGACAATGTAATCTTATTTTAATAATCTCAATTTAAATAAATAAAGCAATCATTATTTTAACTCAAGTTAGCTTTGGATTATTGTGTATTGCACTAATATAAAACATTTAAAATTGAATTAAAAAATAGTAAGACAGAATGTAGTCTGTTTCTTTTCTTGTTATTGTGAAATAATACTCTGACAAACATCTTAAAAGAAAGAAGGTTAATTTTGGTTCACAATTTGAGGTTTTAGTTTATGCCAGTAATGATATCACAGCAGCAGAAGCTTAAGGAAGTTGGCCTCATTGTATCTATTAATCTAACTGTGAGGCCACTGCTTACTCCCAGCTTATAAATGTAAATACTGTACTTTTCTGGATATCTTGCTGTTCTGGTCATTACTATGGATCACAGGTATTACAGCAGGTTAAGATTTTGATTACTTTTCTCCCTTAGCAGCTTGAATAGTTCCTTCTAGTACTGTGGGTTCTAGTCTCTAGAAAGAATGCTTCAGGACCAACAACAGCTGGAATCCTTGAAGTCCTGTATTTAAAGCATACGGTCTCTCCACCAATAGAATCTTATCTTCAATTCATGGAGGCAACTAAAGATAATAGCAATAGTGTATACTCTTGAGAAAGAGCAGAAATCTCTTGAACTCTACAAACCAAAAATTCAAAAGGAGGTTTCACATATTTGTTACTAATGCTTTCAAAGAGACACATTACCATTCCACATTACATATTTTAATTTAAGTTACACACACACACACACACAGAGAGAGAGAGAGAGAGAGAGAGACAGAGAGAGAGAGACAGAGAGAGAGAGACAGAGAGAGAATTTTAAGTAAACATAAAATAATACAATTCTGAATGGCTTTCCTTCAACACTCTTAGCGCTATTTATCCCTCCTCCTTCCCTCTCCCTCTTTGTTGTCTCCTTTCACTCCCCAGAAAGGCTAAGTCTTCTGATCTCTGTTAGTTTTATTTTCTCTTTGCACAGCATCTGTGTCCCATGGTGTTTTTTCTCTCTAAAGCTCCATCCCTTTCCACAACTCCATGGTACCTTATTAGTTTTCTAGTACTTTAGGCTACTCAAGGTGATACGTTCACATCTAAAGATCTGAACTAGGTTCCACAAATATAAAAGAATGTCATAATTTACTTTTTGAGTTGCTGTGGTAAAACACCATGAAAAAAAGCAACTCAGAGAAGAAAGAATCTATTTAACTTAAATATCCCACTAACAGTAAATCATTGAGGGAAACCAAGACAGGAACTAAAACAGGGACCATGTTTGTGCAGTGGTCTGAATTCCATGTCTGCTCTCTTATGTAATCCAGGGTCACCAACTGCAAGGTAGAATATCCCACAGCTTGTTGGACCATCCCACACAAATCATTAATCATGAGAATGTGTCCCACATGCTTGCTTATGAACCAATATGGTGGAGGCATTTTCTCAATCGATGTTCCCTCTTCCTAGACAATTCATGTTTGTGTAAGTTTGACCAAAAGATCTGATAAGCACAGAAAATATGTGGTGTTTGTCTTTATTGATCTGTGATATCTCATTTAGTAATTTATTTTCTAGTTTTATCCATTCACCTGTAAATTTCATAATTTTATTTTTCTTTACACATGATTAGTATCACATTGTATATATATTATATGTTAACTATCCTTTCAGCAATTAAAGAATACTTATAGAACAAGTTATACATAAGTATTAGAACTTATATCCAACTTATATCCCAGTGTTCAATAAGTAACACTGCTTTCTTAGTAATATTTGGGGTGGAATATCACAAACCTAATAAGCTATTCCATTAACCTTTTCCTTATGCTATATCAAAATATTATATAATTCAGAGCTAATATGAACATATTTATCTCAAATTCATTGATATCCTCCATAATCTGTTTTAATGCAAAAGCTGCATTAACACGTAATCTGACATTGAAAATAGGCAAACACAAAGTTAGGTGACTAACTGATGAACCTAAATTAAAATGTTTGTTTTCTATTTAAAAGGTGTCATGTTAATGAGTTTTGAAAAAAAATATTCTCAAAAGCTGGCCTTCCAGATGGCATGGATCCCGGTGCACACATAAATATGCCAGAGACATCACCAAAATGGTGTTTCAGGCAGCTGTGGGCACTGGCTGCTCTGCCTTGGGAAGCTTGTGAAAAGCTACATCCAACATTTTTCTTGTTCAGTATGTCATGCCAGTAGAATACCAAAAACACTAAGGAAATTCCAGTATCAGTTACACAGAAATAGTGGAACCATGTCAAATATGTTCCCTCCTGTATGTCCCAGGATGTACAAGGGCCTCCCTGATGAGTAAAAGATAAGAACGTATTCTATTATGGACCCCAGTTGCCAGATGATTCACATCTCCATTTGTAGAAGCATTTTTCTGAATTCTTACAAAATGATATTATTTAATTATTCCCCTTAATGCCTTTAATTAATGTAATGTCTTAATCCTTCTCAACTTGGCCAGAAGACAGTAAAATTTCTTTCTCCTTCTCCTCTTCTCCCTCCTCCTCTTCTTTGCATTATTATTGGAGGAAAAAGAGGTTGAACTCTAATACAAGTATATGCTAACAAGGAAACTAATGACTAATTGACACTCAGGCAACAGTGGGATTGTGAAGTTTGTCCCTAATAACCTTGTCAATTTGGCCAATGCTGCTTCTGAATTTCAGCTCATATTTTAATACTCTTGAGTACATTAATGAGCCAACATGTCAAGATTTTGACGAAAAAAATTACATTATTGCCAAAGTAACAAAATTCGTAGTGGAATTATAAAGAAGTCAGTTGATGTGGCAAAATGCTTGGAGTGTATTCTAATATTCATCAATTACTTGGGAGCTTCTTGTCAACATAGGTCAAAATATTTATGATATTCAAATGGAGTAGCATCATTTGTGGGTGTTGGGCTGCTCTTCATAATGGTGAGAACTAATTTCTACAGATGATATGATTTTTGTGACATTTCTTACTCTTGCTCTCTATCTTTACTTTTGTTAGCAGCCTAGTTCTACAAAGACCAGATCTGTTATTTTATTATATATTTTAATAATAATTAATATTTTAATTACTTGTTTAGGAGCTGAAAAGTTGTTCAGTCAATAAAGAGTTTGCCTTAAAAGCATGATAAATTGAACACACATTAAAAATTTTATTAGGCAGGGAAGCTCATTCTTGTACTTGAAATATTGAGGAAGTAAAGACAGGTAGATACTTACAATCACAAACCAAGGAGATAAGTTTACTATGTGAGGTCCAAGCCAATAAAAAAAACTTGCCTATAAGAAAACAGTGTGTAACTCCTAGGTCAGAACACTCAAGTTAATATTTAGGCCCAGGCCCATATGGAAGCATTCATATACAAGGGTACTAGCACATTTGTGAACATATAGGCACATGAATATGTACATACATATGCATGAAGCAAAATAAAAGTCCTGTACTCCCAGTGATATTTTGAATCTCAAATCAGCTATATTATCTTTGGGGACTAGTGACTACCATATTTTCCCTCCAAAGGCAATATGATATCTTGTTAATTTAATTTAATTTAATTTAAAATTTCAGTGCCATCCTTGATTTTATCAGTCTTTAAAGCTGAAATCATCAGTGTTCCTAATAGATAGCTATTAATAAAAAATATTGTATAACTGTCTAGCTTTTTTGTAATTAATTAGCATACTTGAAGAGTTTCACAAACTAGAGATAGTGTCAAAAAGATTAGAGTGGCAATAAAATAGGAAGTTATACTAACAACATGATGACTTTGGAAATAATTTTTTGCTTCCATTTGAGTTTTGATTCTCACAAACTTGTGATCTACAGCTTAGTAACTGCATTTTACCAAGTGGAAAAAGTAGAAGTTGGTGAATGAAAAGGATGTATTCAGAATCCTACTGCCAGAAAATTTAAACACATTACTATCCAAGCTCCATGAATTACTTAGACTTGTTGCCTTAGAAACCATCTTTAATGTGTTTTTAGTTTCTTAATACATGAGATAAAATTTGTGATTTTATCTTATTATTATTTGAATTTTAATAAAAAATACTTTACAGGCAAATATGAAACAAAAATTGACCTTTCCCTGAACTATCCATAACAGAATTATTGAACTTTGGATTTGGCTCCAGATTATTAGATATTTTTCTATACTTCTTTGTTTTTATTTGAAGGGGACAGGAATATGTTTATTTGCTTACACTTCCAACATCAAAAGCAGTGAGGGAAGGAACTCACACAAAGTAAGAACATTCAGAACAGTAATACCTATAATATCTACATGACTCTTAAACTGTCCAATGTCTCTTATAATGAAAGGTACAACCATGACTACTTTTGGAACAGAACTTCTATGTGCTGACTCAGAGGAAACATTTCCCAAAGATTTCACCTTCATGATGCTAGTCTCTTCTTAATCACTGCAAATTGCCGAACTCCAGCTAACCACCATCACGTGTGTCAGTAACACAGAGATGTAACTTCACATGTGTTAATCTCTTGTGAATCACAGAGGATCCTTCAGCTCCAGCTGACCAGAACAGGCTCTTAATTCAAAAAAGCAAGCAGCTCTGATAGACTTTATAAACTTCCCTTGTGAAACAAGCCAGACCTCCGGTTTTTTTTTTTTGTTGTTGTTGTTGTTTTTTTTTTTTTTTGTTTTTTTTTTTTGTTTTTTTTTTTTTGCACTACTCTCAACATCCTCATCTTCTAAGCTCCTAATAAATAGCTCACTGAGCTCTCAACACTCAATGTCATTTCTAACCCAAAGTTCCAAAGTCCTTCAACAATCATCCCCCAAACAACATGATTAGGGATATCATAGCAATAAACCACTATTCTGGTACCAACTTGTCTTAGTTATGGTTACTAACAAAGATATTAAAGACAATATCAGAAGATAATATCTGCATGTGTATGGATCCGTAGGATGAACATAGATCAATTGATCACCCTGCAAAAAACAATCCATAGATTCAATGCACCCTCCTTCAATAATTCCAACACAATTCTTCAAAGACCTTGAAAAGGACAATTATCAGTTTCATAGGAAAAAAACAAAACCAACAACAAAAGCCAAATCAGAATAGCTTACTCAATCCTGAACAATTAATGGATGAGTAGAGGTCTCACATTTCTGATTTCAACTTTACTGCAGAAAAATAGTAATAAAAACAGCATAATATTGGCATTAAAAACAGAAAGATTGATCAGTAAAACTGAACTAAAGGCCCAGAGAAAGACCTACACACCTACAAACATCTGACATTTATTTAAAAAGCCAAGAACACACACTGGAAAAAGATGCATCTTAAAAAATAAATGTTGGTGGTCAAATGATGTCTGTATGTAGAATTAAAATAGATTCATAAATATCATCCCACACATAACTCAACTTCAAATGGACCAAAAACTTCAAAATAAAACAGACACATCTAATCTGATGGAAGAGAAAAGGTAAATAGCCTTGAACTTGTCCACACAGAAGACTGATAGCACAGAACTAAGATCAACAAGTCCTAAATGGGAACTCATGAAACTGAAAAGACTATGCAACGCAAAGGACACTGCCATTTGTATAAAAAGCCTACACAATGGGAAATGGCTTTTTACCAACTCCACATCCAATATAGGACTGATACATAAAATATATAAAGAACTCAAAAAAACTAAATATCCAAAATAAAATCATTCCATGGGTACAGAAGTAGAAAGAGAAATATCAAAATAGAAAACTTCAATGGCTGAGAAATAAATGTTTGCTATTCTTAGCTAGCAGTGAATGTAAATCAAAACTACTTTGAGAGTCTGTGTTAGCATGGCTATGATCAACAGCAGCTTGTGTTGGGAAGGATGTCAAATAAGAGCAATACCCAAACATTGTTGTTTGGAGTACAAACATGTATTACCACTATAGAAATCAATATGGTGGATCCTCAGAAAGTTTGAATTTAATCTACCTAGCTATACCACATTTGGAGGCATACCTAAAGGCTATCACTCTTCTCCTGATTTAACTTTTCTATCATCCTTATAGGTATTAATATCTTTACAGCCCTATACTCTATGTATATAATTATTATAACCCAATGAGGTAAACTCACCAACCACATAAACAACTTACAACCATCACATACACGAGAACAAACACTCATAGCCTTACATATTATTCCACTTATTCTATTAAACATTAACCCCAAACTAATTACAGGTCTAACAATATGTAAATATAGTTTAAAATTAACATTAGGCTGTGAATTTGACAACAGGAAATAAACCTCCTTATTTACCAAGAAAGAATGCAAGAACTGCTACTTCATGCTACCATGATACTAATCCAAGTACCACAGGATACTTGCTCAAACATGCTTATTGCTGCTCTATTCCTAACAGCCAGAAACTTGTAACAACTTAGAGGAGAAACTCCCTCAACAGAGGAGTGGATAAAGAAAATGTAGTATATTTAGACAATGGAGTATTGTTCAGCTCTTAAAAAAAAAAAAAAAAAAAAAAGTGGCATCGTGAAATTTTCAGGGAAATGGATAGCTCTAGAAAACTCATCCTGAATGAGAAGTGTCAGACACCGCCGGGCAGTGGTGGTGCACGCCTTTAATCCCAGCACTTGGGAGGCAGAGGCAGGCAGATTTCTGAGTTCGAGGCCAGCCTGGTCTACAGAGTGAGCTCCAGGACAGCCAGGGCTCCACAGAGAAATCCTGTCTCAAAAAAACAAAACAAAACAAACAAACAAACAAACAAACAAAAAAGAGAAGTGCCAGACATAAAAAGACAAAGAGGCTAGCTAGCCATTAGAGGAAGAAATTAGGGAACTCACATGGTTCTCTTACCAAGGGAAAAATAGAATAGACTGTATGTATAGACTATGGGTCAAAGAATCAGGATGTGCAAGATTGGGTGAGGAGACTGGAGAAATAGGGTTGAGAAAAAGAATGCTAAAAAAAAAAAAAAAAAAAAAAAAAAAAAAAAAAAAACCTGGCCGGGCGGTGGTGGCGCACGCCTTTAATCCCAGCACTTGGGAGGCAGAGGCAGGCGGATTTCTGAGTTCGAGGCTAGCCTGGTCTACAGAGTGAGTTCCAGGGCAGCCAGGGCTACACAGAGAAACCCTGTCTCAAAAAACCAAAAAATAAATAAATAAATAAAAAATTTAAAAAAAACCTTTGAAATTGAGGGGCATATAAAGGATTGTTTGTAAACCTAGTTCAGTGGAAACTTCTTAAGGTTTTGTTTGTTTGTTTGTTTTTTCTTGGCAACTTGATACAATCTAAAGTTATCTAAAAGGAAGAAAACTCAATACATGAAATATTACCAAATGATGTATCTGTAAAGCATTCTCTTAATTAGTGATCAATGGAGCTGGCCCCAGTGTAATCCCTGGCAAGGTTCTAAATGAAGAAACCTGAGCAACCATGATGAGCAAGCCAGTTATTAATACTACTCTATGGCCTCTGCATTCCATGGCTTCTGCTTCCAGGTTCCTAGCTGTTCAAATGCCTTTCCTGACTGCCTTTGATGATTATCAGTAAGGTAGGATAGTAACTTGAATAAACCCTTACCTTCCAACTTGCTTTTGGTAGTGGTGTTTCATAGTAGCAATAGTATTTCTATAGTTCTTGAATGATAGTTGTGGCAAAAATGATAACACTGAAATGTAACCCTTTAAAACTTTCAAAGTAACTTATCTCTTGAAGCCAAATATTGAGACATACCATAACCCAACAGAAAGACTCCAAGAGAGACTTTACAGTATGTCTTAAGCAAGATGATGCAAGTCTTGAGTGCAACAATAAGCTTTGCTTGATCAGACTCTCTGTCTCCATGTTTAGGTATCCCAAAAGCATATCACTGGTATTTGTTTGAATTGCTGAGTACTTTGTCTTTTATCTGATAGTGCTGACTTCATTTCTCTGTTGTCATTCTGAGGGCAGTGTTCAAGTTGTCTGATCTCACTCTTTGTACTTTTCGTTTTCTCCTTTTTCCCTCTCTTAATCATTGATAAATCACTAGAATTCTTTTCCAAGTATTTTTATATTAGTGACTGAAAATGTTCACATGTATTTGCTTCAGAACACCAGTCACAAATAATTATGCATTTTTTAAGTTGAGCTTGAGATTAAGTCTAACATGAATTTTGTGAAACAGAGCTGTAAGAATAAGCATTGTTATGATTATCATGGTTTCCACTTTAAATTAAGTAAATACTAAGTCATGTCACCAAAATTTTATTATTGTCAAAACATCTCTATGAATAGCAATGTATTACAGGGCGAGACAATAGATAATATTCTAACAATGATTTCAAACATATGTACATACATCTGTTTAAATGAAAAACTTATATTCAAAATATTTGTTGTAGGTCACACTTTTGATGCATTCATGAATATGTATAAAACTAAAAGTGCTCAGTTCATAACATCAGCACTTTCACTTCATGTAAATAAGTTTCATGTCCCATCTCTAATGTCTGTACCAATGGGGGAGCACAATTTAATCAGGCTCAGTCAGCTTGAGCCAAGTTATCCAAGCTGAGGGCATCACATTAAGTCATAAATCAGTAAAGGGTTATCTGTGGGAGGCAGAGATATACAGTCCATTTATTTTGCTTTGTGATGATCCAGCTTGATATAAAGATAGAACTGGACTGTAAGATAACGAGCAGGCAGTAGTCTTTCTGTGTCTCTCATACTGAAAGTCAGTTGATATCTTGTAAGTCATCTTCACCTTTGATGTAAATTTTTAGATTTCATGGTACAATATGTGTTTATATATGTGACATATTGTGCACAGATATAATAATGAAAACATTCCTAGGCATATAAAATCAAATCAATAATCAGCCTGAGATTGTGCAATCTCCTAATTGCACAGTAAGGTCAGTTGGAAGCAATAAGATTAGTGACAATGAAATAATAGAATAACTACCTGAGTGAATAATACATTAATATTTTTGAAGTTTGACAAAAATTCTTAGACTGACAATTTTCCAAACATTGATATTCATATCACAATATTTTGTGTTCAAGGAAATACTTTTTGCCACTGTGAAATTTCTCATTTTGTGCTTCTTTTATGAGCACAGAGAAACTAATTTTAATCTAGTGTTTCTATAAGAATAAAGAAATAATTCTTAGTACCATGGGCTTCTGTCAAGTTTTAATGCTTTATTATGATCATGTACTTATTATTACACAGAGCACAGGCCAGCCATATCTGAGACACAGAAACAAAGGTTTTGAAGTTTTCACTTGTCTCTGAAATTCAAGGGATCTAAATACAAGACATTGAAGGACAGATTGACTTTCATGTAGGTAGCTAAAACAGAGCTTGAGTTATCCTGTAGTGCTCCCCACATCTCAAGATAAATGATCCCAGCACATTCTACAATTATTATAATTATTGTTTTATTATTATCTGAAAAAATACCCTAAGTCTCCAGTCCCATTTGTTAATCTGTCTATTCTAAGTATTTTTCTAGATCTCATCCAACCAAATTAAGAAAAACAATATTAAAAATCTTTTAACCAAAGCTATTGAGAGACAATCCATGTAGATATTGGTGAGCACCAGGACGGCCACATCTATGAAGAAAAACCTTGTCTCAATAAAACAAAACCATATGTGTGTGTGTGTGTGTGTGTGTGTGTCATACATATGGTTTGCTAGTTTTATTTCATTTTATTGAGACAAGTACTTTCTATATAGATGTATGTATGTATATATATATTTTTTGAGATGAGTAGTATATATATATGAATATAGTAGTATATATATATTGTACAAGAAAAGATACCGAATCTTATAGGAATGATTTATTTGTTTCCCAGACTTAGAACCACAATGACTTTACAATTGGGGGGAAATTCTGATTCAACCATTTATAAACAAAGAAGAAACCTCATCATATATTTGCTCTTGTTCAGTGAAAATGAAAGAAGATAAGGTTAACTAGCATTCAGTTTTCTTATAAGAGGAAATGATAGGACAGGAATATAGTGAAAAGCATAATTATTCAACTTTTTGATGGAAATTTTGAAATTTATATTTTCTCTATGTTTTGATCATGTTTCCTTCCCCTCTCCTAACTCTTCCCAAATCCACCTATCTACGTCATCACCCAAATTTATATTATTTCTCTGTTCTATACCTTTTTTCAAGAAACAAAATCTCTGGCTCTTTATGAAATAAACAGAATCTAGTATTCAAAGAAAAGTTACAAATAAAATATTAAAAAAATAATGATTTTCACTTTCCATTAAGAAGTTTATATGTCTTATGGTACCATTTTGAAATAAACTCTCTTGACATATTAGAGTTTAATCAGAAAATAAAATGGAGATAAAAGCTCGACATCTTTTCTGCCTTCTGTCTTCAAGTTTTTGCCACTACCAGAATTATAGAAACATGCTGATATTTAATCAGTTAATTCTCTGTAATCTTCATTACAATGAAAATGAACACCATTAGTATACTCTCCCAGAGTATCTTCAGCTTATTATCTCTCTTATTATCTAGTAGTTCCACATGAATTGTAGAGTTCTACAGTGTTATATATTAGTAATGTTCTTGATCTGTTCTGCATAACTATATTCTCACTTTATGCATGTACAGTATTGGTTTTGTAGAGCCAGCTTCCTTGAATGAGATTCATATGACATCTGTCATAGAGCAAAAGAATGCTAAAGGTTATATGGAGTAAAAAGCCTCCACCACAGAAAATGTGAGTGGTGCTGACTGTTTAAAAACTATCCCACACCAAAGAAGACAGCTATGCTGCATATACTAGGAAAGAAAGATTTTAGTGACAAGTGACAAGGTTTTTTTCCCATTTCTGAGCTATTGAGAATAGAGCATCAGTAACTATGTCTATTGAAATACCTCTGTAGTAGGATATAGAATCTTTTGGGTGTATGTCAAGGAGGTATATATCTGGATCCCATGAAAGGACTGTTTTTGCTTTTTGAGGATATTCATGCTGCTTTCCAAAGTGGGTTCACCAGTTTATATTTCTGCCAATATAGAATGAAAGTTCCACTTCACCACATTGCCATATTTCTTATCAGTTGTTTTCTTGATCTTAGCTAACCTGTGTTAAATGAAAGTACAAACTAGTTATAATTTATAAATGAAAGTACAAACTAGTTATAATGTGTATCTCTGACTGCTAAGCTGTGAAATTTTTAAAGACATTTCTTAACTGTTTCTGTTTCTTATTTTGGGAACACTGTACACAGTCATAGTCCATTTTTAAATTGGGCAATTTGTTTGCCTTATTCTTTAACCTTTTAAAATTTAAATTTATAGTAGAATTACAATATCTTTTTTCTGTCCTCCTTCTAAACACTTAATATACCCCTGTTGCTCTTTCAAATTCATGGATTCAGTTTTATTAATTGTTATTATATGCACATATATGTATGTATATATATTTCTAATTATAACATGCCTAGATTCTATAATATTACTTGTACATTTATTTTAGGACTGATAATTTGGTATACGATAATTAATTTCTATGCTCATTTCTTGACATGAATATTTCTCTCTTTTTCAGCATTCTGAGATGCATGTAGTTCTTATAATTTTCTTGATTCTTTGTTTTACAGTTCTTTGTACACTCCACAAGTAATCCTATATTGGATATATCACTGACAAAGATTCTCTCCTTCCCTAAGACGTTCCACTTTACCTGATTATATTTGCTTATGTTCAGATTTTTACCTTCTGAATTCCCATTTGTCATTTATTGGTCCTAATTTCTGAGTAGATGGAATTTTATTAGGAAAGTAATTTTTCTGTTTGTATGTCTTGTAGGGTGCTGCCTATGTTTTTTTTCAAGCAGTTTCACTATTTCAATTTTCACATGGGGCTTTTGATACCTTTGCTGTGTAATTTTGCACAGGGTATCATATATGCATCCAATTTCACATTTCTATATGCTGATACTCATTTTTCTTAGCACAGCTTCCTAGGGATATTATCTTTCTTTTTATATGTATTTTGTCAAGTATAAAAAGCTGTAGTCATATCTTCTATTTTGTCTAATAATCTTCACATATGTTTCCATGCCTGCATCATGCTCTTTTTGTAACTATGACTCTACAATATATTTTGAAATTGGTATGGTAATGCTTTCTGCATTGTTCATTTTTTTCTAATAATTGATTAGACTATCTTGGATATATTGTGCTTCCATGTGAATCTTGGGATATTTTTTCTGGTATAGAATATTGTGGAATTTTGATTGGAATTGAAAAGAAACTGGAAATTGCTTTTTCCGTAAGATGATCTTTTTCATATTATAAGTTCTACCAATCCATGACCATAAGAAGCATTGTCATTTTGTATTTTCCTCAATTGCTTTCTTCAAAGGTTTAATGTTTTTGTTGTAGAGGTATTTTACTTCATTCAGCAAATTTAATGCCAAACTGTTTTATTTGAGTTTAATCTAACTTCTAATAGAATAAGTACACATGCAAACATAATGTGTATCAAGACTTACTCATTAATTACTTAGGAACAAAAATGCTTAAGACTCATTCTATCATCTCTTTCTCTGATTCATCACATTTTCTCCCCCTCAATTAGATGTCACTTTCAACATGGCTGCTTCTTTCTACAAGCTAAGTTTATGTTGACTGTTTGGGATTAAATGTGTGTACATTTGATTTGGGCATTTGGGCATGCTTGCATTTCAGCCAGAAGGATTAAAGGTGTGCTGCCTCTCTGAATTCCTACTGGGTCACACAGAACTACAAAGCCTTTGGATGTGACCCCTTACCATAGGAATTATGTAACTGAATTAACATTCCACTGCAAATGCCCAAGACTAGTGTGTCATTCTTCGCTGACAGGGACTAAAGTGGGATGATGCAAGTAAATTAAAAAAATAAAGAACATAGTAAAGCTGAGATCAGAAGGTCTCACCAAGTTAGGTCTTGTGCCAAGCAAGCTTATAAAGTATAGGATCTTATATACTATTTGAAGTGGAAAAACAGAGTCATTGAAAAGCTAATCAAGCAATCTTCTAGGAAGAGAAAGCAGGGTAGATCAAGAACATCATAGACAAAGCCCAAAGCATCCTTGGAATTGATGACCATATTCCCTTATCATAAAATTATTTGTTTTTTCATGATCCCAGACCATCACTGTCTCCTCCAAAGACATTTCTAGTTTTGGAGAAGAAACTGTGTTTCTTCTCTTCCCTTCAGACCCTCAGGAAAAAGTTCCAAGTTCCTGACCCGTACTATTGTTGACTCTGTCAAGCATGTTGCTAACTTAGAGAAAGTTATATTCCTTTACTGTACCTAAGGGCCTCAGGAAAAACCTCAGGCATGTCTAGCCTTCAACACACAACTGCTTGAGCAAAAATATATGGAGTAGAATTAGTCAAGTGAATTAATTATAAATGCATGTAATACTTTCTTTACACAATAAATATAATTAAATGCCTGAGAAAATTTTTATGTTATATAAAGTCATAGTTCTACAATAAATCGATTTAGATCAAGATTTTATGTATCTTAAAATAGTCATATGTATTGAAATACTAGATGCATACAGACACACACACACATGTATGTGTGTGTGTGTATGCATACTCACATATCTTCTTAAGGGTCTCTTTATATGTTATTTTATGTTCATGAGTGTATTGCTTGCATATGTCTGAGTGATCTGAATATGTTCGTGGGGTTCATAGAAAAAGAGGCCTTGTATTTTCAGGACCTGGAATTACAGGTGGTTGTGAGCTATATGGAGCTACCAAGAAGTGAACCTAGGTTCCCATAATGAACAGTAATTGCTCTTAAACCACTGAGTCAATTTTTAAGACCCAGATGTATATACCTAATGTCATCAGACACTCTAAAGTTGTTTGTTCTATCAAATATTCTTGTTTAAGTTCTTGCATTTACAGAGAATTTTGTGAAAAGATTTTGTTACTATTTCCTAAGTTCAGTTCTGCATGAATCAAGATTTTACCTTATTATTGTTGTATTTTGTATGGGAAGATAATTCAAGTATGTAATGCTGCATAGGTGTCTCACCATATTTTAGTTAAGAAAATTTTCCATTTTTCCTTTTTCCTTTAATTCTTACTGCCAACAAACAGAGATAAAACAGTACATTTGATACATGAATAATATTGACCTTAGATAAATCTGTAATTGAGATAAAAATGAGGAGAATAAAGTCATGCAAAGTATTGGGGATAGAGTTTTGTGGGAATATCAAAATAAATACATTGTTTCAAAATCAGAAAGAACTCAGTGCAAGAGGCTGTGTCCTATTGGTCTGGAAAGTATTCACTAGAATATAAGATCATCTAGTGAATCACAGTACAGGCAATAATCAGTTTGATTTACAAAGCTTAATAGGAAGGAAACAAGTAGATGGTTGGAGCAAGAACAATGAAAATTTCTAGAAAATGAATATGATCTGACTGTGCAGACACAGAATATCTCCTCCCTTAGCTTAGATTATGGCATAATATTAGCCCTAAATAATATACATCTAGAATTGATACATAAACAATTTCATTCTTTCAATATCCTATCTTGCAGTCATCCCACAGATTATCTGTCTTCTTCATTTCCACAAGGGTATTGTTCATTGAGTGTTTGAAATCTTCATTCATCTGTCCATTTTAAGTAGACAACAAAGAGTACACTGATTAAGATAGACCAAAAACCTGTCTAGCTCTTTATAGGTCTCCAGAACAGAAGCAACCACACTGACTAAGCAGAGCACAATGAATCTGGTAACTGCTAAATTACCTCAAGATAGCTAGCCTCGAAGCTGCTATGCCCTTTAAACTCAGATTAATTGAATGAGACCAGAAAAAAAAAAAGAAAGAGAGAGAGACTAGAAGAGAACTTGGTCTACTGATTTTTTTTTTTTTTGCAAGACTTTAAATTGAATACAATATTAGAGACGAATGGTTCTAAGCCAGCTGGATTACCTATGCAGTATCTCTTCATATTCAATAGAGTATCACTTTGCTTTCCTTTGCCAATGCAAAGCCAAACGAAAACAAATGACAACGGCAAGGCATCTTAAATTTTCTCTTTCACTTTCTGTAGAGTCTGTTGATTTAGAGACAAGGCTGATTATCTATAATTTTTATTTATTTTAAAGGTGCTCCTTCTGATTATGTATAAAGGAAGAATAGTGCCAAGGGGAATTTATGCATAGGGTTGTTTATTTGTTTGCATGACTTAGTGATTGGTTGTTTTATGCGTCTTATTAACTTGCTTTTTCAGCTCCTTGTTTGCAGATATGCCATACCTGAATTAACTATCTTAATATAAGCAAACATTTTGAAGGTATATTACCATGTCACAATATTTACAAGCTGCTTTTCTTGAAATTCAAATTTTTATTAGAGTAGAAATTGTTTCTAACTTCATTATAAACAATCTCATCTAATGCATGTTCTGTGATGAATACCTGTTTTATTTCTCTTTTGACATTGGGGTTTTAGTTAAGAAATGAAATTCTATTACTGCTATCATTTAAGGAGATTAATAAGAGCACTCTGATCACACACCATTGCTATTAAATCCGTAATTTTATATTGGTTTAGAATATACAGAATATACCCATATGGATGGTTGCATGGACAAAGGAAATAAGTTTTTTTTTTTAAGGAAATTCCTTGCTTATTTCAAATCTTATAACAATAAAAGGTTTTTTATTGGCTTGTAATACTGAGATCAGATAAGAACCTTTTTTAACAAATGATTATACAATTTACAATGTAAGATTGGAATATCAATCATTATTTTAAAGAAGTTAATTAAACTTAATAATGATAAATTATTTTGGTAATACATTTTATGAAGACCATAATTTGATGAGATTATCAACCATCACAAAAATGACCTAACTGGTTATATTTTTTTCTGCATTAGGCTAGATTTCTACTGCCATGTCTGATTCTTTCTCTCTCTCTCTCTCTCTGTGTGTGTGTGTGTGTGTGTGTGTGTATGTGTATATGTGTGTGCCTGTCTCTCTCTTCTATAATGTATATTCTAAATTTATATTTAGGAATTTGTTTGAGATATCTATAGAACAATTCCAACATATCTTTAAGAGTAAGAAATTACACTATTTTCCATAGCATCATGTTTACATAATTAACTTTGATAATTTTCAATTTCAACCACAATCCAGATTCTGTAACCTCTTAAAATTGGGTACATGCACATAAATAGGGTAAACTCATGCTAACAGTCCCTATGGTCACATATTTATATATTTTATTTACTTTATATATTTAATTAAAAGTAGTTTTTCCATTTAACATATTATGATTATTCTTTCATCTTCCACCAAAATCCGTACTCTGTTTTTCTCTCACTCGTTAGAAAACAAGCAGCTATCTCAAAAAGGAGAAATAACATAAATAAATAAATAAATAAACAAATAAATAAATAAAACCTATATAAAATAAACACAAACAAGAATAGGATAATGTAAACACACAAACAGAAAAAAAGAGCCAAAATAAAAAGCTTAAGAAACACATATAGACACAGAGATATACATTTCCAAACACAGAAAGGTCATGAATACAAAATCAAAAAGAATAATATAATCAAAAGATCTATAATGGTTTTAAAAAACCTAGACAAAACATTGTCAGTCTGTCCTTAAGTGTACTTTGTATATGTACAGTCAGTCAGACCCCACTGGAGAAAAACAAATTTTCCTTTGTGAACAGTTATCTACCGGATATAGCTCCTGAATTAGGGCTAAAGGTGCATGTCTTAGTCTGCTCTTGCCATAGGAAACCATTCACCTCAGACATGTGCAGGTTTTGTACTTGCTGCCAACAGACTTTAGGCGTTCCTATGTCAATCAGTCCTGTTATGTCTAGAAGGTCTTAATTTTCCTGTGTCCTCTGTCCCCTCTGGCTTTTGAATTCTTTCTAATTCATCTTCAATACATATCCCTGAGACCTGAGGTTAGATATTTGATGGAAACATTACATTTATGACTTAATGTTTTAAAGTCTCTCACACTTTGTACATTGTCCAGGTGTGGGTCATGGTTTTTCTTTCCATCTATTGCAGGAAGAAGTTTTCTTTGTTGATAATGGAGCAATATACTGGCCATGAGTATAGCAAAATATCATTTGGAGTCAATACATTCTAACATTCCTTTAGCAGAACAGTAGTATTTTTTAACCTAGGCCCATGGCCTATCTACTCTGAGGTTCTTGGCTAACAAGGCTCTGGTAGCCATGGATTCCAACTCATGGAGTTGGACTTAAATTAAATCAGATAGTGGTTGGTTACTCTCACAAATTTTCTGTTCTACTATAGACATTTATCTACCTTGTAAGCAGCTTACAATTGTCAGTCTCAGGGTTTGTAGCTGGGCTAGTGTTCACCTTTCTCATCTGGTAGTGTATAGAATGCCTTCAAGTACTGTAAATACTAGTAAATAGGGATAAATGAACTCACAATTTTCCCCCACATTTTCTTTAACAGAGTCAGTGTATCTGTGTATCTTGACATTTGTTAAGCTTCTTAATCTATTTAGAGGTGAAATTCATGAACAGTAGAAACTATAATTCTATTTATGTTCTATATGTAGCCGTGTAGTGTGTCAATATATTTATTATATTCATGCCAATAACTAGTAAAGGCCTTCTTTACTAGTTTACGTTTTCCTTCATCTTTTTCAGCTTTCTCATTGCTCTAGCTAAGACTTCAAGTACTTCAAGTACTATATGGAATGAGTATATAGAGAAAGGACAACTGTATCTTAATCATTGTGTTAATAGAATTTCTTTGAGTTTCTCTCCATTTAATTTGATGTTGGGCACATGCTTGTTGTCAACTGCCTTTAGTATGTTAGGGTATGTCATTTGTATTTCTAAAGTCTCAAGTACTTTTTTATCAGGATTGGGATTTTGCTTTTTTGTAAAGACTTTTCTCCATCTAATGAGATGATTTTGTGGGTTTGGTCTTTGAGTAAATTTCTATTGTAGATTACATTTATTGATTTACTTATGTTGGGCAACCTCTGAATCTCTACAATGAATTCTATTTGATTAAAGTTGATGAGCATTTTTATCTATTCTTGGGTTTGATTTGTATTTTGTTTAGAATGCTTTTATTTATGTTCATGATGGAAACTGGTTTGTGATACTTTTGTTGTTGTTGCTGTTGTTGAATTTTCATGCAATTTAAGTGTCATGGTTACTGTCACTTTAAAAACAATTTGGGCCAATGTTTCTTCTGTTTCTATTTTTCAGCATAATTTGTAGATTATTTGGTGTTGATTCTTCTTTGAAATTCTACGAGCATCCTTCACTGAATTTATTTGACCCTGGGCTCATTTTCATTGGGAATCTAATTTTTTAATTGGATACTTTATTTATTTACATTACAGATGTTATCCCCTTTTCCCATTCTCCACCCCCAGAAACCTCCTATCTCATTCCCCCCTCCTGCTTCTATGAATGAGTGCAAATTAATTAATTATTTTTTCTATTTCAGTAGGAGTTACAGGTCTCTTTAAATTGCTTTATACTATACTTTAAATTGTGGTAATATTTAAATTCCTTATCTAATCATGATAATCATAATCATGATTGGTAGGTCATATGTAGCAATAAATATTCTTTTTTTAGATTTTCTAATTTAGTTGCGTACCTTATTTTTAAAATATATCCTCATATGTGATCTTTTGTTCTCCTTTTTTCACCTTTATTGATTTTTAAATTTTGATCTTCTCTCTATGCACTCCCATTATTTTGGTTATGTGCTTGCCTATCGGTTTCCTCAAAAAAAAAAAAAAAAAATCCACACAAACAACAACAAAATGAAAAAAATCCCTACTCTTTGTTTTATTGATTTTTTGTGTTTTTGTTTGTTTCAATATTATTGATTTTAGTCTTAAGTTTGATTCTATCTTACTATCTACTCATTTTCATTTTTTCCCCATTTTTCTAGATCTTTCTGGTATGCTGCTAAATTACTAATATGAAATCTCTTATTTTTTAAAATATAGGCACTTAGTGTTATGAACTTGTGTCTTGGTATCATCTTGTTTCCCATAAGTTTGGATTTTTTTCATTTTTATTTAATTCTAAAAAGAACAAGATTTAATTTTTTTCTTCATTTCTGTCTTGAGCCATCTTTCGTTCAGTGAAGAGTTTAGGTTTCCATGAGGTTGTAAGCATTGCTTTTTTATGTGGTTGATATCGTGCTTTAGTCAGTGGTTGTAAGATAAATTTTAGGATATTGTATTATTTTTCTTAAATGTGTCCAATATATGATCATTTTGAAGAAAGTTTCTTAAACTTTAGAGATGTTATAAACTTTTGTGTTTTGATGAAATTTTCTGTGAATATCTCTTATCTATATGCTTTATGACATTATTTAGTTTCAGCATTTCTCTTCTGTTGAGCTTTGTATTAATGACATGCCTCTTAGAAAGAGTGGAACATTGTAGTAACCCACTATCACTATGTAAGGGCCACTTTGTGATTTAAATGGCAGTAGTGATTTTTTTTTTTATTTTTCATCTGTCTGTCTGTCTCATTGTTTTTGTTTCCCTGTTTTTGCACATCAATGTTGAGAATTGCAATAGTTTCTTGGTGATTTCCTTTCATGAATATATAGTGTCTTTTTCTATCTCTTCTGTTTAGGTGTTACTTGAGGTCTTACCACTGTTTAAATTCTTAAATTTTTTATTTAGAGTTTTCTTCTTTGATTATTTTTCCATTTCCATGTATTGATTTTTTCTTCATTTCATTCCATTGTTTCTTTGTGTTTTCACAGATTAATTTTATTAATGGATTTGTTATTATTCTTTTTCTGGACCTCTAGCATATTTATAAGAGATATTTTGAAATCCTTGTCTTATGCTTCAGGCATACTGCATTTCTCAGAAGTTACTGTGACAAAATTGTTGGGCTCTAGTGGAGACATATTGTCCTTGTTGTTGATTGTGTTTTTACTCTTCTGTCTCTGCATCTGTGTTTGGAGTGATTGTGATACTAGGTATTAATATCTTGTTTTATCTTTTGGGGGTATGTGTTATATTCCTTGGTTTCTTTGGTTTTCTTGCTTGGATTTGATTGTTAGGAGAATGTGGTAGTTATATGTTACAGGTTTGAAATGCTTTTGAGATCTAGACAGCCGTGGTCAGTTGAAGTTCCAGTTAGCATATATTTTAGGTATTGGGAGCTGAAAATTAAAAATGAGGTGGGCTAGAAGGTGGGTATTTGAGGGAGGCCACGAGAGAGATGAAAGCAAGTTAAGGCAAAAGGATCTGTGTAGTCCCTATGGGCTGAGAATAAAGAGAAAAGAGATGCCATAGTAGGTCTGCTACTGAGTTGCGAATGATTCTGGTGAGTTTGGAGGAGAGAGAGAATTTCCTACCTGCTTACCTGGACAAAGTGGCTTGTAGATTCTTAGGTAATATCTGCAGGAGTTAGTAACCTAGACAAAGAAATAGATAAGGAAGAAGGCAGTAGCAGAGGAGCTGCCTGATTAGATAAATATGGGACCAGAGAAGAATGGACACCTTCAGCATGTGTTCTGATACTGCTACAGGTGCTTGGGGTGAGGCTAGAAGATTTGAAGGAGAGAATGGAGAATGAAGATCACCTAGCCCATACTCTGACTAGCACCACAACTGCATTTATATTCTTATGGTCTAGCTTTGAATGAAAATATTTCATTGGCAACATTCCTTTTCTTATCCATACTATCCAAAACTATGAGGTATGTTAGTTCACTCTACCTGCAATATAAATGCTCACCTACCAAAGTTTAAAGGAAGAAACTTCAAAAAGAATTAAGACTCTAAAAGCTAAAATTAACATTTTTATTTCTCAGCAATGAACATTATAGTTTAAACATATGTCTATCAACACTTCATGAGTTTTTAAAAATGAAAAAATTAGTGCTTGTCTTATAGCACCAAATGATAGGTAAATAATCCACATGCTAAGAACGATGTAGTAGATAATATCATGCCTACCTGTAAAAGTAACTATTATTCACTAGATATAATTATTGGCTCAGAGGCCTACTGCTGAATAATTTCAATCTTTCTGAAATCTGGCTAACTGGCTCAACTCAATTGTTCTATACAAATTTCTCTCCAAACTGACTGACTAAAACAGGTTTCACATGGCTTTTAATTTAATTGCTTTGTTTGGCCTCAAACTAACTCTGGAAATCCTTTCTAATCTTTTAGCATATTCACATTTTGTAGTTAGTTCTATCTTCACATGCAACCTATCTGTGTAAAACTGTCTCAGTAAAACTGCCTTCCCCTTTTAGCACTGCTCTCTTTAGTCACCTCTCTTTTCTCTCTGTCTCTGACTCATTCTGGCCAAATCTTTCTCTGATTTGCCATGTTATCTGTCCTTCAACTATACATCATTGTTTGGGTTTAAAGATGTGTATTTATTGTTTTGTTTTCAGCTTCTTCTCATGCAGTTTTTAGACACTGCTGCACTCCGGGCAGGAAAGGATGAAGGGAAGTCCAGAATGGGTGTTTCAGCAGGATCATGGTCTTGCAGTGAATTCTGTGGGGAGAAGGCCTTCTCCAAAACTTTAAGTGACAGCTATTTTGGATACTATTCAATGAAACAACTGATATATATATATATATGAAAATGAGGTTAAAACTGTAATTTTGACAAAGATTACATGACATTCCTCAGGTAGAAGATTGCAGGTCAGGCTCCTCAGAACAGACAGAGAGACAGAGAAGGGGAGCCCTGCTTTAAAAAGTGAGTCCTCTCTTTTGTGCAGAGCTCAGAACAGTTGTCTGGACATTGTAGACTACAAACTTAGTAGTAAGGTACAACATGATCTAAAGGATTTCAGTCAGAGGAATTAAATCTATGTGACATTTCTTCATTCCAGATGGATTACACAGCCCCAGAAGGACTTTGGATATGATCAGAGCAGCTATATAACTGTATTAAAATTTCTCTACATCTTTCACCTTCTGTTTAAGCTAAACGTCATTCATAGTTTAACTATATAACAAACAATTATCAATCCTATAAACTTAGCAATCTAAATGTCCTTAAACTTAGCAGTTTGAATGTCCTCATGAAGATCAGTTGATGAAATAATCCTTATCACATAATCACAGTCCTGGTAGTCTGCAACAAATGTCCAGTTCAGCGTCCTTTTTTTTTTTTTTTTTTTTCTTTTTTTTTCAGTCTGCAGTCTGAAGAATGACCTGTCCTTCTTCAGGTACTTTGTTGAGCTGTCACCATGAGGCTTCCTGTCTCATCTGCAGCTGCTGTCTTTCAGTTTCTTTCCTCCTTTAATAGTGTCTTTCATGTGGAAGCTTCTTTTATGCATATCTAATACTAATCAAATTTGGTTTAACTTTTCATGCATATCTAATCTTAATCAAGTTTGATCAAAATCAAGTCTTTCATCACCTGTTGAAAATATAAACAAAACTTCTCCAATGTAAAACATTCCCTTACTTCAATTCTGATATTAAAACATCTTTAAATTATTCAGGTTGATCTAATACAGCAGGTTTTTCTCTTTAGTTGTATTTGTGTTGGTATTTTTGTGTTGGTGTTTTTGTTTTCTGTTTTGTTTGATGTTTTCTTTTGTTTTTTTTTTCTTACAATCTAGTGTTTCTCTAGTAATCTTATTTCCCCTTTCTGTTTTTCAAGGTACAATGATATCTTTATAAACCCATACATATCAAGAGCTAGAAATCTTTAGCTTTTAAACAAGACAGTTAACCACTCCCATTCTGTGCCCCACTCCATGCCAGTGAGCTGAGCTTCTTACATATTTAAATATATAAACAATGAAGACATATTACATAAGATGTCAATATACAGTGTCAGTTAAAATAAGTATACATTTTATGAGATTGAAGAAATATTAATCTGAGTTTTCCATTGTTGTATATAGGTCACTACCCAATAGATTTATGGCTATGTTTGCCCCATAATGCTTTAAACCACCTAATTAACTCTCTGGTCCCCCACACTAATTTGTCTTACATTTTGGTTTACTTAGGATAATGTTCCAATCTGAGCAAACTATGCAGATACCTTCTGGATGGGCAAATGTAGATTCAAAATTTTTCATGACATTAAAGAAAGTTACATCAACTTATATGTCCACCAAACCTTCAAATTCAATACCATTTATTTCAGTTTTAATTTTTGTCTGTGGTCATTGATAACAGTTTGCCAAGAAACCTGTCTTTCAGTATACTCAAATCCTCCTGTTCTTTCAATTAGAAATGTTTTTCTTTTGACACATAGAGGCAATTAAACCTGAGCAATCCTATCTCCTGCTTTAAAGTGCATATTTTTCTTTACATAAAATATAATTTCAATCTACCAATTGAACTCTTCCTCTACAATTCCTGAATGCACAATGAATTTTTGAGATGTTAGGCTTCTTTCTTCTAAAACAATTTCTACTGACTTTGAGGATAGAGGCCCATGAAACCTGGAGGGCATTTTATAGCATGGATTTTTTAGTAATGGTGTGAATTTGTACCTTTGGCTAAGTCTAGAGCAGTGCTTCCTTGTGTAATGTACATTAGATCTCCACTGTAGATTTCTGACTGAAAACACCTGGCTGATGTTTCTGTTGTTGTGTTACTCATGAACCCTCTAAGAGAGTTTACTGTATTTACAAATTATTTCCCAGGGAGTTTCCCTTTGGTAAGGAATTACCTCATATATCCCATGCTGAACTGCATTCATTAGTCTGATGCCTATTCTTTCCATATTCTTCTAAAATTCCTAGATGGCTGAAGTCTTCCAGAGAAGTCTCTGCCTACAACTCCTTTTCAAATGAGCTGACATTCATAGCCAAAACAGCAGACATTTTGTTACCTAGGAATATTGGCTATTGATAGTCCAGTTACGTAGTCATTAATATCAATATCAACAGTAGTTATAATCTACTCACTTATGGATGTTGATTGTGGTTTTAAAGGTCTAAGAATTTTTTACATCAGCATTTTAAAAGCTAAAGTTTCAATTAGTACCTCTTTCACATCTAGATTTTATATTGTCCTGTTTATAGGGGACATTAATCTGTGTAAGAAGTCAGTAAAAGTCTTTCTATGCAGCTTTGCATAATCTTCGTGACTGTTATAAGACTTTTTCCTTGTTCCTTCACCATATTCAAGGCTCTTAAAACTACTAAAGTACATTGTATAATAATAGCCTCCAAACTGCATCCGCTATGTTAAATCAACTAATTGACCTTCACTTATCAATTCTTCACAGTATTGACAGGTTTGACATATTATGATTTTTGATAATTGCAGCTTTTTTTCCCCATGATGTCAGCCATTAATACTTAGAAACATCTTTGCGTACAACTGTAGATAAGTCTTACTAGTCTTGGTGGAGAATCCTGTTTCAGATAGCCTAGGTATTTAACATCTGCTTCATATAAAATGAGTGCATTTCATAAGTTATTACTGATTCTTTAAAATGTTTAAGATCTTGTATTTTAATAGGATGCCAAACTAGTTGTTCTTTTTTTTTTTTTTTTTTCTGGCATTTGTTCCCAGATAAATGAAAAATCTAATGGGTGTGACTACCTTTGTTCACTTTCATTGAAAGAGGTTCTGTAGGTCCAATTGGCTGTCTAACTTGAACTCAATTTCTTTAGGTATGATAGATTAACTATTAAGCAGTTCCTGGTCTCTTACTTCTCTTTTATCTCTCACGGCTTTGTATTATATTTGCTAATTTTTTTTTTTATTTTACAGATAATTTTTAAACTTTTTTTGAAAGGAAATATATGCAAATTGCAACAGAAAGTAAGGATAGGTTCACTCTCATGGTCACAGTTGCAGTAAATACTGTTATGGCTTTTTCAAGTAATTTTTATATCCCCTTAACTCATACTCTTCATATTAAGGGACTTCAAAAGAAGTTTCCCATTTTCTCAAGCAGGAAAATTCTGTCTATATAATGAAAATTGTCTTTTTGTTGTGACTTACTGTGATTCACTGTGTCAGAGTTTCCTGTGTCATTCCTTGATCTGGACTCAAGCCTTTTATCACTTTGGAGTGTTCCAACTCTCTCTGGTTATCCAACTGATCTCAAAGATCTGATGCATCCTCTGGAGATGATCCCAGACAAGTTTCTCCTCTGCATCATTGTATAACATGTATTCTACCCTCTGTGACATTTTTTCAGGTGTCATCTGCTTTCTGTAATGTTGTTCTGTTTCTACAATTTTGTTGGATGCCGGATAAAAAAGTAACTATTATTTACCAGATGTAATTATTGACTTGCAGGCTTGCTGCTGAATAAACTCACCCTTTCTTGTTCTTTCTGAACTCCTGCCAGCTGACTCAACTCAGGTGTTCTGCCCTAAACTCTTCTATGAGCTGACTAATTTGAACAGGCTTCCATGGCTTCTGACTGGTTTACTCTTCTTGACTTCAAACAAAGTCTGTAAATCCGTTCTAATATTTTAACTCTCTGTTACTCTCTAACTAGTTTTGTCTTCATCTGCAAACTGTTTCTGTAAAATAATTGTCCTGGTAAAATTGCTCCTTTCTGCCTTTCTCTCTTCCTTTCCTCCTCTCTTCCTCTTTTCCTCTCTCTCTCTCTCTCTCTCTCTCTCTCTCTCTCTCTCTCTCTCTCTCTCTCTCTCTTTCTGTCTCTCCTTCTCCTTCTCCCTCTCCCTCCCCCTCTTCCTTCGTGTGTGTGTGTGTGTGTGTGTGTGTGTCTTCTCTCTCATGATACTTGGGTGTATCCCATCTCTGACTCATTCTCTCAAATCTTTCTCTGATTTGTCACTTTGTCTGTCCTTTAATTATACATAATTATTTGGAATTACATCATATACAAAAAACATTCTGGCCCCAGGGATAAAGGTATGTTGTAAGTCTGCATTCTAGCCAGGTCACACAGACTTAGATGGTCTTTGGCAGTCATGTTGGTGGATTCAATTTCTTCTACACCTACCTTTTGATTTGAGGGAGATGTTAATGTTACTGTGATGGACACAAGGATTACTTACATTTGTTTTGGAAAGAAAAAATATTTTTATCTTCAAAACCTGGGATCAGGCCTGCCACTTTTTTCTAAGGCTATTACATATACAAAAATTCTCAAAAAATCATCAAAAACAAAGAGCAGATAATTCCTTGATCATGAGAAATACCGAAATGTGGAAAAAAACTACATTTAAATGTCACTGCACAACTACTAGTCTCATACTGTCAGTAGTATGTTGAATATTGCCAAGTATTCAACAACTATTTGAAAAACTCTACCAATGACCAAGACTTATATTCAAGTTGTTACATTGAGGTTCATAGGGAAAAGCATAGTTTCAGACAAAATCAAATGTTAAGAATAGTAATCTTTGAAAATTTATTGTGTAGTTTTAATTACTATGTTTCCCACTATTCCAGTGAAGTCCATGCCCACACAGAGGATTATATGATAAAACCACAATATGCTGCGATTTCATTCTGATAGTGATGATAATTTCCAATTGAAAATAAGACTCTGATGCTCATTTATCATTTATGATGACAGATTGAGAGCAGCTGCAAGCATGAAGCTGACAATTCTCTGTAGAATGATGTACAGCAGAAAACCAGAATGACCTGAAAATTCATTAACTTTATAATAGGATTCAATGGGGGCTAGAGAGATGGCTCAGTGGTTAAGAGCACTGACTGCTCTTCCAAAGGTCCTGAGTTCAATTCCCAGCAACCACATGGTGGCTCACAACCATCTGTAATGGGACCTGATGCCCTCTTCTGGTGTGTCTGAAGAGAGCAATGGTGGTGTACTCATATGCATTAAATAAATAAATAAATCTTTAAAAAAAATAGGATTCAATGACCATTGCAGATATGGTAATCCTGATGCATTGATAATATGTGAGAAAAATATATGGGAAATACTACATTGTATATTGATTTAGGACTACAAAATACTATACATACAAAAATACTATGTATTTCTTACTGACATGAAATTTTAATTTCTTATATATACAAATATGTTCTTTGTCAAGCATAATAAGAAAAAGCTTAGTCATTACTCATGGATTTATGTAGGTAGGGTGGCTGGAGATGCTGAGAGTTCCTTCAGGGGGAAGTTACACATGGTAGCTGCAGCTACAGCACTCATTAAAGGCCTTCTCCAAGGTTCCTCACAGGGCAGCCCCAATGACAAGAGAAAGTCTTTGGGCTTCCAAAATGGCTTTATTGGCATGATGGATGATGGTTGAATCTGAATGTTCACCCCCCTGAAACTCAGGGCAGACCTGAGTTAAACAGAGAGGGAGAGATGGGAGAGGAGCTGGGAAAGAATGTTTAATTGGCTCCACCCTTTGGCCTTCAGGTACCCCATTATTATGTAAATCTCTCTAGGGCCTGAGGCCTGTTCCTCCTGACTAATGGCCACAGACCTCTCTGTGGGAGGGGCTGTGGAGGGCTGAAGCTAAATGAAAGGAATCAGGGCCCAAGAGCTGAGCCCTGCCATCCAATAATGGTCCGGGGTTCCAGGCTTATGCTCTACCAAGCTCCCAGCTGCTTCTCACAGCCCACTGCCCACAGATTTAGTAAAAATGTGTTATGTTTATGCATGTAATCCTCAAAATAAACATTTAAGAAAAAAGAATAAAGAAATAGAAAGTGTACAGAAGTTCTGTCTTAAAGGCAACTTACAGGTTTCTTTTTCATTAGGTAATTGGATGCTTGAACATTATAGAAACAGGCCATAAGCCATAAGACATTAAGGTCCCAGTAGATGTAGTGGAAAATTCTAATTCTACATTGGAATTATTGTAGATTATTCCTTTCATTGTATCTATCCTCTTAGTTTTGAAATCAAGGATACAGAGTTAGATCCTAGACACAATTAAGTTTAGAATTAGGTTATTAATAAGAATCAGATAAATGCAGAATAATGAAAAATACTGACCAAAATTCTATGTCAATGATTGCATAAGGAAATTCATTAAATCATTATTTTTAGTCATTCTGAGATATTAGAGAGAGAAGTTAGCCTGTGCGTGTTGCTGAGGATAAGTCCTAGGCTTCCCAATACCTTCGCAAGTAATATATTCCTGCTCAAGAAAAACAATCTTATCATAGACTAATAGGAGGAAACTAAAGTCTTTTGTGTGTCAAAATGAAGCAAAATGCTAACAATACTTAAAACTAGAATAACCAGCTCATTTGTAGGTATAAGTATTTCTAAAATAAAAATCTTATTATACTATAAGCTAACTTATCAAAATGTACAGAATAATCTTTTCATTAAAATGTAGCAAGTAGCCAGTTAGGTGGTGCAGTAGGTAAAAATTGCTACGTGCACAATCCTGAAAGCCTGAGGAAAATCTCTGAGTCTCACTGTGGAAAAATGTTTTCCTCTGATATCTACTACATACCTTGGAATTTTCAAGCTTGTACAGATACATGCGTGTTCCCACAAGCATGTGAGAATAAATATGTGCATAGATGCACATACAAACACATACACACATTATACATATATTAATAAACAAAATATATCTTGGTAGAGAAAGCTTACTTTTCCTCTCCTGTTTATTTTTGTTTGTTTTTTGTTTAATAATATTTATCTACAATTGATTCTTTGTTTTGTTAGATATTTAATGAAGGCCACTAGATGGGCTGACTACTTATGTGGTGGCTGTTCTCCTTAGCTCAAGCCCCCATGTGCTTGTGGCCTGAAACCAAGTGGTCAGCAGCTGGAATTGGCCAGAGGCCACACTCGTGAGCCACAGCTAGAAAAGGCCAACCAGAAACACTGGCCCTGCCACACACAAGATGCCAATGTGGGAGATAGCTCTGTCAATCTTCCACGCTGTGTCCACAAGGTTGGGCTGCGCCTAGACCTTCCTACCATCAATGTGGTATCCATTATAAAATGAGACTCTAATGCTTAATGATTAACCAAAGGCTTTATATGTTTGGTAATGCTCAATAAACAAGGTGCTTGCATAATTAGAAGTGTTAAACAATTAACAAACCTAGACACAAGCTCTCGGACCAAGCATGGTTCTCCATCCTCCATCTCTGTCTCTCTCTCACTCCACTTCTCCTCTTCCTTCTCCTCTTCCTCTCCTTACTTCTCCCACCTTAGCTCCTCCCAGTTTGCAGGGAAAATTATCTGCTACAATACTTCTCTAGTTATTCTTCCTTTTTATTTCCCTTAAAGAACATAATTTCTGAAGAGAGAATCTCTAATCTGTTTCCTCTTCTCCTTCACATACTGTTCATTCTATATCCTTATATAGCCTGATTTCAGCTTCCTTGTGAAAAGAGTTTACATTCTTAATTATTAAACTCATTGATGTTAATTCACCTAAAACTCTTTCTTACACCTCAAAATCTTTACTCTTTCTAACACATTTAAACAAATCTGTCATTTAATCTCATTGAAGCTCTAGATTTAAGAATTAACAAATCTGAACCAACCAAAACCTCACAATGAGACATTGTGACACAGTAATAAATAGACATTTGTTTTCTGTTCCTATGTCCTAAAACATGACTCCTCAACTTTTGCAACTTCTGAAGTGAAGTCTTTTCTTATACAGATGAGAAAACTGATGGTTTACATACTGGGGTCGCATAGGAAATTCAGTATACTTGGGATTTTATGCCAAGAAAACCAAACATATGATTAGATGACTGAATTTCTATGACTCTCTGTTGAGCTCTATGAAAGGAAGGCTGAAGGTTCTGTTGATAGTAAGTGGTGAGTATTTTAGAAAATCATGCATTTTGGAAGTTTCCATAAAAGCTCCAAAAGTCAGGGTTTGAGAAGTTTCTGACCAGAGTGATGACTACCTTGGGGACGTTAAAACCAGAGAAAGGAATGAACCTTTTCATTTGTTTCTCATAATATCTTCAGCTATAGATGAGAGTAAAGATTCCCTCCTTAAAGTGATAATAAATATCTTCAACAAAATTATAGAAGAAAACTTCCCTAACCTAAAGAACGAGATGCCCATAAACATACAAGAAGCCTATAGAACACCAAATAGACTAGGCCAAAAAATAAATACCTCTCGTCACATGATAATCAAAACTCCAAATGCACAAAACAAAGATAGATCATTAAATGCAGTAAGGGAAAAAGGCCAAAAAACATATAAAGGCACACCTATCAGAATTGTACCAGACTTCTCACCAGATACTATAAAATCGAGAAGATCCTAGACAGATGTCATACAGACCCTAAGAGAAGACAAATGCCAGCCCAGGCTACTATTCCCAGCAAAACTCTCAATTACCATAGATGGAGAAACCAAGATATTCCATGACAAAACCAAATTTAAACAATATCTTTCCACAAACCCAGAATTACAAAGGATAATAGCAGGAAAGCTCTAATACAAGGAGAGAAATTATACCCTAGAAAGAGCAAGAAAATAATCCTCTTCCAACAAATCCAAAAGAAGATAGCCACAAAAAGATAATTCCACCTCTAATAACAAAAATAACAGGAAGCAACAATCACTGTTCCTTAATATCTCTTAATATCAGAGGACTCAATTCCCCAATTAAGAGACATAGGCTAACAGACTGGATACCTAAACAGGACCCACCATTTTACTGCATACAGGAAACTCACCTTAGTGACAAAGACAGACTCTACCTTAGAGTAAAAGCCTGGAAAACAATTTTTCAATCAAATGATCCTAAGAAACAAGCTGGAGTAGCCACTCTAAAATCTCCAGCCTGAGAACACAAAGGGAGGGACTCATGGCTCCACCTGTATAGGTAGTTGAGGGTAGCCTTGCCAGGCATCAGTGGAAGTGGACAGCCTTAGTGCCTGAAAGTTTGGGTTCCCTAGTTTTTGGGAATTCATGAGTAGGAAGGCAGGAATGGGTGGATAGTGGGAGCACACCTTCATAGTAATAGGAGGAGGGGGATGCATAAGTGGATTTAGGGGCGAATGGGAGAGGACATAAGTTTGAAAGGTAAATAAATAAATTATCCAATTTAAAAGAAACAAATAATGGGTCTGGCAATTGTAGTTGAGCAGTAGAGACATTTTGTCAACAATTTATTACCAGGATTGTATATAATCCTCAAGGACAAGGTATTGTGGAAGAGGCCCATGGGACTTTAAAAAGATTGGAGAGACATACTGTTGCTGAGAAAAAGAATGATGCCAATATTCTTCTTAAAGGTCCCCAGCTATTAGGACTCAATCATATACTGGCCTAAAAATCAATCCAATATGGGAAATAACAGTCTACTTTTGGAAGACTGGATCTGTATTTTCTCAGGAACATATTGTGAAGCTAGCTGTAGCTTGCTATGATGTTAGAATAGCAAGAGATAATGTAGGACTGGATTTGTATTTCAAACAAGGGTTAGTGCATCTTTTAAGGCTCTTTTAATTGTCAAGCTAAAATTGGTTTTGTCTCTTCTACAGCATTTATTGTAAGTTGCATTGACTGTCTAATTTCCAATTATGTTAGTGTGTTGAAACCTGGCATATCTGTTATGGGGGTCTATCAACCAGCTTTTGTCTCACTGCCCTGAGTATTAGAAAACCTTGATACTCTTAAAAAAAGCTTGAAAGTGCTGCAAGAAGTTTTAAGCAGAAGCCAGAGTGTAGCAGGCTTGATTATTGGTGGTATAACAGCTTTAACTTTGCATAATGAGATTATGAATTTAGAGAATCCTGCTCTGTTGACCTTTGATGTTGCAGATAATGCTGATAAAATTATCCATGGCCTGAGTTCAGTATTTTCATTTTGGGCAAACCTCAGGAATGGCATATATAGCTTGACTAGGCTAGCCCTTCTTGTCCTGGGAATACTTTTATTCCTACCCATCATGTTAAAGCTTGTATTTAACAACATGATCATGTTGGTAGCCAAAGCACATGGCTTAAACCTGAAAATGGACCCCCAAAGTTATTAAATTAACAGGCTGTCAAGATTCTGCACAGAGCCTTTCCAACCTAAGACAGAAGTGCATTGTCTTTGATAGTGCACATTCCATGATGAGAAAGGAAGGCATTCTTGTCAGAATGACCTAAGACAGGCTCAATCTTGTTAACAAAATAAAAAAGGAGGAGAGGTGGAGAGCCTTTGGGACTGCTTGGCAAGATGATGACATGGGCCAAGGAGAAGGAAATGGGTTGCTTGACAGGAATATGACATTGGCCAAGAACAAGGAATTAGGCTTCAAGCAGGAATCTGACATTAGACTTGAACAAAGAAGTAATTTCAGGTAGGAATCTAAATCATAGGCTACAGCAAAGAAGTAATCTCAGGCAGGAATCTAAATATTAGGCCAGAGCAAAGAAGTGATTTCAGACAAGATTCTCAATTTTAGGCTAGAACAAGGAAGTAGGCTCAAGACATGAAAATGACCTTGGTCTAGGATAGGGAAGTAGGATCAGATACTTTGGTCATTCTGATACACCTTTAGAAACAGTGATCATTGGAGTGTTCACATAACTGGGTTTAATACCTTGCTTTTTTTTTTTTTTTTTGACTATTTGTGTTTATTGTATTTCTTGTTCCTCGACTATTTGCATCTATTGTATTGCTAGACCCTCAACCTAGAACTGACCTTATTACATGCATGTAATCAAAATGGTATAAAAGCATAAAGCAAGGGGGTATAGAATAAGGGGTTCTAGGGAGAGGAAATGAGAAAAGAGGGTGACATCTGTACTGTAAGTAAAATATCCAATTAAAAAACAAGATTTTAGTAAGTGTAATGAATCGTGGCTGTGTCTTCTGTTCCAGAGATCAATCATTTGTTTATAATCTAATCCTATGCTATTTTTGTTATTATAGGTCTGTGATACATTTTGAGTTCAATTATGGTGACACCTGTATCAGTTCTGTCATTTTTAAGTATTGCTATAGACCTTGTACTCACTTTATAAATAATAAATGTTAATTTTAATTTAAAAAAAGAAAATGGTCAGTATTTTAGAAAATCATGAATTTTGGAAGTTTCCACAAAAGCTCCAAAAGTCAGGGTTTGAGAAGTTTCTGACCAGAGTGCTGACTACATTGGGGACGTTAAAACCAGAGAAAAGAATGAACTTTTTCATTTGTCTCTCATAACTTCTTCTGCTACTCATCTGAGTGTTCACTTAAAATATCCCTTGTAATAAATAAGCAACAGTAAGAAAACTGTTGTAATAATTTCTGTGAACTCTTCAAGAAAGATAATCTACAAGAAACTCATATTGAACTTCAACTTTAGCAAAGTCAAAGTTGTACCAGTTGTACTGGTTAGTCACTGAAATGGGACACTAGTATTTGTGTGTGTGTGTGTGTGTGTGTGTGTGTGTGTGTGTGTGTGTGTGTGTGTGTGTGTGTGTGTGTGTGTGTATGTTTCTTTGTGTGTATGCATATCTTTTCATACATATATATGGAAACCTAGTCAAACTGCTAATGCTTTAGTTGAGAGGTTGAAATCAGGGAGAGAGAAAACTGAGAGATTATACACTTATAGACAGTTTAAATTTGATTACCATAATCTATATGATAAAAGAAAATTTAGAAGAAAAGAAAAATAATTGGACTTACTTGTCTTGAAAGGAAAATGGATAATATGTACTTACAATTTTTGTTGCAACTTGCCCAAGCCACCCAACAAAACTCAAAGCTACTTAATATTGATCTCAGAGTTTTATGTCTTAAATTTTAATGTGTACTTCAAAGTCAATTTCAATTACTTCTGAAATTTTGCTTATGTTCTAATTCTAATGTAAATACATCAAAGAACGAGAAACTCCCCAAAGTTAAATAAGATTCTTAGAGGAGAGTTCCATATGTAAGAAAATATGATTTTTAAATTTTAAACTATGTATTATAAATCTAAAGTTGTCCAGTTTGTACTATCTGTAATAAATTGATACAATTGCTTACTTTTAGCCATTATTTTTCCAAAAATTAATTCACAGGTTCATAATTAAGTGATGGAATTTTCAAATTCTCCTTTTTTTGTGAAAATATCTCGTAAACAGTCCACATTTCAATATGCTTAATTTATCATATTTATAAGGAATGAGTAAAACAACTTCAACTTTATAAATTTGTGGTTAAAACAAAATCACACTGAGGGAAATTATGACAGAGACACATATGATCAAAACTGCTAATTTCTTAAATGTATTAAGAAACAAAAATATGCATTATCATTTGGATTTCATAGTTTATATATCACCATGAAAAATTAAAAGTATTAAATCATTAAACTCTGATACTTAAAAATAATAGGCAGGGCTTAATCACAAGTTTTCCCAACTAGGACCTGCAAGATTATAAGTTTTTTGAATCATTTTTAGAATATTTCACACCTCAAAGCATTGGTGAACATATTTAATTACATAAAATTGATGCTTACAATGATTATTTAGCACAGAATAAAAGCAGTAAAAATAGTATTGATAAAACTAATTAAGAGCCATAAGAAATTGGAGAGAAAAAATGTTTGGTTTATAGTTTTATGAACTAGGTCAATAATGTGAAGTCTAGAGATTTAAATTGTGAACTTCAATGTCTTTCTGTTTCATTTTTCACTTGTAGTATAGCACTATCATTCCTTTGATGAAATGTTAATTTTATTGAGACTGGTGTCATTATACTTAACTGTTCTTCCAACTGTTGAATAATGCCTTTTGGGATTAATTTATTGGTGAGCTAAATTGCAGTTTTAATGTAGCCTTAATCACCTTCTACTTTAAAAGGCTTCCAATATCCTTTTGCCTTGTTGTTGTGACATTGTTTAATCAGTTGTAATGAAGGTAGTAGGTGAATATTGATGTTGATTATCACTGGTTCTTCATGACTTTATCAATTCCATTGGAAACCTAAAAAGAATTAAAATCTAATTGACACAGCAAACTATTTTCAATGTACAGCATTTCATTTTTTTCTTAAAGTTTTATTTGAAAGAAAAAGACTACTAATAAAGTCAATAAATAAATAAAATTATATATTACATTAAATAATATAAAGTGGATAGTATAGTTCTACATGAGAAAAATGGGCAAATATATATCTAAAAAATCAGAAAAAATATCTTCAATGAACATGCTATTTAAGATGGAAAATTAAAAACAAACAAAGGAGAGAATATATTTGTGGCAAATTTTCTGCTATAGAAAGTTGTTTAGCTCTAGATAAATGTGAAGATGGATGAGTAAGGAGTGGGGCATGGAATGCTTGGAGTTAGGATTCAGGGCATTGCATGAAAGTTTGTTGAAGAGGATGGGCTTTTGTCTTGAAGACTATTAGGTTATTTAAGAGAAATAGTGATCTTAACTAACTTAGTGTTAAAAGAAGAAGTTGTACTAGGTGTCTTATGTGAAAATGTCAAGACTGAAGGTAGGAGGCCATGTTTGAATTACAGTGTCCTAATCTAAGGGAGAGATGTTGGAGTTTTCCTCTCTTTGCGAGTTTGTGCATGTTTTTATGATTGAGATCTTTCTTGTGCCACACCATCACAGAGTAAGACAAAATATACACTGGAAAGCCTTCTGATCGTTTCCCTCTGGCTCCTATGTAAGGAATTTAAGGTTATTTTTATATGTGCTTATTTCTATTTCAAAGAAATATGCCTGGCAGAATTGTGATAAGCCAAGTCTATTTGTATCCCCAGTCACAGCCATTTATGTGGCTGTCTTGCAATATGCTCTTATAGGAAAACTAATTTCATCTATTATGTGGCCACATGTTATTCTTCATAGTTAGAATCAAATACCATATCTTCCATTCTTGGTTTGTTGACTGCTTTTCCATGCATATGTGTGTTTGGAAGTCAGTTTAGAAATCTACTTTTCTGTCACTGAAATGCAAATTCTTTCTTTTTAATTTTGGACAAATGAGAACATGTATCTGATGAAGATAGCATAAACCATATTTATTGTATTTAACTATTTTAAGGTTTTTGTTGTTCTTGTTGAGATTATATCCCACTCTGTAACCAAAATCAGTGTGGACCTTGCTATATGTTAGGCTGCCTTCATTCTACTTTACAGCAATATATTTTTTGCTTATCTTCAAAATTCTATGATCATAAAAGAGAACTACTGGACCTTACAAGCTGATATTATTTAAATCATACTAAATAAATGAATAAGGTTATGAAGCTATTAGCCATTATGTTTAAAAGTTTATTTTATTGAAGACAGCTTTTCTGAGGTCTTTAACCCATGGTAGACAAGTAAGTTTGAGTTACCCAGGAAAATATGGATTGGCATTCTCTAAGACACCAATATTTTATGACTTTTCTAAGTGGAGGATAAAGGAATATAAAGAAGCCCCCATGTGTTGCATTTTTTTCTTTCTTCAAAACATGTACATTCCTGGGACTCTGTGCCAGTGAGAGAAAGTAAAGTTTCAGTGTCTCAGTCTCTCAAGGCTCATTGTATACAGTTGAACTGTTTCTCATCTTCAGAAAGACAATTTATGATATAATTATAGGTTAAATTATCACCACTATCATCACTGTGCCTATCCTTTCATCAGCATAAAAACCCATAAGTCATCTCTGTGAGAAGTGAAAGAAACACCAGAGAAAATGTAGCTCACAGGAGTCATTTGAACAATGACTGTAAAAATAACATCTGGTCCTTGTTTTCATGCTAAATGTATTTTTTAATTCACTGCAGGGGATGCTGCTGGCAGCAGTTAGTATAATTTAGCTAAATCTTTAATACTCAGTGTTTTACTCAGGAACAGAAATATATTTGCTTCCTAAAGAGCATCGACAGTAAATATTAAGGGATTTTGTTTAATAAGATTATGAGCAGGTATTGAAGCAATTGATTTTAAAATGTGTAACTATCCATATTTGCCACATTCAATAAGATTGCCCTCTACACAAAGGAATATTATATATAGGTAACAATATATCTATAAATACATGATATTAATTTGTCATAAGAAACAGAAAATGAATTAGTAAATACATAAAGGGCCACTGGAGAATCTGAAATTTAACAACATCAATTTATGAGGTATAGCATTTGATTATGAGATAGGAGAACATATTCATTTCCTACCTAACTTTTTTGAAAAATGGTAGCTCATATTTTCCTTAACCTTAAGTTGTTTCTTAATAAAAGCAGAAGGGTTTCAAGTATGCTTTAATTTCTCAAGAATTTTAGATTACTTACATAGTTTTTTATGTTCAGCTAATTTTCATTTGACATTTTTAACCCAACATTTAAGGAAATCACACTTTTTACCGTGACTTGGATATTGAATACAAAATTAAGACAAAATATTCAAGTTTTCTCTTAGTCTGAAATACTTTCTTGGAGTATATTCATAAAAAAGAGAGATTCATTTTTTCCAAGTAAAACAATGTATAATAAGTAATTACTGCAATCCAATTACTGAAATAACTTTGAGGAAGAATTTTTGGCAGTTTAGGCTGATAAGAAATCTTCCTCATAACACTAGCATCATGGTACTTAAAATATCCAGAATCTAAACTGACTCTCAATTAAACTCAGTTGGTCTTTACTGAGTCTCACGTGACTCAATTAATAAGGCATAGAGGGGAAATACCACAATAAATCATATAATTAGAAGAGAATGTTAATTGTGGAAAATTTAGGTGGACAGGTAGCTAGTTACACTGATAATAGTCTGTGTGTAATTACAAACTCATGAGCCAAATAAACTTCTTCATCTTTAAAAGTTTCTGAGCCTTAGTTTTTTTTCGTTAAAGCAATGCTAACACAACTTAGAAATCAGCAATAAGCCTAAAATAAAAACCATAGTAAAAAGGACAGTGAGTACAGATACCTATGCTCCTGTGTCATCCCCTTCCCCACATCCTGCATTTTTGTGTTTATAACCCCTGTGTTAAAGAGTAAAAATTATGTTTTATAATTAAAAAAAAGATAGTAAAACAAAAACAAACAGAAAAAAAAGGACAGTGAGTAACCGAGGCATTAATTTTACATTGAGAATTTTAACGTTATGCTAATTTTTAACAGTATGGAAGAATTGTAAAATGGGAAATTTGGCCCAAATAATGTGAATCAATGAAACAAAATAATATGAGAATTATACATTATGACTTTAATTGCTAATATATCTTAATAACTAAACTGAACAAATCCAGCAAGTTTAATCACTATGACAAGGACTACAATGAAGATATTGTTAGTGTAAAAGAGAAAAGGAATAAATAAAGCAATCATTGAAGAGTCATCATTCCCCAGTCACAAATCTGATTCACAGACCAGTTAACTTGTAGGGGTTGCTCTACACCAAGTAGTAAGATAAAAGTAACCTCGTGCAAGCATCATATTTAGGAGGAATAGCGTCTGGTTTTGAGCTGAAAGAATATATTCATTTCCTACTGAACTATTTTAAAAAGACAGCTATTTATATTTTCTTTAACCTTAAGGAATTTATCCAAAAGAAAAGGATAAAGGAAAAAATACATGGTCTTAAAAATAGCAAAGGAAAAATATACATTTCATTCAAAAAATCAAAAACAAAATCACAAATTATCCTTCCTGCAGAAAAGATGAAAAATATAATAATAACTAATAAAGACACCAAGGCTTCAACATACTTCAATAAAACACAGACCTCTTTACCAATCACTTCATACACAGAAAAAAAAAAATCCCCTAAAGCTGATAACAAATTGAAGAGCTTCCAATCCAAGCAAAGACTGAGGAAATTATGCTGTCAGGCAGATTCATGCTAACATATACTAGAGTTAAATGAATCATTTAACCCAAAGGAAATATAGCAGATATGCAAACTGTTGTGATGAGTAATCAAAGTCAATGATGGGTTAAAATAGAGCCACATAAATAATAGCTATTTAATTACCTAACATTCAGATCTATTTTTAAAAATTGTGAGTCTAAAGAAAAGTGAGTTAGTTCACACTGAATGGGATGTAGAAAACATAAGAGAGAGCTCACTCCCCTCACTGCACAGGGAATGCTCTACAGGGAAGAAAAACCTTTATGAAGTAGATCATCATATCAGATTCAACTGATTAATATGGTCTGAAAAGAAACAGCGCCTAAAGAGTATAAAGATGGACAAGGGAAGTCCCAGGAGGCCTCAACTCTACAGAAAGATCAATAGGCAACTAAGGAATAGTGAGAGTAGAAGAAATTGTCTTCCCCATGGAGGAGCATATGACTTGGTCAGTCATGAAAAGAACATGGACATATAAGTAACATTATTAGAACTAAGCATATGATATCTGTACACCTAGTGGTAAACACATAGATATATGATTAATGAAACGATTAATGAAAAGGAGATCACGAATTTGAAAGAGAATAGGTGGTAATACATGGAAAGGTTTGGAGGGAGAAAAGGGAAAGGGGAAATTATAAATTGCGTTAAAATCTAGAAAAAATATAGGTTAAAACACTAAGATTTCAAAGAGATGGGAGGACTGGGGAGAAAGGACTAAATAGGCAATCATTTTTAAAATAAAGCACATTATAAAAATGTACTCTGAAAATTTCATACATCTGAAGATAACATAAAATTTCCCTCAACACTTCCCCTTCTATCTTTGTGACTTCTGTTTTTATTTTATTTTATTTTATTTTATTTTATTTTATTTTATTTTATTTTTATAGCTCACTAACTATAATTAGGGTTGCTCATACATGCATGTTGTCATAGTTAGGGTTTTGCTGACATTAACAGTCACCACAAACAAGGCAAATCTTATAAAGGACAGCATTTAATTGGAGCTGGCTTACAGGTTCAGAAGTTCAGTCTATTATCATCAAAGTGGAAGCATGCATTGTCCAGGCAGGCATAGTACAGTAGAGCTGAGAGTTCTATATCTTCAACTCAAGTCTGCTAGTAGTAGACTGACTTCCAGGCAGCTAGGACAAGGCTGAGATTATTAAAACCCACACCCACAGTGACCTACTCCAACAAGACCACACCTACTCCATCAGAGCCTCACATTTTAATAGTGCCACTCCCTTGGGTGAGCATATACAGACCATCACACATATATAGGCACCATTCATTAAGAAATGGACAAGTTATCAGTTACTATAACACATAAGAAGTAAAATTCACCCTCCCTTATTGCCACAAATTGCTACAGATAATCAATAAGCAACGGGATCTCACAAGTTACTGGGGTAACTCTTGAGATAATGTCACATCCGTCTTGGATTTTGGCTTATTAGAAGTTTTGCATATTTTGCACAGGACAACATACAACTATTTAAAGATTAAATTTTAAACTGATAGACAGTTTATCATGTAGTCTCCAATTATAAGCACCTTCCTTCTTTTTTGTACATAATTTTCTGATTACCTCTAATTACTAGCATTTTTAGTTCATTATTAATAATCTTAAAATATTCAAAACTTTGAAAGTCTAATATTAATAAAACACACAGGAATGTCTTTTTTATTTTTTCATTGCTTAAACTATATTTTCTTCCTTCTTGATAATTTCATATATATATATACGTATATATATATACGTATATATATATGTGTATATATATATATATATATATATATATATATATATATACACATATATATATATATTTTACATTTCAGATGCCATCCCCTTTCCCCATTTCCTCTTCCTAGAAAACCCCTATCCCATGCTCCTTTTCCTTTTTGCTTTTATACATTTTTTTAATGTTAATCAAAGGCTTTATAAGTTTGGTAATGCACAATCAGAAGTTTAACCTAATACCCAACATAGATATATCAACTATCTTTGACTGGTGGAGACACGTGAACATCTGCCTCCATACCCCCCTCTCTTTCTCTCTCTTTTTCTCTCTCATCACCTAGCTTCTCCTCTCCTTCATCTTCTCCTCTCCTTACTACATCTCTTCCTCTCGGTACTCCTTCCCCCTTAGCTCCTTCTACACATCACCCTTTTTGTTAAAATAAAGCTTTTTTCTCACAATACAATTAGAGCATACTTATTCCTAATTGTACCAGTGAGGTACAAGATAGTCCTAATACCCAGTCCATCATTTTGTTGACTAACCAGAACCTCTGTCATCTCTCCTAACTAAAACACTTAGTTTTGAACCTGGCTTTTTTCTTGGCTTTAGAATGAATGTCAGCTGAAAACCATCCACTCAGATCTTTTCTCTCAAAGTAAATAGCCAGGACTGGCTATGAGACTATAGGTCTTCAACCCCTTCAGAAATCCAGAATGACTGAGTTAACTGGAATTATGGAAAGCACTAAACATAGCTTCTAAGACTTAGCCAATTTATAGAGATCGCTGAACACCTGGAAAGCCCCTATACTACCGAATGTTGGAGCATCAAATCTTCAGCCTTCTGGCCCAGAATCATCTGACAGACCTTAGTGATGCAGAATTATTAAGGGCTGATTACTCTGTCTAGGCAGATATAATCAGTCGACTATTCTGCAGGTGTATCCTTTTCTGGACATTAATTTGTCTGTAGATGGAAAGAGGCAATTCTTGCTGGGCTTGAGGAATAAGGTGGTTAATATTGGTCTTTCTTTCTAGGGAAAAGTAGTGGTTTTGTTGGAACAGGGAGGACTAGCTAGGATTTATTGCATAACCATAACCTATTGGTAGAAATCTGTATAATTAATGTCAAGATGAAGCTATATATTTTTAAATGATACAAAATTTACTTTGATTTCAAATTTAAGGTATTCTTTGGTAAGAGTAAGATGAATATTGATACTCTCATGGGCATTGTGCCTGTATAACACATTTAGGAATACAAGGCTTAGACCCAGTCCTTCTTTAACTTTTTTAACTGATTTGGGACGGTTAGCCTATGAGTTAAGGGACTATAGCAAATTCATGGCTTTGAGTTTATTGTTAGGGGGTTTTCCATATTTTATTTAGAAATAGCTGAGAGGAGTTAACAGACAACAGTCCAGGTTACCTTACATAGATATTTGGTTTTCAAAACGTCAGAAGTCCATAGACTTGACATTACAAATATTTACATATTAATGTTCATTTTGATTAGAGACCTGTCTGCTCCTGACAGCTTCCTGTCGTGGATTCTAAGAAGAAATTGAGCATCTTTGGAGATATTCCAGTTGTGCGGTGACAGGAAATGTTTTAAAAGCTTATATATATTCCTATACACAAGATTGGGAATAATAGACATTTCAAATTAATTGTGTATTTTATACTCAAGATTTTAACTATTTTAGGTCATGAAAAACTCAAATTATTGAAGCTGAAAAAATTATAATATATGAATGATACAGCTTTCTGAAAGTAGCTTTAATTTTACCCCCTTCTAGATGATTCTCACCAAACCAGATCAAAACTAACTGAGTGATATTTTTTTCTAAATGAATGCTTAGAAATCTTGCCAAATAAAGTAAGATTCTGTTAATTACAACTTAAATTGTTCTTGAAAGTGATTGGGAAAGACAAGGCTTAACTTATCTTAAAGAATATGTCAGCAACACATTTTTCCTTTAAGAGCCCATATACAAATGACTTATTCAATACCTATTGATTAAATGTTTTCATTGCCATGCAGATTCAAAGGATAACTACACACTCAATCAATTCTTGCTTGTATCTTCCCTAGAAGCAGGTGTTTGAAGATCTGGTTGTGTGAGTTTCACAACAACCCAGTATACTTTACCCTTACCCTTAGCTTCAAGAACAGGTTATAGTTACTATACTTTGTGATTCGATTCACAATAACTATACATAGAGCTTAGGAAGAAAATCTTTGAATACTTTATCTGCCAGGTTAAATAAGAAAGGATAACTTCCTCAAGTTTATTTTTTTTAAGTTGATATAGATCACAGATGAATTCAAAATCACTCAACATTTTAAAATTTATTTTACTTTATATGTATCAATATTTTGCTTGAATGTATATTTATATAGTGCATATATGCCTGCTACCCACAAGGCCAGAAGAGGGAGATGGATCTCCTAGAACTGCACATACAAACAGTTCTGAGGCACCATGTGTGATATGGGATACCTGGAACATCTGAATGAGAAGCTAGTGCTCTTCATGGCTGAGTCGTCCATACTACTGCTCATTGAACTGTTTTTTAAGGTCTTAATATTCCTTCACACATATGAATGTACTCATAGTATAGAAATTAAGTAATATTTTGAAATATTTTTCTTCTTTTCCTTTTATTGAAACTACCTTTTTCTCTTATACTTTTAAATTTATATTCTGATTGCAATTTCCCTCTCCATATACTTTGCCATCACCTCCATGTTCTTCTCAACCTCACCTACCACCTGAATCCACTCTATTTCTGCCTGTCATGAGGACATGAGGACATGAGGACAGGCTTCTAAGTGACAATAATGAATATTAATATGATAACATAAAAAAACTCACATGAATAGTACAAAACAGAAGGAAAAGAGCCCAAGAAAAGACACAAGAAACAGATATAGACTGATTTATTTGCATACTTAAAAACACCATTAAGATGCTTAATTGGAAGCTATATTTATACAAAAGACCTCATCATTGTGAGTTGATGCATGTGATGATCCTTTTGATTTAGAGGGTCTTGTTCCCTTGTGTCCTTTATCCCCTTAGGTTTTTACATTCTTTATGCCTCTTCTTCTGCAAGTTTCCCTGAGTCCAGAGTAGAAGGATTTGATGGAGATGTCCCTTTTAGGATTATTATCTGAATAATCTCTGTATTTGTTCCTATCTGCTGCAGGAGGAAGCATCACTAATGATGACTGAACAAAACATTGATTTATGAGTAGAGCTGAATGACACTATAAATCATTTTACTGCTACTTTCTTTTAGTAAAAGAGTAATATTTAGTAATAATCAGTAATGTTTACTAAAACAGTAGTATTTAGTTCCACCATAAATCCCTGGCCTATCTAAATCTAAGGTTCTTGCTTCTCCAAGTGAAGTCTATACCTTATAGTGGTCCTTAACTCAAACCAGATATAGGTTGGTTACTAACACTAGCTTTGTGCTACCAATGAGGTAGCATATCTTGCAGGCAAATCACCATTGTAGATCAAAGTGTTTGTAGCTGGGTTTTGTTCACATTTTTCCTTTAGTAGCAATCAAAATACCTTCCCATATTAAAGACACTAGAGCATAGGTAAAGCCTCTATGTAGGCAACAGCATGACTTCTTAATGCTCTGTGAGTTGTGTAGAGGTAATCTTCAGTAATTGGTTCTTGCTGTCAGTTTGTGGAGAGCAACTATGGCAATACCTGGCTTATATGAGTTTTCCCATAAAAACCCTTTGGCCAACATCTCAGATGTAACCTAATTCCTGTACTGAAAACTTCATTTTGTGATAATAGATGGACAGTTGCTGCTCCTTCACTATTTAGTAGTTTCATTTATATCATCCTCGTATATGTTTTAGGTAACTTCTGTATTAGGATTTCATAGTATCCTACACCTAAGTGGTGCTTAATGTAAACTGTCTCTCTCAGTATTCCCTCCCTCAGCAACTAAATCTTTCTTCCTCTCAGCTTGAACCTTCTATTCTAGTCACCTCCCTTGCCATTATTCATTTATAACTACTAGATTTCCCTTTTCTAGGGAGATCTATTTGTCTTCTCCAATCTCTTACTCGATGCCTAATCTCTGTGGCTCTGCTAATTATAGCTTGTTCACCAATGTCTTAATAGCTAATATTCACACAAAAGTGAATACATACTACATTTGGTTTTTTTTTGTGTATAAGTTACCTCACTTAAAATGTTTTCTACTTCCATTCATTTAACTGTGAATTTTATGATTTCAGTTTGTTAATGATTAATATTCCATTGTGTACATATACTCCATTTTTGTTATCCTTCATTTGTTTATGGACATAAAGGGTGATTCCAATTTGTATCTATTATGAATAGCAGCAAGAATTGTTGGGCAAATTTCTGTGTAGTAGAATGGAACATCATTTGGGTATATGCCCAAGAATGATATATAGATGTTTCTTGATTTAGAGTCCATCTTCTTGATGTATTGTAACTTTGATTTCTATCATGGATTTACCTTTCCCACAAGTAATGGATGAAAATTCCCATTATTGACATTCTTACCAATAGCCAAGACTCAACTCACAGACAACATGAAGCTCACGAAGAAGGAAAACCAAGTGTGGATGCCTTGGTCCTACTTAGAAGGAGTAACAAAATTCTCAAGGGAGCAAATACGGAGACAAAGTGTGGGACAGAAACTGAAGGAGGGGCAGTCTGGAGACTGTTCCACATGGGTATCCATCCCATGTACAGTCACCAAAGGTAGACACTGATGTAGATGGCAGGAAGTGCATGCTGACAAGAGCCTAATATAGCTGTCTCCTTAGAGGTCTGACAGAGTCTGACACATTCAGAGGCCGATGCTCACAGCTAACCACTGATCTGATCAATAGAGAAGTTAGAGAGAAGACTGAAGGAGCAGAAAGGGTTTGTGGCTCCATGAGGAGACCAACAATACCAACCAACCATAGCTCCCCAGGATCTAAACCACTGGCCTAGGAGCACATAGGGAAGGACCCATGTCTCCATCTGTACATGTAGGGGCAGATGGCCTTGTTGGGCATAGGTGGGAGAGGAGATCCTTGGTCCCATGAAGGCTGAACACTGAGTGGGGGAGGGGGGAATTTGAGGGCAGGGAGGTGGGAGTGGGGGTCGGTGGGGGCACATTCTCTTAGAAGCATGGGGAGGGGGATGAAATAGGAGGTTTCTGGGTGGTAGGGGCAATGAGGTTAAGGGGATAAAGTCTGAAATGTAAATATAATATCCAATAAATAAAAAAAAAGTCTTTTTCTGTGCCAATGAGTTCAAAGCTACTGTCCATTTTCTCTTCTGTCAGATTTACTGTATCTCTTTTTATGTTGATGTTTTTGATCCATTTGGGATTGAGTTTTGTGCAAATGATAAATATGGATTTGTGTAAATGTTGCTTATATTTTCTCAGATGAAGTGAATAGCTGAGGGCCATACCCAAGCTTTCTAAATATACATTTTGGGCTGGGCACAGAGAATTTAATCTTTCCCTTGGCCTATGCTTGCAAGCTACTAGCCTCCATACCATATAATCTTCTGCTAAGCTGACTCTTGAATACTATAGCTTCCAGCTTTTGTCTGCTAACCTAAGACTAGAATTATTTCAGCCTCCAAGACTTACTGCTAATAAATTTTACATTTTCTAGTTCTTTCTGAACTCTTGCTGGTTGGTTCAACTCAGCTGTACTGGCCCAAACTTTTCTCCAAGGTAACTGATTCAAACCTGGTTTTCTTGGCTTTTGGCAGAATTGTTTGGCTGGGATGATGGGGGTGAATCTGGTGTTAAGTGATCAATGTAAATATTAGCCCCCACAATCTGGATTCGGTCTAGAGAAACATATTCTCATGTATATCAAATGATGTTGTATAAACTGTGTTTGCCAATCATCTTTGGTTAAATAAAACTGCTGAGAGTTAATTACTGGGAAGAATAGGGAGAGGGTAAGGCATTGGTTACTGGACTGGGGTTGTAGGTAATGATCCCAAGGGGAGAGAGAGAGAAAGAGAGAGAGAGAGAGAGAGAGAGAGAGAGAGAGAGAGAGAGAAGAGGAGAGGAGAGGAGAGGAGAGGAGAGGAGAGGAGAGGAGAGGAGAGGAGAGGAGAGGAGAGGAGAGGAGAGGAGAGGAGAGAGAACAAGAGAGAGTGGAGAAATAAGACAACGTGAGCAAGAGGTCTTCATTAGACTGGATAGAGCACATGGGTGAGGGAGAGAAGTGCATTCTGAAGACAGACTGATGGAGCAAAAATTACACAGGCAAGACTCTAACAGCAAGTAACTTGGGTAGCACAGCTAGGAAATAGCCAGTCTAGCATCGAAAAAAATAGTTTAGGAGTAATCGCCCAGTAATTGTGCTAAAAATGATTGGAGAAATCAATAAGAGTAAGTATTGATTACTGGGCTTGCTGACAGGGTAATACTAAGAATTAAGAAATTTATTAAATACCTAATAAACATGGCCTCATATTAACTTTGGCTATATGTTATAATTTCTGTGGGTCTTTCTCATTGTCTGTGTCATCCTGTCTTCACCTATATCTAGCTTGTTCTCTCTGAAATCTGTCTCTGTAAAACTGCCATAAAATCCCTAACCTTTTCTGTCCCTAAACTTCTCTTAAGTAACTTCTCTTTTCTCTGCTGTTCTCAGGAAAGTTGGGCATATCCTATATATGAATCATTTTCTCAAATCTTTTCCTGATTTTTTAGTTTGTCTGCCCCTCAATTAGGCATCGATTTCCAACATGACTGATTCCTTCTATGAGCTAACCTTACTTTTATTGTTAGGAATCAAAGGAATGTACTAATAGTGTGTCTGTATTCCCATTAGATAATACTATAACCCAGACCATGTCTGCATTTCAGCTGCATAATATAGACCTAGAAGATCTTTGGATCCTTGACAGAGAAGCATGCTCCTGGATTAAAATTCCTCTACATATTTGGATTCTTCTGCATGTAGCCATCCAGTTTGACCAGCACAAATTAATAAATATGCTTTCTTTTTTCCTGTGTATTTCTGGCTTGTTTTCAAAATATCATGTCTGTCGGGGTGTGGATTTATGTCTGGGATTTCAATTCAATTCTGTTGATCAATGTGTCAGTTTTTGTTTCAATATCATACTGCTTATTTTATTATAGCTCAGTAATACAACCTGAAATCTAGGACAGTTATGCATCTTGTAGTTCTTTTATTATTTATGAATATTTAGCTATCCTGTATGTGAGAGAATTGTGGGGGGTGAAAATAAGGCTAAAATTGGCATTTCTTGATCTGTGAAGAATTATTTTAGAATTTTGATGGGGATATCGTTTGGTACAATGGCCATGTTTTGCTATATTAACACTACTGATCCATGAACATGGCTTCATTCTTTTTCTTCAATGTCTAAACAGATTTTAGTCTTTCAGTTTGCTCATATAGTCAGTTATATTTATCAATTTACATTTATTAAATTTTCTCTGCATTACTGGAATGAATCCTACTTGATTATACTAGAAGAAGTTTAGATAAACTCTTAGACTCAGATTGCCAGAACTTTGTTGAGAAGTTGTGCATCTATGTACATGATGAAAATTGGTCTCAAATTCTATTTTTTCATTGTGTATTTTTAAGGTTTGGATATCAGGGAAAATCTGGTCTCTTGAAACAAATTGGTATTGCGGACCGCTCTATCAATGTTGGAACCTACACTGCCAAAAGCCTTGGGGCCTAAATTGTTAGAGCTCGCACTGCTCCAAGCTGCTCTGGTCCACAGGTCCAGATTCAGAAAGAGAGAGAGTGAGGATGGAAGAATGGAGACAAGACAGAGTGTGATTCAGTCCTGTTTATTCTTCAGTCTCTCTTCTCTCCAAGTCCCTAATTCCCAATCCCAAATTCCAAGTCCTAATCCCAGTTCCAGCTGTAACAAGTCCCACATCCTTATCCTAGTTCTAGTTCCTAGTTGCTAGTCTCTTTCCCAGTTCCAAGTTCTCTTTCCAAGTTCTAGTGTCCTTCCAGCTCCAAGTCTCAAGTCTCAAGTACTTTCTTCTGTCTGCCTCTTGTCTTTTCTATGTCTCACTTCTAAGTCACACCTTTAAGTCATGCCTTTAAATCACGCCTTTAAGTCTTGTCTCTAAATCACACCTTTAAGTCACACCCTTAAGTCTCACACCTTTAAGTCTCATACACCCAAGGGAAAATCCTGGGTATCTAAAACAAGATGTTATCTGTGTGTGCTCAGCTGTTGTAGGCTGTTGTAAATAAGTCTCTTGTCAGAGTATATGGCTCAAGATGGCTGCAAGGATGATAGTCGCCTTCTGTAGGCTCCCCACAAATGGGCAGTGTTTTTTATGTCTGTAGTTTTGAAATAATGTATAGAGTATTTGCATTAACTCTTCATTTAAACACTTGTAGATTTTGCTACCAAAATCATGTGGCCATTGTTGTGTCATGCTTTCCACACCCAAGAGACACTTTAATTATTTTGTTTTTCTTTCCCTAGGGGTTCTAGACCTTTCAAAATAGTCTGTGTGATCTTGATTAAACTATGGTAAGTGGCATGTATCAAGAAAATTATCCATTTTTTTAATATTTGAATTTGGTAGATTATAGAGTATGACCTTATGATTCTCAGGATTTATCTCAGTGTGTGTTATGTCCTTATCATTTCAATTCTCTCTGATTTTTAGTTAATTTTCATAATGGTTTGTCAATCTTACTAGTTTCTGAAAGAATCAGTTAATTTTTGTTATTTTTTAAAATGTATTTAATTTATGCTTATGAGTACACTATAGTCATCTTCAAACATAACAGAAAAAGGCATTACAGATTGTTGTGAGCCACAGAATAGTTGCTGAGAATTCATCTCAGGATCTCTTAACTGCTGAGCCATATCTCCAGCCCCAAAAGATGAAACGTTTTGAATTTGTTTATTTATTTATTTTATGTATATGTGTACAGTGTCACTATCTTCAGTTACACTAAAAAGGACATCAGATCAGATAGATGGTTGGGTACCACCATGTGGTTGAAGCCCATTGACATGAGGACCTTTGGGAGATCAGTCAGTGCTCTTAATTGCTGGTTCATCTTTCCAGCTTCAAAAATAAGCTATTCATTGCCTTTTTAATGTTTTGTGTTTATTTTATTAATTATAAATAATAAATAAATAAATAATCACTATGTTTATTATTTCTTGCCATTTACTCTTCTTGGGCATGATTTCTTCTTTCTTTTGTTCTAGAGCTTTAGGTGTGTTGTTAATTTTCTTTCTTTTGTTTTGTTTTGTTTTGTTTTTGTTTTTCGAGACAGGGTTTCTCTGTGTAGCCCTGGCTGTCCTGGAACTCACTTTGTAGACCAGGCTGGCCTCGAACTCAGAAATCCACCTGCCTCTGCCTCCCGAGTGCTGGGATTAAAGGCATGTGCCACCACCGCCCCGCTGTTGTTAATTTTCTAACATGATATTTCTCTGGCTTTTTTTTTTTTTAAATCTGAGCATTTTGTGCTTTGAATATGTATCTAAGAACCATAGGTATTGAGGGTTCCATAATTGGTATGTTTTGTATTCATTCTAGAAAGTCTTTCATTTCTTTTTTAGTTTCAGACTTGATCCATGTTATGTTTAGGAGGGGACTGTTCATTTTCCATGACTTTGAGACTTTTCTATTATTTCTGCTGTTGATATCCAGCTTTAATTTATGATGTTCAGATAGAATCCAGAGTTTTATTTCAATTTTCTTCTATCTGTTAAAATTTGGTTTGTGTCTAAAAATGATGTGAATATTAGAGAAAATTTCACGAGGTGTTGAGAAGAAGTTATATTCTTTTGTGTTTTAATAACATGTTCAGTAAATATCTGTTATGTCTCTTTGGCTTATAATGACTATTTATTATTTTTTGTCTGGATGACCTGTCTAATGTGGAGAGTGAGTTATTAAAGTCTCCCTACACCATTTTGTGAAGCTCAATATGTACTTTAAAATGTAGAAGAGAAGCAGGGGAGAAGGAATGAGATAGGTGGTTTATGAAGTGGGGGGATGAGGAAGGGGATAATATTTAAAATGTAAATAAAGAAAATATCCAATAAAAAAGATGTAGAAGTGTTTATAGACCTGATTGCCCTTGAGTTTGGTGAATGAATATTAATAATTGCAACGTCCTCTTAGTGGATTTTTCCTTTAATGATTATTTAGTTTCCTTCCCTATCTCCTTGGTTTTTTTTTTTGTTTTTGTTTCTTTTTGTTTTTTTTTAATTATTATTATTAGATATTTTATTTACACTTCAGATGGCATCCCCTATCCCCATCCCCCCACCACCCCCTTAGGAAACCCCTATCCCATGCCCCCTTTTCCTTTTTGCATTTATACATTTTTTAAAAAAATGTTAATCATAGGCTTTATAAGTTTGGTATTGTTCAATCAGAGGTGTAACCCACTACCCAACCTAGATATATCTACTATCTTTGACTGGTGTAGATACATGAACATCTGCTTCCCTGTCTCCCCCCTCTATCTCTCTTTCATCACCTAGCTTCTCCTCTCCTTCTTCTTCTCCTCTTCTTACTCCTTTTCTTCCTCTCAGTACTCCTCCCACCTTAGCTCCTCCTACACATCACCCTTCCTGTTAAAAAGAAACTTTTCTTTCAAAATACAATTAGAGCATAATTATGCCAATTTGTACCAGTGAGGTACAAGATAGTCCTAATACCCAGTCCATCCTTTTGTTGACCTACCAGCACCTCTGTCATCTCTCCTAACTAAAACATTTAGTTCTGAACCTGGCTTTAGGATGAATGTCAGCTGACGAACATACACTCAGATCTTTTCTCTCAAGGTAAATAGCTATAAGTTTTCAACCCCGTCAGAAATCCAGAATGACTGAGTTGACTATAATTGTGGGAAGCACAAAGCATAGCTTCTAAAACTTAGCCAATTTATAGAGACCTCTGAACACCTGGACACTCGCTCTACTTCAAAACGTTGGAGCATTTGTTCTTCTGCCTTCTGGCCCAGGATCATCTGACAGACCTTAGTGCTGCAGAATTATTAAGGGCTGATTACTCTGTCTAGGCAGATATAATCAGTTGACTATTCTGCACGTGTGTCCTTTTCTGGACAGTAATTTGTCTGTAGAAGGAAAGTGGCAATTCTTGCCTAGTGGCTGTCTCACCACAACTGGAGTAACTCCAAGGATGCTCAATTTCTTCTTAGAATTTAACATAGGAAGCTGTCTGGAGCAGACATGTCTCTATTGAAAATGAACATTAATACTGAAATGTTTGTCATGTCAATTCTAAGGATTTCTGATGTTTTGAAAGCCAGCTATCCATGTAAGGTAATCTGGACTGTTGCCTGTTAACTCCACTCAGCTATTTCTACATAAAACATAAAGAATACCCTTATAATAAACTCCAAGTCATAAATTTGCTATAGTCCCTTAACTCACAGGCTGACCATCTCAAATCAGTTAAAAAGAGTTAAAGAAGGACTGGGTCTAAGCTTTGTATTCCTAAATGTGTTATACTGGTACAATGCCTATGAGAGTAACAATATTTGTCTCACTCTTATATCATTAAAAAGCTCATGCCAATGAAAACCTTAAAATTTATAAACAAAGTAAATTGGTGCCATTTAAGAATTTATATCTTCATCTTGATATTAATTATACAGATTTCTACTAATAGGTTATGGCTATGGAATAAACCCTAGCTAATTCTCTCTTTTCTGACAAAACCACTACTTTTCCCTAGAGAGACAGCCCAACATTTACCACCTTAGTCCCCTAGCCCAAGCTGATTATGGGCGTTGAGATATTAGAAGAGGAGTGGGGGGGAGAGCAAATTGACAATCCTCTGATGCTGTGTCTTCACTGCCTCCAGATGGAATTCCTGGACCTCAGAGGTTTGAGCAGGTCTGCCCAGCTTGCTTGTTGAGTACATACACCAAGGCTGATCATTCTGCAATATACAATTCTCAAAACAAATTTTAGTATCAAGATAGTTTTTTTTAGGAGGGCTGACATTTTATTAAGATTGTTGGTTCTACTCACTTTTCTATTTTTTCCCCTCTTTTATTGGCTATAATATTTACATTTCAAATTTTATCCCCTTACCATATTTCCCCCACCACCCAGGAACCCCTTATCCCATCCTCCCTCCTCCTGCTTCTATGAAGGTGTTTATCCACCTACCCCAGCCCCCCTCCTCACCCTCAGATTCCCCCCCCCTCAGTGCTCAGCCTTCAGGGTACCGTTGACCTTGTCTCCCACCTATGTCCAACAAGGCCATCCTCCCCTACATATACTGCTGGAGTCATGTGTCTCTCTATATGTGCTCCTAGGCTGGTGGTTTAGACCCTGGGGAGCTCTGGCTGTTTGGTATTATTGCTTTCCTCACCAGGCCACCAGCCCTTAAGGTTCCTTCAATTTACTCTCTAGCGCCTCCATTGTGAACCTTTGATCGGATTAATGGATAGCTGTGGGTATCTGTCTCTGGGTATGTCCGACTCTGGGAGACCTCTAAGGAGACAGCCTTATCAGGCTACTGTCAGCTTTCCCATCCTGACATCCCTATCAGCGTCTATTTTTGGTGACTGCCCATGGAATGAATACCCAGACGGAATGGTCTCCCTACAACCCCCCCCTTCAGATTCTGACCCACACTTTGTCTCCATATTTGATCCCTTGGGTATTTAGTTACTCCTTCTAAGAAAGACCTAGGCATCCTCACTTGTTCTTACTTCTTCATGAGCTTCATGTCGTCTGGTAGGTGAATCTTTGTTGTTTCAAGTTTTTGGGCTAATCTCGGCTTATCAGTGAGTAAATACCATGTGTGTTCTTTTGTGATTGGGTTACCTCACTCAGGATGATATTTTCTAGTTCCATCCATTTACCTAAGAATTTCTCGAATTCATTATTTTTAATAGCTGAGTAATATTCCATTGTGTAAATGTACCACATTTTTTGTATCCATTCCTCTGTTGAAGGGCATCTGGGTTCTTTCCAGCTTCTGGCTATTATAAATAGGGCTGCTATGAACATAGTGGAGCATATATCTTTGTTATTTGTTGGGGCATTTTCTGGGTATATGCCCAGAAGTGGTATAGCTGGGTCCTCAGGTAGTGCTATGTCCAATTTTCTGAGGAACCACCAGACTGACTTCCAAAGTGGTTGTACCAGCTTGCAACCCTACCAACAATGCAGGAGTGTTCCTCTTTCTTCACATCCTCGCCAGCATCTACTTTCACCTGAGTTTTTGATCTTAGCCATTTTGACTGGTGTGAGGTGGTATCTCAGTGTTGTTTTGATTTGCATTTCCCTGATGACTAAGGATGTTGAGCATTTCTTAAGGTGCTTCTCGGCCATTCGAGTTTCCTCAGTTGAGAATTCTTTGTTTAGCTCTGTACCCCATTTTTTAATGGGGTTATTTTGTTGTTTGGCGTCTAATTTCTTGAGTTCTTTGTAAATATTCGATATTAGCCCCCTATCGGATGTAGGATTGGTAATGATCTTTTCCCAATCTGTTGGTTGCCGTTTTGTCTTTTTGACAGTGTCCTTTGCCTTACAGAAGCTTTGCAATTTGATGAGGTCCCATTTGTCGATTCTTGATCTTAGAGCATAAGCCATTGGTGTTCTGTTCAGGAACTTTTCCCCTGTGCCTAGGTATTCGAGGGTCTTCCCCAACTTCTCTTCTAATAGTTTCAGTGTACCTGGCTTTATGTGAAGGTCCTTTATCCACTTGGAGTTGAGCTTTGTGCAAGGGGATGAGAATGAATTAATTTGCATTCTTCTACATGTTGACCTCCAGTTGAGCCAGCACCACTTGTTGAAAATGCTGTCCTTTTTCCACTGAATGAATTTAGCTCCCTTGTCAAAGATCAAGTGACCATAGATATGCGGGTTCATTTCTGGGTCTTCAATTCTGTTCCATCGATCATCCTGTCTGTCTCTGTACCAATACCAAGCAGTTTTTATCACTACTGCTCTGTAGTACAGTTTGAGGTCCGGAATGGTGATTCCCCCAGAGGTTCTTTTATTGTTGAGAATAGTTCTCGCTATCCTAGGTTTTTTGTTATTCCAAATGAATTTGTAAATTGCTCTTTCTATCTCTATGAAGAATTGATTTGGAATTTTGATGGGTATTGCATTGAATCTGTAGATTGCTTTTGGCAGGATAGCCATTTTTACTAAATTAATTCTGCCAATCCAGGAGCATGGGAGATCTTTCCATCTTCTGAGATCTTCTTCAATTTCTTTCTTCAGAGACTTGAAGTTCTTGTCATACAGATCTTTCACTTGCTTTGTTAGATTCACTCCAAGATAATTTATTTTATTCGTGGCTATTGTGAAGGGTGTCATTTCCCTGATTTCTTTTTCTGCCTGTTAATCCTTTGAATAGAGGAAGGCTACTGATTTGTTTGAGCTGATTTTATATCCAGCCACATTGCTAAAGTTGTTTATCAGGTTTAGGAGTTCTCTGGTGGAAGTTTTAGGTTCACTTAAGTATACTATCATATCATCTGCAAATAATGAAATTTTGACTTCTTCCTTTCCTATCTGTATCCCTTTGACTTCCTTTTGTTGTCTAATTGCTCTAGCTAAGACTTCCAGTACTATATTGAATAGGTAAGATGAGAGTGGGCAGCCTTGCCTAGTCCCTGATCTTAGTGGGATTGCTTCAAGTTTCTCTCCATTTAGTTTGATGTTGGCTACTGGCTTGCTGTATATTGCTTTTACTATGTTTAGATATGGGCCTTGAATTCCTGATCTTTCCAAGACTTTTAACATGAAGGGATGTTGAATTTTGTCAAATGCTTTCTCAGTGTCTAGTGAGATGACCATGTGGTTTTTCTCTTTGAGTTTATTTATGTAGTGGATTACATTGATGGATTTCCGAATATTGAACCATCCCTGCATTCCTGGGATAAAGCCTACTTGATCTTGATGGATAATTGTTTTGATGTGTTGTTGGATTCGGTGTGCGAGAATTTTATTGAGTATTTTTGCATCAATATTCATAAGAGAGATTGGTCTGTAGTTCTCTTTCTTTGTTGGGTCTTTCTGTGGTTTAGGTATGAGTGCAATGGTAGCTTCATAGAATGAAGTGGGTAGTGTTCCTTCTGTTTCTATTTGATGGAATAGCTTGAAGAGGATTGGTATTAGGTCTTCCTTGAAGGTCTGAAAGAATTCTGCACTGAAACCATCTGGCCCCAGACATTTTTTAGTGGGAGATTTTTAATGACTGTGTCTATTTCTTTAGGCATTATGGGACTGTTTAGATGGTTTATCTGCTCCTCGTTTAACTTTGGTACCTGGTATCTATCTAGAAAATTGTCCATTTCCTCCACATTTTCTAATTTTGTTGAGTATAGGCCTTTGTAGTAGGATCTGATAATTTTTTAAATTTCCTCTGTTTCTGTTGTTATGTCTCCCTTTTCAGTTCTGATTTTATTAATTTGAATGCTGTCTCTGCGCCCTTTGGTTAGTCTGGCTAAGGGTTTGTCTATCTTGTTGATTTTCTCAAAGAACCAGCTCCTGGTTTTGTTGATATTTTGTATAGTTCTTTTTGTTTCAACTTGGTTGATTTCAGCCCTGAGTTTGATTATTTCCTGCCGTCTACTCCTCTTGGGTATACTAGCTTCTTTTTGTTCTAATGCTTTCAGGTTTGCTGTCAAGTTGTTAATGTATGCTCTTTCCACTTTCTTTTTGTGAGCACTTAGAGCTATGATTTTTCCTCTTAGTACTGCTTTCAATGAGTCCCACATGTTTTGATATGATGTGTCCTCATTTTCATTTAAATCTAAAAAGTCTTTAATTTCTTTCTTAATTTCTTCCTTGACCAAGTTATCATTGAGTAGAGCATTGTTCAGTTGCCAAGTGTATGTCGGTTTTCTGTTGTTTTTGTCCATGTCAAAGACAAGTCTTAATCCATGGTGGTCTGATGAGGTACTGGGGATTATTTCAATCTTTTTAATCTGTTGAGGCCTGTTTTGTGACCAATTATATGGTCTATTTTGGAGAAGGTACCATGAGGTGCTGAGAAGAAGGTATATTCTTTTGTTTTAGGATGAAATGTTCTATAGATGTCAGTTAAGTCCAATTGGTTCATAACTTCTGTTAGTTTCATTGTGTCTCAGTTTAGTTTCTGTTTCCGTGATCTGTTCATAGCTGAGAGTGGGGTGTTGAAATCTCCCACTATTATTGTGTAGGGTGCAATGTATGCTTTAAGTTTTAGTAAAGTGTCTTTTATGTATGTGGGTGCCCTTACATTTGGGGCATAGATGTTGAGAATTGCAAGTTCCTCTTGGTACATTTTTCCTTTCATGAATATGAAGTGTCCTTCTTTATCTTTTTTGATTACTTCTGGTTGAAAACTGATTTTATTTGATATTAGAATCGCTACTCCAGCTTGTTTCTTGGGACCATTTGCTTGGAAGATTGTTTTCTAACCTTTTACTCTGAGGTAGTGTCTGTCCTTTCCACAGAGGTGCGTTTCCTGAATGCAGCAAAATGTTGGGTCCTGTTTACGTATCCAGTCTGATAGTCTATGTCTTTTTACTGGAGAATTGAGTCCATTGATATTAAGAGATATTAAGGAAAAATGAGTGTTGTTTCCTGTTATTTTTGTTATTGGCAGTGGAGATATGTTTGTGTAGCTACCTTCTTTTACGGATTTTGGAAGATTACTTTCCTGCTTTTTCTAGGTTGTAGTTTCCCTCCTTGTGATGGAGTTTTCCACCAATTATCCTTTGAAGTGCTGGGTTTATGTTGAGATACTGTGTAAATTTGGATTTGTCATGGAATATTTTGGTTTCTCCATCAATAATGATTGAGAGTTTTGCTGGGTATAGTAGTCTGGGCTGACATTTATGTTCTTTTAGGGTCTGTATGATATCGGTCCAGGATCTTCTGGCTTTTATGGTCTCTGGTGAGAAGTCTGGTGTAATTCTTATAGGTCTGCCTTTATATGTTACTTTGCCCTTTTCCCTTACTGCTTTTAGTATTTTTTCTTTGTTTTGTACATTTGATGTTTTGACTATTATGTGGCGGGAAGTATTTCTTTTCTGGTCTAAACTATTTGGAGTTCTGTAGGCTTCTTGTATATTTATGGACATCTCTTTCTTTAGGTTAGGGAAGTTTTCCTCTATAATTTTGTTGAGGATATTTACTGGTCCTTTAACTTGGGTGTCTTCCCCCTCATCTATTCCTATTATCCTTAGGTTTGGCCTTCTCATTGTGTCTTGGATTTCTTGTATATTTTGGGTTAGTAGCTTTTTGTATTTTGCATTTTCTTTGACAGTTGTGTCAATATTTTCCATGGTATCTTCTGCACATGAGATTCTCTCTTCCATCTCTTGTATTCTGTTGGTAATACTTGTGTCTATGACTCCTGATCGTTTTTTTAAGTTTTATATCTCCAGGGTGTTCTCCCTTTGTGATTTCTTTATTGTTTCTGCTTCCATTTTTAGATCCTGCATGGTTTTGTTTAATTCCTTCTCCCGTTTGGTTGCATTTTCTTGCAATTCCTTAAGGGATTTTTGTGTTTGCTCTCTAAGGGTTTCTATCTGTTCTTTGAGAGTGTTATTTATGTCTTTCTTAAAGTCCTCTATCATCATCATGAGAAGTGATTTTAATTCTGAATCCTGCTTTTCTGGTGTGATGGGGGTGTTCAGGGCTTGCTATGATGGGGGAACTGGGTTCTGATGATGCCATGTAACTTTGGTTTCTGTTGCTTACGTTCTTGTGCCTGCCTTTTGCCATCTGGTTAATTCTAGTGCTACCTGTACTTCTGTCTTTGATTGAAGCCTGTCTTTCCAGTTGTCTCGCTTGTGTTTGGTCTTCTAGGAGTCCAGATGTCTCTGTGATTTTTTTCCAGCTGCCCTGATTACAGTGGTATCTCTAGGATGCCTCAGGATATGGTGCCTCCAAGGTAGCAGTCCGGGAGATGGGCAAAAGGGGGTGCTAGCCGGCAGGGGCGCGGGGGGGGAGGGGTATCTGCTGGATTCTGAGCACTCAGGGCACCCAGCTATGAGCTCAGGGTAGTATGTGCGTTTTCCTACCTAAAGCTGGTTGCAGGATCTGTGGATTCCCCAGAATATGTCTGGCGGAATCCGGGGTGCACTCACCCGCAGGCCTCAGACCAGAGGAGGGGTGAGCGGCGGAAGGGGCGTGCTAGCACTGGCTATGGGTTCTATGGATCCCCCAGAATGTGTCTGGCGGAATCCGGGGTGCACTCACCCACAGGCCTCAGACTGGAGGAGGGGCGAGAGGCGGAAGAGGCCCCCTATATCCTTGTTAAGTTTTGGATTATGGTCTATATAATCAGACATAAAAATGGCTATGCCGGGTTGATGTTTTGGTCAATCTAATTAGAATATATTTTTCCATCCTTTTACCTTGAAGGGATGTATATTCTTCATGTTAAGGTGTGCTTATTGGATACAGCAGACATATGGATTATGTTAGCTTCTGTTTTTATTGGAAAATTGTTGAGGCCATTGATGTTGAGAGATATCAACGAACAGTATTTCTTGATATCTATTATTTTGTGTCGAGGTGTGTGTGTGTGTGTGTGTGTGTTTCTCCCTTTTTTTGATTTGATGTTATGAGATTACTTACACCCTGGGTTTAGTGATGGTTAACCTCTTTCAGTTGTAATTTTCCATCTAGTACCTTTGAGGACATGGATTTATAGATAAATATTATTCAAATGTAGTTTCTCATAAAATGTCTTTTTCCCCTCCATTTATTGTAATTGATTGAATTGTAGGTGGGCTAGCATCTATGATCTCTTAAAGCATGTAAAATGTCTATGTTGGTTGTTCTAGCTTTTAGAGTATGATTTGAGAAGTCATATTATTCTAATAGGTCTGCTACTAAATGTTACTACTTTTTTCCCATAGTAGATTTTACTATTTGTTCTTTTGTTCTGTACAGTTTTTATTTTAATTAATATGGGCCAAGGGGATTTTTTTCTGGTCCAGTCTAGTTAGTATTCTGTATGTTACTTGTATCTTGATTGAAATCTTCTCTGTTAGGTTAGGAAAATACTCTTCTATGATTTTGTTGCAAATAGTTTCTCTTTCTTTGACCTATATTTCTTAATCTTCCTTTATTCTAATTATTCTTAGATTTGGTCTTTTTATGTTTCCCAGATTTCTTGGACGTTTTATGCCAGGTTTTTTTAGACTTAACCTTTTCTTGAATTCATGTATCTTTTTATCTTCAATACGTGAAATCCTATTTTGCATCTCCTGTATTCCATTGTTGAGGTATTAGGACCTGGCACTTAGGAATAGGGCTGTATTACAAGGGGGCAGTCTGAGTGTGTCCACATGAGAGAAAAAAGTAAGGTGTTCCACCAGAATTTGCTTAGTCTAGTTTGAATTGGAGATTCAATAGGAGATTTTCTTCAAATAGAATCTTCAAATAGAAGATTTGCTACTGAGTAGCTCAGTATGAGGACATGATAATGTGTGAGAAGATATAAAAGGATAGAGAATGTGGTGAAGATATGTACTTGGCCTACTTGCTCTTTTGGTTGGAGCAGCCTGTGAATTCCCAAGAAATGTGTATTGTAATAGGGGCTGCAATAAAGCAATGAGTTGGTGGGGGGACTTGAACTGAAAGATCTGTTTTACTACTGGAGAAAGGGACAGAGAGCAAGAAGAATCCAAAGCAGATGATCTTCTTCAGAACTGGTGATGATACCACAGGTTCAGACTTGGAAGTACTGAGAGAAAGATGACGTTATAAAGCTGAATTACCTGTTTTTCCTGACTATGTTTCCCAGAAAATGCCTCCTAGAGTTGAGGACTCTGGTAAAGAAATAAATTGGGAGAGGAAAGTTAAGAGTGGAAGATCTTGTACCAACTGGAAATGGGGTTCAGGAGTAAGAGAAAGGAGAACACAGGTAGCCTGCTGAAAAGCTACAGATGAGACTGAACATTGAACTTCGTTTTGCTGAAAACAGGTAAAGATCTATTGTTAGCCTACCTGCTTCCTTGAACAGCTTTGATCATGAAAAATGAACAAGGACCTTAATGATGGATACTTTTTCTACTGCCAATTGTATTTTCAGAAAATGCTTATAAAAGTAAGATTATAATTATGTACATGTATAGATCTATAACATGTATGTATGCATGCATATACATTTATGTGTTTATGCGTTTGTTTATATTAATAGTGGTAGTATTGTAATCATGGAGCCTAGTAGTTATTATATGCATCTTACTGATTTCTGAACCATGAATTCAGAATTATGTAATACCTGAGCTGTAAGACACTTCATATGTACACCTTTAACTTCAAGCTACTTTAATGTATTCAATACTGAGCTTTCCTCTAGAGAATCATTGAGTTTGCAAACACAACTTTGCTCATACAGATAAATATGAAGACAACAAAGAGGTCAAGGGAAACATGCAATAAAGTATCTTCAGCCAGCCGGGCAGTGGTGGCGCACACCTTTAATCCCAGCACTTGGGAGGCAGAGGCAGACAGATTTCTGAGTTTGAGGCCAGCCTGGTATACAGAGTGAGTTCCAGAACAGCCAAAGCTAACAGAGACACCCTGTCTCTAAAAACCAAAAAAAAAAAAAAAAAAAAAAAAAAAAAAAAAAAAAAGTATCTCCAGCCAGCTGGCAGCTACTATTTGAAAAATGGTGAATAAAACAAGTCCAAAACCTCAAATTTACCTGCTTGTGCTGGAGAATTTCTCATCTTTCCTTTTGCTGTGAACTTTCTCAAATAGTTAGCCAATCACAAGAGGCTTCTGTGAAAAGTGAAGAGGCTATTCACAACTCCTTTGAGTTCCCTCATAGGCAGTTTAAATTAAAGTGAGCATCCTACTATATTGTCAGATTTAAGATTGATTCTAGTTTTCAGCGTGTGACTTGTCTGACAGGCTGCTAGAAACAGAACACCATTTTTCTTGGTGTTTGATGCTGAACAAAATCCATGAGCAAGGAACATGAGCTGTAAAAGACAACTGCCTTAAAAAAAGGTTTGTAACATGATATTTCATAGAAATCAGAGAACAAGGGTAGAAATGGTATTTGTTGCTTCCCTCATTTTTACTGAACATATGTCTACAAATTTCTTTAAAGTCTTTTGCTGCTGAGCTAAGATTCGCCTCATCAGACATATTATCTTGCTGACATTCTTTTATTTTAATTTATTATTATTATTTTTACTTGATCACTTTATATTGCCTTACTGCTCTCCTGGTCACACCCTCCCAAAATTCTTACCCCCATACTTCCTCCTCTTCTCCTCTGAGCTGGTGGGGTCACCCCTGGGTATTTCCCCTACTCCTATCTGGTACTCAGTCCAGACAAGGCAGCCCAGTTGTTAGAACATGTCTCATATATAGGAAACAGCTTTTTGGAAAGCCCTTGTAGGTTGTTCAGGACTTAAAGGTCAGGCTGCACATCTGCTACATATGCATGGAGAGGCCTAGGTCCAGCCTTGTATGTTCTTTGGTTTATTTTTTGGTCTCTGAGATCCCCAAAGGTCCATGTTAGTTGACTCTGTTAGTCTTCCTGTGGAGAAGATCTATCCCCTTATGGGCCTGCAATCCTTCCTCCTATTCTTCGACAAGAGTCCCCAACCTCCATCCACTGTTTGGCTGTGGGTGTCTGTATCTTCCTGATTCAGCTGCTTAAAGAAAGTTTTAGTTCCACAATTTGTCCTATCTATTCAGTTCTTAGTACATCAGACACTGAAATTGTATACTCACATCTTTGTTTGTTTGTTGTTTATTATTTGTTATTTCTTTTCCTATCTAAACTCAAGTATTTTTCTCTACAGATAACATATTCCATTTTGAAAATGTCTGAGACAAAGTAAATATTCAAGAATATCTGGATAAAGAATAAATGAAGTTCATATATGTAGTTTAAAAAAAGATACCAAGAGAAATTGGATACAACTATTCATTTGAGAGTGGTGTTAAAAGAGACCCAACTGTTGGGAGGCTTTTATCTACTACTATACATTATTGGAGAGAAGGCAGAGGTTCTCAAGATGCTCTAGGCATATAGATATTGCTATGGATCAGAAGATCCACACATACCCTGCCCTCTGTGAGTTCTACACCTGTTGATGAGTTAAACAAGTAACTAGGGGAAAGTTTCTCAGTGGGATATGAAGCAGAAGTCACCCAGTTATATAGCAGTCTATTCTAGTTACATAGCTGTCTCCAATTCATCAATATAATAGAACTTATTGTTTCACTGAAGTTCAGTAAGGTGGTTTTGGGAGAAATTATTACTTCAGTCTGCCAGAATCTACTCTAAGATGAATATTCATTTCTTTATATCTACCCAAGAGAAATTATATATTTGTTGATGGGACAGTATTTCAATATATGCAGTCCTATGGTATTTTTAGAAAAATTATAAATTTTGAAATAACTTACATAACTATCAAATCAAAGTTGATATGCTATCTAGTGTTTTGCACCATTTATACTTACAAGAGAAAGCAAGGAGATTTAATCCTCACCTATGGAAAAAAATACAAGAATATATCTATAAAGAAGTCAGTCTGGAGTCATTCACAGATGCCTCCTACAACTCTCAAGTAATCAAAGTCGAGACACTTGACACAAATTCAGAACCTGAAAATTAATTTTAAAGAAATATCCTATTTATAACTTCTCTATGTACGGCCAAATAATTTCTATTATTATTTTTCATTTTATATTAAATGAATCAATTAAGTATTAAATGAATCAATTAAGTATTAACTGAATCATAATGACTTGACAAAAGTTTCCGGTTAATAAACCATAACTGTCCACAGAGAGAAGTGTTCTCCAGATTGACTAATGATGAAAACCAGGGACAAGAATGTAATATTTGGAGCTGGAGATGGACTTAGTAGAAGAGAATATTTCCAGACCTCAGAATGAATAAAAGAATGAAGGAATGAATACATGGGTAAATATACTAAAAAACAAAGCACCCATTTTTAGGGAAGTATTTATTATAGTCAAGCTCTTGGGTATAGTATAGAAATGAGAATGAAAAGAAATGATTTCATATTCCCATACAAATGCATTGTAGGCTGAGATAAATTCACAGGCCAACTTTAGATATAAAATCAGTGTCTTATAGGGAGTAAACGGGAAGGATAAATAAAGGAACTTTTTACCAAAATACCTGGGCAGAATCAAACAAAATCAATTGCATTTTTCACCTTCTTCAGGTTCATATAATTTGAATGGAAATGCATTTCTGTGCTAAAGCCATTGTTATTGTTTTGCAGCAAGAACATAAGTGAAGATGCGCATGGAGTGTTGAATTAGGATTTCTGAGTTTACTTTAGTTTCTGGGTTTTTTTGGGGGGTTTTGTTTTTAATTTTTGTTTGTTTAGGGGTTTTGGTTTGTTTTTTGCTTGTGTTTTTGGGGTTTTGTTTTTGGTTTGTAAGTTTTTTTGGCGGGGAGAGGGAGACAAGGCATTGGAGCCTCTAAGCAGTAAAAGAAAGACCATAGCCAGTAAACAAGAAAATAAATGATCAAATGTGGTCAAATGGAGCTTATGTTATTATTCAAAACTATCTTTGGATAGAAGCTGCAAACTCAGCAGTAGAGATCATGCATAGACAAAACTTTGGATTATAACCCTGATTCTGAAAATCAAAGCATAACTGAACAACAAAACAGTACTTATCTTTCATAACTCAAGAGATATTCACAGTCTTAAAAGAAAACCATTAGGTATTTCTAAAACAAATACTTTTTTAAACACACACACACACATACACACACACACACACACACACACACACACACACCAATTATTAAGATGTTTTTATCATTTTAAATTGTACAGTAATCTTGAACTCCAGGTCTTACTGGTCACTGAACCACTAATCAAAAACTTGTCAACACTCCTGAGAGATTTCAAGATAGCTAACCAGGCAAAGGTACAGTCCATCAAGTCTAGCAAACAAGATTTAAAACCCACCAGGCAGAAGAAAAGAAAGCAACTCCCACAAACTGTCCTGTGACTTCCACAAAACTTCACACACCCACAACCACACACACACACACACACACACACACACACACACATAGTGAATGAGTAAGTAAAATCAAGGTTATAAAATAATTAAAACTACAATTCTTCATGATGTCAAGGAATATGTTTCCAGGGTAGACCACGTGCTTGTCTTGCGCATGACTCAAGGTTTCATTTATATCACATTAAATGATCAGAGGAAGTGATAACACTGTGGTTCAGTCATTATATGGAGAAATTCTTCAACTGAGGCTCTAAACCAATACTTATCTTTGAGAATGTCCTGAAAAGGGAGATAATTTTAGAGCAAGTGAATACCAGTCATGGGCCAGTGGTTTGAGCAGCTCTGTAGAGGGGGAGCGTGTAATTTAAGCATCTACCAAATATCTGACTGACACTACTGTTAGAATATAACATAAGCTGCACTGTGTCATGATGAATTCAGAGCTTTGTCACTTACAGAGTGATAGGTTTCTTAGCTAGGTGTGAATTTGTTAATTATGAAGGTGTACTATTTTAACTTTGATAGAGTCTTGGTATGTCACCTTAGGCTTTTATGGCAAATAGCCACATACTACATGGTTTAAAACTCAGAAAAACATCTATTCAGTTACAAAGATTGGAAGTTTAACATTAAGATGATATTGCACTATGTCTCACAAGAGACCTATCATAATGAATGCTACAGGATCCTGCATCCTTACTATGCGCATTCATGACCATTGTTTCTGTTGTTTGCAGTGGGATGTTAGCTTTCTTAGAAACTACCCCTATGAGTCATTTTGTTTTAGTTCTCATTTCAAAGACCTTATTTTCCAGTGGTCACACTGGATAATAAAGGTCCATTAATTGTTGTGGTTGAAGTTTTCTTCTTCACCATGTGCAAAAGGATGTCAAAGTTGTTGGTTGCTACATGTCTTCAAAAAGCTAATTTGGCTTTGTCCTCCATTAAAAGAACTTGACAATTGCTATTCAAGTCATACATGAAACAAAACATTTTCCAGAACTTGAATAGCAAGCTGATTTATAATGATCAATTACAAGAGTGTTTATTTTATTCTAATATATTATCTACTAAATTGTCTCAAACCACAAAACAATACTATGAAATAGATTGTACTAAGAGACACTCTGAATCTATAATCAACTCTTCTCAACTCCAAAATATCATCTTCACTAATACATTGCAAAGTCATGTCAATAATACATTCAAATTATCAGTCTATTAAAATGATTCAGCTACAATATTTGTTGTCAATATGGTTCATCATAAAACATTCATCTAGCAAATGCTTAGGGAATTTGCAAATGCATATGTGTCAAAATGTTAATTAATTAAAATGAATAAAATTTAGTAGATCTATTATTATCCATGCCTGGCAATTTAGGCAAAGAAAGAACTAGGCCCTGTTCACACTGCTGCCTAATGAGTATAACACTGAATTAATTAATAAAATCACAGACGAATTGCTGTGGCTTAGACATGGCACTTAGAAAGTCAGATTTCTGAGCAAGATGAATTTGAGCCTCAGATATGATGTAAGGAGGCCAGATTAATCATACAAGGTTAAAGCTGGGTTTTACATACAATCCAGAGTTCATATGCATGAGTGCATATTTTAGCATAAAATATAATACATAGTGAAATCAGAAATAAGATGAAGGAGCTGAAAAGGAACTTCACAATAAAAATTGGTAAAAGTAGCTAAAAAAAAATAGTGTTCCGCTTCCCATTTTTCCCCACAAGAGCAGAAACTTTACTCTTAGCTGCTAAACAAGACTATTTGGTATTATCCTTTTTCTGTGTTTTGTTTTTTTTTTGTTTGTTTGTTTGTTTCCTGGATTTAAATAGTACACAAAATATTCCACAGTTTGCAACCGAATAAGGGGATTCAGTAGGAGACCCACAGACTCCATCTTTATTCTTTTAAAGCTGGTGATTGGTAAAAGTGGCAATAATAAAGAGACCCTAGAAGGAAAAGGCAATAAATCAGGAGCTCTGGGTAGTGTCTAGCTTATTATTTTGGGCTCGCTAGTTCAGCTTGTTGAAGTGTCTTATTAATGAAGTCTAGATTGCAAGTCAATTGCCCTGTGGAACAGTTATCCTAGCTCAATTCCATGACTAAGTGGGTAAGAAAAAGTAAGAGAAATGCTGAAACACAGAAGAGAAAGCAGGTGAGAGAACTGCAGTGGGAAAGAGCAGGTGATTGCTTCATTATTTACTCAACCAATCCAGGCAGATCCTTGCTTCTCCTTGCAATTGGGTTCTAAGCCTTCATATACTTGGAATCCTTCTTAAATAAGAGCATGGAAGTTCTAAACAAACCCTTGCTCACATCAACTATAGAATAATAAGAGAAACAAGTACATAATTACTTTATTATAAGAGAGAATTTTCAAGCATTGCCAACCAGGAACTTAAGGATATTCATCTCTTACAATACTCAAGATATTTATTAAATAGCATAGATATGATGGTGAAATTGGATCATCAACTTGATTGGACTGACAAATGTCCTGGATATTAGGAAAACTCAGCTCTGGGTATATATACGTGAGGTCATTTAAAGAGATAAGGGTCTGACTTAATGAACAATTCAGTTAGTTGTTGGAGCCAAAATTTGTATAGACTGTTGGGAAGTAGTGAAAATATGGAAATCAGGGCTTTCTTGAAGGAGATAGGTCACTTTAGAAAATAATGTTGGAATTAACTTTGTCTGCTCTCTTCCTCTTACTGCTCCACTGATAATTGCCTTTCAAGGTGAGCTGATCTATTCTTTCATACCCTTTCTAATAAAATGGACTGAACCCTCAGACATCATAATCTTGCATATTATCTTTCCTTTGTTAAAATTTTTATCAACTATTTCACAGCAGTGACTTTAAAAACTCAATTGATTACGAGACAGTCTATGATTTTCCTAATTGGCATCTAGAATGGGATGTTATGATATTCTAAGAGAAATTAAAGAGTGAGAAATGTAGAGCTGACTAGTAAATCTTCATTATACCATAGTGTTATAGAAATCTTGAGATAGATCAGTAAATGAGTGACCTCTAGCAGAACTGAATCTTTAAGATCCCCAAATCAACACCACAGTTGGAATTGTGCCATTGTATCTTTAAGACTGAAACTCTCATCTCAATCTATTTTATCATAGACAAACAATTTATATCATTTAGGTCTCCCATGCTCAAGAGATGTAAGATCTTTCTTGAAAATTCAGGGAAAATCTCATGATAGGAGTTCTGTTCAGAAGCTCTATAGAGCACCCCAAGTTTCTGAGGACTTTTGAGTATATTTATGAAACAGGGAACATATTAATAACAATGTTTCTTTCTTCCATATTGAAATATCTCTTAGTAAAATTTCATACAAAATTCCTGTAAGTATTGGGTTTCTCTTGAATGATAGTGAATCTGGGATTCAGCCCCATGTTTTGTTGGGGTTTTTTGGAGTCTCTCTTTAGACATTTTTGGGTCTCAGCATAAAAGAGAGCCTTTATAATGACAAGCGTGAAAGGAGAGTCAGGCAATGTCTAGTGATCTTCTGGCTGCATGGAAAATGCCCTAAAGGCACATGTTTTCTTCTATTAAATAGTCATGTGTATGCCAGACTTTTATTTTATTTTCACTTCTTTTCCCTGCACATGCCGTTCTAGTGAGAATATAGGATTCATTAAGGCTCAAAGAAGAAAAGCATTTTATTAATGTGCTAACTTGAACTGACTAGTTCCTGTAAGTGCCAGGGCCAGCTCTGGTGATACTTTAAGTGGTTTAGGAACAATAGCTAAGAAGTCTTGCTGAATCAACATGACCAGCATCAATGGCTGCAACAGCGCTCTCATGCCCTCTATTGGCTTATTACTTTCTTTACTCAAGAAAAAAGTTGAAGTCTCATCACTTTTTACAATGGAAGCTCATACAACACTTTCATTTCTCTTTACTTCTGTAACTATCTACTCATTCATTTTGAATAGAGAAAATGGTTTCATGACTTCTTCATATTTGGTTTTCAATCATTCCAGGAGTAAATTAGAATATACTTGTGTGTACACATGGGAATGGAAACTCTATGCCTAATTTCCCTTTTGAGTTGAAGTATAAGAACAAACAATAGAGATACTGCATTGGTTAAGGCATTAGCTGTTCTTCCAGGGGACCTAGGTTGGATTCCTAGCACCCTCACAGTGGCTCACTGTAGTCTGTAACTCCAATTCTAGTGAATCTGATGCTGTCTCCTTCCCTCTTCAGATGTTGCATAACAAGAGAGCTTGATGCATCCACTGAAACTGTCATACAAATAAAAATTAAATTAAAATTAAAGAGCAATGGCAAGATTTAAGAGAGTGTTTCATTGCCTAAGACAAAGTTCATGCATCCTTGACAGTCATAATGCACAAGACATCTTCCTATACAATGTGAATAGTTTTATGTGATACAAAGAAAAAAGGGTTTTCAATTAAAAAGCCCTAAGATTAAATCCAGGGATTTTTTTTTACCCCTATTGATGACACTGAACCAGATAAATACATGAATTATTTTTATCTTATAAATGGTGTGGCTTACAGCTCTTATCACATATCATTGGTTACAGTACCAAATGGTGATATAAAAGGTCCTACTGAAAATATAGTACCTATTCAGTATACATAGTTTATTTTTTTCTTTTAATTTTCTATGTAAACATTTTCTGTACATGTATTTTGGAATGAAACATTAAGTTTCAAAGAAAGAAAAAAATCTGACAAAGACTTTTTAGCCAGTAAATATGAATGAAAATCCATCATCTTATTAATGTTGTTCATTTTTTTCTGACACAAATTCTCACTATGTAGACTCAGCTAGTCTAGAATTTGCTATGCAGACAAGGGTAACCTGGAATTCACAGCAACCTGCCATCATCTACACACAATGTGCTGTCAATGAAGCTGTACATCATTTCCAGGGAAATGTTACTATTAATGAGGAACTGTGGGAGGGCTGACCAGAAGTGGGGTAATGACTGGACTGTAAAAGAGAGAGAGAGAGAGAGAGAGAGAGAGAGAGAGAGAGAGAGAGAGAGAGAGAGAGACCTGGAAAATTAACAGGTCCTCAACAGGGTATTGCCATAAGCTTGATTCTGAATATCAAACAGAAAGCCCACATGTAGCTACACTACCACATACCAACACTGTATGTTGCTGCTGCCTTCTAACATGAGCTTCAACAACTATAAGAAAAAAAATGTTTAATTAAAGCTACCATTTTCTACATGACCCATATTTACATGGGAGACATTGAGTTAATTGGAAATGATATATACAGGATGTCACTTAACCTCTCAGGAAAGAACTCTGACCAAGCTATACCCTCTTTATTTACATGGAAGAAATTACACACTAGAAAACTTCACATAAACTGACTCTCTAATTAAACCAATATATCTCTAAAAGGAAACTCTTTACATAAGTTACAGGTAGTATTTTTGCTTCTACAAAGCCTTAGACTTTGCCATTTTCTAAAATCAGTTTTTTTTTCCTGCTGCATGCTTTAAAGGGTGAAATCATGAACTCCCAACTCTTTTAAATACTAGCCTACTATGTAAAAGAAAATAATTGGTTTAATTGCTATGTATATAATAAAAATATCAATACTTCTGGTATTAGAATTTTAGTTTCCAAGTGAAGTTGGTAATAACATAATTAAGACAGTTCCTTTTTTTAATTCCTGAATTTTTTTTAAACTTTAGAAATATTTACAGATAATTCTCTTGGCAAATTTGTTAAAATTTTTAAATTTCACATGATAAATAAGTTTGTCTGTTACTTTTTAATCAATGAATCAGGATGAAAACAGGTCAAAACTGCTTAAAGAAAAATATTTTTATTTGATAACATGCACATATATATTTTCTTAGATCATAAATTAAAACAAATTAGGATTAGGGATCATTTTTGATAGTCGGGAACTTGTGTGTAATATTAAATGAGAAATATTTGAAGGAATTTTTATCAATAAATATATGTGCAATTATAATTGTATTAGTCTTATCAGAAAGTATTACGCTAAAGTGATATATGGTACAAAATGACAACTTTCCATTATCATTTTAGAAGTGAAATGCATATAAAGCACCCCTCATTCATAATGGTTGTAATGAACAGTATTCAAATTTACACACTTGCCAGAGAAACATGCATTCATAGGAAACCATGCTTTAAAGGTTGACCTTTTTCAAAGGTAACAATATTTTCTTGCAATGTTGAGAAGATACTGTGATTCAAAATTTGTGGCTATGCCCACTATCAAGTGGGTTCTTAACCCATATACTACAGTATATTGTGTTGTGAACTTGGTTAGCTAGGTATATCAAATAGTTTATCTTTACAATTTTTTTTAAAATCAGGGCTTTGACCATTTAAATTGCCATAAGATTGTTGTGCGCACCTCTTTTGTGTCCCCTTCGCCCGCGAAAAAGGACATGGTGGAGGCAGTAATCGGGTATCACTACAGACGAGGCTTTACTTCTTGTAACAGCAAAAGTGGAAAAGACCCCAAGCCCGGGAAAGGCACTGCTATATATATCCTAGAGTGGCGTGTTCACTTCTGATTGGCTGTTAACTTATCACCCCATATTACGCCCCGGGATGGGCAGTGACTTTGGCGCGCCTTCTGCCTTTGCAGCTGCGCAGTTACTTGTTTACTAGTGGGAGGACACGATGTCCGCGCCATCTTGGAATGGTGGATACTGACATACTCACTACGGCTCCCAAAAAGTTACATGTTTGTCTAGCCTTTATCCATATATTCAACTTAACCATGAGTTAATTGAGATATAAAACCATACATAGTAAGTTGGGAAGTATTTCTGTAAATATAGTTCTTGCTATAGAGTATTTATGTCATAAATCTATACCTCAATCTGACCACTCTCCTGAAGTAAGAAAACCAATTCAGGTATCTAATAATGTTTCTTAATCTATAGAGTGATAAACAAAATTACATATGTGTTTAATTTTGGATGAACCTTATACATGATTGTACCAGATCTGATTCTTCTCTGTAATGTATCTCTGGAATTGAAATATGTCAAAAAATTTTAGTAATTTGAAAAAAAATCTTTATAGAGTATATAAACATATTTGTTTTGTAAATTCTTCCAAAAATATGTAGCTTCAACTACAATGTCTTATCTGTGGAAAGTTTCACAAGTGAAAAGTTAATTTTTTAAATTTAACTACTTTTTTTACTTATAATACATTTTGAACATATTATTTATTTTTTCTTGAACTCCTCCAAGAGCTTTCCTACCTCCATACTCAGACAAATTCATGCTCTTTCTCTATGTTTCTTAATAACATACCAGCAGTATAAAGAAGTAGATTAAAAAGAAAGCCACATAATGGCACTTGGAAATAATTCCTTGGCAATTTGCTTTAGGAATATGTTTTATTCCTATATAAACTAGCCCCAAAATTTTAACATAGAGAAGTATGGGACTGATAAATAGTATTTGCCACTGAGAACACTTTACTCCTAATAATACCATGCAAGTGCTTATTCCTGATGTATATATTCTTAAGCAAAAATGGCTTTATTTATTACTTTTGTTGACATAAAAGAAGTTGGATACTGATAACTGTTGACCTATAAAGACAATAAAGAAAAAGAATAGTAGAGATATTTTTTATCCAATAGAAGTTCTACTTTGTAAGGTCCTTGAGTTAAATTCAAAATCTATTCCTACTTGTTTGCACCATTGATATCAAGTTGAACAAAATTTGTCAAATTTATAGAATGTACAGATTTCAACATCTTGATAAACTCTCAAGAAATGAGTTTGTTTCTATGACTGCATTGCAGAGAAGTACACTGAATGTGAGTTCTTTGCCTGGGCTCTTCATAAAGCAGCTTTCATGGACCAGTGATGAGAATGAGAAACGTAGAGAAGATAAACAGATGAGGGGGCAGGCAATGCTGTCAGAACCATACCCACAATCTTCAGATAAATCTTCTTTAAGTATTCAAAATAAATCATACACACAACAAACCATCATGTTTGGAAGGTGTTGTATTAAATATTTAAAATGGCGTCACCCAGTCTTGTATTACAAAGCCTCTGTGTTCCCAACTAGGCTAAGCCTGAGGCCATGAGCTAGCAGCAGAGGTGTGTTCTTTCTGCTGCAGGTCCTTGGCTCAGGTGGCCTGAGACACTGCCCCTACCACCCATGAGACACCATTGGGAGATGGCTCTGACAATCTTCCACCCTGTCTCCACAAGGCTGGGCTGTGCCCAGACCATCCTGCCATCCACGTGGGCCCAGTAGGAAATGAGACTCTAATGATGAAATGTTAATTAAAGGCTTTATATATTTGGTAATGCTCAATAACAATATGCCAATATAATTATAGATGTTTCTCAGTTAACTAATCTAGATAAAAGTTGTTATCCAGGACTGCTCCTGGTACATGCATGGTCATCCGTGCCACCTTCTACATCTCTGCCTGTCTCTTGCCTTGCTCCTCCTCTTACTCCTCCTCTTCCTCCCTTACTCATCCTCTTTCTCTCCTTACTCCTCCCACCTTAGCTCCTCCCAACTTGTGGGAAAAATATCCCAATATATATCACTCTTCCTGTTCAAATAAAATTTTAAAAAAGCCATTCTTTCAAAATACAATTAGAACACAACTAGACCAATTTGTATCAGTAAGATACAAGATAGACCTAATATCCAGTCCATATTTTTGTTAACTAAACAGAACCTCTGTCATCTCTCCTAATTTAAAGACTTAGTTCTGAACCAGGCTTATGTCCTGGCTTCAGAATGAATGTCAGCTGAAAATCATCCTCCTCAAATCTGTTCCCTGAAAGTAAATAGCCTGGATTGGCTATGACACTATAAGTCTTCAACCCCATCAAAAATCCAGATTGACTGAATTAACTGAAGATAAGGAAAGCACAAAGCATAGCTTCCAAGACTTAGCCAATTTATAGAGACTACTGAATACCTGGACAATCCCTTACTTCAAAACCTAGGAGCATCTTGTCTTTAGCCTTCTGGCTCAAGATCATCTGACAGACCCAGTATTGTAGAATTATTAAGGGCTGATCACTCTGTCTTGGCAGATATAATCAGCTGACTATTCGATAAGTGTGTCCTCTTCTGGACAATAATTTGTCTGTAGATGAAAAGGGGCAATTCTCGCCTAGTGGCTGTCTCACCACAACTAGAGTAACTCCAAAGATACTCAATTTCTTCTTAGAATCTAAGACAGGGAAGCTTTTAGGAACAAACAGGTCTCTAATCAAAATAAAAATTAATACAGAAGTGTATGTAACATCAATTTTGTGGACTTCTGATGTTTTTGAAAACCAACTAGCTATGTAAAGCAGTCTATACTGTTGTCCATTGAATCCTCTCAGCTTTTTATAATTAAAATCTAGAAAACATCCTAACAGTAAACTCAGAGCCATGAATTTGCTATAGGCCTTTAACTCACAGGCTAACTATCTCAGATCAGTTAAAAAAATTAAAGAAGGACTGGGTCTAAGCCTTGTACCCACCAATTTAGACTTAATAGAAGAAAATATACCAATGAAAACCTTGATTTTGAAATCAAAATAAATTTTGTACCGTTTAAGAAATATACTTTTAGCTTAATAACAATTATATAGATTTCTACCAAATAAGTTATGGCTAAGTAATCAATTCTAACTATTCCTTCCTGTTCCAATAAAACCATTACTTTTCTTTAGAAGGGCAGCCTAATATTAACCACCTCAGTCCCCAAGCCAGGGAATAGGGGCATCAACTCTTCATTAATTTTTTAAGCTGAGTTTTGGCATTGAGATATTAGAAGTAGGGCAGCGGGAAAAGTAAATTGATAAGTCTCTGACATCTGTGTCTTCACTGCATCCAGCTGAAATTCCAGGACATCAGAGGTTCGAGCAGGTCTGCTCAGCTTGCTTGATGAGTAGGTACAGCAAGGCTGTGTATTCTGCAATATACAATTCTTAAAACAAATTTTAGTATCAAGATAATTTTTGTTTGAATTCTGGAATCTATACTTCTGGTGGCCTGCCTCTATCATGTCTAATCTATATAATTCTGGGAGGTAGAAATATCTCAATTGTCTCTTCTGAAAACACACAGACAAAACCTTTTTTCCCCAAACCTTGAAACATCCAGAAAATCCTTTATCTTGACCCCTTTCTCAGAGAAAAAAAATATAACCAAAAAACTGAAAATCACACCCATCTTGAAAAATAAAATCAATTTAATAACTAAAATACTGTATGTGCCTATTTTTTAGGCTTTCCCTATTTTGTCAAGGAGAAAATGAACCCAGAATTCCTATGGGACCCATATAAGACAGAATCCTAGTCTTCTGTCAGGGATTATAATTTTATATCATCTGAATACACTATATTTACTTTGGAGGAACAGATTTGAGCGGATGGTCTGGGCACAGCCCAGCTTTGTGGAGACAGTCTGTAAGATTGGCAGAGCCATCTCCCATGTTGGCGTCTCATGGGTGGTAGGGCCGATGTCTCTGGCCACCTGAGCCATGGCTGGCAGCAGCAAGAACACACCTCTGTTTCTAGCTCATGGCATCGGGCCTAGCCTAGTAGGAAACACTGCAGCTTTGTAATACAAGATTGGGTGCTGCCATTTTAAATATCTAACACAATTTTTTTAAAAAACTATTAATCAATACTCTCCTTACTCCTCCCACCTTAACTCCTCAAACTAGTGGGAAAAATATCCCACTACAGGAAGGAGACACACTACTAGCATGTGAATTCCTTCAAAAAAAAATTGAAAGCATTTACTAAAGTTTCTTTATAAACTGCAAACACAGACTGGTTTGATCTCAGAGAATAGAATTATCATTTAATTGAAAATTAAATTATTCGATTAAAACAATGACAATGAATTTTTAAGATATTTTGGTTGTTGAGATTAGTTTTCACTATCCTGGGTTTTTTTGTTATTTCAAATGAATTTGAGAATTGCCCTTTCTAAGTCTATAAAGAATTGAGTTGGAATTTTGATGGAGATTTCTTTGAACCTGTAGATTGCTTTTGGTAAGATGGCCATTTTTACTATATTAATCATGCCAATCCTTAAGAATGGGAGATCTTTCCATCCTCTGAGATCTTTTTCAATTTCTTTCTTTAGAGATTTGAAGTTCTTGTCATACAGATCTTTCACTTGCTTGGTTAGAGTTACACCAAGATATTTTATATTATTTGTGACTATTGTGAAGGGTGTTGTTTCCCTAAATTCTTTCTCAGTCCTTTTCTTCTTTTAGTAGAGGAAAGCTACTGATTTGTTCGTATTAATTTTACTCTGCTTTGCTGAAGTTGTTTATCAGCTGTAGGGGCTTTTTTGTAGAGATTTTGGGGTTGTCTGCAGACACCAAACCTGACATTGTTGCTGTGGTCAAGAGGCACTTGCTGACAGGAGCCTGCTGTGACGATTCCTTGGGAGGTCTGGCCAGCAACTGACCAATGCAGATGCACATGTTTGAAACCAACTATCAGACTAAGCTCAGAGAACCTCAGACGGGGTGAATGGAAGGAAAGACTAGAGGAGTAGAGGGGAATTGCAACCCCATTGGAAGAACAACATAGGCTGACATGACCATCTTGTTTTCCCAAACCACTAGACCATCAATCAAAGAGTGTACCTGGAGGGATCCATGACTTCAGATACATATGTAGCAGAGGATGGCCTTGCCTGGCAACAATGGGAGGGCTGGTTCTTGGTCCAGTGGAGGATTGATGGCCCAGCATAGAGGAGATGATGGAACGCTGGGGAGGGATAGTGTGGTTGGGTAGGGGAGCACCCTCATACAGGCAAAAGAGAGGGGGTGGGTGGATGTGGGATAGGGAGTTGGTGGAGGGGTAACAAGGAAGTGGAGTATCATTTGAGATGTAAACAAATGGAATGATTAACTAAAAAATAACACTTTGAATAAACCTTCAAATGTTAACTGTTTTTGAAATACTGCCTTTCTTACTTCCTAAAATTTGGGCCTCAAATAAGAAGGTCTATCTATCTATCTATCTATCTATCTATCTATCTATCTATCTATCTATCTATCTATATCATATGGTATGGCATTTAAATGTATTTATTTCTATGGAGTTTGTGGTTAACCATAAAACTAGGAGGAGAAATTATAGTTCGTCAGCCCCACAAATATTTTCATACACATGTTTACTAATTATGGTAAACACTTATTATAAAATATTAGAAAACCATAAAGAGAGTAGAATAAAACATTATATATACTTCAGATATGCAAACATAAAACATATTGACAAGCATAGAATGTATATTATCTTTGTAAAATAAACTTTAACATAAAAGGTAGCAAAATAATAGCCATGCCCTCAAAACATAGATAGTTATAAAAACACTATCTTCATAAAAGTCTTAACTAGTTAGGCTTATTTAAGCTTGTATTCTTTCCTTGAACCAATTTGAACAATTTATATGCAATTTATAAGATCCTTATTCAGGTGTCTATGAAAAAATAAGGTAATAGTGATGCTGTCAGAAAGGAAAAAATAAAAAAAGACATCTTAAAAGATTAGAATATGCTGCTCACATTTGTACTCTTAAACATGAAAGGAAAAGGAGGATGAGTTTGTCAAATGCATAGTATCCTTCATATAAATAGACCACATGAAGCCCAATACTACATATAATAAATATCACCCAACAAAAATTTTTACATCCTATATGCTTGACATCACAATTTACACTTCTTGAGTGGCCTAAGAGTGACTGCCAATATTATTTTAACTTGAAGATATGGTCAAAATGGGTCTCAAAAAAGGTGTATGCACTGTATGAAAATTAAGTTTACTGTTTTCTTGTATTTTTATTTTAAGTATTGTCAAGCAGGTGGCATTTTTCATGGCTTTGCACTTGATTTCTGTGACTTATTATATCCCTACAACATTTCATAGTATTATTGACACATTTGCATCACTTAGTGACAGAATGATGTAAGAGCTAATTCCTAAATTGTAATGTGCTGTCTGAGACCAATTAGAGCACCAACCTTCAATAATATCATTTTCAACTTCCTGTAGCAAGTGTCTGAATCCACTTAAATAGCAGGTTTCTGAGGCATTGGGTCAATTAATTCCAGAAGTTCACTAATGTGATAGCAAAGATGCAGAGCAAACTGCTGAATAGCTATTTTGTTATAAAGCTAATGGGAGAGGGAGCGGAAATCCAAATGGTAACAGATTGGTGTTTTCAGCATAAAAGGAAAATGATCAGTCTTTGCAAACTATTTTTTTCCCTACCAGACAGTCTTTAGCCACGAAAATCTGATACTACATTTAACTACAAAGGTTTTTTTTTGACATGAAACAAGCTCAAAGGGAACAGTCTGTGGCAGGCAAAGTAGATTTGAAAACATCCTACATGGAATAAAATGATAATGGTGGATTCTGAAAATATAGTAAACCTAAATAACCAGGTAAATTACCACTAGTTGCCATTGGAGAATATAATGTACAGTTTGGGCCATGGAAGGGTAGCCTGGTTCTTGGGCTGTGGGTTCAGCCACGCCCCCAGAAACCAGGCTCCTGTCACAAGGTCTAATCTCCATTCAACCTGCACCTTTCAGTCATGTACACAGGTGGAGCATGTGATGAACAGGCCCCAGGCCCTAGAGAGATTTACATACTAATAGGGTACCTGAAGGCCAGAGGGTGGAGTCAATTAAGCATTCCTCCCTAACCCCTGCCCCTACCCTCCCTATTTAACTCAGGTCCACCCTGGGTTTTATGGGGTGTGCTTCCAGATCCATCCACCATCTGCCATGACAATAAACCATTTTTGGAAACCCAAAAACTTCCTCATGTGTTGGGGCTGCACCGTGGAGAGGCCTTTAGTCAGCAGCCAGGCCTAACTTCCAGCTGGAGGAACCCAGAGCATACTCAGCCGACTACACACAGCATGGTGTGAGGAACCCTGGGTTCCCCAGCCATTTTTTACCTACAGTACAGTATGTGTTTCATACCCATATACAAACCTAGGCCTATAGAACTGTATTAAATGCATATAAGGTGCTAAAAAGTTAATTTATTTGGACTGTTTCTTGTATAAGCATTAAAGCCTGAGTTCAACCACTATAAAACATTTAAAATATTCATCACTGTGACATGAGACTGGCTGGCCAGGAGGTCTTGGGGATCTGCTCCCCAGCACAGGAACTAAGTACTCATGACACTGTGATTTTATATAGGTATACAAAATGTACATCCAGATAGACATATATTCAAATGTATTTAAAGTTGTATCTAAATGGGTAAATGGGAATGCATCTATGGGAATAAGCTGACATACGGAGAATGGGACCTCATTTTCACTTTGTAGAGTTCTTTATGATTTATGTGTATTTAATTATACTATCAAAACAGAATAAATTATTAAACACTAGTGATTATATGGTAAAATGGCCCCTTGATATTTTTAAATTACACATTTTTAGTTTCTGGGTTTGTTTTTTATTTCAAATTTCTCTTTACATACCGTAGTAGACATGACCAGGTATATCTGGCCAATATTTCTCTTTTAAGTACTTCTGAGTGGAAAAGAATTAGTGAAAATTCTAACTAATACAGTTATTTAAAAATTCATCAAACTATATAGGATTTTCATGAACAAGGACAATTTGAAAGTACCTTTTCAGCTTAGCAGTTGTACCAGTATCCTAACTTCTGTGCCCCAATAAGGAAACAAAGTTGGCCTTCACAAATTGAGTTTGGGACCGCTTTATATTGAACACAATGTTCACAAGCTTTCTTCTCTGGTATAACACTTTAAGCAATAAAATTCCTTGCTTTATGTAGTGGCACTGGATACAAAAGTATCCATGAGAACTTGAGGAGAGATGCAGTTAGCTTAGTAAGGATAAACTCTAAGTATTATAAAGTTTTCAGTAGAAATCTTTGAAAATTATGTAGATTCTCTCAACTTATTTAATTTCAAAACAGTTAAGAAATCATATATATATATTTTTTCCAATGTAATTTATTATATATATAATTACATGTAATAATATATATTATTTATATATTTTAAATTTTCATACTATTTATATATTTTATGTATTTAATTTATATAATACAATTTATTGTATACAATAAATTATATTGAAGAAGAATCATGATTTAAAAATATAATTATATTTCCTAATTTACTCTGGAAGATGTTCCCAGTGGATAATTCTAGGTATGTAATGAGCAATTAAAATAATGATGTATTAGCCATAGTCCTCATTTTCCACGTAAAATAGTAAAGAATACTGTATGCTCACAGGGGCTGGGGTTTATGTTTTTAAGATATATTTCTGGATCATTGAAATTTGATCTGGATCATTGAAAATAGAAGATTTTAGAACACTATTATAGGCAATATTCACTGTAGAATATATTTTTAGAACCATTGCAGAGAAAACTTTGTCTCAATGAAACTCTCTCTTCTTGTATACAAAATCATGTTTAGTGAGCCTGACATTTCTAGGTCTTCTCTAGTCACAACATAATGAGAATGTATTATGTTTAAAAAAATCATGCAATAGTACTCTGGAGCATTTTCAACCATAGCATACCTAACTTCTTATAACAAATATTGCTTTAAAAATTATATAAACTGCTTAGTATTTTATATTCATTTGCAAAATGATGACAATGTGATCTATCCACAAAAATCACAAGAACTCTGTAGGTCATAAGGCAGCAAAAACTGCCTTTGTAAGTCATAAGGTATCTCTCTCTCTCTCCCTCTCTCTCTCTCTCTGTCTCTCTCTTTCACAACACACACACACACACACACACACACACACACACACACACACACACACCCTTCATCCCTGAGCTTTGTGGAGCTCCATATAGTGATGGTGTTAGTTCTCAACTTGATAGATTCTAGGATAACCAGGAAAATGAGCCTATGGGCATACATACATAGGGCATTATTTTGATTAGGTTATTTTAAATCAAAGATGTATTTTGTTGTGTTTGTGATTATTTCCTCAGCAACGAATTCTGAGTAGCTGAAAAAAGCAATCTTACTGTCTTGTTACTGTTTTGTTTCTGTGAAGAGACACCATGACCAAGATAACTCTTAGAAGAGAAAACATCTGGATTGCTTACAGTTTTTGATGTTTAGTTTATTATCATCATAGAGTAGAGCATGGTGTTACATAACATGGTAGTGGAGAGTAGTTGAAAATGAATCCTGATTCAGAGGCACAGAGATAGAATTTATGACAGATACTGGACTTCGCATGTGCTTCGAAATGCCCACCCTTGTTTGTGGATAGCTCTGGTCTTGTACTTTTATGCAAATTCTGCTTTCCTTGGAGGGTCTGTAGACAAGGAGTGAGTCAGTATACAGGTGACTTCTTGTGAACCTTCTGCCCACCTTAATTTATAAAGGCTAGGTGGAGTTGAAAAGTTTGGGGGAGGGGAAGAGAAAGGAGGATGGAGGGGAGTGAGATGGAAGGACAATGGAGGAAAAGCACTTAGCCTAAAAAACTGCATGTTATAAAGGAACTCATAGATGGGGAATAGAGTGGTGTAGTGGTAAATCTTCCCAATCTAGCTGTGCAGTTTGTATTCATAATTATTGAACTGTGTTTTCATTGATCGGGCTTATTTGAGTTGGAGATATACTGCAACAAATTGGTGTCCCAAATTGGGTGCCACCTGTGGCTGGAGGTACTAGAAAAAAAAATGAAACTGCCAGCTATCTCCTGGCCTGGCCCCCATATTCCTACTCTAAGTTCCTGCACTAATGGCAGCACCTGCTGGCCAGTGGCGCTGGCCTGAGACCCGAAATGTAGGCATGGCTGCTGCCTCCACCAGTCAGCTCCATGGAGTCCAGGCCCTAAAACCCAAGGAATATCCGGTGCCCCCATGCAGTAGCTATAACACTTTCTACTACCCTGTAGAAATAAGACTTTTAATGCTTAAGATTAATCAAATAGATTTATATATCAGCAAATACTCAGTCCACAAGATGCCCACCAATTAAAACTGTTTTCCCAAATGTCTAACCTTGATAATAACTACCGTTGATAGCAAGAGACAAGAGGGTAACAACTCCATCTCACTTCTCCTCTTCCCTTCTCCTCCTCTCTGTTTTTCCTTTTCTCATTTCTTCCTGTTCCCAACTCCTAGTTCCACCTACTTCTTCTCTAATCAATGAAAGAGCTCCACTGCAAATACAATGGGTAGAAAAAGTCCTGCTACACACCCCTAGTGACATACTTTCTTCAAAAAGGCCACACCAACTACAATAATACTTCTCAAATAGTGGCTTTGCTTGATAAGTAAGCATTCAAGTGTATGATCCTATGAGGGCCAATTCTATTCAAACCACCATCTATTCTCTGGTCCTGGTTATGTATGTGATATATTCATGTACTTCAAATTTCTGCTACTATGACTTCTATGGTATGATAGACCTAATTGTGGAAATTTGAGCCACAATAAACCCTTTATTATATGTTACTTCTGTCATACTATTTTACCAAAACAACAGGAAAGGAAACTGTAAACTGTCATTCAAAACACAGATCTAGCTCTTCTTGGAAAATTTCTTGAGGATCCCAATATATTCATTCCACCTCTATTCCATCTCTATAGTTCTCTATTCTAAAGCTTCTACTTTTTTAAAAAAAATCAAAGTGTTTTATATATACAACCTAAGTTTTTTAAATAATTTGTTTTTAAATATCAAACACTGTATTTGGATTATATTAATTCCCAGTTCCACCTATTAACTACTCTCAGATCTATCTTAACCTCACTGGTCACAAGCTCAACATTACATGTCATTTTTTAACTTAATAACTCAGTCTTAAATTTGTGCTGTGCATATACTTCTGGACATGGTATCAGCCAGTAGAGCATGATGAATCTATCATGAGCTACTTCCTTCTTCTAGAAGCCATCCACTGTCCATTAGCTCCATAGTTAAAGATAGGATTCATAAAGATTTCACTGTTCAAGTTCTTCAGTTACTCTGTTTGGTTGCTTCATATGTTTTGAAGTTAGAGCAAATGGGATTTACCCCCTGATTTCTTTCTAGGTATGTTTGTCTGGGTATATAGGAGGACTACTGACTACTGGGTACTAATTTTATATCTGTTTCTTCCTGGATGTATCTATAAGCTTTAAAAGATTTCTGGTGAATTATATAGAAAATTTTTATATACAGAACCTTATCATCTTGAAAATAAGGTTTAGCCTTTTCCATTCCAAAATGCATTGCTTTTTCTCATCTATTTGTTCTAGCTAAGACTTCAAGCACTATGTTGAATAAAAGTATAAAAAGTGCACTTTCTACTCTTATTCTTGCTTTTAGTGAAATTCTTTTAGATTATCTTCACTTAACACGATGTTGGCTATGGGCTACTTTGATGTTTCAATTATGTCTTCTGCTTTCCTATATTTCAAAGGATTTCTGACATGAAATATTGGATTTTCTCAAAGTCCTTTTGTGCATCTAATAAGATAATCATGTGGTTTTGGTCCTTATTTTCATTTGCATGGTTTATTACATTTATTGATTTATGAATATAGAAGCATTCCTACAACTCTTGGCTAAAGCTGAGCTGGTTATCCTAGGATACACTTTTGATGTGATTTTTTTTTAACTTGGTATGCAGTTATTTTATTGAGAATTGTTGTACACATACTTTTTGTATGGAATGTTTCGAATGACTGTGTCTAAGTCATTTGCTATTATAGGTCTTTTTATGGGCTCACCCTCCTCCCCATCTTCTCCCAGCTTTTGCTTAATTCAACCACAAGGATCCCCAGCCTCTGTCCATTGGTTGGGTGTAGGCATCTGATTGTGACTCTTTCGGCTGCTTGTTGAATCTCTTGGAGGGCAGTCCTGTTAGGCTCTTGTTTTTTAAGCACACCATAGCATCAGTAATAATGTCAGGTCTTGGGGCCTCCCCTTAAGCTGGATTCCAATTTTGGCCTGTCACTAGACCTTCTTTTCCTTAGGCTCCTCTCCATTTCCATCCCTGTATTTCTTTCAGACAGGAACAATATGTCAAAAACATAGTCAAAGTTTTTGACTATGGAATGGCAACTCCATCCCTCTGTTTGATGTTCTGTCTTTCTATTGGAGGTGGACTCTACAATTGCCCCCTCCCCACTGTAGGGAATTTCATCTAAGGTCCCTCCCTTTGAGTCTTAAGAATCTCTCACCTCTCAGGTCTCTAGTACATTCTAGAGGGTCCCCCACCTCATACCTCCCAAGGTATGAAATTACTTGATTTTATTGTTTTTCTGGCCCCCAGGGCTTCAGTCCTATTCCACCTAATCCTCCTCCCAGCAATACCTGATCACATATCCTTTCTTCTCTCCCTGTCCAATTCCCAACCATGTCCCTCTCTCCTTTTGCCCCCATGATTGCTTTCTTCTCCTTCCCAAGTGGTATTGAAGCATTCTCACTTGGGCCCTTTGGCATGTTAATTTTCTTGAGTTTTGTGGATTGTATCATGAGTATGCTGTACATTTTGGTAATATCCACTTATTAGTGAGTACATACCATGCATGTCCTTTTGGGTCAAAACTCAAGATGTCCTTACTGTTAAGAGCCAAGTAATATTCCATTTTGTAAAAATGAACCACATAATTTTTATTCATTCATCTGTGGTGGGACATCTGGATTGTTTCCAGCTTCTAGCTATCACAAACAAGGCCGCTATGAACATAGTAGAATATGTACCCTTTAGGCATTGTAGAGCATCTTTTGGATATATGCCCAAGAGTGTTATTTCTCGGTTCAGGTAGATCTGTTTCCAATTTTCTGAAAAACTTCCAGATTGATTTCCAGAGTGGTATTATAGTTTGTAATCCCACAAGCAATGGGGGAGTGTTCCTCTTTCTCCACATCCTCACCAACATGTTGTGTCACTTGGGGTTTTGTTCTTATCCATTCTGATTGGTGTAAGGTAGAATATCAGGGTTGTTTTGATTTGCATTTCCCTGATGAGTAAGGAATTTGAACATTTCTTCAAATGCTTCTCAGCCACTCAAGATTCTCCTGAAAACTAATAGGTTATTAGTTTATAACTTTGAGCTAGTATTTGAATATTCTTCCTTAAAATAAACTGAAAAGCTATTGTCATAGAATTCAAGAGAATTCCTGTCCTTAGAGATATGAGAAGATTTTCTCTTTTCTCAAATTCATTTACCAATTCTTGATCTTAGAATTGAGCCTGAGCCATTGAAGATCTGTTTACGAAAATTCCTCCTGTGTCAATGAGTCACTGAGTGTGTCAATTCTTTCTCACTTTGTTTTCTACTTTTTTTTTTATTTAATGTTGTTAAGTAATAATACGTCTAGGAATCCATCTATTTATTTTACATGTTCCAGTTTAATAGAATGTACACTTTGTTTCATTATTTTTATTAAATCATGTTTGATAATGTTCTTTTCATACAGATATTTAGAATACTTTAAACATAAAGACAATTCTAAATGAATGCAGTACTATTGGATAATTTTAAGAAGAAAGTAATTGAGAATGATTAAAGAGAGAAGCAAGAAGGGGTGATTATGAAATGATAGTATAATCTCAAAAATTAAAATTATTTGCAAAAATCATTCATGTTGCCTTGTCCTTTATATAATGGATGGAATATTATGTTAAAATTAAAATAAAATATTATAAATGTATCATTTTTATAGTAGACCCTTTTAAATTGTGCCAGTTTTTAAGATAAAGAAAACTGTATACAAGCTAAGAAATTCAGAAAACTCAAGAATGCATTACTCCAACTCACTGTATAGTATTAAAAGGTGTACATTTTTGTATAACATATTGAAATATCATCATAATTGTTGATACACATTACAGCTATTCTTCTTAATTTTAAATATTTTCTTAAGTCTACAAATTTATGACAGAAAAAGTAAATAAATTAGTATTTAAAATGTCATCAAATATTTTTCTTTTTTATTATATAACTATTTCTATAATTTGTTTTTCAAACAGGTACTTCTGCATGTGTTTTCAAAAAGGAACTAAAAGATTTTGCTCTTTAAAAAGTAATGGACTTTTTACTTGTTTTTAATAAACCTGCCTTACTTGGGAACATATACAAAGGTACATGCAACTCAATAGTTTTTGTAGGAATACAAGCCACTTCAAGATCTTAAAATATTTGGGTTGAACATACTATATTCAACAAATCACTTAATGTCAATAAAGAGGTAATGACCTCAACATTTGAAAATACTGATAAGTGTACTCTTGTAGGAACTATTTTTGATTACATAAATTGCTGTTTCCCTTTTATAACTCTAAATATGTTCATAAAGTAAAAAATACATTTATGGATGAGCAAATGAGATATCTTAGTATTTTAAGCTTTTGTACCATAAGCATCTTATAAAACAGGTCTGTGTGTGAGAGACAGAAAATTCTTATGAAAATACCAGGTGCATACCTCACGTTAAACTTGTTTTTATATTTAGCTGTTAATATTTATATATTTCATCATATATTCTAATTTCATGAGAACATACACACACATGCACAAAACAATCAAACAAACAAACAAACAAACAGCCAGTACCCTAAACAAAACAATTATGTATTTGGACCCCTGGAATGCACTACCATAAACCTCTAAAGAGAGCTCCAAAAATTATGTGTAGCAGAAGAACCAGTGTGCAAATCATTTCTTTCAGACAATTGAGTGGGGAAAAGTCTCCACACTCTTATCACAACAGAGACTACAGAAATGGAATAATGGATTTTCCAAAGGTCATTCAGATGGAAAAAAAATAGATTAACTTGATCAACTTGCAAATTTTGTAAAGTAGCCAGTGAGTTCTATCTGAGGCTTGAGGTCAAAATTGATGTTTATAAAATTTGTTAATTATTAGAATACTATTATATACCTACTAATATTTTATCCCTGAAGAAACATCACTTTCAGAGAATAGGTGCATATATCTTCCACTCATAATAAAAAAAGCAATGAGAATTCAAAGCTTGGCTTAGGAGTAAAGTCTCACAATGTCCTCACCAAGTGTCTTTCCATACACTCTGTGGCAAGAACCCACTCACAGCTCTTCTCTATTGCTTTTGATGCTTCTTTTTTCAGTCTCTATTTTTTTTTAACCTCTTTGTACTACCTTAACTTTCTTTGAGGCAACAGAACTGCTGCTAAAGAAGTCATACTTCTAAAATACAGATCTGTGCACTCAGCTGTGCAAAAGCATGCCCATGATTTCTTTAATAACTATTCAGTATTGAAGAAATTCTTTCACAACCTGCTCCAATTCCCCCTTGCCTTTCTTAATCCTTGTTTGAAGTGTTACTCTCATTTCCTATAGCAGGATCAAATGAGAACAGTCAATTCACATAGTTAATGTATTGGCAACTTATTTTCTTGTAATGCTGTGTGGACTTGTAAATTTGAAAATATTTCCACAATGTGACTTCCCTTTAATTGTGGTATAAAGACAGACACAGTTCACTACTTTCTTCATAGGACAAGTATTTGTGTTTTGTGAAGTTTTCAAATTCAGTGTTGGTAATTTTAAATACATATAATCTTTGTTTGAGAAGCTGGCTTTCTGTAACATATTTACCATATTCCACAGTCACAGGAATCTTTTGTAGCTTCATTATTTTTAGGGCTTCACAACCACCTGATAAACTACAAATCATAAGCCTATTTTGTGAAAGAAAAAAAAAATAAAACTCTGGGTTTCTAGGATAATAGAGAGGTGTCAAAGTGATACATTCAAAAATACTAATAGATTTTGCTAGCCAGGTGATATGAAACATACCTGTAATCACAACACTCAAGATGCTGAAATAAAAAATCACAAGTTAGAGACTACTGGGTTCTATAATGAGATGCTATGTTAAATTACATGTCTCAAAATGTTTCTAGTATTTATTTATAAACATACACAGATTACTTAGAGATAACTAAAAGAGCTCTATAATGTTCTTAGAAACTAATGGTATTTAGAGATGATCCTTCATCTTAAATATTAATATGCTTATTACAAAGCCTAACTATGTGATACTAAGCAATAATGCAACACACAGGTAGATGTTAGCTAAAGATGCTGAAGTAAATACTTAAATTTTGAGAAAGTTTGAGAATATTAACAGACCATTAAAAACTGGCAAAGTAATTTTGTTGGTTTATAATTTGATTTAGAATACCATATTGTTTTCAGTATTTAAATTTCATCATGCAGATCTATATTCTTCCACAAATTAGCATTTATACTATTTCTGTATATACAATAGGTATATTTTTAGTTTTAATGAACAAGGAAAAAGACCCCTCTAATTATTAATCAGTCCAGTGTGTTCAAAACTACCTCCAATTCTATTTGATGCTACACTAAAGTGTGACTCATAGAACTATCTTTTTATTTATTTATTTACTTAGTTATTTATTTTACTTTCAATTATTTGGTGAGAGATTATTGTGTTTGATGTTATATGCATACAATAAAGTTCTTTTTATCTCAGTGGTATTTCATTATACTTAGTAACTTAGAAACAAAGTGAGCTTAAAGCCAAGCCAAGACACATCTTTAAGATTGCTATGATAATGCTAATATGCCCTTTAAAATTGAGGCCACCTGGGAAATTGAAAGGGTGACAAGTGTAACCAACTTGCATCAAACTGGCATGACATAAGACATTGGCATGGCCTAAGTGACAGCTGTAGCATCTGGAGAGAATGTGATAAGAAAATCCTGTTATAATATTGAGCTGGTTCCTCTTAAATTATATCTTACATGATTCATAGGTACAAATCTTATTTTAGAACAAAATGTGTTCTTATTTGAAACTGAAATGCGCTTGTCCTTAAGCAAATGTAAAGAAAGTACTATTTGGTTATATATATAATTAGCCCTCTTACCTGAGGATATTTTGTTGTAAGAAAAGTATGAGAGGCTATAACTTTTAGTAACTACATAAATGCTATCATGCAACAAGTTCACTGGCAAAAAGTCAGTGTCTGTGACAGTGGTTACAATATACTTCTTGAGGATGACAGAAGGATTAAGTAGAACCAGGCTCAGGTTCATTCTCAATTGAGCATCATCTTTGAACAAATAGTCAATCATATAACCATCCAGATATTCTTGCTTACTGAGCAAGATATATCCACCAGCATCAGCTTAGTTTCACTATAGCTCAAAAAACACTGAGTGAAGGCACTCCCTGCTATCTCATCCATGATTTGGGGCATTATGTTTATGCAGAAGGAAAACATTTCCTTTTTAAAGAAAACTTTTCTTTTGGGAGACCAAAAGCCAAATATCTCCTTTGTTCACTACTTATTAGTAAACACCTAATCTATAGTGAGGTATATTTTTATGAATTGAGCTATTTATATAAAACTGATATGAAATAGACATTGTTCGCCTCACAAAACAATAAAAAGGACAATCGGATGAATAAACGGTGTGTTATGGGAAGGACATCAAGGGAATCATATGCACGGTACTTGAGTAAACCTAGCTCTTTTTGGCTTCTCCCCATGTAGAAGTTACATGTTCTCTTTTCTTCCAGTTTTAATCTAATCTAATTTCAGAAAGAGTCTTCTTTAAAAGCAGCAACTTGCTCTGATATATGACCCTTTTGGCTTTGAACAATCCAGTGAATATATTAAAATTTGATCTCTCTCTTCTGTGAAACAGTCCAATCTCAGAGATTAGGTGGGCAATCTATAAGGGAAAATGTAGCAGACAATCTCAAATGCTGGTTGACTCTGTTATTGATACTAGCTCTCTTCTGTCTCTCTGAGTCTTTCTCATTTCTTTATGTATGTCTCTGTCTCTGTCTCTGTCTCTCTGTCTCTCTGTCTCTGTCTCTGCCTCTCTCTCTCTCTCTCTCTCTCTCTCTCTCTCTCTCTCTCTCTCTCTCTCTCTCTCTCTGTGTGTGTGTGTGTGTGTATCTGTTCTATGTGAGTATGTAGGTGTATGAGTACAGGTCCATGTGTGCCATGGCGTAAGTGTCCAAAAACACATGTAAGAATACAGTGTACCTCCTCACCTCCACCTTGTTTATAACAAGCTAACATGGTTGCTGCTGTGAACATCAGAGTAACCTGACCCTCAAATTTCCAGAGGCTCTCTTATATCTGTCACCCATTCTACCTAAGGGACCAATAGGTTAATAGACATTTGTTATCACTTCTTGATACACATGAGCTTTGAATATCTAAGTTCAGGTCATCTAAGTTGTGTAACAAGTGGTCTCTGATCATCAGGCCATCTCCCCAAACCTGACGTAACTTTGAAATTGACAAACTTTAAGCATAAAGGAAAACTAATATATTTTAGCAAAATCAGTTTATTTCATTAGCTTTCTTGTATTTACCAAAATAAATACAGGGTTAGGATGTTAATGAAATCAGACAGAATGATAAATGGGGATGCAAAATGTGCTAGAAAACAACTCAAAATAGTCTCAGGGATTGTGGGGAAAAAACCTCGAGGGCCGGGGAGAGTCCGGTGGCATCTCAGGTGGGCTTCCCACTACGCCGGCCGGTGGAGGGTCCCACATTCACGCAGCCACTGCACACAGGCAGTAGTAGCTGTAGTTTGGGGTTCCAGAAGTTGGCAATCTGGCGGCGGCGGCAGGCTCAGGGGACACGTGGAGTTTCCCAAGGCTTTTATTGTTCATAATGTGATGAATGGATATAGATGGTATGCGCTTCCCCGCCAAAAGCCAGGGGAGCCTGATTTTTATAGGGAGGGGGAAAAGGGGTGGGAATAACTTAATTAGCCACGCCCCTGGCCTTTTGATAATTCATTAATATTTAAATCTCTAGAGGTGGAGACTTGTTAATCACGCCCTCTACCTGTGTTCTACCTGATTGATGGGCACAGGTTAAATAAATTTAACTCATCCAAGGCCCAACAAGGGATGGTGTTTTATCACTAAGTATAGGAGAATTTATCAGTCCATAGCAGTAGATTGTGCCCAACCCACTTGAAAAATAATCTCTGATACACATAATGATAACATTTCCTAAGATCAGTGTTGCTGTTCAAAAAAATCATGATCATACACAGCCAGATTTGATACAGTGGTTTATCAACAGATCCAAGTGAAGATTTTAGAAAATGTTATCTTGAGATGTGAATGTTCATTACCTTCTCCCTACTTTCCATTTACCCACCCCCCATCATCTTGACAAAATATAAACCAAGTATCAAATATGGTCCATGTGTCAATGATATCACACTTCAATTATACTTGTCCAATCAACTAATGGCTCAAAAAGCCAAAAGTGGTGCTTCAGAAACATTTCTGAAAGCAAAGTGTGACTTCCAATTGCTGCCCTCTACTCCTGGAGGAAGTGGATGCAGTTTTATTTACAAATAATAAAAGGTATCGTGGATACTTTCCTTACAGATACAGTATTTTAAGCTGGTTCACTCACTACCTGCTAGGAATATTTATTTAATAAGCATTCATCACCTACCATGAAAAACCCTTCCATGTCACATACTATGAATGCATGGCAATTAGACTTTTTCTTTTCTAAGACTTTCTGTTCTTGATCAATGTATTTGAAAAAAAAATAAATCCCTGTAGAAAGAAAAATAAGAGACTTTTGACTCCGCAGATTTCATAAATTTCTGCCTGTAAATTTTGCTCATGACTTTAATTAGAGTGTCTGAAAGTTTTCATATTTTGTCAGCTAGCACAGACACCTCAGTTCTTTGCCACTGGGGAGGGGGGTCATAAGGCATCCTGTAGCTTACATTAAAATGTATGGCCAGAAAATGAATTTTTGGCAACGAATATTCTTTTCTTGCTCCCCCCATTGCTTTATTTTTTCTATGTTATTTTTATTATAACATCACCTTGTTATATTTCTAGAATTTCTCTATTGTGGAAACAAAGGAAGTACTGCATGATATTGCATGCTAGCTTAGATTGAATAAAACCATTAACTGAGTAAGGTTTATTATCCAGATCCTTTACCGTGACCTCATCTCATCAGTTCCTTTGTCCTAAACCAATTATCCTCAGCCTGAGCTTATGACCAACTTCCTATCTTGGCCAAGCTCAATGCATATTACATGATTCCAAACAATTTTAGCTAGTTGTGTCATTTTTTGCTGGTTGTATCCCCAGGCAGATTCAGATATTATGTGTTCCATTGGATGAATGGACATTCAGTAACCATTACCCAGTGCTTTAGTCGTGCCTCAGGACAGGAATTATAGACAGAAATAAGTAAGGACATCCCCCACACTGCCAGCTGTTTATTCACTACTTGATTACAGTGCCGCATGATCCAGCTCACAATGCGAATCTAAAATCCTTAGGCCATTTATATGGGTGAAAATCTTCACTGCATTTATAAAGGTAGGAAGGTAGGTGAATAGAAAAATAGATTTAGATTATATAATTCATGTTTATTAATATACATGCACATATTTAGAGACATATATAATGGGAAGCCTGTGTCATGTGTATACACATGATAAACAGAGGAAGTCTCCTACAGTAATCAATCCCTACTAAAAGAAATTGTCTACTCAAAGTATGGTCCAAACTCTCAGCCTTTGTCTTTTCACATGTAATTTTATTTTCCCAATAAAGCATTACAGTATTAAGTATAATGTGATAGATGCACTCACATATTCTAACTCCAGAATTAAATTACAAGTATACCTACCATGTTCTAAATGAGTAATTTGTGTTCTGATTAGATGGAAAGAAACTAAGTGGAGTGACATAATTTATATTTATTACATATTACTCCTTAAGAATCTGAAAAGCAAATATTCTTATACAAATCTGGATGCTCTAGGAACTGCTATTCTTCAGGGACTTTAGCTAACAATAATTGTCTAGCCATTTCAAAATCAGATGTTTCTGCATGCCCTTGCCAAATAAATTATAAATGTCCTAGGTGAAGGATAGGTTATTGTGATTGACCATTATACTGCAGACATGTATAGCAAAATATCATATTGTATTTCATACAATTATTTGTGATGACTTCAAACCGTGGGCTAGGAAAGGAAGGACTCTGAAGTAAAGGGCACTTAATGGTAAATTATTAGTTCCTCATTCATATCTAAGCATCCATACAGAAAATCAAGAAAACATTGCACTAAGTCCTCTATATGACTCCAACTTGACATATCCTAAGTGCTCATTGGACCCTATGTTCACACAGTCACACACATGCACTTATATACAGATGTTCATGAACTCAGACATATAAACACACAAAAAAAATCATTTAAAAATTGAAAATTGTCAACTCTATTATTTCAATTACTTTATCTACATAATGAAAACTGATCAATAATATATAATGTGCACAAAACAATATGTATGTTTATAGGTGCTTATTTGGTTCAACTTGGTAATCCTGGGATATTAGTTTTCATTTTGAGAGAAGAAATTAAACTTCAATCTATCTGTGCTAACTTAATCTCTAAATCCTCACTTGACAATGTGAAATATTAGGGAAAGAAATATAAATCAAGAAAATTAACTATTAATTAGTTAACCACCACAACATGTAGTAAAAATTAAAAATGCACACATAAAATTACCAAATATACAAAGTGTCAATAAATGCCAATATCACTAAAAAGCCTTTGGGCTATATATCAAAAAGAATTCGTTGTCACTGACCAAAATCAAAATGCTTAGCTGTCACCAAAATTTCATAAGACAAAGTGGATTTGTAGTGCTTCATAGCTTAACAACAAAATTGAGATAGAAAATATAATCATGAAATTAAACACTTCAAAGTTTTTGATTGTTAGCATTATGATTTCCCCGATAAGATCATATATTTTAGCTAACATTAGAAACAATATACTTCAAATTAACAGTCAAGATACAGAGAAACAGTTATGGTTGTACATATCAGTTATTAGACCATACCCTGACAATACAGAGTTTTTCTGGCTGTCACTATGAAAAATAATATCTGCTTGCTATATCTTTATTAATATGATGAGAGCAAAATATTCTCAATAGTTAGCAATATTGTAATACAAAAGTTATAGGTCTTTTATGCAGGTTTTCAGTATTTACAAAGTCAAATAAATCTTTATGATTATAATATTGGGTGTCTCATGCCTTCAGTCTGAGTACTGGAGAGCAAATAAGTCTCTGTTATTTCAAGACCAGTCTGGTCTACATAGTGAGTTCCAGTGATGTATCATGAGACCCTAGATTAAGAAACAATCTGTGCTACCACGGTTTTCAGCATTGGGCTTGGTAACACACAAATACACATACACACACACACACAATGTCGCCAATGTTGTCTCCTGCATCAGCACAGGCTCATCTAAAGCTGTATTGTTTCCTTTCCTTTCTTTCTTTCTTTCTTTGTTTCTTTCTTTCTTTCTTTTCTTTAAAATATTTTTATTTTCATTACAAATGTTGTTCCCCTTCCTGGGCCCCTCTCCCAGAGTGGTTCACTCTATCCCACTTCCCTATGCCACTGAGAGGGTGTGACCCCACCCACCTCTTTACCCTCACCTACCCCCCACCCCAGCATCCCCCTTCCCTGGGAATCAAGTTTCTATAGGATTAGGCATATCCTCTCCCGCTGAGGCCACACAAGGCAGTCCTCTGTTTCATATGTGCCAGGAGCCATGGAACAGGCAGTGTATGTTCTTTGGTTGGTGAATTAATCTCTAAGAGCTCTGAGTGATTTGAGTTAGTTGGTACTGTTGTTCTTTCTATGGAGTTGACAACACCTTCAGCTCCAATCCTTCTCCTAACTCTTCCATAGGGTCTCTGACTTCAGTCCAATTGTCGGCTGTATGTATCCACATCTGTCACAGTCAGCTGCTGGTAGAGCCTATCAAAGGACAGCCATATTAGGCTCCTGTCTCAAGCACAACTTGGCATCAGTAATAGTGTCAGTGTTTGGTGCCTACTCATGGAATGGATCCTAATTTGGGCCGGTCACTGGATGGCCTTTCTTCTGTCTCTGCTCCATTTTTGTCTCTGCTTTTCTTTTATACAGAAACAACTTTGGGTCAAAAATTATTTTTGCTATTGTTTTTCCACTTGATAAGAATATTCTTTTACCCCTAGAGGATTTGCAAGTGTGGCTGCTATGTCATATGTGTATTAGTAGGTGCAGAGAAGAGACTTATGAACATCTGAATGATTAGTAGTCTGATGCTCTTTGAAGAAATAAAAGAGGGGAAAGCAGGATATGACCTTTAGTTCAGGGCCAGGGGACCATGACAGGGTGCTAGCTTGATATGACTACCAATCAGGCTCCAGGCAGACCCAGATAGGCTCCTAACACAGGAAGAAAATCAAAGACTGGAACAAATCTACTTTGGATCTTGGGCCCTAGGCAAGAGTGAGCCCAAGACAGATGATCCTTGTGAGGGGCTATTCTGAAAGGCCACTAGAGGAGCAAGCCTAAGATGACCACCATTCTCATGTTGTGCTGGCCTGGGAGAACACACCATGTTTGAGAATACTCCTGCCTGGTACCATGATGTTCAATCAGAACACAGCACTCTTGATGACACTCTTGAGATAACCCAATAAACCCAGTGACCCCTGGGACAATAAGAAGAACAAGTTAGTGGTGGAGAAATGAAAGAGAAACAAAAAGATGGGCATGCAATGAAGAAGTGTAGACCTTGAGACTCAAGGGTAGGGAGAAAAACCCAATCTGAGTAGCTGGTATGCCACCTGGAGCCATGGTAGACTACTGGCCTGTGCTGTCACTGGGGGACCTGCCTGGGTTGGTGGCCCTGCAGCATCAGGGGTCTTTTACTACCAAAGCTAAAGTAGATGTCCATGGTCTGGTCTGTAGCCCAGGGACATGTTGGTATCTTAGGGCTGTACCGAACCTACCCCATCATTCACTTGCACCCTATAGGAGAGCCAGCTCTGGGGGTAGAACAGCTGGAGAGTTGATTCTGCTTCTAGCCAGCTATAGTACTGGAAAGTTGCAGGTGAGCTGAACCTGAGGATATGAGCATAGGAGATCTGGCCCTATCACTTTCTCCCAGATGGTAGCATGGACCAGGGAGAGACATCCCCTTCCTCCTCGACCCTTACTTCCCACTGAAGGCAGGAGACCTATCTCTGAAGTCATAAGAGAGCAAAATTGGCTCTGGCCTTTATCAGTTGCAGCACTCAGAAGTACATACTCTGCACCTCACCTAGGCAGCACAGTAGAGCTGACCCCGGTGGCTGGAGCACAGGTGAGCCAGCCCTGAGAGGTCCCCACTATTTGTCTGCTGTGCAGTGGTGACATGGTTGATAAAGAGACACACATTTTCTTTCCCTTGTACCTTACTATCTATGGCAACTGCAATATATGGCCCAAAAGTCATGAGAGTAGAAGAACCTACAATCTCCTTTAGCTGTAACACTAAGGAGAGCTGGCTCCTCTGCCTGGTCAGTAGAAAAGAGCTGGCCTGGTTAGGGAGTGGGGATTGGATTGCTGGTGATCCAAAATGATCAACAATCCTATCAATTATGTCATTGAACATTCAAATTTGTGCTATTTTTAAAATTAGTTTGAGATGTTCAAGGAGTTTAATATATTCTGCACCAATAATAAATATATTTATATAAATGTATTTCAAGCTGTGCTACATTTTAACCAGTTGTAAATGTGTTTTTATTCTAAATAACTCACATATCCAATAAACCCTAAAAGTCTGGTAATTGACTAAGCTGAATAAAAAATGTTTAAATTTTGTCAGATTATATCTATTTTATATTTCTATTAGACATCACTCCTTTTGTACATCATTATATGATTTAATATCCCTAGTATTCTCAGTCTGATATCAAATTAGCTATTTGAATAATACTATGATAAAGAAAAATTCTATAAGATTTCTGAGCCTTAGTTCTCTACTTGAAAAATAGTAATGCTATTTTATGAACCAATCCATGTATCATTCAATAAATCTGAGTCTCCATTTATTCCTTTTATTCTACAAAAAATGACATTTTGGTTGCTCTTTGGGATTTCTCATTCAACACTTCCACATTATAATAATTAAAGTGATGATAGCACACTATACTGCAAGCACCAATTTTGTCGTGGTTGATTCTCTCAGTCCTGCCCTTCTGGCTTGGTGGGATGCACGAGTGCACTCATGCCAGCCACCAAGGGAAAGATGCAGGCTGCCTGTGCAGATCCTGGATTTTCACTTCACAATGGTTTATATCAGCTTTCACAGCTGCTGGATAATATAAGCTCCTTAGAGGCTCTAAAGAAAGTTTTAGACACCTGTCATGCCAGGTGCTCTGGGAGAGTCATTGCCCTTGAAATAATAAGGCTGGCATGAAACCAATTCCTTCTCCATAGCCTTAACCAGTATTACAAAAATAAATAGGTAATAGGTACATAGGTAGGTAGGTAGGTAGGTAGATAGATAGATAGATAGATAGATAGATAGATAGATAGATGATAAATGATAAATTTAAAATATAAAAACTCTTATATGATTGCAGTTAAATGATACAACTATCATATACCTATATGTATAGAGATTCATTTGCAGGTACTAGAGATAAAGAAATGTATGCATATTAAAAATATAATACAAGGCTAGACAAGAGTACAGAAACGAAGCTAGCTTAGCCAGTTATGAAATGTTATCTACTTGTTAATGATTAATGAGATATTAAGGTTATAAAATCTCAAAGGGAAACCGAAGACAGAGA